>NC_089839.1:41047825-41796159 GCF_035609145.1 Eleutherodactylus coqui
ATGCGGAGCAATGTCTGTACTGTAAGCTTTGACGGGATCCAGTAGGACCAAGCTCCTGCAGTATATTACATAGTTACATTATTTTCACATTTTGAGACAATACAGCCTCATTACTGCCAGAATCTGTCTGGATACTTTAGATTTGATTTTCCAGAAGTCAAAACAATGAGTTTCTGATCTAATCATCTACATCAGAGGTATAGAAGCTCCTGGGCCATACACATTAGATATATGTAGATAGGCTACAGCTGCTGATTCTAATGCTGCGACAATCTGATATGTATGCTGGCCTCCTGACTTCCCCCAATGGCTGGTGTTGGGTAAAACAAGAATCAGGCAGTTGGATTTCAACTGTCCTATCTTTTTGTTCTCGTGATATAAGCCCTCCTTTACATTTGGAACACATAGGCTACTCTGTGTCAATTTAATAATTTATAGGCCCAGCTGTGCCCCCCTTAGTAATTTATAGACCATCCTGTGTCCCCTCAGTAATTTGTAGGCCCCACTATGCCCCCTTAGTAATTACCGTGTTTCCCCGAAAATAAGACCCTGTCATGTTAATTTTTGCCCCAAAAGCGGCACAGGGTCTTATTTTGGGGGGATGTCTTATTATACTTACCTAGCAGGCATCGTCCGGGTCCTTCATGCTGGTCTCCGAAGCTCTTACTTCAGTCCTCAGGTGTTGACAAAAGATAGCTTGCTGGTAATGGGGATTGTAAACCCTGCTTACAGGAGGTGATGGCTCTGATTGGATCTCGGGCGTCACGGCTCAGCTAATTAATGCAGCACTTGAAAAACCAGTCACAGCCATCGCATTGGTTCATTGATCGCTGCATTGATTGGCTCAGCTGCGGCGCTCAGGAGGCAATCAGAGTGCCTGCTAGGTAATGCATTGTTTTTTTTTTTTATAATGTAGCGTAGCTAGGGCTTATTTTTGGAGTAGGGCTTATATTTCAAGCCCCTTGGAAAACCAGGGTTGGGTTTATTTTAGGGGTAGGTCTTATTTTCAAGGAAATACAGTAATAGGCCTTGCTGTGCCCCCTGAGTCACTTATAGGATCCACTGTACTTCAAATTATTTATAGGCCTCGCTGTGCCCCGAGTCATCTATAAGCCCCACTACCCTCCTTAAGTAATTTGTAAAGCTTAACTATCCCCTGGCAATAAAAAATATAAACTCCCTTTTATCATACTACCTCAACATACTTCATCCTCTGCTTTGGTCTCTTCAGTCAAGGATCATGCAGACCAACACACCATTGTATCAACTGCGTGGCAGAAAAGCCATTGGGTGGCGGAACAAGAAGTGTTCAGGTGTTCAGCTTACCGCAGTACTGATGTCATAATTAGTTCTATCCGTGTCTTAAAGTTGCGGATACAATTGATTTCAAAGAATGAGGATTGGATCGACCCCATTCCTGAGTGGGATCTGGCAACTGCCCGGTTTGCCGATCTAAGCTTCGATACCAAACACAACCCACCGTTTTTTTCTAAGTTGGAACAACCTTCTAACACGAGCTATTTTGCAAGTGTTTAACTGTAATTGTATAAAATATCCCCCTTGTTTCGTTCCCTATAAAATATGAAAGACTAAACTCTTCTTATTGTGCAGGATTATAAGGACACTACATTAGTATAAATATATTCTCAAATTCATTAGAGCTTCGCATCCAGACATTGCTGCAGTCATCTCAAATAATGTCCCGGCTTTTACAGCAGAATAATATCTACATAAACAGGCTTAATAAATGATATATGAGATAAAGTATCTGTTCTATAAGTGCTGCTTCATGCTGAATGCCTTGTGCTCAGGAGAAGACGTGTTGCCTCTTTCAAATCTCAGAGTGGTGTCTTGTAATGACTCGCTTCAAATGAACGTATTGTAGAATCATCATCAGTCGTCAGCCTCAAGCAAGAACATACTCCATAACAAAGCTTGTAAGAATCTCATTTTAACATTGGAACCCAGGCACATTCTCTGTTGTATTCCCATATCTGATATGAATCTGGGCTGCCTTGCATGTCTTTATCTATTCCTTTCTCTAAAATGACAGAAACATAGCAAGAAAACTGAATAACATGTCAGATTTTTCATTTCCATATTATGCTTTTATATTTTATTCTGATTTACTGCATTTATCTCATATCTATCTATCTATCTATCTATCTATCTATGTATCTATCTATCTATCCCATATCTATCTATCTATCTATCTATCTATCTATCTATCTATCTATCTATCTATCTCATATCTATCTATCTCATATCTATCTATCTATCTCGTATCTATCTATCTATCCATATCTATCTATCTATCTCATATCTATCTATCTCTCTCATATCTATCTATCTATCTATCTATCTATCCATCTCATATCTATCTATCTATCTATCTATCTATCTATCTATCTATCTATCTATCTATCTATCTCATATCTATCTATCTATCTCATATCTATCTATCTATTTCATATCTATCTATCTATCTCATATCTATCTATCTCATATGTATCTATCTATCTCGTATCTATCTATCTATCCATATCTATCTATCTATCTCATATCTATCTATCTCTCTCATATCTATCTATCTCTCTCATATCTATCTATCTATCTATCTATCTATCTATCTATCTATCTATCTATCTATCCATCTCATATCTATCTATCTATCTCATATCTATCTATCTCATATCTATCTATCTATTTCATATCTATCTATCTATCTATCTATCTATCTCATATCTATCTATCTATCTATCTATCTATCTATCTATCTATCTATCTATCTCATATCTATCTATTTCATATCTATCTATCTATCTATCTCATATCTATCTATCTCTCATATCTATCTATCTATCTATCTATCTCATATCTATCTATTTCATATCTATCTATCTATCTATCTCATATCTACCTATCTATCTATCTATCTATCTATCTATCTATCTATCTATCTATCTATCTATCTATCTATCTATCTATCTATCTATCTATCTATCTTGTGAATAACAATGATTATCTTGTGAAAGTGACTCCTGTCAAGGGGTGGAACGTATTAAGCAGTAAGTGGAAAGTCAGTTCTTGAACCCGATGTGTTGAAAGCAGGAAAATGGGCAAGTTTAGGATCCGAGCAACTTTGACAAGTGTCAAATTATGATGGCTAAACAATTGGGTCAAAGCTTCTTCAAAATAGCAGGTCTTCTTAAGTATGTATTGGTGAGTACAGTACCTACCAAAGGTCATCCGAGAAAAAACTATTGGCAAACCGATGACAGGGCCATGGGTGTCCAAGGTAAGGTTTAAATTCCGCAGCTAACATCTTGGTGCTAGATACTGCAGGGGACTATAATAGTTCCTGTGGGGTCCATGCTCTGACAGCAGAAGAAGAACTTCAACAATATTAGGCAGGTGTTTTTGTGGCTGTTTTATTTATCTATCTATCTATTCAATATTTATCTATCTATCTATCTATTCAATATTTATCTATCTATCTATCTATTCAATATGTATCTATCTATCTATCTATTCAATATTTATCTATCTATCTCATATCTATCTATCTATCTATCTATCCATCTCATATTTATCTATCATCTATCTATCTCATATCCATCTATCTATCTATCTCATATCTATCTATCCATCTCATATCTATCTATCATCTATCTATCTATCTATCTATCTATCTATCTATCTATCTATCTATGTATCTATCTATCTCATATCTATCTATCCATCTCATATCTATCTATCATCTATCTATCTCATATCCATCTATCTATCTTTAACAAGTTTAGTTTCGCCTTTGTGAAACTAATGTTCTCCACCTATTATGTGCATGTGTGTATTTGCATTTTTCCATCAGTTTTCCTGTGTATTTGGATGGATGACGCTACAAAAAAAAAACCAACCGCACTCCTTCCATCCCCACTTCCCACCAAATAAGAGAATAAAAACACAATGTGAGTGTGAACCTTGCCTTCATTTGCTTTAATCTAGCTTCATAAATCCACAGAAGTCATAAAAATTGCATCTTTCCAAGGTAAATTAATTGATTTGTCTTGTCATTCATTTTTAATGTAATATTTCAGAGCAGTGATAACAATGAACCAGTCAGCAACCTGAAGTCATTAACTAATCAGAACACTGATTCCAATTATCCAGTCAGCAACTTAGCAACATTTACACAGATCAATCAGTCAATTTAAATACAATATTAGTTCAAATGTGTAATTTGTTATTAATCTTGTAGCTCTCAGCGCGCCGCACAGTCTTCGCTGTTCTAATTCTTCTCTAGCCACGCAGGTGCCATATAGCTCGTGAAGAGTAAAAAATTTGACTTCTCTTGATAGATGGTTAGAATAACTTTTTTTACCCCTCATACTGTATTAGCTTCTAAATATTGAATATTGATAACATTATCAAATGGACAAGAAATAAATAGCTACAACTATTACCCAACATTTTCTTTCCGGCAGCTGAAGATGGCCCCATATTGCCCTATATAAGCACTAAATGAGGCTATATGGGGCCATCTTCATGTTCACCTAAACAGCACGATCAGTCGAAGAACGAGTGTTTGCTCGTTCGTCAGCTGATCATTTGTCCTTTTACATGGCCCGATTGTCAAGTGAACAAATGTTCAGAGGAACACTTGGATTCGATAGTCAGCTCATGTAAAATGACCTCTAGGCTATAGGAGACTCTTACTATTTCTACCAATGTATGGTGCAAAGCAAGTGACAACCATATTTCCATCATCCGATCTAGGATATTGGAATGACCTCCCCAACAGCTATTTTCTAAATGAGTTCCTGCTCTGACTTTTGCTTTTCTCCACCAGACTTCTTCTTCACTTGAGTAGATGAATAGAATGAGGCAAAGGCATAGCATGAAGCTTCTAGAACCATATAAATGAAGAAGAAGAAGAATCTTTATTTGTATAGCTCCAGCTTATTCCACAGCACTTTCAAAACACACAAGAACATAGACAATACAACAGTTACATATAACATTCACATTAGTAGGAAACAAATAGGGGTGGGGGCCTGCACCAACGGGCTTACGCACAACAAGTAGGAGGTGGTGCAGGAGGTACAAGGGTAGGAGATGTACATGGTAGGCAAAGTGGAGAATGTGGGGTGCCATAGGTAGACAATGGTCCAGGCGTGCAGTTGGAGGGGCATGGAAGCTTGGTGTAGGGGGTGGGATGGGGTGTTAGTTCAGGAGATTTAATCTTTTCTGAAAAGGTGCGATTTTAAGGCGCGTCTGATGTTTCGGGCATCGGGATCATCCGGATGTTTTGGGGTAGTGTGTTCCAGATCATGCTACTCTGGAGAGGTCCTGGAGATGAGAATGGGAGGCTCTGTTTAGAGGGGCGGTTAGTCTGAATGAGTTAGCGGACTGGGTGATGTATGGACAGGAAGGAAACAATGTATGGTGACGCGGTGAGCTTTGTGGGTGAGGGTAATGAGTTTGAATTAAGTTTTGTAATGGATGGGCAGCCACTACAGTGACTGTTATAGTGCATAGGCATCCGAGAAATGGCTAGATAGGAAGATAAGTCTAGCTGCCGTATTTGAAATGGATTCGAGAGGGGTGAGTCTGATGCAGGGGAGGCCGATTAACAGTGAATTGCAATAGTCAAGCCGAGAATGGATGAGGGTAACAATGAGTGTAAAAGGTCCTTCTGTAAAGTGCTCATATGTTTCATATGTGCAATGCACATGCACCCGATGGTGCTGGGAATGAGTACCAGACTCATCCCTGGAAAGTTGTAAATTCTTTTTTAGCTAATATGAAAATGGCTGATTATAATCACAGAGGCATCTTTAGAAAGCTAAACCCCCAGTTGTCTTTTGGAATGGGATAGTTTAGTTCCCTGAACGTTTTGACAAGGGTTTCCTTTAATTTGATTGTGGGAATGAAAAAAAAAAACATTCATGAACATCTCTCTTCTTGAAATTACACAGTAAGAAAATGGAAATGAGAAATAAACTTTAGAATACTCTCATTCCAGGACTTTCATTGACATAAATTTGCAAACACATGTAAAAATGACCAAAGTACACCAGATTATTATCCAAGATCTACAGTAAAGGTGAAACTGCACAGTGTAATAATGTATAAAAAAAATTAGCTGATAATAACTGTGTACATGCTTTCCCCTTACTTTAGGCAAAGTGTTAATAAATAAGTATGCTATGCATGCTATAAGTCTTTGGGGAAATGAAATCACAGAAGAAATTAGACTTAGAATTATGTGCACCTGCAGACCATTTCTGATTGCTGCTACAGAAATTCACTCCAAAAGCCATCAATCATACTATATAGAATTGAACGGAGGGGGGGGTGTTAATAATTAGCTATCATTGGTAACAGCAGATTTTTTCTAAACTGATTCCATAGCATTTGTAAGTGGATAATAACATACGAAGTAGGTTACTAATATTCTTCCTTCTCCTCCTTGGCACCCTATATTATACACCAGCTTTAGGGGTACTCGTGAAGTTCTGGTTCGGTTCGAGCTAATTAGAAACTAGCTGAACATTTTGCCAAAATTTAGCGAATCGGCCAACCCAAATTTTTGAAAATTTGCTACTTAGGAGAATGAGGTCTCTCTTCCCTTCATAACGAGACCAGTCCTATGAATGAATAGTTATATTTGGGGGCCCTATGATATATATATAGCTTCAAGTTACTCCTCTAGCAGACATGCCCGCTAGCACCACAGAAAACCCTCAAGAGTGCTCAAAAGGAGAATGGCTAACATTATACAGTACTTTGTTCCAGCACCAAAATTACTTTCCCTTTTGGAACAATGTTGGCATGGCAACTGCAACTTCATAATTTTGTCATCTGTAGTAACTATAGCAACCACTATGAACTATGAAATAAATTAATTGGTTTGTCATGTAGGCCTACTACTAATAAAAACCTCTAAAACTGTTCCTTAAATGACACTACAAATATATGATTAATCTATACAACTCAACGATCTCGTCCTATTTACATCCTAATTAGACCATGTTAGCGTAAATCTTTATGAAACCTTTAAGAGGTAGGAGCTATTTCGGAACATCTGATATAGAAATATCACATACCTTCGCCGCATAAAGAAAAGTTTCTTTCGAGAAAAGGGCAAGAGAGGCATTTGACAATGATTTATGCTCCATTCCTTTTCGCACGCACAAGTACATCATCGAGCTTGACATGCATATGTACATATTTCAAGCAAGCTCTCAGGACACCTGGTACAGTCGCTAAAGTAAATTTATCCTTGTTCCTCCTATGAAGATTGGCTAAAAAGGAAAAAGAGGACACACGGTCCCTTGGTGCACAACAAGTAGACGTGGTCGAGAAGGTTTTCAGTACAAGCTAAGTGTGCGAGCCGAGACTTGGAGACAAAATTAATTAAAAGAGAATTTGACTGTCATCCAGACTTCCATTTCTCTAACTACAAAAGACAGCATGGCAGCTGCTAATCCTATAGGTCAACAAGTAATCATGTAATTTCTAGATGCTCCAGGATCCTCAAGACTGTTTGATGTAGATATAGAGAAACAGAATTCACCTATGGGAACGAAAGTCATGGCTTTTTAAAATCTCGGAAAAAATCCAAGTGAAGATTAGAGTCTAATGTATTTTTTATTAGTAAAGTGGAGGCATTGCAGTAAGTTCAATTACTTCCTGATCTTCTCAAATTTAAAGTTTAAGTCGAAAGACTGCAAAACCCAAGAGGTAACTATTACGTTATGGATAAAGTCTCAATGTCATTTTTAAAATTTCAAGAATTTTCAGTTACAGCCATTTAACCCCTGAACTCTAAGACTTATTAATATAAATTCGAAATTGTACATTTTTGATGCCATTTATTAGTTTTTATTATATTTGTGAACATTTTATCTATACTGGCCAAACAAATGAAGGTTGCTGTGCCAAAGTTTTAATTCTTTAGAGGGTAGTTCCAGTATGTGTTGACAATTGTGAGATGCTGCCATCACAAATGCCTAGGTGGACCACCTGCTGTGCTGACTGTTTCTCAGAAAATCACAGTTGTAGTGCAAAATATAGCTCATGCCGTAAGTGCAATTTTCCTTTAAGGGCGAAGCCAGATGAGCGTTTTTTTTGCGGGCCCTTATGTGAGCAAAAAAAGCTCGTCTGATAGAACCATTTGTTCCCTATGTAGTGTTCAGATGTCTGTCTTTTACAGGCGCAAAATACTTGAACCTGCAAGAGGTAGGACATCGGTGCACCGGGAAGGTCCGTGCAGCACGTAAAATATTCCAGCGGGGAGTCCCCTCATCACTGAACATTGTGAAAGTACTGTCACAGTGTTTAGTGAAAAGGGGACTCCCCGTAGGGATGAAGGGATCCCCTGCCACAGCTGTCACAGTTTTGGCAGAGGATCGCAATCTTCTCCCATTGCTTTCATTGGGGCTGGCACTACTGAAGCCGGCCCCATTGAAAGCAATGGGATCCAGGCAACTCCCATAGCGATTTTCGGTGAAGGGCTTGAAATATAAGTCCTTCCCCAAAAATCATCCCTAGGTGGTGTAAAAAAAAAAAATATATATATATATATACATCACCTTCCGCCGCAGTTGGGGTTTCAGCGTGTCTTGTAGCTTGGTCCCCAACACTGCTCTGAAACACTTTTGGGTGGCTTGGGTTTTCAAAATCCCTGCCTCCAGAAAGTACTGTTCTGATTGGCTGAGTGCTCAGCCAGTCATTGGCAGAACTCAGCTATTCATTGAATTCAATGAATGGCTGAGTGCTGCCTCTGATTAGCTGAGCGCTGTTACCAATCACGTGCAGCGCTCTGCTGTCATTCAATGAATGGCTGAGCACTGCCTGTGATTGGCTGAGCGCTCAGCCAATCAGACCAGCACTTTCTGGTGGCGGGTTTTTTAAATCCCTGGCCAGCAGAAAATGATTCAGAGCAGTGCCGGGGCAAAGCGACAAGACACGCCTGAACCTCGACAGCGGGGAAGGGTAATTCACATTTTTTTTACACAAGCTAGGGATGAATTTCAGGGAAGCGTTTATATTTCAATCCCTTCCCCGAAAATCACTGCGGAGGTTGCCTGCATCCCATTGCTTTTAATGGGGCATCATGTTATAAAAGCAAATCATGTGTTCCATGTGAAAGACTGGACACTTTTAGCCACATCCATCTCATTTTAAGAACAAAGATCATTTTTCAGAAGCCACAGAGGAGGGGTAAGAGCACCCTATTCAAGAGACCAATGGGATATCCCAACACCCATACTTTGAATTACTTGCCTTTGTTGTGGGTCTCTCTTTGGCGATAATTAACTCCTTGGTTTAAAAGCATCCACTTAACCCTTTTAGTGCAAGCAAATAGACCTATTTAACTCTTTTAGTGCCAAAGTGTGATACAGCTCATGGTGTGAATATTGCAAAGATCTCCATGATTTACCGGCTACCCTCCCAGACCCCCTAGTCAATTTTGCCAAGAGTAGCCACATATGTTTTTTTCAGCCCTACAGACTATGTATGTTACTTATATAAGGAATCACATCACAAAAAAATTTACTGCAACTAAGAATTTGGTTGGGGGCAAATACGGTACCTTTAAACATTGTCAGTAGGCTAGACCTTTCCAGATATTTTAGGACGGCTACAGAAAAGCTCCCTATCTAGTTCACATTAGAGAATAGAGATGAGCCAATCAGTGAAGATTTGACAGTTTACCAATGACAGGCTTTGCATTACAAAGTCATATACTGTAATATTAGCTTTACTTAAGTAATAGAAACGGATACATGGATAGAAATACTGAAGTGACAAAATTTGGGCCAAGGACCAGAAGGGGCAGTGGGTATATTATCTTCAGTTGCTTTTTTCTGCCATCCCTCCAATCCCCCAGTTCTAGGCTCCATTCAAGATTCTCTAACTACCTAATGAACACTGTGTGCTGCTCTCTGATTGGTTAGTGTTTATTGCGTGAGCAGCTCTGGCCAACCAGAGAGCAGGATTAGTGCATTAGTAATCT
The DNA here is from genome assembly GCF_035609145.1 of Eleutherodactylus coqui. Taxonomy (NCBI): domain Eukaryota; kingdom Metazoa; phylum Chordata; class Amphibia; order Anura; family Eleutherodactylidae; genus Eleutherodactylus; species Eleutherodactylus coqui. Next base: position 41,057,850 of record NC_089839.1, read on the forward strand.
AGTGCTATCAATGTACTGTGGGAATTAGGTAGCCTGAAGATTGCATTGGCCATCTCGGGTGGTCAAAAACAAGTCCCATAACTGGCAGATATAAGGGATGTTAAAAAAGAGCAACTGTAGATAATATACCCCCATTCCTTTTGGCCTACGGAAAAAATATTGTCCCAGAACTGGATTGTTGCTTTGTCTTCTTTGAGACAATTGTGGTTCCATAATAGGAGAATCATCTGCATCAGAATGCAATAAATTGAATTTTTACCAATGCACCCATAATTATTCAAATAAGGGAGATGGAATAATACCTGCATAGTGCCACCTATTGGAAGGCGGCATTCCTTTAAGTCAAAGTTAGACTCTATACAAGCCTTGTGACAATGACCGGGAATAGAAAGCAAAGCCAGACTCCACGCACAGACAGCTGTTTTAGGGTATTTGCCCTTCATCAGTGTGCAGCAGCATTCATGCTCCTCTGGGTAATATGCAAATAAGGGAGATGAAACACAGTGTTTCATTCATGCTCTTCTGTCTTCCAATAGATAACATTGTGGAGGTATTTTTCCATCTCCCTTATTTGCATATTACCCAGAGGAGCATGATTGGCCTTTTGAGTCTCCTCACTCACCATCTAGGTGCTCTCCCTAAGGAGAAAAGATAGCGTTTCTGACCCCCCTAATTATTCATAAACATTTAGAAAAATAAATCTTCTTCATATGCCTTATAAACAACTTAGAGATTCAGTTTTGTTCATGTACTGAAGATGTTTTTAAAACAATCGACCAAAAGACATCAAAGGTCCAGATTTTGCCATTTTAAAAACCTACAAAAGAATAGGTTCAACCCATCATCACATTTTCGAAACAAGTAACCTATCATAATAAAGAAACTTTGACAATTTTAAGATCTAGAAATGAGGACAAGTATATTATAAATGTCAATTTAAGGAATGTTTACACCATTCAGGCAATGAAATATAGTTATCAACGTGTCAAGGATGCTTTATGATAGAAAGCATTGGTTTGGAGTGCTATGAACATTGTCATTAAGTTAACATAGCGCTGTAAATATCTTTCCTCCTTCCCTTGTCCATTTCTCTGATTGTACAAACACAACACATGTAATAGTTAGCTTGCTGACTGTAATTTAGCTTTTTATGGATTTCTTCCAAAATGTATTTCCTTTTACTAGTAAATGCAATGCCATTGTAAGGGCACTGCTTTTTTTTTTTCAGAAATGAGCGTAAATTGATAGTAGAAAAGAATGTAGCTATATATTATGTTTTTTTTTTATCCAGTACTGGATCAATATTAGCAGTGAGCCCTTGGCAAAATATTGGGTGGAGAATCCTCTCTTTTTCAGGTGGGGGGTCAAACCCCAATTTTTTAGGGGTAAGGAAGCATAGAAAATATATTTTAAAATGTTTCCGATATCTTAGTCAATTTTCATATAAAACCATAGTAGTGTAAGGTATGGACTTGGTCAAACAAGTGCTGTGGGGAAAAACCTTTACAGGATGAGAACTTTGGGCCAGTCAGTGTCATAGTCTTTTAGGCTCTATACACAGCAATGCTGGGATTTTCACCATTTGGCTTCGAAATAGAGGCCGGACAACAAAAGTCATGGGAGTGTCAGATCAGGCATATTACTAACGCAAATAGTGCTCAATGAACCTCATTGACTATGAACACAGATGTGTCTTATTTGCCAATTTTTACCAGTTGCTTGACCCCAGCAGTGATTTTATGTTTAATTCTGAGCCCCGGGCATTACACTCATTGTCATCTTGACTACAACACTATTGGAAAGTTTGCTTTTAGAGATGAGTGAGCATACTCGTCCGAGCTTGATGCTCGTTCGAGTATTAGGGCACTCGAGATGCTCGTTACTCGAGATGCGCACCACGCGGTACTCGTCTCGATTAACCGAGCACTGACCATTGAATTCAATGGAGCCGGCAATACAGCCGGCTCCATTGAAAGCAATGGGCTGCCGGCGAGCGCGGGATGAATTTTCGGGAAGGGCTTAAAAATATAAGCCCTTCCCTGAAATTCATCCAGAAATGTGTAAAAAGTTAAAAAAAATATATACTCACCTTGTCCCGGCAGACGGAGTTCAGCCGCGGCCGGCCGGCAGTTCTCCTGAACTGCTGTGAGTAGTATTCAGCAGCCGGGGATTGAAAATCCCCGCCTGCTGAATGAGCTGCCTCTGATTGGTCACAGCCTCACCAATCAGAGGCAGCTGTCACTCACCCATTCATGAATTCATGAATGGGTGAGTGAGTGCTGCCTCTGATTGGCTCAGCGCATTCAGCTGAGAGCTGCCCCTGATTGGTCCCCGCGCTGAGCCAATCAGAGGCAGCACTCACTCACCCATTCATGAATTCATGAATGGGTGTGAGTGAGAGCTGCCTCTGATTGGTGAGACTGTGACCAATCAGAGGCAGCTCATTCAGCAGGCGGGGATTTTAAATCCCCACCTGCTGAATACTACAGAAAGCAGTTCAGGAGAACTGCCAGCCAGACGCGGCTGAACTCCGGCTGCAGCGGAAAGGTGAGTATACATTTTTTTTTTGTTTACACATTTTAGGATGATTTTCAGGTAAGGGCTTATATTTTTAAGCCCTTCCCGAAAATTCATCCCGCGCTCGCCGGCAGCCCATTGCTTTCAATGGAGCCGGCTGTATTGCTGGCTCCATTGAATTCAATGGGCTAACATCGTTCTTCTCTGCCACAGCTGTTACAGCTGTGGCAGAGGAGAACGATCTTTATGCTGACAGTGCGGAGGGGGGGGGGGGGTCTCACTCTTGCCACTATTGTGGCTTAATAGTGAGACCTCGGAGCCCGAAATGCAGCCCTGCATGTTGCTCCTCGCCTGCCCTATCCACTTCTGTGTTTTTTACATGACTTTGGTGATTTGCTAAGATTTTCACAAATGAAAACCTTAGCGGAGCACCAGTCATATACAAAAATGCTCGAGTCGCCCATTGACTTTAATGGGGTTCGTTACTCGAAATGAACTCTCGAGCATCACTGAAAGTTCGACTCGAGTAACGAGCACTCAAGCATTTTGGTGCTCGCTCATCTCTATTTGCTTTTCAAACATATGCACACTGAAAGGCGTATGTATGTATAGCTCTTGAGAAAATATGAATAGAGAAGCTGATAGATATCCATTGAAACCTAATTTAACTTAGAGGTGTGGCATTGTGACCTGAAATTAGGTTATCCCATCATTTTTACACACTCTCATATTATCAAATTTGTTGATTTTTTTGTTTTTTTGCCAATGAAGCAACACTGTCATAGTCTGTAAGAAGTGAAATCCCCATAAACTAATAGTTAATGCATTTTGTTAGGATATATCATCAGAGATGAGTGAGTTTTTGAAAAGTTTGATTCGGCCTGTTGTCCAACTTTCGGGGAAAGATTCTGTTTACTCCGAATTAGTTCGAAACAAAACAAAACTTCACTATTACCCCTAAAATATTGACTCTGGGCAATAATTGTCGTGGTGGTTGTAGTGGCAGCAGCCCTCTTCTTCAGTGGCTCAACAGTTAGTACAGTTAGTACAGTTACATTGTAGTGCTCCTAGGTTCAAATCTGAGCAAGGACAACATCTGCATAGAGTTTGTATTCCTGTGTTTGTATGGATTTTCCCCCCAATTTCCAAAAACATTAATAGGTGAATGTAGATTGTAAGCCATGATGGGGGTAGAAAACATCAAGCGATATAAAGCACTGTGTAGTATGCATGTGCCATATAAACACAGGTGAGTTTTATGAAACACAGGTTGAACATGCAAACTCTATGCAGATATTGCCAGATTTGAACCTAGGACCCCAGCACTGCAAGACAACAGTGCTAGCCACAGGCGAAGAGGAACCACCCACCCTTCCCATCTGAGGTACAAGATCACTGCAAACCAAACTTTTAGAAAAGTTCAAGCTGAAACAGGGTTTTACTGGTTTGGTTCATTCAACACTAATCATAAGATTATTATCAGCAAGTGGACTTCTGAGACCCAAATTCATCCTGAAAATAAAGGGACTGAGGTCTCCTCAGTTTTTTCATACACAGTGTTGCTTCTATCCACCTGCAACACAGAAGAAACAACACTGTGATTAAAGGGGTAGTCTTACATCAGTCGACTATAGCTGAGATGGGAATACCAATACCTGTATGCATGACCACCAGTGGCTGGGACTATGGAAACAGCCAAACTGTTAACATAACTCCTGTTGGGAATCAGAGTTATGGAAACAGCATAGCTCAGCAAGGCACACTTTTTCTACAACCCTGAGATGATGAAGCAGCATAGCCTGCTATGCTATACTGTTCCCATAATTCCCATTCACTACTATGGGTATTATGGATATCCAGTTTGAGGCTCCATGAGATACTGCATAGTAGTTGTTGCGTTTAACATTGTTTTGCATTGTTTCTTTTATGTTGTATGCACATGCTTCTAACATCTAGTTTCTACACAAGTGCTGCGTGAATATTGGGCCTATATCTGGTCTGCTGGTTGCAGCTTTTGTAATTGGACTCCTGGGATGTCAATCACTCAGGATGTCCAATTAGATCTGTTGGAGGGTGGTTTAAATTGGCAGTCCCTTTCATGGAATGCTAGTGATGGTATCTTCGTAGCCGTTTCTTTGGCTTTGCTGGTTTGCATAAAAAGGTGTTTGCTTGGTGTGTTTTATGGACTTTAAACTTAGACTTGGACTATTCTGTTTTTTCCTTCCGCATTTTAACTCAGCAACGACTCACTTTACATCCTCGGCTTCCCCACCTGACTTCTGCTTCTAATTATTCCCAGGTAATGATGAATCCCTCCCATTGTAGACCCAGCCTGATTGACTACATGAATTACCAGTGAGAGTTAATGACTCTATTTGGGTTATAGTATGAGGCCAATCCTTCCTGGGTGACTACCCTGTCTAGCAGTAGTCAGCGGCTATCAGGATTTATTAGTGGGTGAACAACTACCCTGTTTTCCCAAAAATAAGCCTTAGCATGATTTTTGGGAATTTTGGTGTGACTTAAAATATAAGCCCTACCCTGAAAATAAGCCCTAGTTAGACTACAGAAATATATTGGTTCTTTGAGCGCTACATTGATTGTCTGAGCCATGGTGCTCGAAGAACCAATCAACAGCTATCGTGTTATGGAAGCAGAATTTATGAATTGGTTGACCCATGGCTCAGCCAATTTATAAATCCTGACTCCACAACGGGATGGCTGTGATTGGTTTTTTCAGCACTGCTTAGCCAATAAATGCAATGCTCAATGAACCAATCATAGTCATCTCATTGGTTCATCAAGCAATGCACTGATTGGCTGAGCAGCGCTCGAAGAACCAATCACAGCCATCGCTTCATGGAGTCAGGATTTATGAATCCCACAACCAGGAACTGATCTTTTGCGGGCTGCCGAGGACTGTGGGAACCACACCGGAGCTGTGGAGAGCAGCAGAAGGGATCTGGACTGCCCCTGCTAGGTAAGTATAATAAGACATTCCCCAAAAATAAACCTAGTGCCTATTTGGGGGCAAAAATAAATATAGGACAGTGTCTTATTTTCAGGGAAAGATGGTAGCTTGTTAGCATTTCCTTGACATCAGTCTGAACTTGCCTATTTTGGCAATTCTGACATCTAGATCCATCATATAACTGTCACAAAATTTGCCTGTTTCCATAATACCGTCCACTGGTTGCTGCAACCTACAGGCTCACATTCCTATCTGAGCCATGTTTGGCTGAGAATTAAATACCCCTTCAAGTAGTTTAGAATCACAGGGGTCTTCACAGTTCGATCCCTATCGATTAAGAAGAAATTTCATATCCTAGCAATATGCCTTTACTTCTGATGGTTCGTAAATCCCTATATGGTTAACATCTTCTTGACCCTTTCCTTGAATACTGTCATTGCCTTTAAAGGGGTTGTCCCGCGAAACAAAGTTGGGGTATACACTTCTGTATGGCCATATTAATGCACTTTGTAATGTATATTGTGCATTAATTATGAGCCATACAGAGGTTATTCACTTACCTGTTCCGTTGCTAGCGTCCCCGTCTCCATGGTGCCGTCTAATTTTCAGCGTCTAATCGCCGGATTAGACGCGCTTGCGCAGTCCGGTCTTCTCCGTTTTGAATGGGGCTGCTCGTGCTGGAGAGCTGCCCTCGTAGCTCCGCCCCGTCATGTGTGCCGATTCCAGCCAATCAGGAGGCTGGAATCGGCAATGGACCGCACAGAAGACCTGTGGTCCACCGAGGGTGAAGATCCCGGCGGCCATCTTCGCAAGGTAAGTAAGAAGTCACCGGAGCGCGGGGATTCGGGTAAGTACTGTGCGTTTTTTTTTTTTAACCCCTGCATCGGGTTTGTCTCGCGCCGAACGGGGGGGCTATTGAAAAAAAAAAAACCCGTTTCGGCGCGGGAACAACCTCTTTAATGAAATAGCTCAAATCTATGTAACTAAGCAGTAATAGTTCTAAAATTCACAAACAACTTTAAATGGCCTGAAAGAATAAATCCTTTAAGAATGTCACAACTAATTGGTCTGTTGTCAGTTGTATAGCGACTCATAGAACAACTTGCATTTATTATTCCTTAAATCTTTTAACAAAGGCTGCTAAATACAGCCATCCATAATTAGCTATCATTATCCATTCTTATGTGTAGTGATTAACAAGGAGGTAAAATCAAATTATGTGCAGGTAAAAGGCAGTTCTACATCATCTTGTGTAACCTACATAGCCATCCTAAATTTAGGCACATTGAAAATAGAATGTATATGATCTGACACTACACGTTGGATTACACGCAAGCTTCTCATTAAAGTCAATGTGCTCTGTTATTATTGCCTTTGTATCATTGAAACAATTCTATAATGTGATTATAGGGCAGCACATTCTAATTAAAACGGGATGCTGATGTTATGTTCAACACTAGAATTCCTGTTGCGTCGTTATCTTCAGCCTTCTAATGGTGGCCTTACACAGGCTAATAGTTGCCCAAATAATCACCTAAAAGAGCAAATATGGGCTACCGCCATCCTGTGTAAACAGGGTAAGGGATCAAGAATCCCTCACTTATCGGAATGGCTTGTTCTTTAGATGAACTAAAAAACAAATGAAAATTAACCCTTGTAAACAGACAGTCGTTCAACTAGTAGTCTAGTGCCTGAATGGAGATAGGCAGTCGGAAGAGATCTCCAGCAAACTGAACCTCCATTCAATTTCGCTCCTGTGTGAAAGCACAGGAGTGATAATCATTGGGACGTCCGTCGGGCACTTACGGAACCTACAGTTGTCCTATGTAAAGCCACCCAAAGTCTACTGTTGTTGAACTTGTCATCCCAAAGCTGTTCTGTCAGACGGAATCAGATGAAAGCTTTGTTCAGCCTACCTTGTTAAGAAGAGAGGCACTTGGCTAGTGTCACTTTAAATAGTGTTTGTATGCAGCAGTTTGTGCAGTTGATAATTGTGACAATTGTGTTTACCCACTATGTTCCTAGTACCTAGTCTTAAGTCCAGTGAAGTCTTGTCAATGTGTATTGCTTCTTGGTTTTGTAGCCTTTGTATGTGTTTCCTTAGCTTGTTTCCGTTTTCCTTGGTTCATATCCAGCATTCCTTGATTAGCCTTTTGTCTGGGCCTTATTGCACTCAGGGTGGGCTTAAGCTTCGGTGGTATCTAAGCACTGGTAGATACTGAAAATTCCAAAGTTCCCAGGAAAGGAGACTGCTAAAAGTGAAGCCAATTTCTGCTGTTTTATATCTAGCAGGCATTGTTGCAACTGATGCACATTATTATTTTTTATAATGTCTCTATTTTCGGTTTGCATGTTTTTTTTATTTTCTGTACATGACTATGGGGTGGCAGTCATACGTAAGCTGTTAACAATATTCAGAGATTCACTTTACAGAAGCAACAGAGATTGTAGGAAATTGCAGTGTAAAGATGTTCATTGCCTTCTACAGGAGAGTGTTATGAGCATGCTCTGTAACCTATTCAGAGGTCACAGTGCAGGAAGGGGTAGGAGGTGAGCTGTGATCATCACCTATTGTCAGTGGTGGAATCAGTGTTACCTTTATATAGGCATAACCTTCCACTGTAATCCTGGCCCATGAGATGACTAATCAGAAGTGATATCTACAGAACAGGAAGGCCACATGTATTATGAAGCTCAGTGGCCAGAATGAAAACTGCAAGATTTCAGGATTATTTTTTTTTAAATACAATTTTTCAGAAAATGTAAGAAATCATCCAAATGTATTCAGAAATATGTTTGAAATAAAAGCTTGTTTTAGGCAATAGTTCATTTTCAAATGTCCCGTTACCTTTAAGTAAGTGTTTTCTTAGCAGGGCTAGTAATCAGATCTGCATGACGGATAATCTCCGTATAATTTTCTCCTAAGTTTCTATACGATGCTAGAGAGGACAGGTACCGTGAAACTTACCAAGGAACATCTAAATGATGTTCCTCATAAATAAAGCGCCGCATCCTTTTTATGCTGATTAACAGACTCCCATTTACATTTTTGCATAAACATGAGTCGAAATAATTCATGCCACATATGCATGGTGTGATTGGCAAGCATTGTGACTCTTTGCAGTACATATCATATGGATAAATCAGTTTTCAGATGCTTAAAAAGAACTGTGACCAAGAGAATTGAATGGCTAGTGTAGAAAAGAATATGAACTAATTCCTCAAATTGTTTTTCTGCGGTGTTCAGCAGATGTTCTGCATGGCTGGATGTAACTTGACAAGCACTGCCTATTAGCTAGTCTATAAGTCTATGAAACCACAGAAATCAAAGTTATTGCTAATTTGTTCTGTAAGTCGATTTATACTTTGAAGAATGAATATTAATAATCTGTCACTGAGTTATTTTGAAAAAAACATAGCGCATCAAAAGATAATGGAACCTATCTTCTAACACCCAGCGCCTTCATTGTAATTCATTCATGTCAAATTAGCTATCTTGTTCCACCAACCTTCTACATTAAGTACTCTACCTACAAGTTGGTGATTTTCCCAATTTATTTCGAACAACTCAATGCATTTCAGTCAGAATAAACTATTGCCGGGGAGAAACAGCACTATAGATGAGATAGAAACTCATAGTTTAGTGTTGCGTATGAAGAATTCAGCAACCGGTTAAAGCGGGCAATCTCTAGCATCTGGGAAGCAACTTAGGTTGCAATGGATTTGCAGTCATGGTAATTTCCACGCCGCTATGTTCTATGTAAGTGCCTCAGTGCATCCAATGTAATGCGAGAATAATATAGAAGATTTTTTTAGGCGCATATTTGCATTTACTTCCATGTCTTCACTCTTGGGGTTGTTGACATGGAACGGAGAGATTGGATGGTCATATAAATGTCATTGATAATAGCCAAGGGCTAACAGAAATCAGCAGAATGGAACAACTCAAATAAATATAACTTGTTCTTGAAAATGAAAAAGGGGTCTGTTTTATTTGCAGAAACGGTACCTACTACTTTTGTGCATGAGCTGTGTCTAGTATTGCAGTTCAGCTCTGTTTAGTTGAATGGGACTATGTTGCAATGTAGAGGACTCGGTGGCAGATGGCTCCGTAATCATAGGGCTCGATGGACCAGGTTGATTCAACTGCCCCTTGCTGATGTTTATCTCTGCGTGTTGGTATAAATCTTTCCTCAATGAACGCCACTGAGGATAACTCCAGCCCAGGCTTAGGCCATATTAGGTTTACTGGAGGCTTGGTTCGAAACAGACCTCAACTACAAGGAATGTATTCGAGAGTCACTGGAAATGTTTGATTACCAGGTCGGAAAGCAATAATGCAACTGATAAACTGTTTATTTGAACCAAACAGTCCTTAACCAACATGGAACAACAACTTGTGACACCCGGTTACCCAGAATATGTGGGAAGGAGCCAAATCAGAGTAGCTCAGTGGTGAGCCTCCAACTGACCACACCTGACTTACTCACTTTCTGCTCACACTCCCTTGATCCCATCCCTCTTAAGGGCACTGTGCAAAATACACATCCCTTGTTAACAATCTAGGTATTATATAGTATATACTTCCCCTTTACAGCAATACAAGAAAGACAGACAATAGTGAAGCTGTCTGCAAATAAAATCTACCCTTCTTCACAATCATGGACAATCCCTTTAACAATATTAAGTTACTCAAACGTTGGCTAATTATAATCTCATCTAATAAAGCACATGCTAAAAATTGTCCTAAATGTGAAATTTGACCAAAAAGCCAAAATGTGAAATGTGCATACATTTGCATACTCAACCTATTTTATAGTTCAGCTCCATTTATTTGAACGGGAAGAGGTCTTGATGCTCGAAACAGTCCATGGAGAAGAGCAGTGCTGTTTCTGCAAATAAAACAGACCATTTTCTATGATCACTTACAAAACTTGTAGGATGCTGTCACTTTTTGCTGCCGCCATCTTTGCTTACCTGCTGATGCAGTCCGTCACCATTGTTTTCCCTGAGGTGCATACTGTTTGCTCTCCAGTATTTGGTCACTTGTCTTTGCACTTAGGGCTTGTGCACTTTTCTATTGACTTAATTAAAGGGCCAGTGCATGATCTACTAAACTGTATCAAACCTTTCATCTGTTAGCCCTGGCTATGTTAGACACTTTTCCTATAAAGAGAATGCCTAAGCAATTTGGTTCAGTTTGGTTTCTTCAGTTTTGTAAGCCTGTTTCAAGTGATTAATGTGTTTTACTTGTTCCCTCTCTGGTGTTCCTCATTCTCTCTGATTGAGAATGGGCGGGCGGTGATAACATGGTCAAAAGTCCATGTTACAGCTTACCCTGGGATATACTGAAGACATACAAGAAGGCATAGGATACAGAAAAATGACAGCTCCTTCTCTTTTCTCTGCTCTTCCCTTCTCTGTTGAAGTGACAGCTGTGAGTTTAGCACATGCAGCTCCACTTCAACCTTCCCTAACTCTACTTCGAATGAGGACTACCACTGTGGTTTCAGTGTTGAATCAAAGACTCTTGGCAGCTCTAGACCATTTCTAGTTGGAGATAAAGCTGTTAGAATAGCACCATGCCTCCGCCTGAATGGCACTTGGGCTAGACTGTAAGGTCCTTTTTAACCTAGCCCGAGCCCTGTTTAGGCAAAACTGTTAGATGCTTAAAATGAAGCTCCAGTTTGAGTCACTTTGAAGAAATTGCATGGAAAGTAATTCCTTAGAGCAGCAGTCTTCAAACTGCAGCTTTTCAGCTGTTGCAAAATTACAACTCTCAGCATGTTCCAACAGTCTTCAACAAGTTTCAAAGCAGCTAAAGAGCCACAAGTTGGGTACCAAGGCCACAGAGTAACATCATTGTTAGAATGGTTTCTTTACAAGTAATTAGTTATGTTTTTAAAGGGATTGTGCCATGATTACAAGTTATCTCCTAGTCACAGGACAGGCGATAACTTGTAGATCTATAGGTGTCTGACCACTAGGACCACCCACTGATCTGAAGAACAGTGCCCTATCTAGTTCAAGCACTCTACTATCTCCAACGGTCATTGAAGTGAATGGAGAGGCAGCATGCATGTGCAACCATTACTGTCCACACATCTTAAGATATGCCAGAGCTCTGTTCTCAGTGATTAGATCTTCATCAAGCTGCAAATTATCCCTTATCATGTGGATAAAAGTCTAATATAAGAGGATTCAAGCCTAAAAGACGACAATTTGCATGCCTAGTATACCTATCTACAGAATTAGAAAACTGGGCTCTATAAAGGAAACCTGTCAACGGGTTCATGCTGCCGAACCATGGGCAACATAAAACTGGGACAAGTATGGCTATTATCACTGTGTGTGTTATTGTGAAATGCTACAGTGTTTCAAAATAAACACACTTTAAAGTTTAGCTCAGGAATGAAGCTCCGAGTCATAGACAGGCCATGCTGGCTTCTCCCCACCAACAGCATGCTGACTGACAGCCTTCTCCCTACACACAAGAAGGAACAGAGGTGTAAGTCTACATGCAGTGGGCGGGAATAGGCTGGTGTGGCCCAACTCTTTGACTCAGGGCTCCATTTCTGAGTCAGACCTTAAAGTGTATTTGTTCTGAAATGCCATGGCAAATATAGGGGCAATAGGCACACCTGGCAGATTCCCTTTAAATATAACATGTGTACAGCATTAAGAAGTATTAAGGTAAAAAATTGGAAAATGTCACATTGAACCATCACATGGGGCTGATGTCTTTCCAGCCTGATGTCATCGCATAGAATAATCATTTTCAAATAATTACTGTTACACATATTGAATGACAGTATGAAAGATGACAAGACGTATCATTGTACATGCTGCTATTGAAAACACCTATTAGTCACATGGCCCACTCCACCAAAGGGTCTATTCAGTATAAATTCATGTGAAATTGATAATGACATTTCACTTCCCTTCGTGTCTTTAGGAGTTACTGAAATAAGTATAATTAATACACCGATGATTTAAAAGAGTGCCAAAAAGACTAGTCTGCAGGTATAATAACTGGTATCAACTTGCATTGGTGAGCGAATGTCTAAACTATTAATGGACAAGTCCCATTTATTCTGAAATCTGCATGAACGGTTATTTCCATTTTGAAAATGAATTAATCTTAAACAGAACATTTGGGTTTATTTTGTGAAAGTTTGGTATTGTTGGGTTCAGTAAGGTGAAACAAAGGGACTAGCAACTAATGAGCGATTTCTTGCTCAGTACACTTTCGGGTGCCTTGTTTGCACAGGACATCTATTGGTCAAAAGTGTGGGGTTTTTTTGTTTTTTTTAGGGGGGGGGGGGCTAGGTGGGTTAGACAATAGTTGGCCCATGTAAAAGTACACCAAAGTAATGCTGGTTGACCAAGGTTGTAGAACTCTGGTGCAAACTACAGATGGTAAAGTTCAAAAAGATACCAGTGATGTGGAATAGAAGCAATACGTTGATGGTCACATGCTTTTTACGCTGGCCACCGCTGTTTATGAAAACCCTGGTAGCTTGATCATGACTGTATCAACTGTTTGATATTTTGTCCAGCTGTCTGATGAAGGGGCATGCCATCTCGAAACACGTTATCCTCTGGTTCTCAATAACATGTGTGTTACGATCGTGTGGGCAACCTAAACGTGGGAGCCCACACGATCGTACTCAAAACAGGATAGAATGGATGGGGTGGGGATGGACGCACACAGGTAGCACCAGGGTTACACGGGATTCGCACAGGTTTCAGGCAAATGACCCTGTTCTACACAGGAGGATGGCATGGCCCTACCTAAGCGGGGAACATTGCCTCAATAAGGGCAGCCCAGTGGTTTTCGGATCTGCGCCCTAGCTGATCCTAGGAACCACGCCACAGAACAGGAGACATACACATGCTACATGACAGAGACAGAACCACAGGATACACAGCATACAGCAGCTACAATGCAACCACTAGAACAGATGATAAGCTGAATATAAATACCAGGTATTGGTTGACATTTTGTACAAAACATGGAAGCTAGCGGGCCACTTCACGGCTCCTGGTTATACCGCTAGTCCCTACACTAACCTGGAGTCCAGCAGAATCGGACAGAGTTCACACAGAAAGCTGCAACAGGACAGGACACAGATAGCAGATCACGCAGCAAACTGACACAAAGCTGACAGAATTTAAATGTACAAATGGACATGAACAAGCAAGACAGAGATTACTCAGCAAAGCTTGCAACAGGACAGAACAGAGCACTGGACACACAGCCAGCTGCATCAGGAACAGGACAGAGTACAGGGCACACAGCCAGACAGACTCCACTCAGAGATCACATGCACACAGATGAAACTCACAGCAAGTCTGTGTGTCCTCATACCAGGGGGAATAGACAGAGCTACACAAGCTCACATAGGGAACAGTGTCCAGTTACACCAATTGACACCCAGAACAAGACATAAGACCTTTGGAGGCTGCACCTGTACAGGTTGAAGGAAAAGGGGGCTGCATGTACTGCAGACTAGGACTACAGGTGTCCAAACAATCTTGGGGAAGCAGAGAGACAATAGACCTACTTGCAAACACAGATCAGAGTGGGAACAAGCTGAACATGACTGATAACAAGTTACAGGCCAGAGAAGTAACATGAGTGCTCACCCTAGGGTACAGCCAGAGACTGACCAGGAGCTGGGTTTATATGTGAGCACAGATCCAGGAGATTGGCTAGCAGGAAGTACCACACCCAGCCAGCTCAATTAACCCTCAACCACCTGACTGTGCTGCTAGGAGTACATAGTACAACAAATCCCAGCAGCACACGTAACAGTGTGCTTCTATTCTACATCACTTTCATCTTCGTAGACTCTTTAACTTTTCTGGCACATCATATTATTTTATTTTGTGGCATGACTTCAGAGTTTATTTTGCAACAAATGTATCAAATGTTATACATCCTTTGTTAAATTTGTGATATTTTCATATTGGAGAAGGAAGGCGTGGTGTTTTTAGTGTAATTTGTTGGCTTAGAATTTATGGAAGCCTGCTACTGGCGAGAAGATAAAGTGACATTTCAGAAAATTGGCTAAAAGATAACTAGAGATGAGCAAGCACGCTTGGTTAAGGCAATTACACCAGCGAGCATCGGTCTTTTCGAGTAACTGCATAGTCGTCCGAAAAACTCGTCCAAGGTTGACATTGTGACATTATCCCAGTTGGATTTCAATACCCCAAAAGTGATTAGCGTTGGTGGCGCCGTGGCAAGATGGTTGCTGTTGGCTGAAGTAAGGGCTCCTTCAGGTGAATGCATTTGCATTAGTTTACACCTCTCTATTTTGTGCACCAATAGGCCCCATAGAAGTCTATGGAAGGTGCGCAAATGCACACGCAAAACGCAGGAACATGAGTAATACACTGTGCAAAGCTGTGAAAGAGAACACATCTGGACCTCAGTAGGCAAAATAGCCTTTTAAATTAGGGCTGGGGTATATAGCACACTTGTGAACAGGCCATGTTCGCAAAAAGTACAGATACACATACATATCAAACTTGTTCGCTGTGTAAATGCGTTGTGCTGAAGCATTTGTAGTTGAGCATACAGTCATCTGAAGCCACTATAAGGCTTCTTTCACTCGAGTATTTTATTGCGGCGCTTTGGAATGTTGGCCAAATATTGCGACCATCTGAAGCATTGGATACCAACACATTCATTCAGATGGCCACTTTTTAGCTGCATGAAAACATCGTGGCCACAATAAAAAAGACATCATCGCCGAATACGCCAGGCGATGTTTTGACACGGCTGAAAAGATAGGTCTTACCCTAACTTTTGACCATGAACAGCCGGCAGCTCCTATAGGCTTCTATGGGAGCTGCTGGCAAAGGGAGGGGGAGGGAGCTTAGCAGTGGGTAGCATCTATATGTTGCAGTCAACAGGGCTTCTTCACATGACCACATGTGCGCATATATTTGCGTTTGCAAAATATATGCTGGCAAAACATAGAGAATACAACCCATTCATTTCAATCGGTTCATTCTCATGAGCGCGTTTTACATGGGCACGAAATGCGTGCAAAAGAATATTTTCCTACATATTTGCACAGCAAGAGTCCAATAAAATTTTATGGGAGGTGCACAAGTACGCACAAATGTGCATTATGCTGTGCGATTCCGTAAAACACACCTGGACTTCATTAGTCTAAGTCGCCTTTTAATCCATGGAAGGAGTGTGGATTGAAAGGACAGTCCCGCTTTAGGACCCTGTGTCCCGCTTTCCCCTGGAACTTCAGTGGGACAGCCCGTCTGTTCACTATTAAAGTGATTACCGGCTGGGGTGCTATGGCTCCTTGGCTGTTAATCACTCTGCGTACAGTGCCGCAATGGATGCATGCACTGACGTTAGTGTGTGCATCCAGGCTCTTCCTCCCCTCCCCTCCTCTCCTGACCTCTCCTGCTTAGATCCGCAAGAGGAAAGGAGAAGAGAGGAGGCGCTACTGCGGGCGCACACACTTCCAACCGCAGCAGCACTGAGAAGAGGAGCAGTGGTGCTCTGAAGATGAGGAGAGGGTAAGTATATGGGGGGCTGAGGTCACTGTGAGTGTCACTATTACTACTGAGGCCACTGTGGGGGTCACTATTACTACTGAGGCCACTGTGAGGGATACTAATACTATGGAAGCCACTGTGGAATTCACTATTAGGACTTTGTCCACTGTGGTGGATACTATAACTATTGAGGCAGATATAGGGGTCACTATTACTACTGAGGCCACTGTGGGGGGTCACTATTAATACTTAGGCAACTGTGAGCATTACTATTACTACTGGGGCCACTGTGGGGGACACCATAACTGTTGAGGCAGATATAGGGGTCACTATTACTACTGGGGCCGATATAGGGGGCAGTATTATTACTGGGGCTAATATAGGGCTGCACGTGGCAGCATATCTCAAGCTGACTTAGGCTATCTTTACACGTGGTGGAAATGCTAAGGAATGTCCGCAGCGGAAATTTCTGCTGCAAATTCCGTAGCATTTCTGCATAAGAAAACTGGAGTACCACTGGTGCAGATTTTGACTGAAAATCAACTGGTTACACGCAGCTGATTTCATACTATGTGGCGCCAGGGAGTGCTGACGGAGGCAAAAATCATACCTTGTGATAAGCCCCCCCCCCCGCCCCTCCCTGAGCACACCCTTCTGTCCCACTTTGACCGTGGGAAAATCTGGTCACCTTACTTGCACAAATGCACTTCAGATACCTAGATCATTTGCAAATATGCCACGCTGAGGTGAGCGTATTTGCTTATACGGTCATGTGAAGCCGCCTCACTGTGTATTTTTTGTGCATAGATTTTTTTGGCACGCATGTTGCGTGTATATTCACTGCACTTTTTACGTACGTAAGAAAAAAAAACTGCATACTATCTCCTAGCAACATGCGTGAAAAATGCAGCGAATGCGCGTGTAACATCCATATTCACTGGGGGTGGGGGGTGGTCGCACTCCCATTGACTTCCATGGACAATTTTGATCCATGATATGGACTAAGGGCGGCTACAGACAAGCATATGTGCAAATACGCTCGCCTCAGTGCGACATATTTGCGTGGTTACCAAGGTTGATTTGTTGGCATATTGGCATATTGTACTGTACTTTTTGGCGTATATAGGACCTGTTCATACACACATGTGACACCCCATTTAAAACGCCATTTATTGTAATGAGGTCCAGATGTGTACCCTCCTTTACGGAACTGTGCAGCGTATTGTGTATTTGCGCGCCTCTCATAGACTTCAATGGAGACCTTTGCTGTGCAAATATGCAAAAAATAAAGCAGGTCCTATTTTTTTTGTGCGGACACGAAATACGTACAAGAAAAATTGTTAATGAGAACAAACCCATTTACATCAATGGGTTCTATTCTCTGCGTACTGTGCGCGCTAATTCCATGTGTGCAATGCGTGGCACAAATACGGCCATCTGAAACCGCCCTAAAATAGGACATGTCGCAATTTTTTCAATGCATCTAAAAAAAATGAAGGTCAGAATACACCTATGTAATCCATTGCACGCTTCCCGTATTGCGCACGTAAAACAATACGCATAGACCGCAAAGACGCCCATACACAGAGTGAAAACAAGCTGGGGAGCCACAGCACCCCAGCTGGTAATCCCTTTAATGGTGAGCAGAGGTCCCGAAAGCGTAAAAAATGGCTGTCCTGCCGGGGTCCTGGGGAAAAGCAGGACACAGGGTCCCAAAGCGGGACTGTCCAGCTAAATTGGGACGTCTGGTCACTTTATGCATGTATTGTCGCATAGTACTGTATGTTTTGTGCATGCAGGACCAGTTCACATGTGTGCCACACACTCCTTCTGTGGATTAAAGGGCTATTTAGACTTATGAGTTTCAGATGTATTTTACGGAATCGCACAGCATATTGCGCATTTGCACACATATTGAGTGCATATTTGCGCAACACCCTTAAAATTCTATGGGTGTGCATTTTTTCAATGCATGTAAAAAAATGAAGGTCAGAATACACCAATGCAATGCACTGTATGCTTCCCGTATTTCGCGCGTAAAACAATGCGCGCGGACCGAAAAGAAGCCCATGTTAGTTTATGCCTGACAAAGTCAGAAATTGAGTTCCCTTAATGGGGTTTTCCAGGGAAATACTATTGATGAGCTATCATCAGTATAGGTCACTAACAGCTGATCGGCCATGGGCCATCACTCAGGACCCCGACCGATCAGCTGAGCGGGCGCATGCTGTCAGCACAGCAAGAACACAGTGGTCGGGGCGGAAGCGGCACTTGTAACTGCAGGCACGGCTCCCATTGATTTCAATGCAGTTACACGCGCTGGGCACTCTAAGGAGGCCGGCACTGAGGCTTCTGCTCCGACCTCTCTGTATTTATAATGGACGTCTCTGCGACAAACTCCCATGTAGTGACCGGTACTTCTAACTGCAGGCACGCCTCCCATTGATTTCAATGAGAGCCATGCCTGCAGTTACAAGCGCTGGCCACTATAAGGAATCGGAACTGAGGCTTCCGCTTTGACCTCTGTGTATTTGGAGCCGATGTCTCCGCGCCAACCTCCCATGTAGTGGCGGGTGCCTGTAACTGCAGGCACAGCCCCTTTGATTTCAATGAGAGCCGTTCCTGCAGTTACAAGCGCCGGCCACTACATTGAGGTCGTCGCTGTGTCTTTCGTTTCGACCTCTGTGTATTTGCAACGCTGACAGCATGCGCCCGCTCAGCTTATTCGGTCGGGATCCCAAATGACAGGGTCCCGAGTTTTCCTGGAAAACCCCTTTAAAATAAAATGACTACTGTTCTTCAGAATACCGGATTCCTAGTGTCGATCCGTTCCGAATCATACCCTAAATATGAGGACCATTACGTTATTTCCATGTTACTACATTGTCTTTAAGCGCCCCTGCCACATAGCAACGAACATATAAGCGTCCAAGCCATCTATCATTGTTTAAAAGTCGCATATTAATGTATTGAATTAATGCAGCGTAATTGCCATACAGAAGTGTCTGGCGGAATGACATGACTTAGAAAAATTAGCATCCATTAACCCGGGAATACATTTATAATTGCACTTAGGTACATCGGAGGCAGCACCGTGAAGTGATCAGTATGTTAATTGTCGAGCTGCAACATTTCTAAATCAGATGAAAGAATTGAAATACTAAAAAAGGGAAGCAAAAAAAAAAATTGGTACGGAGAGAAAACTGCAATGTATTACGTCCCGTCATTTGGATGGCAACCTATGGTAGGATAATGGCTCCCTTCCAAGTGTAATCACACGAGCACGAAGGAGAACAGAGAACGCCGCTGCTCGCTCCCTGCCGGGAATCTAGAGCTCGGCACATGACTCGCTGCGTGCTGTTGTGCTTCTCCCCTGTTCAACAAACTGCAGTATCGCTTCTTGCAACAAAGTGTCAGCTATTGGCTTCTCCGTGACACGTGACGGATGAAGCCTTTTTTGTCTGTGTCTTCTTCCTCGCCAATCTGTGTGCGGGGCACTGATAGGCCAAGCTGATGCGCAGGCAATTTATCATCTTGATCTCCCACTGAGTCAGGGAGCTCTTCTGTCACCAGTATTGATTTCAGAGGATGGACTAAATTTCCTAGGATTTCCATTAAGAATTAAGAAAAAAAGCTATAAGCACGCAGGGTAGCCAGGCAGACATGGATATGAGATGGCACTGTGAAACCTTTCAGGTAGCTACTTCTATCACAGCCGTTACTAAGCACAGTTGATCACTGCAGCATGGAGGGTGTTAATGTTTTTTTTTTTTCCAAGTCCAACAGAATATAAGGGGGGGGGGGGGGGGGGAGAAACTAGTTCACCGAATTGCACAAATTGATTTTATTTTTATTTCCTTTTTTTTTTTCTTCTTTGTGTCTGTTCTTTTTTTTTTTTGCGCGGAGTGAGATTGCATGGCATTAATATTAAAAGGCACATATTTGCATGTTCCGTGTTTAAAGATGGAATGTTTTACAATATATGTGTTCCTTTTTTTTTTTTATGGCTCGTCTAATGAAAAGGCTTTTTTTTTTTTTTTCCGTCTTTGTCCTGGTGTTCAGGGCTTTCCAGCATGTCTGCTACAACACTCTACAGTAAATGACAGCACCAGTGAAAACACGGTCTAACGCTGCTTCAAGCGTGTGATAGACAGCCTGCAATGGTAATCTCATTATTTGGGGGGGTGGAAAAAAAAAAAAAAAAAGGCTTAATCCTTGACCACAATAGCATTTTTTTTTTAGCTTCACTCTCACCGTTAGGTCTAGTCGAGTGCATGCTGGTGTATGACTTCTGCAGAAGGCAATGTACAGCGGCATGCAGAGCGGGAAATAAAATGAAATGTGCATTTTTATATATATATGAATTGTACATAGAATGACTCAAATTTGTTACGTTTATTGCTATTTTTTTTTTTTTTCATTTTTGTAGATTTTTGTTTTTTTTGATACATAGTATAGTTGTTCTTGTTTTATTGTTACGGTTGTCGTATTATTATTATACATGCCAGTTCTTTAACCAAATAAATGATGCTAATTCTAGGCTTTCTATGACTCCGTCCCGGTATCTACATAATGCATCTGTTGTTATATAACCACCTCATTTTATATGCATCCAATCTGACCTCCTTTTTTAGACCGTATCTATAGTTAAAGAAAAAGGAACGCTAAAATAAAGCTAGTTAACGGTGTTGGATCGCTGAGTGCATCTCGAGTCTTTTGGATGATGTAAATAGTATATTCATCGAAAACAGAATGCGCTGAGTGTATAGAAATAGATTTTTATACGTCCCTCATGGTAACAATAGAAGCCTTATCAAGTTCGCATAAAGCCGAAGAAATTGCAGAACAAATTGCGTAAATGGACCTTTTGATGTATAAACCACGAGCCGCGCTGAGCGATGTGTAGCTTTCCTTGACATTCTTACGAAAAGGTGGCGCATTGGAATTGAATTTAAAATATGTGAAAAATGTAAGCGAATGCATCATAATCATTATGGGGAAAAAAATGTTTTTTTGGGTTTTTTTTCACCTGCTTATGCTGAATTATTATATTTTATTTGACTTTTTTGACATTTTTAGTTTTTGTTTTTAAGTAGTGTTGTTCTGATTTATTTATTTATTTTTTGACTCCCCCTAGACATTTCATATCCATAATTTTCTGAGGGTCTGTCTAGTGGGACTCACTTTAAAGGGAACCTGTCACCATATACTATGTAATGGGGCTCAAAGGTGAAGGAGCAGGAAGTCCAAGGAGTTGTGTTTCATACTCATATATTCCCGGTTCCTATGCTGTGTGCATGGTCTCTCACAAAGATGAGCGTATGCACAGAGCCGTCTGAAAAAAGGTCACTCTGTCTGCCAACTTTGCTTGGACATAGGGCAGGAATAGGGGAGTATGAAACACAGCTCCCTGGTCTCCCGTTCTCTCACCTTTGAGCCCCATAATATAGTTTATGGGGTTCAAAAGTGATGACAGGTTCCCTTTAATTTGGCGCACTTTACTGACCAATTGTGGAGACGACTGCAGAGCATTTCTATGAGCTCCAAAGAAAAAAATAGATGATATTGTTTAGAGATGACAGTCTGCTCCTGAATTGGGAATTTTCACCATTGTATGTGGTTGATGGGCGTGTGAAAGGTGATTCCCATTTAAGACCTAGATTTTATGCATTATTATAACCCAACTGCCTCCTCTTCCTCTTGCTTTTCTTCCCCCTCCTCCATCTCCTTTTTCTTCTTCTTTCATAAAACAGCTCAAAAATACTCAGATACACACCTAGGTGACCGAAGACTATTATCCACAGCTTTGATCGCTCTTAGACATGGTTATACACCAGTTTTAGGGATATTGATGTAGTTGCAGTTCAGTTCAAACTAATCTGGCCTGAACAAAAATTTTACCCAAATTTGTCGAACAGGCTGAGCCTAACTTTTGAAAATTTGAGTATTACTAGTCACTAGTAGAGATGAGCGAGCATACTCAATAAGGCAAACTACTCGAGCGAGTAGTGCCTTATTCGAGTACCTGCCCGCTCGTCTCTAAAGATTCAGATGCCGGCAGGGGGCGGGGAGATCCCCCCTTCGTTCCTCCTCACATTGCCCCCCGCTCCGCCCTGCTCACCGCCGCAACTCACCTGTCACCCGTGCCGGCAGCTGAATCTTTAGAGACGAGCGGGCAGGTACTAGAATAAGGCACTACTCGCTCGAGTAGTTTGCCTTATCGAGTATGCTCGCTCATCTCTAGTCACTAGTCAACCGATAACCAAAGCGGCCCATGTACTTTCAGTAGCTGTTGGCCAAACGCTCATTCAGCTGACAACTATTTCTCAGCTCGATCTGGCCGAGCATTCGTTGGCTTCCAATGTGCATAGTGAAGAAAGTGGCTGCCACTTCTGGGGGCCTCTCATCTCCAAGGAGAACAAAGACTCGGATCTTGAAATTCAAAGTGCATGATCCTTCTTATCCATGACATCATCTGTCAGGAGAGATGGGAGGTTCCCATACACATATGGTAGATGACCAGTCTCACCAAAATTAGGGGCTCGGATGACTTCTCCTGTATATAGAGGTCTTTTTTCCTGTTTTTACTAGTGTCACAACGTTTGGCCCAGACGTGGTGATTTATGTCTGACTCGGACGTAACAATTTATTTTCTGGAGAATCACTTTGACTTTATTTTCCAGTCACATAGACCATATATATCTTTCGCTGATAAGTCATCAAAATAGCTATGACCCGCTATCTTCATAATAGCTGTAAACTTGCAAATGGGTCCATTAAACGAAAATACAAAAATGGACTGTGTACCACACAAGATTGAGAATACTCAGATTGATAAATATCTAGTTGTAAGACCCAGACATTGTGGAAAATGAAATTCTCATTGACCTTGCATGATTGAGAAGATATATCAGAGTTTCAGATGTAATTATGGATTCTTTCCAAGGGCGAGCCTCAGGCTTGATGCTATCAATAGTAGATTTTCTGTACACCTGCAGAAAAAAAAGCAAACCTTTGGGAAAGTGAGAAAATTACACTAATATCATAGATTTTTATCGTACAAAAGTAGGCCATATATTTAGCTGGGAACAAACAATTTAAAATCGATATCAAGGCTGAACATTACAAATTATGAATTTTCTTGGCTTGGAGATCTCAGACATCATCTATTATTACAGTAGAATTGGGGTGACCTGTATCTTTTCTAAATGTGGGTTTAGATTGATGTTCTATATTTACAAGATTAGAATCCATCCACAGAAGCACAAAAGTTTTAACTAGATTTTATGTAGCTGTATTCCCAGATACTGCATTGTATTAGTTTATATGTGACCTATCTTATTTTTGTTGCCATTAAGTCAAGTCACTAAATGAGTTTTCTTATATACAAAATCCATATTAAATACCCTATAAGGTTAATTAGGGGCAACTCAATCATTACCAAGACTACAGAACACTGCGAAGAGTGTCTCTCACTCCGGAGAACTTGACAACCCCATGCATTAAAGTGCCCCTCTGGTCCTAGATAAACAAAGATGGCTGCACCACTTCTATAACTGCCTGATACACACTGTGCATTAGTATGCATTGGTAGTCTAAGAATGCACTGCTGGACAGTGCTGTTTTAGAATAATGGTGCATACTAAAGCACAGTGTTCTTCAGGTGGTCAGAGAAGGGGTGTGGCCATATTTGTTTGCAATAATGGTTTTTTTCAGAGGCAACTCTGCAATACTTTAATTTTCCTGTAGGTGTGCTGCAGAGTAACCGGACACTTACTGTCAAGTTAACCATAGATTACAGTTGATCACTGCAAGAAGGATCCTTGTAAAGGAAAAGATTGTGGCTGCCCATGCCATCAAATAGCATTATTCTCCTGGTATCATTTTATAAATGAATCCAATTTCCTGTGAAAAAAACTGTAATACTTAATTATTCCTCTAGGAGTGCTGCAAGATAGCTGGACACTTTTCCAGCAGATTACAGTTGATCACTGCCAGCAATGGTATATCTTATTGGGGATCCATTCTAAGAAAATTGGTGCTGCCCATTCCATCAAAAAACAATATTCTTTTTGATACCAGTGTTTATAAATGACTCCCGTTTACAAAGAGCAAAAACCTCATCCACAATTTTATCATTTTTTTCTACAATTTTTCCCTTTGTTGTATTCCTACTCTATGTTTTTTTCTTTAACACGTACTAATCATAAGGTAAAGTCAGATCATAAAATTCTGAAATATTCCCATTCCCATGGCTACATCTTCCAGCACTTCTCCTGCTGTGAAGTGATTCCTTGCCAGATCTCAGTGTCGTGACCTATCTCACTAGCATATCTCCTTCCACAAGTCATTGCTTTCTTCTTTCAATGTGTCGTGACCTCCTATTCTAGCATGGCTCCTCCTTTGAAACATGTAATGCTTAAAATTTTTATGTTGTGACCCTTTTTCTAGTGCACTGTAAAATCATCTTTTTCATATTTCCTCGTCATCAACTCATGTTCAAGGAAATGTAACCTTTTAATCTATTTAAAATAGGCAAAATATTTGTATAGCATCCTGGCAGTATTAGAGCTCAGTCACATGGGCATTGTTATTATTCGCATGTTAAAAAGGATTGCACTATATAGAACCAATGCATTCCAATGGCAGTGGTCATATGTGCAAATTTTACATGAGCAAAAACGTCAGTGGCGAAAATTATATATACTGGTTATATATTAGTATATATACTATATATATACTAATTATATATATACAATATATATATATATATATATATATATATATATATATATATATTATACTGTATACTGATAATCATATACTATATAATGATTGAATTCAATAAATGGGTGAGTGCTGCCTCTGATTGGCTGAGCGCAGGGACCAATCACAGGCAGCTCTCAGTTGTCATTCAATAGCTCAGAGCTGCCTCTGATTGGTCAGAGGGCTCAGCCAATCAGAGGCAGCCCTTTCAGCAGGCGGGCATTTTAAATCCCCGCCTGCTGAAAGCTCTTCATAGCAGTTCAGGAGAAGACCGCTGGATGCGGCTGAGCCCTGGCAGCTGCAAAGAGGTGAGTATATATATATTTTAAATTTTTTACTCATTTTAGGGATGATTTTCAAGGAACGGCTTATATTTAAAGCTCTTCACCGAAAATCACTGCAGGTCTTGCCGGCAGCCCATTGCTTTCAATGGAGCCGGCTGTAACCCCATTGAATTCAATGGGAGAACATTGTGGTCCTCTGCCACAGCTTTGACAGCTGTGGCAGAGGATTTCTTCATCTCCGCAGGAAGTCCCATTGTCACTGGACATTGTGACAATGCTGTCAAAGTGTTCAGTGATAAGGGGACTCCCTGCGGAGATGAAGAAATCCTCTGCCACAGCTGTGACAGCTGTGGCAGAGGACCACAATGTTCTCTGCATGTCAATGGGGCCACGGCTGCTGCTGCGGGCCCCATTGACCAAAGGTGAAGCCCCTGGATGTGATAGCATCCAAGGGTTTCACATCCAAGGAATGCCCTGCTGCAGCTGTCACAGCCGCAGCAGGAGATAGCGGGCAGCGCACATTTTGTGCAGGAAAACGTGTCGAGGTCCATTTTTTTTCTGCAGGCGCTTCGGTCACACGAATTTTTGAACCCATGCGTTATGTGCACAAACGCCCTTGTAACAGAGCCCTTAGGATTCATTAGTAGTGAGCAGACTTTTGAAAAGCTTGGTTTGGTTGGTTCACCAAACTTTTGCAAAACATTGAGTTTGGTCCAAATTAGTTCGAACCGAACCAGAGGTTCACTTAAACTGATGTATAGCACTGTTCAAGAGTCAAAAAAGCCCTGTATAACAATCTGAAAGAGGCTTTTATGGCTCTCGGACAGTGTTACACACCAGTGTTCTGGACTACTGTTGAGCGAACTGACCCAGTAGAACCCTGTTTCGAGTACAGCTTTACCGAAAGCTCAGTCCAGGTTTGTGCCAAACCAAACATTTAGCAAAGTTTGACCCGATGCAAAGCTCTACTGGTTCAGTTCACTCAACACTAGTATCCATTATAGGTCATTCGCCTTTACCTCCAGCGCTAGACAGTGGCTTTGGCAGTACAAGCTTAAATACAGTTGGATACCAAGCTTCAGATTTCCTGATGTGATTTGTACCACTCTGAGTGGCTCTTGAATACAAGACTAGAACAAAGTCTATTTAAAGGGAACTTGTCGCCAGGTTTGTGCTGCCTAAAGCAATGGCAGGGATGGTATGCACAGTGCGCATGATCAGTGCTCTCCCCTTGTCTGTGTATAGCGTGAAGAGACTTGTCTCGGCAATCTGGGGAGAGGCCGGTGTGGTGCCACCCCCATACCTTGGAACTCCATTTGGAATGAGACTTCAAAGTA
This sequence comes from Eleutherodactylus coqui, assembly GCF_035609145.1. Taxonomy (NCBI): domain Eukaryota; kingdom Metazoa; phylum Chordata; class Amphibia; order Anura; family Eleutherodactylidae; genus Eleutherodactylus; species Eleutherodactylus coqui. The sequence goes on from NC_089839.1 coordinate 41,084,258, forward strand.
TATTTATACTAAAATGCTGCAGCATTTCAGAAGAAGACATAAATGGGCCCATTGTACTTACCTGGCCTGGCAGCATGAACCTGGAAGCAGGTTTCCTTTAAGTCTCTGGGCAAATGATTTTTTAGGTGCATCTTACATTAATTTAGAAGGAAGTCAAGGGTCAAGAGATAAAAATCTAGTTACAAGTGAATGATGAATATTATACATCTACAATATAGAGGACCTGTCATGAAATGAGATCAGCAGGGATGGCTACTTGGCTCCTCATGGGTGGTCCCACTTGGTCCTCAATGCTCACTTTCTATGGTTGTTGTTGAAGTTTCGATAAAGTCTGATCTCACTCGTTAAAAGTGAGTGAAGGGGACCACCCACTTGACACACTGAGAGTGCCCAAAGCCAAACCTTCAAAGAACTGAAAGGAAGAAGAAAATGGCATAGAATCAGCAATATTACCGCTAAAGAATTATGCAGCCAGCCCCCTGATTCCGTCCTGTGACAGTTGCTCTTTAAATGACTACAAGCAGCAGTACGATCACAAGAATAATCTTTTAAAAACTACCAAAATGGTGCGTTCACACATGCATTTTTTGTTCAGTTTTTGAAGCCGAGAGCGGGAGTTGATCCAAAAATGTTTATTTTAGAAAAACCAGATGATGCACTGTGAGAATCGTACTGAACATGTGGTGTGACGCTTCTCCAGATGAAAGTGCTGATGCAGCAGATTACTGTAGAAAACCTTTTTATCTTTAAAACATTTTAATTAGTGAAACCAACATGTTTTATTTCAAAGCATTGCTTTTAACTTCACGCTTCACAAAGTATATGGTAATCTTTGATTAGGATTGTTTTGTCACTAATCCCTCATTTTATTTTATACAGTGCAGTATGCTCACATGAAGCAACATAACGAGCCAACATTTAAAGGAAAATGGAACACAATGGAGTATAAATGTAGCTAATCGTTTTAGTGTAGAAACATATACAGGACTCGCTGAAATGTAGGGGGTACTAGATACAGGAAAGACGATTAATAATTCTGTGGGTGTAGGAATAAGCACAGAATGGACACTTTATTAGAGACCCTCATCTACTGTGTTTTCCCAAAAATAAGACCCCGTCTTACATTAATTTTAGCCCAAAAGAGATGCTAGGTCTTATTTTTGGGGACATTCTTATTTCACTTACCTAACAGCTCTGTCAGGTCCTTCATGCTGCTCTCCAGAGTCCCAGCGTGGTTCCCGCAGTCCTCGGACGCCAACACAGGATCACTTCCTGGATACGAGATTCATAAATCCTGCTTCCATGAAGTGATGGCTGTGATTGGTTCTTCCAGTGCTGCTTAGCCAATCAATGCAGCACTCAATGAACCAATCACAGCTAACGCTTCATGGAGGCGAGATTTATGAATTGGCTGAACTGCCGCTTAGCCAATTCATAAATTCTGCCTCCACGACGTGATGCTGTGATTGGTTCTTCTAGTGCTGTTCAACCAATCAGTGCAGCGCTCAATGAACCAATCACAGGCATCGATTCGTGAAAGCGGAATTTATGAATCCCGTAACCAGGATGGGATCGTATGTGGGCGGCCGAGGACTGCGGGAACCGCATTGGGGCTGTGGAGAGCAGCAGGAGGGACCTGGACCGAGCCTCCTATTATTCCTATTTTATTTCTTCTGATGATAGGATAGGTCATCAATAGTAAATGCCTGGAATACCCTTTGCAAGCGAGACCTAAGAGGGCTTTCCTACTCTGTACAGAGGAGTAACTCCCATAGTGCAGAGGGGGTTAATTATTTTTGTATGCAAATATTTTTGAATATACAATTTACAGGTCTGTTTTTCTTCTTCTGGGTAATTTATGAGTTAAATGACTTTAGCTATTAGTCACACCTTAGTAAATAGGGGAAAGTTCAGTGTGATCGCATGGACTGCTGCATAAATGACAACATTAATCTTCCAGCTAATTTAACTTTCGTATTTGTACTGTTTTAGGGTAGTTTAATTAAGAATAATCAAGTCTTTGCATAAGACTCTAAAATTATTTATGAGACATAATATATTGCACCATTATAAAACCATTTATAACAATATCATTTGCATGTTCTCCTAAAATTGGATTTTTTTTTCATATTTACTTAATGCAAATTACATGAAATTGACATGATTTCTTTTCTCATCCCGGATACCAGAGTGTGATCATGAAATCTTTAACAAAGCATTACTCATTAATGTGGATGCAAATTCTGTTTGCACAAAATGTAGTTACTCATTAGCTGATCTTTAAGGGACCACCTTAAGGGCTCCTTCACAGAAGCATATGCGTTTTTACATTCTCTCGTCCGCGCCATACATTCGCATGAATAGACCCTTTTCTGTGATCACAGCCAGAGACAGTTAGCATTTTCTCGTCCATACACAATGACCGGCGGCGATCTTTAAATCTTCGGAATGACTTCAATAGCCTAAATAGAGGCATCTGTAAGCTTTTCACAGCGTTGGAAACCAATGTCATAGATGGTCGGGTATATCGACCAGGCGTGAAAATGTGGAAACGTAGGCACGTGTATGCGCTTGTGTAAATAAAGCCTAAGGGCTAATGCCCCCGGCCGGATTTCCACCGTGTAAAGCGCTTCAGAAATCCCCGGCATTGCGCCACAGCTATTAGGTTCTATTGAGCCTAATAGCTCAATGTTCACGCTGCGGAATTCCACATTCCATATTAATAGAACATGCCGAGGGAATACGCGCGGCCGGCTTCCATTGAAGTCAATGGAAGTCGGCCATCACGCTATACTTCTCCTGTCAGCACAGAGAAAGTATCGCGTGAATATGCCACCTTGCCTACTGCCGGCCGTGTCATGAGTTGTACTGCGCATGCGCATCGGCGGGTCAGGCGGGACACACACAGTGGATTCGGGAGGTGAGTATGGAGTCTTTGGGGGGGAAGGAGGGCGCCGTGACGGACTCTGCAGCGATATTCCACTGGTGGAGTTCATCATTTTCAGAGACCTCTGTGTAGTGGCGGGTGCTTGTAACTGCAGGCACAGCTCTCATTGAAATCAATGGGAGGCGTGCCTGCAGTTACAAGCGCCGGACACTACATGGGAGGTCGGCGAGGAGACTTCCGCTCCAAATGCACAGAGGTCAGAGCAGATGCCTTCACATTAACCTCCTTATAGTGACCTCCAATGAGAGTCGTGCCTGCAGTTACAAGCGCCGACAACTGCACGGAGGTCAGCGTGGAGGCTTGCTCTCCGACCTATGTATATTTGCCGCACTGACAGCATGCGCCCGCTCAGCTGACTGGTTGGGGTCCCGAGCGATGGACCCCAAGCCGATTAACTATTGATGACCTAAGTCATCAATAGTAGGAAACCCTTTTAATGTACTTCTTTAATCTCTCCTTATAATGACTCTTAAGACTCCCTAAAGCGACCCTTCAGCCTGAAGAAACAAAGTTGGCTGAACTGCTTCTCTGACTACCTGATGCACACTGTACATTAGTATGTATAAAGCAGTCTAAGGTTGCCTGTCCACGGGGGTTTTTGCATTGAGTTCCCAGCAGCGATAATCCGGCTGCGGGGAATGCAGTGAACACTTTCCATAGCATTGCTATGGAAAGCGCAACCCTCCTGTCCATGAGCAAAAAATCATAGCGATTCTCCACTTGTGGGTGGCAAATCGCAGCATGCTGCGAATTGCCGCGATTCTCCACGGTGAGCCTATCTGTCAGATAGGCTCACCGTGGAGATCCGTCAGCTAGCTTCTGCTTCTGGGCAGTGCCTCCAAAGGCGAAGATCTGCCGCGGGATATCGCAACACCCGTGGACAGGCAGCCTAAGACACGACACGTTGGCCTGACTCGTCATTGCTGGTCATGTGGGCAGCACTGGTCAATCAAAGCAGGTGTAGTGACTATCTGATGCACAATGTACATAGTATTCATTGCTAGTATGAGAAGCTGCTGTGGCCATCCTTGCTTCTCCCGGCCCGGAAGGGTCGCCTTAAATGAAAACAAACTAAGGTGCCGCAAGCCAACAAGTCTTTTTGTATGTGAGTCACAGACACGTCACATGACAAGTACGTATGGTGCTCGGTATTGTGGTACCCGTGGATACATATGGAGCTTTTGATCAATGACTGTGATTTTAAGATTCATGAGTGATGTCAACCCAATACTCTTTGTCCACCATGCACCGGATTGACAAGTTGCTACAAGTAGCGGAATTTATCATTCTACAGACTTAATTTTTTTTTTTACCCGGAGAGAAAACAGAAATGGCCGCATTGTCTTATTGAAAATAGAGTTTAAATTTCTTAAAAGTTTGACTTGCCGAAGACTTCAATGCTTCATTACTGCTCAAGGGCATGATAGACAACAGAACTCGGAGAAGCCTCTACAAATGGCTCTTTGCTATATCACTACTTGCTCTAATGTACCACCCACACAGTAATACTGCTGCGCAAAATACAAGTCAGCCATATTATCCTATAATCGTAAAAAGGAAATTAGCAAGGTTTTGATCGATGAAGATGGAACAATAGACATTGGCTGGGTATTTTTTTTTTTGTTTTCCCCCAGCCGTCGGAGTGTCTCTGTTAGGATCACTACTGGGAATTTGAAGACCCTTCATTTCAAACTAATGTTGAAACGTGTCTGTCACTGCTAGCGATAATTAGACAGAAAGGAACGCATCCTTTCCATTTTCATTATGGTAGAATAACTTAGCTAATCAGTATTCAGCTGGCGGAGCCCAGTGTTTTCACAGGATGAAAATGATCTATATTGCATAAATTCGCAACAAGAAGGGCCATGCTATGAAAAAGAAAAATTTCATACGCATATTTTGCGATCACGATGCAAATCTGAACAGAGGAAATATATTATACCACAAAAAAAAAATAATTTAATTTGTCTTCAGCCATGAAAATACTGTAAGCATGCAAAATCATTGACAAAAAAATAATGCACGCAGGTAGAAATGTCAAACTGCTGCAAAACTCGGCATGCAGTTATGTATTGGGCTTATTTCCGATAAGCGTATATTGGCCGATGTTTTCACGGTTGGCCGATATATGCTACCATCTGGGGCATTAAAGCTCTTGAACGGGTGCACAAATCTAACGTTTGTGTGCCCGTTCACACAGCATGGGCCCAGGCACATATACGCCGAGGCTACCATTGCATCACCCCTTTCCCCTCCCTCCCCTTCACAGGCTCACCTCTGCTCTCCACCCCGCTTGCTCTTTGCAATGGGAGGGGGAAGGGAGGGACGGACCCTAGTTCCACCCCCATCCCGCCTCTTATTCACAGCCAGCAATAGGAGGAGGCGGGATGGGACAGTGCTTAGCTCCACCCATGCCCCGCCCTCTCCCATTGCAAAGAGCGAGCAGAGGGAGGGAGTTAAACGGCCATGCTACTAAACTCCCTCCCACCTCTGGTCACTGTCATGCAGCGTCCAATTTATTCCGGCCCAAAAGATAGTTCCAGATGCTATACTGGCCAGCCAGGCGCTTTTACGTCACGAGAATACGCCCATGTGATCTAATGCATTGGAATACAATGCATCAGATCCCAGCATATATCATCCGGCTGTGAAAATGGCGGGCCAATATACACTCGTGGGAAAGAAGCCTCTGGGTGGTTTCATACGGGCGAGCAAATCACGCAATTTTCACCTGATGCGATAGTCAGTAAGAAAAGCAGATTATAAAACCAATGATTTACAATGGTTTCCTTCCCATCTGCGATGTTTTCACTGATCCGATCTTGAGAGAACAAAAAATCGTGGCATGCTTGCCTTTCTACGATTTTTTTTATCTCCCATGTTTCCCTGTGGCGTGTGCTTGTTATGGCAGCGCAATGCAACAAACATGCTTTGCGATTTCAACATTAGAAAGTCCCATGGACATTCGCGATAAAAAAATGTGTGATTTTATATTGGGGGCGGCGGCGGCGGCGATGTGATGCGAGATTATTTTTAAACGAAAGCAACGCTGACGCACAAAAATCACGGGAACAAAGACGCGATTTTCTCGTGACAAAATCGTGATCGCCCATGTGAGACCAGCAGGATATGTAAGTGATTACACTTGTGGTCTGATTAGACGCTGATTCTTGCCACCAGATGCCATAAGAGTGCTTTCTTGTTGCCCTATAAAAAGGCTACATTTATGTTGTGGACCTCCTGTTGAGAGACAATTGACTGCTGGTCATGCCTATACGATATAATCAAAGACATTTTGCCCAGTTAACAGACATGGAGAATGGTTGGTCCAATAAATTGCCTGCCATCTAAGCTGTCCTAACCAAACTGTTCGGAGGTGTTGAGAGTAGTGGTTGCATGAGGGCGCACACAGACAGCAAACAAGTTCTGGGTCGACCAGACAGACCACCAGTAGAGAGGATCGTTTGATCCACCAACCTGAGCAGCTTCAACAGTTTTGTTGTCCACCATCCAGGCATAGGTGGTAATTTCATAACAAAACCTGTTTCCGGGGACTTAGCAGAAGGAAATTTGGTGTCATGGCGCCCAATACATATCCTGCCATTAACACCCCAATACCATTGTCTTTGTTTGCAGTGGTGTCTTAAACAAGAAACCTTCACTGCTCTGGGTTTGAACTAGATTGTCTTTAGCAATGATTCCAGGTTCGGTTTAGGAGCCAACAACAGTTGTGTTCTAGTATAAAGGCCTTGTAGTGAGCTTGGGAGCCATCAAATATGATAGTCAGTCATGTCTAGTAACGATGCAAGGGACAATAACAGCTCAGTGATGTGCTAGAAATCCTGCGGCCACATGTGTTGGCTCTCATGGAAGGGTTCCAGCGGGCATTTTTCAGGAGGATAATGCTCATCCACACATAGCAAGGGTTTCCAGGGATGCCTGGGCCAGATTGCTACACTTCCTTGGCCTGCCTAGTCAACAGATTTATCACTGATCGAGCATTTATGGGACCTGCTGGGAAGCTTCAGTAGCCTATGAGTTTATAGGATCTAATGGTCCAGTTGCAACGTTAGTGTCTGCAGGATAACATACGGGGCCGGTATGCTCTCATACTCAGCCACATCTCATCATGTATCCAGGCTTCAGGCAGCCCAACAGCCTACTTTGTGCAGTTTTATCATTTCTTTCTAATATGTAATCACTTACATATATCATTATTGCATTCACTCATATAAGATTGCATCTCTTTCTTTGTGCATTTTTTTGCCAATGACGATAGATAGATAGATAGATAGATAGATAGATAGATAGATAGATAGATAGATAGATAGATAGATATGAGATAGATAGAGATGAGATAGATAGATAGATAGATAGATATGAGATAAATAGATAGATAGATATGCGATAAATAGATAGATAGATAGATATGAGAGAGATAGATGGATAGATAGATAGATATGAGAGGAATAGATGGATAGATAGATAGATAGATAGATAGATAGATAGATAGATAGATAGATAGATATGAGAGAGAGAGATGGATAGATAGATAGATAGATAGATAGATAGATAGATATGAGAGGAATAGATGGATAGATAGATATGAGAGGAATAGATAGATAGATAGATAGATAGATAGATAGATAGATATGAGAGGAATAGATAGATAGATAGATAGATAGATAGATAGATAGATAGATAGATAGATCCACCCTTGCCTTATTTCTAATTTGTTTAAATGCAACTGCACTTCCTAAAAACTTATGACATGTTCCTATGGCATGTCAAAAGTTCTCTTACTGAGGGTCCAATTACTGAGATCCCAACTGATTGCTAGAAACAGATGCCTAAAGTATTCATCTGAGCACTGTCACTGCTCTCTAGCTGAAGATGGACCCATAGACTTTCTATTGAGTTTGTCTTCAGCCAGTGAATAGTGACTGCTCTTGGACAAGTGCTTCAGCTGTCTCATTCTAACGCTCGGTGGGGGGTGGGTCTTATGAATCAGACCTCCAGTGACCAAAACTTTTTGCATGTCATGACATGTAAAACACAGTTGCACTTTAAGAACTATAGTTCTTCATGAAACCAATCAATTCAACACAATATTGTGATATCCAGGCAGCCACAATGGACATATGTAGGATTGAGATCTCCTGACAGAGTATCAAAAATGAGGTTGATTTTAAAAGCTGGTTATCTTATGACACACATATCGAAACATATCTAGACAAGAGGAAGGGTAAGGAAGGCTACATCTGTATATGTAGAGTGGAATTTGTCATGCTTGCTTAAAATAAATCAAGCTTAATCGGATATACTTTCTAAAGCTGTGATAAGACAACGTGATATCGCTAATGCATTGTTTTTGACAATAGTAGAGTTACATTTTGTCACTTGACATAACTCATTGTGATACATTAATGTGTTATCTATGTTGCTGTCTAATACTGTGCGCAAAATAATCAGTCAATTTGGTTATCCCAACAAAATCATTTATCACCCATCCACAGTGTAGGCAATAAACGGCCATCAGAACCCTATAGATAATGAGATCTGCACACCCTGAGTCCCACTAGTGCTCATGTGTGACTACTGTTACCTTCACTGTCTATGGGACTGAAGGTAGGACCAGTGCTTCTTTCACTAAGGAGACTATGGGACTGTCATTCTTGTGATTTCTAGGGGTCCCAGCAGCGCAATTTTTGATTACCATACATTTATCTCTTATGCTAAGTAGTGTTAAGCAAACTAAGCCAGTAGAAACCAATTTCAGGTCGAACTTTGCTAAAAGTTCAATTCGGCACAAACCCAAACCAAGGTTTTAGCAAAGTTCTCCTCAAAATAGGGTTTTACTTGTTTGGTTCACTCAACACTAATGGTGAACATTAGGCATAACACTGTCTAACAGCCATAAAAGCCCTGTATAACACTCTTATAGTGTTATGCATGGCTTTTATGGTTGTTAGCCGTTTAGTCGTTCACGACCCTCGGCAGGGGCGTAACTATAGAGGATGCAGGGGATGCGGTTGCACCCGGGCCCAAGAGCCTTGAGGGGCCCATAAGGCCTCTCTTCTCCATATAAGGAGCTCAGTACTATGAATAAAGCATTATAGTTGGGGGCGCTCTGTTACAAGTTTTGCATCGGGGCCCGGGAGCTTCAAGTTACGCCTCTGACCCTCGGCGACCCTAAAGATGAGCTCCCTCCATGTTTTTCGGTTTTGCACTGCTTCTTTCAGTTGTGTGATATCCATGCCAGTGTCAGCTTTGAAGGTATCAGCCATCATGTTCTTTGGCGGTCAGGTCTTCTTTTGCCACTGATCTATCCAAGCATTATAGATTTTTCTAGCGACTCTGCTCACATTACATGGCCAAAATACATAAGTCTTTGTTGTTTAATTAGGACTATAAAACTACCTACACCAATTAAACAACAAAGTAATGTCCATTCCCAAAGTTATCTTGTTACATATCCTGGTGAAATCATAACTTTAAAAAGAAAGAATTGCCATTTCCTGCACTGCATGTAAATCCCCGGTGAGCGGTGTAGTGGACAGGCCGTACAGTCTCTGGTGGGATGGCTGAACCATCTCTACTGGCTTGCATGCCTCCCTTAATGCCGCCCTTCTCTGCTACTATGACGTGGAGATATCCTTTACACCCTCAACGCAGGAATCAAACTCTCATGCATGCGCCAGGACCAAAGGTAGCGGCACATATGTAGTTGAGTCTGCCGAATCTGCCCACAGGAAGGACAAATGAACTGTGCACTTGCCAGTCCTAGAGCTCCCGACACATGATCAAAAGTTTGATGACGTAGATCAGTGTTCCCCAACTCCAGTCCTTGGGGACCGCCAACAGGTCATGTTTTCAGGATTTCCTCAGTATTGCACAGGTGATGTAATTATTGTCAGTGCCTCAGTCATTACCACAGGTGTTCTTACCATAGGATATCCTGAAAACATGACCTGTTGGTAGTCCCTGAGGACTGGAGTTGGGGACCCCTGACGTAGATGATATCTCATGTCACAGTAGCAACATTAAAGAAAGTGCGAAGTTCAGCAGAGATGGTCTTACTAGCCCACCAGAGACAACCAGCCCACCAATCAAACTGCTTGCAGGGGATTTGCATACAGGGTGGAAAATCTAGGTATTTCCCTCATAAAAGTATAATTTCAGCGGGATATCTAAGGAAATAACTTTGGGAATGTGAATGATGTCATTGTTTTCTTGGTGTAGGTGTTTTTGTAGCCACAAAATTGATGACAGGTTGACTTTAATTTTCAAGAAATTGCCAGATTGAACTATTTGCCAAAGTTTAACCCTTTAGATTGTGTACCTCCACGGAGATACACTGACCAATTAAAAGTAGCATTGGGTAATGCTAAAGCTATGGACCTTATACGTTCTTTTTGTCCAGAAATATCATCCTATTCACATAGGATATCACATATTGTATCATGATGAGTTGTGATAGGTTGCAAACGCAACTCTGCTACATTTCCAAATTGAATTCCGAATTTTCCGCATGGCCTCATGTGAACTGTAGCAAACTGAACCTTTAGTCCTACTCTCTAGTAACAGACAGTGGGATATTATTGTGTAGCTAAAGTCCTTTGAATTCCAGTAATCTGAATATTATTTGACAGGATGAAGCATTTTCTTTTGAGTCTTTGTCCTTTGTATAAGAATGTCTTGTTACATTAGGATCACTTACATGTTTAAGGGAGCTGAAGCTCTTAAAGTGTCTTCCGTCATAAAATACAAAGTGTTTGCATGAAGCAAACAATATTGTGTTAAAATATGTCCGTAAGAGGGAAGAATACGGATTCTAATTGCGGCAGTAATACTCACCTGTCCTTCAAATCCATGCTAATGGATTGTATCGATTTCTTTGGCCGTGTGGCGGCTGGAAAGTGTGCAAACATTTGCCGAGGGATGTTGTAAATGTCAATATTTCTTCTCGAACAATGGCATTACGAAGCCATGTTAGTTCAATATGCAGTGTAATAACCCACTTTACTTTCTACATACCCCAATTACTATCAATGGGAGAAACCTCTTTTAATTCTATGGTTAGGATTCTTAGGTGTTTTGATATTATTATTTTAACCCTTTAAGGATGCAGTCTAAGGCCTTAGTCAGACGGGCGTTTTTTGCCGCGATTTGCGCATGCGCATGCGTCCGGCAATTTTTTAAAACCATTGCTTCGCAATGGTATCGGACACATGAGCGCTTTTTATGCGCTCGTCCGAAAAATTATAGAACAAAAAATCGCAGATCGCACCTATCTGCGATCTGCGATTCCTGTTTGCTTCTGTATATGCGCTCAATGGGGCCGGCGGCAGCAGCGCCGACCCCATTGAGAACATATAGAAGACAAATCATTCTTCTCTGCCACAGCTGTAACAGCTGTGGCAGAGAAGAACGATGTTTGCCCATTGAATTCAATGGAGCGGCAATACAGCCGCTCCATTGAAAGCAATGGGCTGCCGGCGTGCGCGGGGTTAATTGTCGGGAAGGGGTTAAATATATAAACCCTTCCCTGCAATTCATGCTAAAATGTGTTAAAATAAAAAAAAATTGTATACTCACCTTTCCGCTGCAGCCGGAGTCCAGCCGCGGCCGCTGTCAGTTCTCCTGAACTGCTTCTTGGCACTATTCAGCCGGCGGGGCTTTAAAATCCCCGCCTGCTGAATGATCTGCTCTGATTGGTCACAGCCTGACCAATCAGAGGCCGGTTTCACTCACACACCCATTCATGAATTCATGAATGGGTGAGTGACTGCTGCCTCTCAGTGCTGAGCCAATCAGGGGCAGGTCTGACTCACATCCATTCATGAATTCATGAATGGGTGTGAGTGAGGCATGCCTCTGATTGGCTCAGCGCTGAGCCAATCAGGGGGCAGGTCTGACTCACACCCCCTTCACACCCACTGCAGGACGGCTGCCCGGAGCTGCAGGCAGAAGGTGAGAATGCAATTTTTTTTTATTTTAACACATTTCAGGATGGATTGCAGGTAAGGGCTTATATATTTAAGCCCTTACCGACAATTCATCCCGGGCTCGCCCGCAGCGCATTGCTTTCAATGGAGACGGCTGTATTGCCGTCTCCATTGAATGCAATGCGCTGGACAGCTCCGGCCCGTTTCTAATGAAACGCGGCTAGGAGCAGATTTTCGGGCGATTTGCGGGCGACTTGCGCGCACCGGTCACGCGATTTGCGGATGCGCATCCGTCATGCGATCCGCAAATCGCGGCAAAAAACGCCCGTCTGACTAAGGCCTAACGGGGAACTTAAAACGTTTTTAGAGTGGCTATTAAAGGGAGCCTTTGACTGGGTTCATGTTTCCCGAGTGATGGGCAGCCTGAACCTCGGACAGGTATGCCAATTATTCCCATGTATGTGTTATTCTAAAACAATACATCATTTAAGAAGAAATCCACTTTGAAATTTGACCTGAATGGAGCTTCGAGTCCAAGAAGAGGGCTGTGCCGAACCATCGGATCATGTAGATTGACAACGATCCCCCCTTTTGTATATTGGGAGATATGTCAGTCAACATGCTATAAGCGGGGAGAGGCTTATGCAGCCCTCTTTTTTGACTCGAGCTCTGTTCCATATCAAACGTCAAAGTGTATTTATTCTTACCCTCTGTCTCTGGTATTTATCTAATGCAAATTAAGTTTACCATGTTCATGCCCTCCCATGTGATCATGTCTATTTATTTAACCCTTTCCAATCCACTGTCTGACGCCTGAAGACATTATAATTTAAGGCTGTACAGCTCCGATGTTGGAAGATGTCCGTCGGGGTTCTCTTACTGTACAATGCCAGCCTCTCTGCTGTCGGAGCCTATCCAACATGTCACCTCATGCAGTACTGGCCTTAGCCAGCAGATAGTGCCATTGTATAACGGCAGAAAATGAGTAAGCCCCCCTAGGAAAACAAGGATACAAATTGGATTGGAAAGGGTTAATATGTCGATAGATTTGTTCCATTATGCCTGACGAAGGACCCTGAAAAGGTCCAAAAGCTCGCTATAACATCATGTATATTAGCCATTAAAAGGTATCATACCTACAGGATTGCTTGGTTTCTCTTACTGAAAACAATCACATTTTATTCTGGAATGCCACAGTATTTCCAAATAACACATACATGAAGGCAATGGGAATAGTTATCCCGGGTTTGTGTTGCTCATGGTTCGGGCAGTATGAACCCAATGAAAAATTCTCCTTCAACATTGGTGGCAGTGGGAAGAAGGCTGTACCAAAGGGAAAAAGCAATACTCACCTCTTAAACTCAGCCGCTGCATCTATATATTCCACACAAGCCTTTAATGATGCTGCAATTTTGGGGGTGTTTTTACCTCTGTCATAACTTTTTAAATGTTTTTGTGGCCATAGCCATATGAGGGCTTTTTTTCTACGGGGAGAGTTATATTTTTAATAGCATTATTTTGGGCTACATATAACATCCTGTATGGAATAACTTTCATAAATTGTTAGAGGAAGGGAAGAAAAAGCACAGCAAATCTGCTCAGTTATTTTTCTTTAGCTTTTGTTTTACCATGCTGTATGGAATTACAAAGATACCAACAATCCATAGTTGGTGTTATGTTTTCTACTTTTGCACAGTTAAAAAACTTTTTTTTTCAAAAATTTACTTTTTGTGCCGCTGCATTCGAGGAATGATAACATTTTCACTTTTCCATTCACGGGACTGTGTGAATGTTACCTCTATTTTTTGCAGGATGACTTTTAGTTTTTATTTGTGTTATTTTGGGGTAGTTTTTTGATCACTTCATATTGAGCTTTTTTTTAGGAAGCAGAATGAACAAAAATCAACATTTTGGCATTGTTTGATTTTTTTTAGAGTGTTCATCCTGTGGTCAAATAATGCATTGATTTTATTCTATGGGTCATTACTAGAGATGAGCGAGCATACTCGCTAAGGGCAATTGCTCGATCGAGCATTGTCCTTAGCGAGTATCTCCCAGCTATGCAGAGAAGGTTCGACTGCCGGCGCGGGTGACAGGTGAGTTGCGGCCATGAGCAGGGGGGAGCGGGGGGGGGGGGGGGGGAGAGAGGGAGAGAGAGATCTCCCCTCCGTTCCTCCCCGCTCTCCTTCGCCACTCCCCGCCCGCCGCCGGCGGACGAATCTTTGCTCCTGAGCGGGCAGATACTCACTAAGGGCAATGCTCGATCGAGCAATTGCCCTTAGCGAGTATACTCGCTCATCTCTAGTCATTACGGATCCGGTGATATCATGACTGAGCCCATGCTGTAATAATATGATGCTTGCTAGAATCCTTCTGAGCCCTCAGGCATCGCAGTGTAACTAGATTATTTACTAAACTATGCGATTATGTTTTTTTTCATCATAGTACCAATTATCTTACAATGATTTAGCATAAACCAAAAACACTTGTGCCATTTCCAGATGCCTAATTTTCCAATTTATGGCAGGTTACAAAGGTAAACCTATGTGTACATATACACAACCCATAAAACTACCATTAAAAAAGCCCAAAGAGATTTATCAATGTAACAGCAAAAAAAGCAAGAGGAACTTTTGTAATTACATCTTCTGTACATCCGGCAAGGGCGATCATTCTTTCGAATCAGATAGAATGTTCTTTAATTCGTCTTCTGATTCCCATTTTCTGGCATTGACAACTACAGGAAAAAGAGCAACAAAGTATAAAAAGTAATATAACTGGTAAAGAAAACCAAAATTTCTAGATAATTTAGAATCCCAATGCAAACATTATTCTTGACTTAGAGCCTCAATCTTGTCTGACGATGAATTTCGATCTAGAATACATTTTTTAGTATGTTTTGTCATTTTTGCACCGTTAGTATTAACATTGTGACTAGAGATGAGCGAACGTGTTCTTAACGAACACTTACGCACCCGAACACCGGCTTTTCCGAGGACTTCCGTGTTCGCGCGTAAGTATTCGGGGGGCGCCGGGGGGCGGGGAGAGGCGTGGCGGCGCGGGCGGCAGCAGCGGGGAACAGGGGGGAGCCCTCTCTCTCTCCCTCTCCCCCCCACTCCCCGCCGCAACCCCCCGCGCTGCCACGGCGACCCCCGAACTTTTTTCGCCCGAACACGGAATTCCTCGCGAAGTTCGGTGTCCGGGCGAAAAGGGGCGGAGCCGAACACGTTCGCTCATCTCTAATTGTGACTACTAGTATCATACATTTGACATCAGGCTTCATGCTGAGAACATAATATACAGTACACTATGTAACACAACCAGGTCTAGAAATTTAGCTTGGCATTTCATACATACGTGGTTGGCAAGGCACATGTCACTTGTAATATAGTTGCTTGTGAACAGAAATAGAGCATTAGCCTCTGGCATAATTAGCTCTCCAAATACCAAGTCAGTGTTGAACTTTGACTACAGGTTATTTTGACATTGTAGACCAGTTTGAAAAATGGTAAAATGTACTAATGCACAAAGAAAATCTCTTGTCATCTACATAGAAATCATCATTGACATTGTTCTGTGAAGGTTTCTGCAAGTATTGTTTATGTGAGTCACGGAAAAACTATAAGAAAATATTTTTTTGGCAGATCCAGATGACTATATATCACATAGGCTTGGACTTAAAGGGGTTTTCTCGGCACAAAATTGAAATTCTAAAAATGCTGAAATCTAGGAGGTACAGCTAAGTAACAGCAACCGGTAGCTATTATTTGTCGCCCTGGACCCTCTTCTTCATCCCATACAGTTACCAATCTGTTTACATGCATCACTTCTACAGTGAACATAGCAATACACTGCATCCATAGTGCTTGTTTATTGGTCAGCGCTGTAGCTCCGCCCACAGCTTGTGGTCCTACAACTTACTAGCATCAACTTCCCTCTCACTCAAAGGGCCAGAGAAAGGCGGCTGAAGCAGACAGACAGGACCTTTCAACGCTCTGAACTGTACATGAATAATACATAGTGATACTGATCTTGTTCTCCCATCATACACTGCTCACAGGATGTTGGAGGCTATGGAAAGGGGAGGAAGTAGCAAATATGGACAAGATGTCTGGGAAAGTGGAGGTATTTTTCAGGTGGAGAGTCACATGATATAGGTAGAAAATGAAGAAAGTAGCAAGACTGGGTACAGTGAACCTATTACAAAATGACTTATTGTGATCATGTACATTAAATTTTAAAATGTTAGTCTGTGCTTGGAATACCCCTTTAAGAATAATGGAGAATTCAAGATGTTTCATCATTTTTTGTATTGCCTTTATGCTTTCCCTTAATTCTCTGAGTTACATAAATCTTCTGGTGTTTGTAAAGCATCAACATATTTTGCAGTGCAGTGCTGAAATTTTCATTACTCACCTCAGTCTCTAACTGTGTGGAGCTTTCATTGAGTAGGCCAGTAGTCAGTAGACTACAATGGTGTTAAGGTTCATGATGCACCTGCTGACACATGCAAGTTTCTCTCAGCCTTCCCAGTTGTGGCTTAATCTCATCTATTCTGCTGTTTAGCTGCTGAGTTGGCTGAGATGATTGATTGCTCAGCTAGCCAGGCAGTAACTTTATTAATCATGTGTGCCATTTGGCTGGCTGGGATAATTGCCAGTTCAGCCAGTCAATCAGGTACTTTCTGGTGCTATTTAGTCCTGGTCTTCTGAACGCAGGTTGCTAGTTATACTTTGTGTACTTACCACGCTGTGCCAGAGATCTCTAGGTGAGGATCCTAGTAGTTTATTGCCTTGTATTAGGGCTTCAGTCACCTTTGTATCTTAGGTAATTCAACATATTAGATTGAGTGCTCAGTGTACTGTTTATCAATAGTCTCTGGTCTTCAATGTCTCTCCAAATAGTGGGGTTGCCCTTTTTAGAGAGGTTACTCCACTTCAGGGATCAGTTAAGTTCAGGCAGTTCTGTCCATTAAGTCTGTGATATCCTCTGTACCTTGGTATACTTGATTTTGTTGTACTAGTTTGGCCTATAAGATCTGTATTATCACTCACTGGTTACACTCCACCTTTGAATCTTAAATTTGTCACCACCAGTTGTGCTAACTAGTCGATCTACATGTGGCAAACAGGCTAAACAAGTAGCTTAAGGCATTGAATGAACATTTGGCATGGCAACCTATGGTGTGTCAAACCTTCATTTGGCCAACAGTAAATCTGTATCTGTATATTTTTGGAATGAGGAAGAAAATGGAGAGTCCAAAGGAAACCCACAGAAACATTGTGAGCATATACAAACTAGAGTACATGCAGATTTTATACTTGGTTGGATTTAAACCCAAGATCCTACTGCTGCAAGACAACAATACGTCATGCTATGCGGTAATTCATTTTCAGCCAATAAAGGCTGCATTGTATGATTCTTTCATGGGTAATGGTCCAAAGCTGCAAGAATAGACCCTATGAAATAACACATAGAGTTACGACATTTCTAACACTACTAACCATTGATCTACTGTCTGCAAGGTAACAGTACTGTACTGACCACTGAGCTACCATGCCTTGCATAGAGCGATGCTCATTTTAGGCCAATATAGATTGTCCATTAATGATACTTTCATGAGTAAGGATCCACAGGTATGGTAAAACTACAAGAATAGAACTGATAAAAAGGCACATGCTATCCCTACAGTTCCAACAGTTCTAACCACTGAACCACCACTCTACTCAGTAATGATTCTTTCACGAGTAAGGGATCACGAACATGGCAAGACCACAAGAACACGCCCTATAAAATAACACATGAAGTCCTTATGGTTCCATATTACATACCTATAGACACCATAGTTTGGTTTGGAATTATTGGCAGTTTAACATACACCTAGGACAGTATGAACTAGTAGCTGAGCCATTCTTCTCGCAAAGTTAGGCTTTTCATTGGACATATTTCTAAAGATGGCGAATACCATTGTTGAATTCTGCCTGTATGACTCTTGACTCCAGTATCAGTGCTTGGTATATAATAGGAGGCACATATTTATAACTTTGTGTATCAAGGATAAAAAAAAAACACATGAATATTCCAAAAACAGGGCTCAAGAGATTTGAAGCTGTGGTTTCAAAGAAAAGAAAAAACATGTGAAAGTCAAGCTGTAAGGATTGCAGCTTTGACGTCTTTGAACTTCAGACTTAATGAAGTTACTTTTTAGTAAGTATGAAATTGAAAAGCACTGCAGTGCACAGTGCAAGTATGTTTTGCAGTGGAGAAGGCATTTATCAAGTGCTGGCTATGACTTCCAAAGATTAAAGAAGAAGAATAACAAGGACAAACAAGAAACTGTGCTCCATTATGTAACAGAAACGTAAAAATGAACAAAATGGTGTAAGATATTACAGGTAGTGAAGTGCTGAAAAAATACTTTTTATACCTATACAGTAATTATTTGCTTCTGAATTAAAGGTGTTCTCTATTTTAATCATTTCCTTTTTCTAGAAGGGTCCCCTTATGATAAGTAGATCACGTGGAGTTAAGCAGCAGTGCCTCCGCAGGAGAAATAAGGCATTACATCGTGCAGGTCCTCCAAAATGGGAGATGGTCTTTGTAGCTGCTCTCCATTGTGGCTAATATATGAGAGTCCTGGGCAGTCAATCTCACATTATTAAGTCATTATTCCCTAATGGGATATTTCGAAATGCGTTTTTTCTAAATCAGGCAACCCCTTTAATGGCAGAACTGCTGTGGGACTTGTTTATGACACCTTCAGCAGTTCAAAGGCAATGCATTAAAAAAAATCTCAGAAGTTATAATGTTAAGAGTTTTTATCATTAAAGGATTGCAAATAAATGTTAAACTTGAGCCTCTTTCACACGACCGTCTGCGTTTTTCCACTCGGCCAAATGCAGCTAAAAATTGCATGAAAAAAGATTAGCCGTGATCAAGTCCTGATCTTAATAGCATTTTCTCGTCTATTCACATGGGCATCTGTAGTGTATCGGTGAAAAAATACACTGCAGCGCGGATATCCCTCAGTCAGCAGAAATCTTCAGAATGACTGCTAATGCTTATATAGAGCCAGCTGTTTTCTTTTCCCAGGGTTGCATGCAGTTAAACTCCCTCCCCCTGTCTTTATTATCAGCTTTCATAGAAGTCTATGGAAGCTTCCAGTATATCTCGGCAAAAGATAGGTCTTGCCTAGAGATGAGCGAGCATACTCATTAAGGCGATTTACTCGAGAGAGCATTGCCTTTTTCGAGTACCTGCTGGCTCGTCCCTGAAGATTCGGGGGGGCTGCGGGGCCGGCGTGGGGCGGCGGAGGGGAGCGGGGTGGAGAGTGAGAGAGATCTCTCTCCCTCCCGATCCCCTCTGCAACTCTCCGCTCACCCCCGCGCCCCCCCTGAATCTTCAGGGACGAGCCAGCAGGTACTCGAAAAAGGCAATGCTCTCTCGAGTAAATCGCCTTAACGAGTATGCTCGCTCATCTCTAGGCAAGATCTATCTTTTCATGTGCCATATAAAATTGTTCGCTGTTTTTGGTCGCCGATGTCATATTACAATCAGCGCAATTTTTTTACATGCCCAAAAATCATTCATCTGAATGAATACATTTCAATCCAATGCTTTGGGTGGTTGCCATTTTAGTATGCAGCTTCAATAGCTGCATATACACGGTTGTGTGAATGAGGCCTTAAAAGGGTTTCATGACGTGTTTAAAAATGATACAGGAGGCAGATAACTTTATAAAATAAAGGTGCAAACTTTTAACCCTTTCCAATCCAATCTGGTTTCCTAGAGGGATTACTCTTTTTCTTCCGTTATAAAATGGTGCTATCTGCTGGCTAGAGCCAGTACTGCATCAGGTGACACGTTGAATAGGCTCCGACAGCAGAGAGGCTGGCAATATACAGTAAGAGAACCGCAACAGATGTCTTCCAACATTGGAGCTGTACAGCCTTGTCATAATGTCTTTAGATGTCAGACAATGGATTGGAAAGGGTTAAAGGTTTAATGCTTTTTTTTTATAGTTCTTTGCTTTCTGGTAATTCTGAAAAGTGAGAAAACCCTTTTAAATGATTATTTCTTTTTTTTTAAATTATAGATTCATATTTTGCATTTTTATATACAATAATTTGAAAAGCATTGTCTGCGATTCTTGATACTGGTGACTTATCCTTAGGATGTCATCAATATATGATCAGCAGTAGTCCATCACCTGATTCCTGGTGTTGCTGTTAGTATAGACAGTGTGGAGGAAAATTGCACTGTGCATTGTGCAGGTTGGTATTGCAGGCACAGCTCCCTTTGAATATAATGGGAGGTGTGCCTGCAGTATGAGGCCTTAGTCACACGGGCGTTTTTTCGCGCGATTTGCGCATGCGCATGCGTCCGGCGATTTTTTAAAACCATTGCTTTGCAATGGTATCGGACACATGGGCGCTTTTTATGCGCTCGTCCGATAAATTAGAGAACAGAAATCGTAGATCGCACCTATCTGCGATCTGCGATTCCTGTTCTCTTCTCTATATGCGCTCAATGGGGCCGGCGGCAGCAGCGCCGACCCCATTGAGAACATATAGAAGACAAATCATTCTTCTCTGCCACAGCTGTAACAGCGCCCGCAGCGCATTGCTTTCAATGGAGCCGGCTGTATTGCCGGCTCCATTGAATTCAATGCGCTGGACAGCTCCGGCCCGTTTCTAATGAAACGCGGCTAGGAGCAGATTTTTCGGGCAATTTTTGGGCCCCGGTCACGCGATTTGCGGATGCGCATCCGTCATGCGATCCGCAAATCGCGCGAAAAAATGCCCGTGTGACTAAGTCTTGAAAGTGGGTTGCTACAATGTTAACAACGCTATCTACTTTCACCACTGGCCACAACGACAGCGGTGCTAGAAGTCAGCTAATCAGCAGGGATCCAAAGTGGTGGTCTACCTATAAAGAGATTGTCTGCAAGGGCTAGTTGGAGTAATGAAAATCAATTTTCCTCATCTCAAAAAGACCTCGATACTTGATATTAATACATGGTCCAAGTATGACACCAATTCTTTTATTTTATTGGACATATTGGTAAATATAGTTGGATGACCAGGTCTACTTCTCAAGGTGTATTTAGGTGTGTAAGTGTTCTGTCTTACCTAGAAATATACAAAAGATTCATAGACTGGTAGTAAGTGGCATAGGGTCTATTCACTTAGAGAATGCAGCCTCCATCATACTCTGCCACTTACGTAGGTTAAAGAAATTAAATACTAAATTAATAAATACAGTAATTATATCCAATCCGAGAAATGTAACTCATCTGGATTATCATACATGAAGGTTGACTCATTCCATTCCATTGATGGGATCATATTTACTTGCGAAATAGAGTATTTCTCTTCATTTTTGTTGACAGTGCAGGATTTTAATTTCACTGCTTCATATTTTCTATATTTTCTAATTATGTTCATGTAACACTTGAATGAAGCAGAACAAGAAAAATGAAGGGTACATTAATTACACATTCTGCCAGTTCATTACCGTGTCATAGAGAAAGTCTACGGTGCACCCTTCAAACGATTAGCTAAATGCAGAAGTCCATGTAGAGTTGTGTTTCCAACTTGTCAACAGAATATTTCATTGTACCATAATGGTGTGAGGTTTTGTCCTTGGCGGACATTATCAATTGTATGGCATGTCTACTGCTATTGCATTTTCATATTTCAATTCCATAACTAGAGCATTGAAACTGGAGTCAATTTTATGCTATTGTAAGCCCTACCCATTTGGAATGACAACCGGCATGCAAAAAGGTTATTTTATCATCTGCTTCTTAGGGTCCCACTTGTAGTTGCTTTTCGTATCAGTAGATGACCATAAGTCTTCACATCACACAGCGATAGAGATGTAGGGTGTGCCGAGGTAACAGTCGTTATTTGTGAAGCTAATGCCAAAGTGGGCTTAAAGGGATTATTCCAACAAAAACTTATAACCAGTCCACCGGATAAGTGATAAATGTAGGCTCAATGGGGGTCCAACTGCTTGGACCAACAGGATCGTGAGACTGGCAGTAAATAGTAAATATTGTAGTGTTGAGCAAACCAAAACAGAGGAGTCCTGTTTTGGGTGGAACTTTTCTCAAAGTTTGCTTCATCACAAACCAAAAACTCAAGCACTTTGTCTTGGCTAAGCCTAGGGGTAGGAGGAGGGTGTGTGGTTGTCCTCCAATGTGGCTCAGTGGTTAGCATTGTTGCATTGCAGCACTGGGGTCCTAAGTTCAAATCAGATGAAAGACAACATCAACATTGAGTTTGTATGCTCTCCATGTAGATTCCATTCAGATATTGTCTATGGTCAGATTTGATCATAGGGCCAGAGCACTGCAAGGGAATAGTGCTAACCACTGAGCCATATTAGAGGAGTACCACCTTCTTCTTCTTTTAGACAGTGTAATATACTAGTTTTAGAGGTATTGGTAAAGCACAGATTTAGTCTGAACTAATTTAGACCAAACCAAACTTTTCACTGAAAGTTTGACAAACCAGTTTAACTGAACTTTTCAAAAGTTTACTTAATATAGAATTGTGCATATACTTGACCATCACTTTATTACCTGCCTATGGAGATAACTAAGTGGTCATTCACGCAAGCGATTCCGGCATCACCATTTTTGTGATCCCTGGAGGTCCCAGTGTTTGAACCTCAGCAGCCATATCACCTGTGGACAGGTGATAAATGTTTTGGGTTGGCCATTCATCCACCATTATTATAAATAGTATTTGGAACTTTGCAGTGGGAGCCATGAGCTTTCAGTAAGTAGCGAAATGTGGGAGTTACATAATTTGAATTAGATGAGAATATGAAATCGGTGTATTTTTTACATATGGAGAAGAATTCATTGGGATAGAAGATTTGTGTTGTTCACAATGTCTGTAGTAAAATGTTACAACCTTGGTCTCTTTCACACCGCATCTTTAAGTATCAAACAAAATTATATTATCTCTGAACACTGACAATCATTTCAAATGCAGAAAATGTGGAAAACTATGTTTCATTATAATCTGTACTTTAAAAAAGCTATTTGAATCTCACCCAAATTAGATGCTGATGGCCTATTTTCTGACTTTTAAACTAGGTTGTAGCGAAGGTATTGCCAAGAATGTAATAGACAAGGAACACAAAGAGACCATTGAGAATTATACTCCTAAAAATAGAAATTCTTAGTTTAATTCTGAGTACTTTCGGAATAAACAGAGTAAATCCTGATAAGACTCCTAGGAAAGATCGTGAGAGACCTGATTACCAGTGATTGACAGCCTTCTCTTTATATACACTGATACAGGTAAAGCTGTCAATCCAAATGAGTGGGTGGGGCAAGCAGGACTCTTATTGTTTCACCAAGGAGTCCTGTCAAGATTTACATTTTTTTTACTGCCCCCTTCATATACTGCTATGCTGCTCTCAGATAGGCCGCAAAAATCACTAGGTAGGTTCGCTTGCGAGGTGCTGTCCATTTTTTAAAAGGGTATTTTCATCATATGATCAGAACAGTTTTTAAGCACTTTTAGACTACAGGATACTTAAAGGGGTTGCTCAAGATAACATTTTTCTCTAGGGCTCCCCCATGGCCAAAACATAATAAAGAGCTGGTACTCCCTCACCTCTTCCTGCTGCCCACAAGTCCCCTGCTGGTGGCTCTGGATCTCTTTAGTGATGTATTATTTACAGGCTGCAGTCAGCTTGTGAAGCTCCATAAACCTGATAAGCCAATGACAGAGCACAGCAATCATTGGTAAAGAACATCAATGTTTGATATAGTGTTTCCCAAAAATAAGACCTATCCTGATAATAAGCCCCACCCTGATTTTCAGGGAAGGGTGGGGGCTTGAAATATAAGCGTTAACCCAAAAATAAGCCCGAGCTACACTACATGAAAAAAAGCAATATTTATATCATTGAATGGCTGTGATTGGTTCATCGAGTGCCGACTTTGATTGGCTGAGGCAGCACTGGTGAACCAATCAGAGGAATTGTTTGCTGGAGGTAGGGTATTAAAGCACCATCACCAGCAAAAGATGCTCTGTCAGCATTGAGGACTGCACGGAAGCCGTCTGGAGTGCTGCAACCTAGCGGGAGGGACCCCGACGGCACCTCCTTGGTGAGTATAAGACACCCCATGAAAATAAGACCCTTTGCCTCTTTTGGGGCAAAAATTTATATAAAACAAGGGTCTTGGTTTGGGGGAAACACAGTAGGTGGGGGTCTGGCACTTAGGACCATGGGTGATAAGTGGAAGGATAGGCAATCAATGTTGTTTAATAGTGTCACCATAAATGCATGATGTTACATTTTTAACAAGAATAAGTATTCAATATTTTTGCCATTTTATGCCTATTAAAAAGAGTCCACATTACAAAAAAGGGACCTTTGATGTAATAGATGGCACCCCCTGCCCTTACTAGGTGCTATCAACCTATGTTTTCCTTTTGGTATGAGCATGCATGGCCAAGACGTTGTTTGTCAGTCACCCAATGCAGCACCACTTGTACCGCACCTAGGGCACCCATTCAATTAGGTGCAAAAAAAATTAATGTAAACAGTTTTCAGTCACAATAAATATAAAAAATTTTTGTGTCACTACTAGAGATGAGCGAACACCAAAATGTTCGGGTGTTCGTTATTCGGAACGAACTTCCCGTGATGCTCGAGGGTTCGTTTCGAACAACGAACCCCATTGAAGTCAATGGGCGACCAGAACATTTTTGTATTTCGCCGATGCTCGCTAAGGTTTTCATGTGTGAAAATCTGGGCAATTCAGGAAAGTGATGGGAATGACACAGTGACGGATAGGGCAGGCGAGGGGCTACGTGTTGGGCTGCATCTCAAGTTCACAGGTCCCACTATTAAGCCACAATACCGGCAAGAGTGGGCCCCCCCCCCTCCCAACAACTTTTACTTCTGAAAAGCCCTCATTAGCATGGCATACCTTTGCTAAGCACCACACTACCTCCAACAAAGCACAATCACTGCCTGCATGACACTCCACTGACACTTCTCCTGGGTTACATGCTGCCCAACCGCCCCCCCTCCCCCCCACAGCGCACACCAAAGTGTCCCTGGGCAGCCTTCAGCTGCCCTCATGCCACACCACGCTCATGTCTATTTAGAATTGCGTCTGCCATGACGAGGGACCGCAGGCACACACTGCAGAGGTTGGCACGGCTAGGCAGCGACCCTCTTTAAAAGTGGCGGAGCGATAGCCCACAATGCTGTACAGAAGCAATGAGAAATAGAATCCTGTGCCACCGCCATCAGGAGCTGCACACGTGGGCATAGCAATGGGGAACCTATGTGCCACACACTATTCATTCTGTCAAGGTGTCTGCATGCCCCAGTCAGACCGGGCTTTTTAATTCATAGACACAGGCAGGTACAACTCCCTATTGTGAAGTCCCTGTCGACCCACAGCATGGGTGGCTCCCTGGAACCCACCGGCGGTACACAGAAATATCCCATTGCATTGCCCAACACAGCTGAGGTAGTAATGTCGTGCTTAATGCAGGTGGGCTTCGGCCCACACTGCATGCCCCAGTCTGACTGGGGTTCTTTATAAGTGTACAGATGTAGTAAAAACTCCGTGTGCACCTACAGCATGGGTGGGTGCCAGGAAGCCACCGGCGGTACATAGAAATATCCCATTGCATTGCCCAACACAGCTGAGGTAGTAATGTTGTGCTTAACCCTTTCCAATCCAATTTGTATATGGTTTTCCTAGGGGGCTTACTCTTTTTCTGCTGTTATACAACGGCGCTATATGCTGGCTAAAGCCAGTACTGCATGAGCTGACACGTAGGATAGGCTCCGACAGCAGAGAGGCTGGCAATATACAGTAAGAGAACCCCGACGGACGTCTACCAACAACGGAGCTGTACAGCCTTAAACCCTAATGTCTTCACAGGTCACACAGTGGACTGGAAAGGGTTAATGCAGGTGGGTTTCGGCCCACACTGCATGCCCCAGTCAGACTGGGGTTCTTTACAAGTGGACACATGTAGGTTAAACTCCCTGTGGACCCACTGCCTGGGTGGGTGCCAGGAAGCCACCGGCGGTACATAGAAATATCCCATTGCATTGCCCAACACAGCTGAGGTAGTAATGTCGTGCGTAATACAGGTGGGCTTCGGCCCACACTGCATGCCCCAGTCAGACGGGTTCTTTAGAAGTGTACAGATGTATTAAAAACTCAGTGTGCACCTACAGCATGGGTGGCTCCCTGGAACCCACCGGCGGTACACAAAAATATCCCATTGCATTGCCCAACACAGCTGAGGTAGTAATGTCGTGCTTAATGCAGGTGGGCTTCGGCCCACACTGCATGCCCCAGTCAGACTGGGGTTCTTTACAAGTGGACACATGTAGGTTAAACTCCCTGTGGACCCACTGCCTGGGTGGGTGCCAGGAAGCCACCGGCGGTACATAGAAATATCCCATTGCATTGCCCAACACAGCTGAGGTAGTAATGTCGTGCGTAATACAGGTGGGCTTCGGCCCACACTGCATGCCCCAGTCAGACGGGTTCTTTAGAAGTGTACAGATGTATTAAAAACTCAGTGTGCACCTACAGCATGGGTGGCTCCCTGGAACCCACCGGCGGTACATAAAAATATCCCATTGCATTGCCCAACACAGCTGAGGTAACGTCAGCTGTAATGCAGGTGGCCTAAAAATTAATTTGATTACACTGTAGGCGAGGGCCCACAAAAATTGCTGTATCAACAGTACTAATGTACATCCCAAAAATTGGCCATGGCCAGCCAAGAGGGCAGGTGAAACCCATTAATCGCTTTGGTTAATGTGGCTTAAGTGGTAACTAGGCCTGGAGGCAGCCCAGTGTAACGAAAAATTGGTTCAAGTTAAAGTTCCAACGCTTTTAAGCGCATTGAAACTTATAAAAATTGTTCAGAAAAATTATTTGAGTGAGCCTTGTGGCCCTAAGAAAAATTGCCCGTTCAGCGTGATTACGTGAGGTTTCAGGAGGAGGAGCAGGAGGAGGAGGAGGAGGAATATTAGACACAGATTGATGAAGCAGAAATGTCCCCGTTTTGGATGGTGAGAGAGAACGTAGCTTCCATCCGCGGGTGCAGCCTACGTATTGCTTACGTATCGCTGCTGTCCGCTGGTGGAGAACAGAAGTCTGGGGAAATCCAGCCTTTGTTCATCTTGATGAGTGTTAGCCTGTCGGCACTGTCGGTTGACAAGCGGCTACGCTTATCTGTGATGATTCCCCCAGCCGCACTAAACACCCTCTCCGACAACACGCTAGCCGCAGGACAAGCAAGCACCTCCAGGGCATACAGCGCTAGTTCAGGCCACATGTCCAGCTTCGACACCCAGTAGTTGTAGGGGGCAGAGGCGTCACCAAGGATGGTCGTGCGATCCGCTACGTACTCCCTCACCATCCTTTTACAGTGCTCCCGCCGACTCAGCCGTGACTGGGGAGCGGTGACACAGTCTTGGTGGGGAGCCATAAAGCTGGCCAGGCCCTTAAAGACTGTTGCACTGCCTGGGATGTACATGCTGCTCGATCTACGCACATCCCCTGCTACCTTGCCCTCGGTACTGCGCCTTCTGCCACTAGCGCTGTCGGCTGGGAATTTTACCATCAGCTTGTCCGCAAGGGTCCTGTGGTATAGCAACACTCTCGAACCCCTTTCCTCTTCGGGAATCAGAGTGGGCAGGTTCTCCTTATACCGTGGATCGAGCAGTGTGTACACCCAGTAATCCGTAGTGGCCAGAATGCGTGCAACGCGAGGGTCACGAGAAAGGCATCCTAACATGAAGTCAGCCATGTGTGCCAGGGTACCTGTACGCAACACATGGCTGTCTTCACTAGGAAGATCACTTTCAGGATCCTCCTCCTCCTCCTCCTCCTCCTCAGGCCATACACGCTGAAAGGATGACAGGCAATCAGCCGGTGTACCGTCAGCAGCGGCCCAAGCTGTCTCTTCCCCCTCCTCCTCATCCTCCTCATGCTCCTCCTCCTCCTCCTGTACGCGCTGAGAAATAGACAGGAGGGTGCCCTGACTATCCAGCGGCATACTGTCTTCCCCCGCCCCTGTTTCCGAGCGCAAAGCAGCTGCCTTTATGGTTTGCAGGGAATTTCTCAAGATGCATAGCAGAGGAATGGTGACGCTAATGATTGTAGCATCGCCGCTCACCACCTGGGTAGACTCCTCAAAATTACCAAGGACATGGCAGATGTCTGCCAACCAGGCCCACTCTTCTGAAAGGAATTGAGGAGGCTGACTCCCACTGCGCCGCCCATGTTGGAGTTGGTATTCGACTATAGCTCTACGTTGTTCATAGAGCCTGGCCAACATGTGGAGCGTAGAGTTCCACCGTGTGGGCACGTCGCACAGCAGTCGGTGCACTGGCAGCTTAAAGTGATGTTGCAGGGTGCGCAGGGTGGCAGCATCCGTGTGGGACTTGCGGAAATGTGCGCAGAGCCGGCGCGCCTTTACGAGCAGGTCTGACAAGCGTGGGTAGCTTTTCAGAAACCGCTGAACCACCAAATTAAAGACGTGGGCCAGGCATGGCACGTGCGTGAGGCTGCCAAGCTGCAGAGCCGCCACCAGGTTACGCCCGTTGTCACACACGACCATGCCCGGTTGGAGGCTCAGCGGCGCAAGCCAGCGGTCGGTCTGCTCTGTCAGACCCTGCAGCAGTTCGTGGGCCGTGTGCCTCTTATCGCCTAAGCTGAGTAGTTTCAGCACGGCCTGCTGACGCTTGCCCACCGCTGTGCTGCCACACCGCGCGACACCGACTGCTGGCGACATGCTGCTGCTAACACATCTTGATTGCGAGACAGAGGAGGAGGAGGAGGAGGAGGGTGCTTTAGTGGAGGAAGCATACACCTCCGCAGATACCAGCACCGAGCTGGGGCCCGCAATTCTGGGGGTGGGTAGGACGTGAGCGGTCCCAGGCTCTGACTCTGTCCCAGCCTCCACTAAATTCACCCAATGTGCCGTCAGGGAGATGTAGTGGCCCTGCCCGCCTGTGCTTGTCCACGTGTCCGTAGTTAAGTGGACCGTGGCAGTAACCGCGTTGGTGAGGGCGCGCACAATGTTGCGGGAGACGTGGTCGTGCAGGGCTGGGACGGCACATCGGGAAAAGTAGTGGCGACTGGGAACTGAGTAGCGCGGGGCCGCCGCCTCCATGATACTTTTGAAGGACTCAGTTTCCACAACCCTATACGGCAGCATCTCAAGGCTGATGAATTTTGCTATGCGGACGGTTAACGTTTGAGCGTGCGGGTGCGTGGCGGCGTACTTGCGCTTGCGCTCGAACACTTGCGCAAGCGACGGCTGAACGGTGCGCTGAACTACACTGCTGGATGGGGCCGAGGACAGCGGAGATGAGGGTGTGGGTGCAGGCCATGAGGCGGTAGTGCCTGTGTCCTGAGAGGGGGGTTGCATCTCAATGGCAGGTTGGGGCACAGGGGGAGAGGCAGGGGTTGCAAACCGGAGGCGGTGAACGGCCTTCGTCCCACCTTGTGGGGTGCTTGGCCATCATATGTCTGCGCATGGTGGTGGTGGTGAGGCTGTTGGTGTTGGCTCCCCGGCTGAGCTTTGCGCAACAAAGGTTGCACACCACTGTTCGTCGGTCGTCAGGCGTCTCTGTGAAAAACTGCCAGACCTTAGAGCACCTCGGCCTCTGCAGGGTGGCATGGCGCGAGGGGGCGCTTTGGGAAACACTTGGTGGATTATTCGGTCTGGCCCTGCCTCTACCCCTGGCCCTGGCCACCGCACTGCCTCTTGCAACCTGCCCTGCTGATGCCCTTGACTCCCCCTCTGAAGACCTGTCCTCCTGAGTAAGCGTTGCACACCAGGTGGGGTCAGTCACCTCATCGTCCTGCTGCTCTTCCTCCGAATCCTCTGTGCGCTGCTCCCTTGGACTTACTGCCCTTACTACTACCTCACTGCAAGACAACTGTGTCTGATCGTCATCGTCCTCCTCACCCACAGAAAGTTGTTGAGACAGTTGGCGGAAGTCCCCAGCCTCTTCCCTCGGACCCCGGGAACTTTCGAATGGTTGGGCATCAGTGACGATAAACTCCTCTGGTGGGAGAGGAACCGCTGCTGCCCAATCTAAGCAGGGGCCCGAGAACAGTTCCTGGGAGTGTTCCCGCTCCTGAGCAGGTGTCATTGTAGTGGAGTGAGGAGGCTGGGAGGAAGGAGGAGCAGCAGACAGAGGATTCGGATTTGCAGCAGTGGACGGCGCAGAACTGCGTGTTGACGATAGGTTGCTCGAAGCACTTTCTGCCATCCAGGACAGGACCTGCTCACACTGCTCATTTTCTAATAACCGTCTCCCGCGTGGACCCATTAATTGGGCGATGAATGTGGGGACGCCAGAAACGTGCCTCTCTCCTAATCGCGCAGCAGTCGGCTGCGACACACCGGGATCAGGAGCTCGGCCTGTGCCCACACCCTGACTTGGCCCTCCGCGTCCTCGGCCGCGTCCACGTCCTCTAGGCCTACCCCTACCCCTCAGCATGCTGTATTACCAGTGATTTGATTTCACAGGCAGGAAATAAATTGGCGCAAGACTGCAGGCCAAATATAATTTTTACCCTTTTTGGAAAACGAAAGGCCCCACTGCCTCTAGTGAATGAATAATCTAAGTTTAATAACTGTGCTGTGTCCCTGCTAATGTGTCACAGAACGTGAGGGTAGCAGAGTTATTATAACTCTGGCAGAGCAGGTATTTTTTTTCCCAATTAAGGAAAGCAAATGGCGAAGCCAGCAGTAAAGCGTAGCTGGGTGCGTATGATTTAGCAATGCTTTTCACGCAGCTCACACGTGTCCACCGCCCGTAAGGACGGACAGAGGCTGGACAAATAGATTTGTTTTCACTTGTTTTTCCACCAAAAGGCAGCACTGCGTATATTCAATGAACATGAGAAGTTTAATAACTGTGCTGTGTCCCTGCTAATGTGTCACAGAACGTGAGGGTAGCAGAGTTATTATAACTCTGGCAGAGCAGGTATTTTTTTTCCCAATTAAGGAAAGCAAATGGCGAAGCCAGCAGTAAAGCGTAGCTGGGTGCGTATGATTTAGCAATGCTTTTCACGCAGCTCACACGTGTCCACCGCCCGTAAGGACGGACAGAGGCTGGACAAATAGATTTGTTTTCACTTGTTTTTCCACCAAAAGGCAGCACTGCGTATATTCAATGAACATGAGAAGTTTAATAACTGTGCTGTGTCCCTGCTAATGTGTCACAGAACGTGAGGGTAGCAGAGTTATTATAACTCTGGCAGAGCAGGTATTTTTTTTCCCAATTAAGGAAAGCAAATGGCGAAGCCAGCAGTAAAGCGTAGCTGGGTGCGTATGATTTAGCAATGTTGTTCACGCAGCTCACACGTGTCCACCGCCCGTAAGGACGGACAGAGGCTGGACAAATAGATTTGTTTTCACTTGTTTTTCCACCAAAAGGCAGCACTGCATATATTCTATGAATAATAACTGTGTTGTGGCCCTGCCTATACAATTCTTTCCCTGCAGTATCAATGGAGGGTGGAATGCTCTGCAGAGGCGATTTTGAGAAGCCCAAAAAAAATGCAGCACAGCTAACAGCAGCCTGGACAGTACTGCACACGGATAAATATGGCCCTAGAAAGGACCGTTGAGGTTCTTGAAGGCTACACTCACTCCTAACACTCTCCCTGCCTATGCAGCACTTCTGTCCCTAATGCCAGGTGCAACGCTCTGCAGAGCCGATTTTGAGAAAAAAAAAATGCCACTGCTAACAGCAGCCAACACACAGCTATCAGTGGCCCTAATAAGGACCTTTGGGGGGTCTTGAAGCCTACACTAACTACCAATTCTTTCCCTACAGCAGCTCCGGTATAAACAGCACTGTCCCTCATCTAACTCACACCGCATCTGAGGCGAGCCGCGGGAGGGGCCGACTTTTATATTAGGCGAACACCTGATCTCGCCAGCCACTCACAGCAGGGGGGTGGTATAGGGCTTGAACGACGCAGGGGGAAGTTGTAATGCCTTCCCTGTCTTTCAATTGGCCAGAAAAGCGCGCTAACGTCTCAGGGAAGGAAGTGAAAGTAACCAGAACACCGCATGGTGTTCGTTACGAATAACGAACATCCCGAACACCCTAATATTCGCACGAATATCAAGCTCGGACGAACGCGTTCGCTCATCTCTAGTCACTACCTCTTTAAGACCTGAAAAACTATTTAATTCAGATTAGATAGCATGTAGCATCACAGTAATCCATGTACACAATTAGTAGAGGATATACATATGTGACCACATCCTCTACATACAAGCAATATAAAAGGAAATGATTTACAATCTGACAGAAGACCGATGTTCTACGGACATTACATTAGTCTGTAAAGTGTTATTTTATAAGGTACAGCCGTCACAGCTGATTTAGGATGGTTTGTGGCTGCAGACTGACAAGTATAGTTTCAACAAACTCATTTGCCTTCAATTCCTGCTTTCTCTAACAAACTAGGTCTCTGGGGGGAAAAAAAGGCTTCAATCTCTTCCATATATGATTTTGAACATCAGCTATATCTATTATAAACCTCCAATGACAAAGAAGTGTTGAAATCTGTCGGTCATTATTCTTTAGAAATTTACATTGATGAAAGAGATCCTAGCATATAATGTGGTACTCTGCAATTCATACATTCTTCTATATTCTATTATGTTCTTTGTTAAACATTGTTCTTTATCATGCAATCAACTTTTCCCAAACTTTTTGGACAATTCTATTTTTTCTCTTAAGTCTTAACTCTTTAACGCTATATAACGTAAGGACATAAACTTGCGTTCTGTGCATGGCACAGGCTCAGAAGCTGAGCCTGTCTCATCTTCAGCCAGAGCGCGTTGTGATTGACAGCGGGAATTAGTTAGAACTCCGATTCTTGCTGTTAAGTCACTTAATGCCATGATTAATGTTGATCATGGCATGTAAAGGGGTCACAGAGGGACTGCACTCCCTCTGTGACATCATCGACTTGCCGTGATGGCATCCGGTGTCAGCCATGGCATATGATTGCTGCTGTATTTCGCCGATAGTAAGACCTACCCCGATAATAAGCCCTAGCCAGATTTTTGGAAGGCAAGAGGCTTGAAATATAAGCCCTCTCCCGAAAATAAGCCCTAGCTTCACTAGATTTTAAAAAAAGACAGCACTGGAGACCAATTCGTTCAAACAACTGATAATGATCAATAGGCGTTACATGTAAATGGGGGCATCATGCAGTTTTTGCTTGAACAATGATTTTAAGGTGAACTTAAAATCCATCATTCAGCTAGGGAGAGATAAAGTATCTCTCAATAGACTGCACACTGTTATCTCCACTGGAGTTGACAGATAACATTGTAATCTGCAGGCAGTGGAGAAAAGAACATTGCAGCTGTTCGCACAGCTGGCCGTGTGATTAATCACACGCTGGGCTCTGTAAACAGCTCATGGAGGCCCTTTTACGTGCAAATGAAGGTGATAAAATTCATGCAAATATATTGCAAAATCTTGCAATCTTTCAGTCGTTTGAAAGATTATCTTTGCGTGTAAATGGGCCTTTACTGTTGACAGTGAGAACAGCCCACAGTAGTTATGCCAGTAAGTAGTTGACCATGCACAGATATCTCCCCATAATCATTTAATGGATCCCTTGTTCTGCTTGTGCAGTGAAACCCTGCATGCACTCTTGCACCATTCTCACCACACAGTCAGACATGTGCTATTCAGCTGTGCTTCTCTGGTTTGAGTAAAGCCTCTATAGAATAACTATTATGCGCAATCAACTAACCGCAAGTACAAAATAAGCATAGTGAATTGCTTTCACTGAAGAAGAGGATTGGAAAAAGTGTAGAGCACACACAGGATGTTCATGGGAAGTGCAGTATTTACAATATCAGTACGCATTATGTATCCTCCGCTACACGACCACCCAAATGATCTTCCTAAATGAGGGTGCCAAATTGGGATCGGAGAAGGCTAATAACATTGATGAGTGAACACTTAGTGCTCATAATCAACATCTGAGCAATTTGAAGACTTAAAAACAAAGTGCAAATTTGGCACAGTCCCTTTAAGTTTAGTAATAGGGGTAGATTCACCCAATACATTGTATTAAAGAGTTTTTTTGGCAAAACCTATTCACTCAGGGATAAAGTAGACATCCATGTATAAAACAGCATAGATGTACTTTAAATAACATCGCAAAGTACTTATCAGTGATGTGATTAGGCATATTGTCATGTTCAAATAGCTAGTCAGGGTAGAACTTCTGTCTAAGTAGCAGTTCTGCAACTCCATAAATTTTAAAGTGATAATTGCAATAGACACCCAAAATTGGCAGGTTGGGTTAGAGTTTCTGATTTCAGCTTGGAACACAGCTGTTATCTAAAGAGAAACTCACAAAAAAGCATTTCATTTCTCTGCAGTGCCACCACAGGTGAAATGGAGTATTGCATAGTTTTTTTTAATTCAGTAGGCAAACCATTTAATGTGCGGATGCATTGGCTCCTCTGGTTTTTCAATGTAGCCTTTATCCACTTTAATGCTGCTAATATATGAAGGTGCAGAATTGTAGTGTACTCTCTATCAAGCCAGAATTCATAGAATCATAGAATGGTAGAGTCGGAAGGGACCTCCAGGGTCATCAGGTCCAACTCCCTGCTCATAGTTCTGAGTTAATAATAGTATAATTTGAACTGCAGAACATTAAAGAAGTTGTGCCAAGATGCACAACTCCTTTGGGAATGCAAGGTTCACCCTCAGTTCCGTTCTTGGCACCCCTGGCAAACAGTGGCTGCCAGACTACCATTTTTCCTGCAGTGGCCATCTTGCCATCCTGGCACAACCTTCTTTGAAAAGCAAAAACCATCCAAAAGGAACTTCACTCTACATAATGACTTCGTATTTCAGTAGGCTATGCTCACTATAGAGATGAGTGAGCTTTTCAACACATTTGTTTCAGTCCAAATTAGTTCAAATGGAACTGGAAGTTCACAGAGACCCCTAAAACTAGTATTGAACACTGTTGAGGATTATGGTGGTTCTTCTGAGAAATTGGTTAGATCTGTTGCCTTGCTATGCTGGAGTCCTAGGTTCAAATCTGAAGACAAAAGATATATCATGGTGGCTCAGTTGTTAGCAGTCCTGCCTTGCAGTGCTGGGATCCTATGTTCAAATCAACATCTCCACAGGCTTTGTATGTTGTCACTTTCTTTGTGTGGTTTTCCTTTATTTGTGTTTTTTTCTTCTCCTCGGAAGAAGGAAAAAAGTGTGAATGCTCAGTGCTTAGCACTAACATAGTAACATAGTTCGTTAGGCCGAATGAAGACAATGTCCATCTAGTCCAGCCTGTCTATCCTCCTGTGTTGATCCAGAGGAAGGCAAAAAACCCCAAGAGCAGAAGCCAATTAGCCCTTTTGGGGAAAAAATTCCTTCCCGACTCCCTAATGGCAATCAGAATGTTCCCTGGATCAACCCCTAATAGTTCCTACCTGCCTGAAAACCTGGATTAACAATTAACCTAAGATTTATAACCTATAATGTCCTTCCTCTCCAGAAAGACATCAAGTCTCCTTTTAAACTCCTCTATGGATTTTGCCATCACCACATCCTCAGACAGAGAGTTCCACAGTCTAACTGCTCTTACAGTAAAGAACCCTTTTCTGTGTTGGTGATGAAACCTGCTTTCCTCTAATCGTAGCGGATGCCCTCTTGTTACCGTCATGGTCCTGGGTGTAAACAGATCATGGGAGAGATCCTTGTATTGTCCCCTCATGTACTTATACATAGTTATTTGGTCGCCCCTTAGCCGTCTTTTTTCTAGAGTAAATAATCCCAATTTGGATAGCCTCTCTGGGTATTCCAGTCCTCTCATTCCATGTATTAGTTTAGTTGCTCTTCTTTGAACCCCCTCCAATACCGTAACATCTTTCCTGAGCACCGATGACCAGAACTGTGCGCAGTAATCCATGTGAGGCCTGACAAGTGCCTTATATAGTGGAAGGATAATGTTCTCATTCTTCGCCCCTATACCTCTTTTAATACACCCCAAGACTTGCAGTGTTTGTAGACCTAGGGTCGAATCCGACCAAGGACAAAATCTGTATGGTGTTTTACAAAGACCCTGCAGATGTTCTTTGTGGTCAAGGTTGAACCCAAACTTATTCATTGAAGGACCACCATTCAATAGTAGGTTAAGGGGTTTTTATGAACTTCCGGTTTGGCTTAAATTAACCGCCTCATTTACTGGTTCGGTTCGCTCAACACTATTCACTATGCTAAAGCTTTTATTTAATAGCAAATATTTTCTCTTAGGCACCAAAATATTAAATCCGGAGTTTACTGCATTCATTTTTATATATCAGTGTGATCATAGTACTTGTTAATACTGTAGAATTGGCCTATATTTCGGAGGTGGAACACTCATTACATGAACGTAGATATTAATACACTGAACTCACCTTAAGATGTTTCATCTTCAAAGTATCAACACTTACTGTTGTGATTGCCTATGACTTATTATCTTCTAGTTACTCCCTTAATTAGGTAGTGTAAAGACAATGTAGGAACGGCGTGTCATTAAATGAAATAAGCTCCTAAGCAGCGAGCAGCCGCCAAATGTATTCCTTACTGATGAAGCCCGTGAAAAGCTCATGGAATGCTTGAATATTTATAACAGAACTTTGAATGTGCAGATTTCAAGATGATACTGTATATTTCATGGAGACACTGTTGATGAGATAAAAAAGGCTAAGAAATTGCCTTTGTAATATGAAGGTTCTGGCTGAATTACCTTCGGAGTGATGACTTGTTTTCAAAATCAAGGTCTATTTGTCTTTCTTTAGAGTCTCGTAGTAATAGAAAATAGGAAATTATTTTACCGGTTAGGAAAAATCGGCACAAAAATATAAAATAAAATTTTTAAAAAATGATAAAAAAAAAAAAATTAAATATATATTTAAATATATATATTTAAATATATATATATATACATAATTAAAAAAAAAAAAAAAAAAAATATATATATATATATATATATATATATAAATATATGTGTGTGTGTATATATATATATACATATATATATATATATATATATACACATATATGTATATATATATATATATATATATATATATATATATATATATATATATATATATATATGTGTGTATATATTTGTCCTATGTAAAATGATGTCACCCTAGTAGTGTCAATCATCACATTGAAGGAAAGTACATGCTACAATGTTACCATGGTATATTAAATCTAGCATGTATAACTAGCAAATTATTTCCTTTTTCCGTGCGCTAATTAAATTGGATGTGACATTAGCCTGAAGAGACCAGAATCAGGTTTGAGGAACTCAGATTTCACGCATTTGATGCCAGTGCAAATCTGCATTAAAATATTTGAACTGTGTGGTGAAGGTGATACTGACATGTTGATGTAAACCCTATTGATTGATATAACTAGATTCCTACTGCACCATATGGACTATTACGGTAATAAAAACCTAACCTGTGGCTACATTCACCATTTTCATTCTCAAATCCTAATTGCGAGTCTAATTAGCATTGATTGTGTGACCCTTAGGCAATGGGAGGCATTCATTTTTTTCATTGTTAACGTTAATATTATTTAGAAAGTTCTTGTATTTAGTTTTATGTCATTTATGTACACCAGTATTTTATATGGTACTTGGGTGGCTCTCTTAATAGATTTTGCATTGGAGCCTAGTAGCTTCAAGTTATGACTTTGAGGGTAAGTCATAAAATATAAAGTGAAATTTTGGGGGGAGAGCCAACAAAAATTGCATTAAAAATGGTCTCCTAGGGGGGGGGGGGGTGGTCCTCTCAAAGAACATAGCCACTATATGTAGTATATGATGGAATTGAAAATCTTGCGCAGAAAATCTGGTCTAGTTTGGAGTTTGCCACTCTGCAATCTCTGCAGTCCCATTGAATGTGAATGGAGAGTCAGCGTGTTTTATTCAGTCTCCTCCTCACTTCCGGGGATGGATGAGGGACATTGGACCTCTGTTCTCTAGATTAGTAGGGGTTTGAGCAACAAGACCCTCACTTATCTGCAAGTTATACCCTATCCTTTGGATCGGGAAAAACTTGTAATCTTTGTACCACCCATTTAATAGCTATTTGTCATATTTACTATTGTTTTAGACCTTATGCACAAAACTGAGCCTTGTGTGATGAGGCTTCAAGGTGATACCTAGTTGAAGGCACTTTATGGGCAGCCATATGCACCATATTACATAGAACAACTTTAGTCTGAGAGATTAGCTCAAAAATGCAACTTCCGATGTATCAGATGGCATGATTCATATACAGTAGAATCTAACAGATAAAAAACCTCTGTGTATTTCTATATGAAATCATAGGCCCATAGAGGTACAGTAAGGCACTCTACAGGCAACATATTATGGCTCTGTATGACCCAATGGCTGCCAGGAGTTGGGATGTGGTGATATGCATGATACATTGATTTGTACAAGATAATTCAGCATGTGTTATCAATGCCAACAATATTTTATGAAATTATGGATAAGTCAACTTAACTACCCAAACAGGTAATTCGACCACTGTTGGCACACAACATACTGCTATCACGCAATCTGACCTCAAAACTCTAATCATAACTGCTTGTTGTCGAATTATATGTGTGACGTCATGTACTCTACAAGTCAACATAGTTAGATAAACTATAAGTTGGCATAAAACATATTGAAAGCATTAAAATTCAAAATGGCTGCTTTTTTTTTGATAACCTCAACTCTACTCCGATGTACAATGAATGTATAACTCATCTACATAATGATAAACCCATTTAGCAAACTTTATATACTTACAACCCCAGCAGCCTCATGATCTATCACCTTCTCTTCCCATAATGAATGTTTGGTTAAAGATCTGCTGATGTTTTACCGGTAAGTTACTTGCATTTTCCCCCAGGCTACATAGAATTAACTATGAATAAAGTATATGTTCATAAAGAGCTAATTATTTTTGTCTTAAATATCAAATCTATTTGCATAATGCTTTCTTCCATCTTTTAGAGGCTACAGATGTGTTTTTATGCTCAACATATTGCAGGCATCCTTTTAATCCCGGCATCATATTTTTGAGCATAATAAAATGTGAAAGTTCTTTCATAAATCTCATTTTCTTGCAGAGTTCGGATGACCTCTTGGTTGCCTCTGCTGAATGTCCAAGCGAGGATGATGAGGACATTGATCCGTGTGAGCCAAGCTCAGGTGGGTTAGGTTAGTCAACTTTTTTATTCTTTTCTTTATTCTGCTTTCTATGCTTGTTAGCATGCAGACATACTGTGACAAAAATTTCCAAAAACTGGATTCCGTAATTGGAAAGAGAAAATAATTGGAACGAAATTGCTAATATGTATAGATCTATTTGGTGGCCAGTGCATTGGAGGTTGTCTTTCCAATAGGTTGGGACTTCCACCTTTTAGACATTTATGGCATATATTGTAGATACTGTATGCACCATGAATGTCATTGGTGGGAATAGAGATTCACAATAAGGGATACATCTACTCACCGGGTATGTGGTGCCAGATGATGCCACACCAATATCCATGCAAACTTAACGTGCAGTCTTTTCCTGGCAGGGATAAATAGATGGAATTACCATGGATCCACGGTAAATTCCATGGGTAGTCAATTCCAAAGCAGAACAGGTCATATTCTAATAGAGGAAATCATCTAAAGAAATGGGTAGGCGCTTAGTTGGAATACTTGCTATAATATTCTAATGCCAAATGGTCATGAAAGAAGATATTTACTTATGGATGTGTGGGAAGAGTAACATCCAACTTCTCTGATCCCCTGTGGAGTAACATAGCCTTGAAGATAGACTTGTGCATCCACAGATAAGTATTAGTCAAAGTTTTGATCCAAACGAAAATGTGGGTAAACATTCCACGCAATTTGGAGATGAAGAAAACATTCCACTTCTTCAGGACAACCTACTTTCAGCTTGATCCAAGCAAGCAATCCATGAAAGGAACTTCCATGGAAGGGAACCAAAATGACCACTTATGGCACACTTGATGGGAATTCCTCTTTAAGAACAATACAATATGGGTTGGTTGCATCTTGTATGATTTTAAAGAAGTTTGCCACTTCATCAGTTATCCATGTCAATGTGTGTAAAACATGTATATGTGACACTTCCTAATATATCTTGTTGCTATTTCAATTTCTTTCTTATTGAAGCCATGCCTTCTATGCACAGCCAGACCTCTTCCAGACAGTACTCCTAGCCATAAAATGGCTGCAGATGGAGGTTCATGTGACCAACAGATGATCATGCTTTCTCCATTGATACACAGTGCACTTGGGTCATGATGTTCAGGTCCAGATGGACAGTGCACTGTGGATCGATGGAGGAGGTATGATGACCTGTTGGTCACACACCCCTTTACTACTCATGCTCCACCTTGTCCTACTATTTTAGGCCAGATTGTTTACAGGGCACCATTTTAGATTTTGCAACATATGTTTTTCAAGATTACATAGATGGTTAAAAATGTTGAATTTGTTTTGAGTAAAATGCTGTAAAATTTAGGTTCTTAATAGATATTTTTAAGAAGCAAACCAGGAAACACTGATACACCATAATATTATGCCTAATAGAGGACCTGATGGGTCATGCATGGCACAGAGATTCTCTTTTTGGTGTTCATTACATTCCTTGGCACACCACTGCAATGGATTTTGTCCAGAATGTTCCTTTAAGTGCTTTCCAGGGCTACTGATATCCTA
This sequence comes from Eleutherodactylus coqui, assembly GCF_035609145.1. NCBI lineage: Eukaryota > Metazoa > Chordata > Amphibia > Anura > Eleutherodactylidae > Eleutherodactylus > Eleutherodactylus coqui. The sequence goes on from NC_089839.1 coordinate 41,124,987, forward strand.
TCCTCAGGACAGGTCATCCATAATCGCTTGACAGGGGTCCACCACTCAGGATTCCCCCAATCAGCTCTTTGAAGAGGCCACAGATCTCGGATAAGACACCATGTTTGTCAATCATACGGTCTTAGAGCAGCTCAGACCCAATTTAAAGTGAATGGGATTATGTTACACTACCAGATACAGTCATTATACAATGCACAGCGCCGTACCTGGTATAGAGTGAAGTGACAATATGCTCACCCCGAGGGCAGCTGTCTCATTTAATCAGCTGATCAACAGAAATCATAAGCAGCAGACCATTGCCAATCAACTATTAATGACCTATCTGAGGATAGCCATCAGTAGTTTACTCCTAGGAAACCCCTTTAAATGTCTGCTGTCCATGTACCCTGTAAAAAACCTGCCCTGTGATGGGGGATTGTTTCTCCTGACCGGAGGGGAAGAGAGTGGGGTTTTTAGTAGGGGTGGACCCTAATGCCATACTATTCATTTCTGTTAGGCTGAATGGGAACGAACGAAGTGTCTTTAGGCTCCAGAACCTTCCCCCTTCCTCCTCCAGTCTACAGATACTTTCCCTTGTCCTAAGTCAAGTTTCTCACCAGCTGCACGAAAGGCAGCCATTTTGAATTTCTGGACAACCCCTTTACACGAGGAACATGCATAATTTTATTTTCAAATTGGCATTACCCAATGAATCACTAATTTATGCATCACGAGATACATCATAAAGAATGAACAATGCCAGTCCAGCATATACATTTCATAATCCCTCTAGCAATCTGCAAATTTATATCTCTGTTATGTTTTATTAACAGGGGTATAAAGGAAACTATTAAAAGTGCCATAAAAAGTTACAAATAGACAAATGATTTCTGGAGAATGCTATTAGATGAAGGAAAAAATAAAACTAAATGAAAGGAGAGGTCATAAAATGTTATAGCTCGCCAGAATCTTAAAAATCAAGTAGGCGAGGCAGTTTTGATCATAAATCTTATTAAATGTTCCTGGTTCTTGCAGTAGATTGCATTGCGCCTGCAGGATGCGTGCACTGATCTCTGATTTCGAAAGTGCTTAAGCATCAACTTCAATTAAATGGTGGGTAATCAATTACAACAATCAAATGTGATTATCATAATACATTTATTCCAATACTTACCCTCTGGTGGAGAACAATGTCTAGGATCAGAGCGCTTTTTCTTCAGAATAAATAAGCAGATGCGATCAATGTGCGTGCAAAATACCCATTTTGTGTATTTATCTAACCAAGAGCGAATGTTAAGTATGTTTATAGGATTTACCCGCTGTGGAAAATCAAGGCATAATTAATAGGAATACATGATTGCAGAGGTATAGCCTGAAGCTCCTGGGCGCTGAGCAGATCCCCGCTCTCCAACTTTATATATATTTTTTTACTACTCGTCTCTTTCGCAGCAGAAATAAATAAATTAAATAAAGCTTGTATAGGGCCAACTTAGTCTGCAGCTCTTTAAGGTAATTTAATGCCCCCCAAGCCGGGTACTCATTTTACAGACCTGAGAAGGATGAGTCAACCTTGAACCAACTACCTGAACCATGGGGGTATTGAACTTGAGGTTGTGAGTGAGAGCTGAAATCTGCATTTCTGCTGCCTCAGCACTCCGCACCACACAAGGCTCTAGAGATAGAGCTACTGGGGCACTTCAGGCACTTGTTCCAGATGTAAATTTAGTGGCTGCACCTTAAAGGGGTTGTCCCGCGAAAGCAAGTGGGGTTATATACTTCTGTATGGCCATATTAATGCACTTTGTAATGTACATTGTGCATTAATTATGAGCCATACAGAAGTTATTCACTTACCTGTTCCGTTGCTAGCGTCCTCGTCTCCATGGAGCCGTCTAATTTCAGCGTCTAATCGCCCGATTAGACGCGCTTGCGCAGTCCGGTCTTCTCCCTTCTGAATGGGGCCGCTCGTGCCGGAGAGCTGCTCCTCGTAGCTCCTCCCCGTCACGTGTGCCGATTCCAGCCAATCAGGAGGCTGGAATCGGCAATGGAACGCACAGAGCCCACGGTGCACCATGGGAGAAGACCTGCGGTCCACCGTGGGTGAAGATCCCGGCGGCCATCTTCACAAGGTAAGTAAGAAGTCACCGGAGCGCGGGGATTCGGGTAAGTACTATCCGTTTTTTTTTTTAAACCCTGCATCGGGTTTGTCTCGCGCCAAACGGGGGGGGGGGGGGGCTATTGAAAAAAAAAAAACCCGTTTCGGCGCGGGACAACCCCTTTAAATAACTACATAGCTGAAAATGTGCGCAGTGATATCACTGCAAAGAAGTAATTGCATGCAGTATACCGAACATGCATACTGCACACAAGGCCATATTTACAGTTCATGTTGCCCTAGGCACTTAGGCTCTTTAAAGGCCTGGAACCGGATAACACCCCCTTATGATGACTGGATAGCACCATCGTACCGTGACTGTTAAAGGCCCACTTACCCGTAATGATCACTCAAAATTCATTCAAGTAAATTAATTTGAGTGAGTGATATTTGTGCGTGTAAATGCAAAATAAAAATCTCACTATTTGTCCATAAGTCGTTATCGCTGACTTTCGGTCAACATAAAAATTATCGCTGGCTTTTCGTTCCATGTAAAACACTTCCCGCACATCACATAGAAGGTGAAGCGTTGAGCAAGAAGCTCATGATGTAGCAGCGAAGTCTGTCAGTCTAAACACTCTGCGCGTAACAACTGTTACGGTGACGTCAGCACTCGTGTAGTCATTTAGCCAAGTGTCGTCCCATGTAAAAGGGTCATTGACGATTAAGTAATTTCACCACTCTGGGACTTGATAACATCACTCACTGTGCAATGACAAAGTAATATCACCACACTGGGTGAATAAAAAAATACCTACAAGAATACCAAAATGATCGCCATACTGCAAGAGAAGATTACCGCTGAGACTGACTACAGTGATCACATAGTGGTCCGAAACCACCCTGGTGGTCTGTAGAGTATGACCACACTGCAGACTGATCAGATACAGTCAATACAGAATACATGACTGAGATAAGTGACTCTTAGGTGACGTTCTCTGCTGTTTGCTTTTCCCATATTTTTCATTTGTTCTAGACTGCTGTAATTACTTCTTTCAGTTGGGATTCCCACCTCCGGAGTGTCTGACACAAGAACATCTTTAGCTCCATGCTTTCCCAGCACATCTGCACCTTCTTCACAAACTCTCTATACTTTTGCTCCCTTTACTTGTTCCATCCTGAAGGTCCATATTCAAGATTTGAAACCCTCTGCCCTGAGGGGTTTGTAGTGGCTCGTGCCTCTCACCCATGAGAGGATTTGGCACCACCCAAGGGGTTGTAATTTGTAGCTTGTGCCAATATCTTCCCCTTTACAATTGTGCCATGTCACCTGTACCTTCTTCCTACCAAGATCATGCTGTGTAGTCTATGTCATCTACTGCAAGGTTTTCCCATAGTGTTTTACTCATTTTGCAGACTTAAGAGAGCCAGCAGAGACCGTGGTTGCGTATGGCACTGCGCATGCCCATGTGTATCACACACACATAGTCATGTGCAATGTGACTTTTTTTTTAAATTCCCCGCTCTGCTATGAAATTGCTGCTCATACGCAATGTATCGAGTATGGAAAGTGTATCATAGGCAGCCTATACAAGTGTATATGGCTCATGCTGCATGGTAGGCAGAGAAATAGAGCATGCTGCGATTTATTCCTCTTGTGTATCGATATGCAGTGTCCACACACTGCTGTGCATGGATCAGTGAATGTCCATTGACTTTCATTGACTCCATTCACAACGTATCACACGTCTGTGCAACGCACACGTAATACGCGGTGTCGTGGACATGAGCCCTTATATGTTATAGTCACTGATTACTTCAGAGTCGCCAGTTATAAAAAAAATAGAAAAATCTTGTTAATTGTATAGAACCAACTTATTTTGCAGCGCTTTCAGGTAATTTATTTATTACTCCAACCAAGCTGGGTACCCATTTTACTGACAGAAAGATAAGTCAAACTTGAGCCAGCTACCTGAACCATGCAGGGATGGAGCTCACAACCTTCAGGTCGTGAGCGAGAGCTTAGGACTGCATTTCTGCTGCCTTACAACTCTACACCACATGGGACATAGTGAGCCAGGGATTTATTGCGCTTGCCAGACTTAGTGCCAGAAAGGAATTTTTGCCCGAAAATTAACACAATTTTCTTCTACTTCTTGGGGTTTTTTTGCATTCAGCTGGATCAACATTGCAGGATAATAGGCTGAACTGGATGGACACAAGTCTTTTTTCAGCCTTACAACATGTGAATAATGAATGAGATGATTAAATTATAAAATACGTTATGGACACACATACACTTTTTTGAAGGTCATTACTAGAAATACATACAAAAATAATAAAAAATTTAAAGCTAAAAGTAAAAACACATCTATTGTTCGTTATCATTCGGAGCAATGATAACACTTTAATTGGGCCTTTTCCCCCTATGGGATCCATTTGTAGGTATTCAGGAAAACGTACTAAATTATGTATGGAAGAAATGCTTAGAAATCCTCTCAGTATAATATTTGTGCCCTTAAGTAGATCATTATGTTGCTGTGCACTCTAATATCAGATTGTGCTGCACATACTGTACAACGTGTAGTAAAATGCCTTATTCATGAGTTGTAATTACAGTATATTTAGGTTAAAGGCACGTTCAGGGTATATTTTTAGGCAGATGTAATATATCTACGGTAATTCATTCATTGGCTCTATCGCTGTGGACTGAGGAGTGTTGAAAAGATAGAAACAAAGTACAATAATTAATGGTATCCTTCAATTGATCAATATGATTGAATAGATTACATTTAGAGATAAGCGAGCCTACTCGGCCACGCCCCTTTTTCGCCCGAGCACCGCGATTTTCGAGTACTTCCGTACTCGGGCGAAAAGATTCGGGGGGCGCCGTGGGTGAGTGGGGGGTTGCAGCGGGGAGTGGGGGGGAGAGGGAGAGAGAGAGGGCTCCCCCCTGTTCCCCGCTGCTACCCCCCGTGTCGCCATGCCTCCCCCCACCTCCCGGCGCCCCCCGAATCTTTTCACCCGAGTACTGAAGTACTCGAAAATCGCGGTGTTCGATCGAGTAAATACTCGAAATGAGTAGATTCGCTCATCTCTAATTACATTATATATACATTATGTGGCACCAATCAGAGTATAATACTGAACCCAATTCTAAAATTAAAGCAGGTGCACTCATGTTATCCAGTATGCACAACCCCTTTGAGGATGCTCATGGTGGTCAGCTATTCGGCTGAAGTTGACCTATTTCACCCATGGCAACATCTCATTTTGCCCACTGAAATGATGACCAGACTGATATTTTCTCACATCTGTCTAATCCTGTCGAGGAAACGTAGAACAGAATCAGAAACTGTGGACAGGGACAGGCTGAATGACATTTAGAACCGAGAGTTTATGAGTTGTTAGATGTTTGAACCAAAACAATTAACTGTAGTAGAAAAAGAGGAATGAATATACTAGTATCTTTCCTTGATCTGCCCTGATTGGAACTGCCAATAAAGTGGAGCACCCACCCCGAAAAAGGCGACCCCACATTTGGAACTTAAACTGATTCCCTATATGTTCCTAGATGTAATATAGAGGAGGAAGAATATATGAGGACAGAGCAGAATAGAACAGACAAATTAAGAAGCTGAGAACAGAAGTCAAGAGTGAGAAAAGCCAATACCGAAGAACGAAATTGACAACGTCCAAAGTCTGAAAAAGGAAGACACAAAAAGAACACCTAGAAGGACAAAAGTATAGCACAGAAAATGACTGATCAGGACCAGTATACAAATGTATTAGGCTGGCCTCATATGACCGTGTGTGCTGTCTGTAAATCACTCACGCGGGCATGCAGCAAGTAAGGCAATGACATGCGTACTTGCTGTGTACCGCCAATCCGCATTTGGTGTGTATGTGCGCGTAATATATGCCAAGATAGACCATGCTGCAATTTTTTTTTCTGTGTAAGTAATACCTGCTAGATTAAATGCAGGTGTGGGTGGCCCAGTAGTAATCAATGGGCTATTGGCATTGTGTGTCGCGCACAATGCACAATAACAATACGCCTGTGTGAAAGCGGCTTTACTGGCAACTTTTGCAAAGAGGAACCAGAATAAATACCTTAGGTAATTCACTGATAGACTGGCTGGGCTGTCTATTGTCTCAGTCATCCTTTAAGCCCTACAACAGAAGTTTTTCTCTCACTGTGCATGCACTAGCAAGCACACTGCATGGTCCAACATTGACGTCATGATGGCACACCAGATCTGCGCATGCAGCTTCTCTGCATCGGCAACTGCACAGCCTGTGGCACTGTGACCCATCTCCCCGCCAGAGGCAGGAAAAATATAGTATAACAGGACAGCCAGCTCCATAAATGGCTGTCCAACAACAGCAGGATAGCAGAAGGTCAACCAGGTCTGAAGCTACTATTACTGAGGGTCTCTCCATTGTGGGACATAGAGGGGGTCTCAATTGGTAGACCATGCTCTATTATATTCATATGCCCTAATAGCGCTTATAAACAGCGGATGCCATCTTGGCCCAACTCCTTTAAAAAAAGATACTTAGAAAGTGTCAGAACTGCTATGTGTTAACATGGTTGTTCAAAGTCTACTTTTTTTTCCCAGAAACAGCACCACATCTGTCCATAGGTTATGTCTGGTATTGCAGATCTTTTCCATTTAAACGAATATGTTAATACAACAAACAGTTTATGAATATAAGTAGGAGAAAAAGCCTTTTTTTCCAATCATGGAGAACACATTAAACTATTGTTGGAGAATTCTGCTCCAGATAGCGGTATAATAGTCACCAGAGTAAACAGAGTGGGGGAGTTCTCATTTACGTGAATGCAATTTGCATGTTCACTCCTTATTTGCCACGACTTTCTGTAGGCGTCTCAATTTCTTCCCCCAGACCATTAACATACAAATGAAGCTGAGCTGATGTTTTTTTTGTTACAGTTGAGTTTGTGATTTGACACAATATTGATGTGCTGTTTGTTACTGGATGCATCATCAGTGATTCAAACTACTAAATGAGCTTAAAGAGGTTGAGAGTTAAAAAAAATGTCAGAAAGCTGATAAAAGTATAAAAGACTGAAAAAAAAATAATAAACAGTACTCACTTTTTAAATCTCCTGCTAGTCCAACACTGCCGCTCTGGCCCCAACCACTCCGGTCATATGACTGGTGAATCCAATCACTAGCCTAAGTGGTCATGTGCGCGTAGATCACATGTGATGCCACAGCAGCTTTTGGGACCAGAGTGGTGGGGGCCAGAGTGAAGGACATTTAAAAGGCTCTTCCATGACTAAACTATTGATGAGCTGTCCTCATTCACAACGCCGATTTTGCGCTCCGTGTTACGTGCCTACTTTTTAAGCACATTAATAGGGAGAGCTGAAACCCTAGTATTTACGTGGAAAAAAATGTATATCCTACTTTAGCCAGATTGAAATAGCCCATTAAAGTAAATGAGATTGCGTAAATACGCAGTGAGGCCTTTTTCACATGGGCGCTGTGACTTTCGGCCGGCCGCATTGTGGCCGAAATCGCATGAACGAGAAGCAGCCGCGACCAAGTTGTGGCTGCATCTCCCGTTTTCTCACCCATTCAGACGGCCGAGCTGCGGTGTATATACGCTGTAGCCCGGAATACCGTCAGCCGGGGGGAAGAAAGTTCAGCTCTGCTAAACTCCCTCCCCCTCTCTGCCACTTGCCGGCAAAGGGAGGGAGCAGGAGCTTAGCAGAGCTAGTGTACTAAACTCCTTCCCTCTCTGTGCCCCTTTCCGGCTGCTGGCAAGTGTATGGGGCAGGACGGGGAAGGAGCTTTGCAGAGCTAGTCGTGCTAATCTACCTCCTCCCTTACCAACCTATGGGAGCTGCTGGCAAAGAGAGGGGGAGGGACTGTAGCAGTGTGAGCCCCTGCTAAACTCCCTCCCCCTTCCCTTTTCTGACAGCTCTCAAAGACTTCCATAGGAGTCTATGGGAACAGCCAGCATATTCTCACAAAAAATAGGACAAGTCCTATCTTTTTCAATGTTGCATTGAAGTGGCCGTCCAGAATGCACACCATATGTGGTAAAATCACCCATCTGAACAAATGCATTGGAATCCAATGCTTCAGATGGTCACGATTTTCGGACGGCGTTTTATCGCGGTAAAATAGCTCATGTGAAAGAGGCCTGAATACACATGATATATGTGTATTCTATGTGTATTTATGCAGGAAATCAGTGGGGACTTCTTGATCTAAAAAAAAAAAAAATCTTTGCGTGTGATATATACAATACATGTGAGCGCAAAATCTACCCTTTCCCCTGCAATAAGCATTGAATGTGTGCAGTTTCAGTCCATGAAAGCGAGTATTTCACGGACCGAAACTGAATACGCCCATGAGCCATCTGTAGTTGATTAATGGTCATTCGCTGCTTTGGATGCCTGCTGATCAGCTGATGGAACATGCCATGGTGCCGCGGTGAGCACTGTGGTTTCTCCTCAGACTTGTGACATCACATTAATTGGTCAAATGGTCAGAAAGCAACTCAGTCCCATTCAAGTGAATGGGACTGAGTTGCAATATCAGGCATAGTTGCCATACAATGTTTTCACTGTGTCTGGCATGGACTGAAGTGACAGTAGCTCTCATCATAGTACCGCTGTCACTTCAATCAGTTGATCAGATGACCTATCCTGGAAAACCCCTATAAAAAACTAGTAACAACGGTTAGTTTTTTTTCTACAGTTACCTGGCGTCTGTAAAATCTGCAATACCAGGCATAACCTACGGACAAAATTATCATTATTTTTGGAAGAAAGCAGCATTTTTATTTTTTTTCTAAAACCCCTTTAATACAATCTATATATTTATTTTATAACTTTATTGGCAGCTTCAGTCTGTATAACATCATCTAACAATACTAAATCACGATCCATGTGATTAAATCCAAGCCAGATTTCCTGAAATATCAAAGTGCATATCCTTTACAGATGTAGCAAACTTTATCGCTCCCACTGGTGTATTGTGAAATGACTTGCTTAATGCTCCAGTAGGTGAAAGCTGCATTAACAATGCATTAGGTCGCTTTGAAAAGCAGACTGTTCTATTACGCTTTTTTTTCTCGAATGCTGTAATGTGCCAATGGGTGCAATAACACTTTCCACATCTGTAAGATTACAATAAATAAGTGATGCAAGACAAGGAGGGGAAGGGTCTAGCCTAAACTTTTCCCTACCGGCTGTATTGTAGCGCGCTGCAGATCCGTAGCAGCGGTATTAAGTATACCGCTAGTTTTAATTACATATTCACCTTAGAAAACTCTGCTGAGATATGTTTGATGTCTGACAATGCTTTTCCTCTTGCATTTCAATTATACAGATGCAGCAAGCACAGCTGCTATCTATGCCGGCAGCCACCTGCTAGGAGACAGTGACAGGCAATGTGTGGCTACAGAATCCTATTGTCAGTCATCGAACATCACACGTGAAGGGCTCTGTGATGTTCTCTAGATGACAGTGTAGCCATGAAAAATAACATTAATAACAATAATAGGATTATTCTAATTATTAGCATACAAAGGACTATGGTGATGGCTGCACTAGACTAGAGGTATACGAAACAAGAGGATACCGATGTGCACCATAAGTGAAGGCTATGATGAATGCCACTGTAATGGAATAAAGAGCTCACCATTGTATAAAAAAAACTCAACTCATGACCTGAAGGTTGTGGGTTCAATCCCTGCTTGGTTCAGGTAGCCGACTCAAGGTTGATTCGGTCTTCTAAAATCTGTAAAATGAGTACCTAGCTTGCTGAGAGTTAAAAGATGACTGGGAAAGGCAATGATAAACCACCCTGTAAAACAGTCTAAGTAAATGTCATGATGTGATGTCACCCTAGGAGTCAGTCATGACTTAGTGCTTGCATCAGGGGACTTTACCTTACCTTCAAGGCATACTATTAGGTCAATACAGATTGTGAGCCCTGATGAGGAACATGGACCAATGTAAGTGATGAAAATCTATCTACAGTTGTGATAGACCATTTTAACCATAAGGCATTGACAGTGCCACCACCTTCAACTGTATCCATATCCTCAGGATGCAAATATAGTTGAGAAGTATTGAGGAAAATAAAAAATCATAAGACTATATAATTATACTTACCTCTTGCATGCCTCCACCGCTTTGGTCACCACAGTCTCTTCTTATGTCTTCCAGATTCAGCGGTCATGAGCCTGTCTAAGCTTGTGGCCGCTACAGCCAACCTCAAGTCTCAGCACTTGTTGGGGCTGGTGATTGGCCACAGCAGTCATGAGCTTAGAAGGCCTCATGGTTGCTAGAACAGGAAACATATACCTATATTACCCTCAAGTTCTGCACTGTGGAGCAATTCCAGCAACCTCATTGGTTCTGATTCACAATTCCAGCAACTTGATTGGTTGTTTGGCTTGTCTGATTCAACCTGATTGGTTGCTAGTGCCGAACTTGAGGGTAAAATAGATATATGCAAACAGGAAGAGACCATGGAGATGCTGCATTAAGAAGTGCAGCCTGTTAGGTTAGGTGAGCATTAGTGTTTATTTTATTTTTTCCCCCACAGAAACGTTTGGGAATGTAGTCAGTGGGGCGATGGGGGGGGGGGGGGGGGGATTCATTTCAATACTCATAAACTTGGTCCACTTGAATATTAAACAGGCCCTGGTGCTATTAAAGTTAGTTAAATAATAGAAAAAGAGGCCAAGATATACAGGCCCAGGGTATGCTAAAATGGCGCTTTATTTTAAAATACTTCACTAAATCTATTGATTAGCCAGAGTGGAGGGTAGCTGCTAACCAAAGAGTAGCTCTCTCTATGGAGGACCGAGCGTATCACTGCATTACACAGGTAGACCCTTCGTTTGAGTGGGCACAGTGTAATGGTTAATTTTCCCTGCTGAGGCACTGCAGGAAAATTGAATGCTTGCAGCAGGATTCACCTATAAGTTACAGCTGGTTTCTGGGGGACACAGCATAAGGATAACTTGTAATTAGATATTTAATTGGTGGATTTCAAAAACAAAGGAATTGTACAACCCAGACAACCTATTTAAAAGGTGATACCCTGTGCCATTAATTGTAGCATATTCTCAGAGAAATGGCTGTAAGGTCTCACTCACACAGGTGATACCGCATCGCCGCGAGAAAATCACAGCGATATCGCATCACTGGTCCGTGCGATATTGCTGCGTCTTCTCACGGCAATACCACGATTTTGTAGCACTACAAAGTCGCGCGATGTTGTAGCACATGCAAGGATTTTTGGGGGTGGGGCTTGAAATATAAGCCCTACCCCAAAAATCAGCCGCAGCTGAAGAAAATAATTTTTTTAAAAGTATACATCATCACTCCCGCTCTGTCCGGGGCTCCGCCGCAACTTCTTTTCGGCCCCTGTCTTCTTCCTCTATTCTGGACGCGGATTGAAAAATTTCCACCGCCTGGAAGTGCTGACTGTGATTGGCTGACGCCTAGCCAATCACAGCCAGTACTCGATGAATGGCTGTGATTGGTTCATCGAGCACTGGCTGTGATTGGCTAAGAGTCAGCAAATCACAGCCAGCGCTTCCAGGAGGTGGAGATTTTTCAATCCCTGGTCAGAAGATGATGCAGAAAAACAGTGCCGGGACCCGGGAGAAGACACGACCGGGCTGACAGTACTTCTAAGATGATGTATGTTTATTTTTTTTATTTTTAACTGCAGCTAGGGCTTAGTTTAGAGTTTTGACAGTAGGATTTCCTACTGCCAAACTTTCATCGCACCGCACAAGAAACACATTTTCGTGCAATGTGATGCAACAGAGAGGAAAGCTCCATAGGGAAACATGGGCTACAAAACCTCATAAGTCACGGGCATATTACCGGACTCGTGAGGTTTTTGTGTTGGGTTGTTGCATGCTACAAAACATTGCACTGCTGAAGTAACCAATAGGAAAGCATGGGATTCACATACATAGGATTTGTAGCAACGCACAAGAAAATCACACGACTTTGTCGCCTGTGTGAATGAGGTCTAAGCTAAAAAAATGTTGCAACCTTCAGTTTTTACCTACGGCTACATTTAAATTTACACAGGAGGCTTTGTTTGGTATTTTGGGCATAGAGAAGGCATAAAATGACAGACAAAATAATGCAACATGCTGCACTATTTTGCCTGTTAAAAGGCCAAAGGATATGTTGGAAGCCTAGACATATGGCATTATAGTGAAGAGGGTCCATCTGGCACCATTCGAGTCTGGCATGTGCTGGATCTGGTTCTTCTCCCAGTTATACCATTGTTTAGCTCTCACGATACAGCCGAACAATGGAAGCTGAAAGTTTAGGTGTGAGCTCATCCTTACAATACTTTCATAAACTATATCTAACATGATGAAGCTATCTTGTGATTTCTTAATTGCCTGAGATGCTACTGTAAATCTTTTAAGCCCTTGACAACAGCTAATGCGTTCCTGTGGGACACTATTTAGTATGACTGTTCTTATTAATGCAATGATGAGTACAAAAACTTGTGACATTTGACGATAAAAGCAGCCATACGTGCTTCCATGTCTAATGAACGGTAAGACAAACGACAAGATGGGTTTTTGAAGGATACTTGCAGGTTAAATAGATGCTTGTTAATGGGAATCTTAGCTAATAAGTAACAAAACATTACAGACTAATGTAAGAAAATGGGTGGTGACACGGCGCGGTAATATTATTTAACAGCAGTTAAGCCTATTATAGTGTAATTCTCATTTTTTTACTTTGTAATTCCCTTCTGAGTCACAGAATTCTGGGCTTTTTGGAGTAAGATTGTTAATCCTGGGATAAAACAAGTGCTGTGTCCTGATAATTCGTACCGCTAATGACCCTGCAGAGATTAATGGCTTCTCCGGCAAACTAAAATTCACATTTCTTTTAGACTGGCTACACATACAGCGTTTTTGTGAAAAATTGTGCATTTTTCATGGTTTTTTTTCACTACATTTTTGTTGGTGTTTTTATTGGGCAAAAACGCACTAAGGCTAGATTCACACGGGTGATCGCGATTTTGCATCAAGAAAATCGCTGTGAAATTGCATCTTTGTTCCCACAATTTGGGCGTCAGGAATGCTTTTTTTTTTTTAGAATAATCTCCTGTCGCATTACTGCCGCCCTGCGTTAAAATCGCACAATAATAATCGCAAAAGTCAATAGGACTTTCTAATGTTAAAATTGCATTGTGATACAAGTTTGTTGCGTTGTGATGCGATAAAAAGGAGGCTGCATAGGGAAACATGGGAGTTAACAAATCGCAGATCGCTGAAATATAGAGCATGCCGCGATTTTTTGTTCGCTTGATATCGCATCAATTAAAATATCGCTGATGGGAAGGAAACCATTGAAAATCATTGGTTTCATTATTCTCTTTTTTACTGACTATTGCATCAGGCGAAAATTGCGCAATTTTCTCACCAGTGGGAAACCACCCTTAAGGGCCCTGATGTATCAAAAGTGTCTAAAAGAGCAACTGTCCTAGTAGCCCACAGCAATCAGGGGTGAGCTTTAATTGCTGAAACCGATCTGGTAAAATGAAAGTTGTGCTGCTATTGGCTGCTAAGGGTAACAAAGGCAGTTTTTCTTTTAGGCCCCATTCACATGGGGGTATTTGTTGCGCATATGTGAGCATGCAAAATTGATTCTTCCATATGCACATATTCTGCGTGCACATGAACATGCCTTGCGGGCACAAGAAGTGCAGTAAAATACACTGATGCACGCGTTAAAAAAATCGTTCATTCTGCAAATATGCAGTGCTCAGACGTACGCTCGTGTAAAGTTGGCTTCAGGCATTACCCACACGGGCTACTGTTGTGAATTTGCTGTGGATTTTGGTGCATTTCGACCTTTTCATAGAAGTCGATGGCAGAAATCTGCATGAGTTCTAATAATAATAATAATAATCTTTATTTGTATAGCGCCAACATATTCCGCAGCGCTTACATAGACAGGGGGGAATACAGAAAGACAAAATACAAACATTACAGAACCACGGTTACATATAGTAATCAGTTGATGGAAACAATAGGGGTGAGGGTCCTGCTCCAATGAGCTTACATACTACAAGTAATGGGGTGATACAGAAGGTAAAGGGGCTGGAGATGTGCACGGTATGGCGAGGTGGAGAGTGAGCGATGCTATACACAGACAATGGTCAGACATTTAGCCGTGTGACGGCAGAAACGGTGTGACTGCAGGAGCGGTTTATGATGGCTAGCAGGGATTGCAGTCAGTAGGTCAGGGAGCATGTTATCAGGCGGAGTACAGAGAGGTTTGTTAGGGAATGCGGTATGCCTCCCTGAAGAGGTGCGTTTTTAGAGCACGCCTGAAGTTCTGCGAGTCCTGGATTGCTCGGGTAGCCTTTGGTAGTGCGTTCCAGAGGACCGGTGCTGCTCTGGAGAAGTCTTGGAGGCGGGAATGAGAAGTTCGAATTAAAGGGGCGCTCAGTCTGGTTTCATTAGCAGAGCGGAGAGCCCGGGCTGGTTGATGGATTGAGATGAGGGAGGCGATATAGGGGGGCGCTGCACTGTGGAGGGCTTTGTGGATGAAGGTAGCGAGTTTGAATTGAATTCTGTATTTAACGGGCAGCCAGTGCAGTGACCGGCACAGGACAGAGGCGTCCGAGTAGCGGCTGGACAGGAAGATGAGCCTGGCTGCCGCATTCAGGATGGACTGGAGAGGGTAGAGTCTGGTGCAGGGGAGGCCGATCAGCAACGAGTTGCAATAATCGAGCCGGGAGTGGATGAGGGCAACAGTAAGCGTTTTTAACGTCTCCACAGTGAGAAAAGAGCGGATTCTTGCGATGTTCTTGAGGTGCAGCTGACATGTTCGGGCAAGAGATTGGATGTAGGGGGCAAAAGAGAGATCAGAGTCAAATATGACCCCAAGGCAGCGGGCGTGTTGTCTAGGAGTTATGGTGGCGCCACACACTGAGATGGAGATGTCAGGATGAGGTCGGTTAGTGGAGGGTGGAAATACCAGTAAGTCAGTTTTAGAGAGGTTTAGTTTTAGGTAGAGAGAGGACATGGTGTTAGAGACAGCGGACAGACAGTTAGTGATGTTTTGGAGGAAGGGTGCAGAGATGTCACGGGCAGAGGTGTAAATAATAAAAACACTTAATATCAATAAATCTTGTTATTTGTATAGCGTCAATTTATTAATTACTCCCCACAAAGCTGGGTACTCATCTTAAAGAGCTATCAGAAGGATAGAAGGCTGAGTCAACCTTAAGCCGGCTACCTGAACCATGCAGGAATTGAACTCACAACCTTCAGGTCGTGAGTAAGAGCTTAAGACTGCATTTCTGCTGCCTTAACACTGCATCCACTGCTAGTGCAGATTTTTTCCACATTGTGTGGACGAGTTTGTGAAAATCCCATCCATCAATAAATCTTGTTATTTGTATAGCGTCAATCTATTTATTACTCCCCACCAAGCTGGGTACTTATCTTAAAGAGCTCAGAAGGATAGAAGGCTGAGTCAACCTTGAGCCGGCTACCTGAACCATGCAGGAATTGAACTCACAACCTTCAGGTCGTAAGAGCTTAAGACTGCATTTCTGCTGCACCCTCCATATTCATCCAATCTCTCTCCGTTAAACTTATTTTTTTTTTACGGGAGTAGTAGAAAAAGAATCGATTTCCCAGCTGCACGCCGTTCGTATGAATCGGCCAACACAAAATAGGCAAAAAAGTGGAAAATCACTGGAGACGAAAGTCACCTTACCCAACAATGTTGGCTGGCATACCGACTCAGAAGGGTTCCACGGACATTCACCTAGCAACAGAAGCCTGTTATAGCACTGCCCACTAGAAGAAGATTCCCATTTCTTTTGGGTACCCCCTCGTGTATATAGAAGTAGATTTCTATTGTAATCCTACAAATGTGTACTCAATGATATAGTCCTCTGAAATGTGATCAACTACAGTATATACAGATGCATGCAACTACAATTCCATTACATCACCTTCCATTATCATTACATTTTCCGAAAGTCTAGTAGTGTCGTTATCATAACATTACGTACATTTAAGAAAATCAATATACATGTTGGGTAATTGATTTGGCTATATGGTATCTCATTCTGTACCATTTTTAATCTTCTTCTCCTATACGCCTGGATTAAAACTGCAGGTCTATAACAACTACTGAAATAGCATCCTTGTGATTATTGCCTGCAAGGCGTTTAATAGCCGCTAACCCATCCGTATGATCATTATTGCTGTATAATGATAATAGCAGAATGATATTGTCCGTGCCAATTAAACTTCACAGCATGCTAAAGAAGGACGAGCTTTAAATAAAGGTAGGCCTCCTGCTAGATGTGAAAGCAAATGTGGAATAACTATTCCATGAAGCCAGGTGAGGTTGAAGGCAAATATCGATGTGCATGAGATACTGTAAAACAGAATGTAAAGGGCCTTGCACCCATATGAAACCAGTGACTCTAGAGTAATACACCTACCTAAAGTTTCATGTGTACAAATATGCCATCATATCCATGGATGTCCATAAAGAACATAACAGTAGAAGTGGACACACTCACAATGACAATAGTCTCTAGAGCAGTGTTTCTCAACTCCAGTCCTCGGGTTCCCCAACAGGCCATGTTTTTGGGATATCCTATAGTAAGAACACCTGTGGCAATGTCTGAAGCACTGGCAATAATTACATCACCTGTGCAATACTGAGGAAATCCTGAAAACATGACCCGTTGGGGGTCTCGAGGACTGGAGTTAAAAAACACTGGTCTAGGGGTTTAGCCTGCAATTTAGAATATATGTAGCTAGAAATGATTGATCCAGTAAATCTTCCCTGGGAAATGTCCGTGTTTCTTGGAATTAACCAAATTTGCAAATTTAAGCTTAATTTTATTAGTTAAAGCAACTCTCTGGTCCTCGAGGCAAAATTTGTCCAGGGACTAGAGGGGGGAATTATATTACCTTGTGTCCTCCTTTCTCTCCTTTCTCCCACTGATCCACATGTACTTGGGGCTTCTCTTTATTTTTCCAACATGACCATTGCTCTCCTGTCACCAACTGGTGCGCACCAAGCATTGGTACTCAGACATTGCATGCTACTTTTAAATAGGTCAACACTGCTAGAGCATTGGCTAAAGAGAGCAGCGTGTAATAGACTACCAATGGACCACCAGGTCTTTGTGCGCATCCGGTAGTCTAAGAATCACAGAGGCCTTGTTGGAAGAAAGATGGGGCCCAGGAACTGGAAAGTTGACAGCAGAACAGGAAGAAAGGAGGGCACAGGGTAATATTACCCTCCCATACACAGACATAGTTGCCAGATAAATTTTGGCCCGGGACTAAATGGGGACTTTGATTGAATTGAATTTACATTTTGGTTAAAATGGTGCAAATTGTTCAAAGGTTATCAAAATTGAGCATTTGATTGCTAATTTGGTGAAACTTGCTAGACATATTTCTATACATTCTGCCACCTCATCAAAGACTTGAGGAAGAAAGGGACAGGAGGCAGGAGTTGAAGAATATCCTTTATTAAGCTTTATTCTTCAACTCCCATCTTGTATCCAGCATGCCGAATCCTTCTTCCTCAAGTCTTTGCTGTTCTGCTATGGGGGCTACTGCTCATCTCCGAGGAGGTTGCTGCTATTCTTGATAGATTTACCAGTGTCTTATACCTCAGCGCAACTACTCCCGGTACCAGCGCTCCCAATTCCTGCATACATTGACCCTTTTGCCATGCTGTACTACTCTATCGAGCGTTGTTTTTTTTTTTGTGGTTTTACAGTATATGCTACTTCATGGCTAGAGTGCATATACAGTAACCTTAGCCAATACAAATTTAGTCTATGCCATGTTGTATACTTTTTTGCAAGAGGTCTCTGCATAGAATAGTGTAGTCTACTATGCTTTTCTATACAGCAAAGATATACTGACCTGATAGATATCTAGAGGACAATCTTTTGGCATCTGTTGGATGAATGGAGGCCTAGAAAGACATTTACAATGAAAAATAGGTGTGCTCCAGGTGCATGGCATCCAGTGAAATGAGGTAACACAGGCAGGTAAAGGGCACACCTAGAACAGGTGTCAAAATGGTACAGCACGCTGTAACACTCCTTTGCTGCAGCCAACTAGTTTCAACATTGGAGTGGTGTCTTGGTGGCCAAGTCACCTGACGAAGACATCACTCTAATGGTGAAACGCGTTGACTGTCCCCATGGTATATAAAGTATTCCATATCTTCTAAAGGGAAACTCCTTGCACATGCCTGGCTGGTTCTTTATGAGAAACAGGGAACCAAGAATCCCCAAATCCAGGACTGATGTAGAATTTAGTTGGTAGACCTCAATCAATCAGGCCTTTGTAGCATATCATGTCAATACCAATCAGGCATTTATGAGATATTGGATCAATATGCCATAAAGATCTTTAACAGGAAAGCCATTTTTATTTCTTCTGGTTAGCTTAAAGCAGAAAAGACAGCCATATTACATAATTCATAATATGAATTAATAATTTTAGGGAATTGTCCAATTGTAAACTATTGATTCGCTGTCTACAAGCACAGGACAGACAATCAATAGTAGATCAGCGTTCTGCCACCCAGGATCACCAATCACCCCCCAGGATCAATGTGCTGTTCTCTGGAGCGGTATGATCAAGCACTGAGCTGATTTCTGCAGCAAGCAGACAGCTCTGTTCTCACTGCATTGGCAAGGGTTGGTACTGCAGGCCAAGTTCCCACTGAAGTTAATGAGAACTTTGCATGTCATACCTACAGTGGTAATATAGTTGTATGCTTCCTGCAGAAATCAGCTCAGCATGTGAGCTCACTGGTTTAGAGAACAAATGATCTACAGGGGGCCCTAGCAGCAGTACCCCACTGATTTACTATTGAGGGCCTTTTCTTGATCGATGGGCCATGTAAATGTGCACCTGATCAGCTTATGAATGATCAAACACTTGGTAATCAGCTGATCTGATCTTCTGAGGACAGGGATGTAACTAGGGTACAAACAATGTTCATGATCATTCGATCCCCCATACACTATGAATCGGCCTATGTGAAGGCCAGCTAAATGAATGCAAATCTTATTGATTGGTGCTTTTCATTTGGCTCTATCAAGCTGTGTGAAAGCAGCCTTTCATGCATCCAATTTCATTATTGAAGCCAATATAGCAAGCAGCCACCGGTGGCAGCTTTTCATCATCAAACTAGAGTGAACTGATCACTGTTTTCACAGTAGATGAGGCTCAAACCACTGTGAATATGCCATTAAGGGAGTTGTCAACTATTGATGGCCTATCCTTAGAACAGAACATCAATAGCAGATCACTTGGGGGCCATTTCCTGGGACCTCCACCAATCAGCTGTTTGCCAGGCTGGCATGCTTGTGCACTGAGCTGATTTCTGCAGCAATCAGACAGCTCCATTCCTTTTGCAATGGACAGGTTTGGTATTACATGCAAAGTTGCCCTGCAGAAATCAGCTTAGCATAAAAGTGCACTGGCCTGGCATACATATGATTGTAGGTGACGGAACCTTGACAGTCTACTCTTCATGACCTATCCTGAGGATAGGCCATTGATAGTTTATAACTCGATAGCCCATTTAATTCTTGAGCACCCCTATAGTTCAAGAACCAATCACATCCACAATATTTTACTAGTTGGAACAACATCATTAGTTCCAAAGGGTATTAATAAGTTTGCACAGTTGAAAACGTGATGCCAATAAAGACTGTCTACCAATGTTGTAAGTGCTAAACTCGTATAATTTAGTAAGCAGTCTACAAAAATATGTTTTGTGTAAAAATGCAGACTAA
Organism: Eleutherodactylus coqui; assembly: GCF_035609145.1. Taxonomy (NCBI): domain Eukaryota; kingdom Metazoa; phylum Chordata; class Amphibia; order Anura; family Eleutherodactylidae; genus Eleutherodactylus; species Eleutherodactylus coqui. Next base: position 41,144,919 of record NC_089839.1, read on the forward strand.
TGCGAGAGAATATTTCCCCGGCTTCTGTATTATGAAAACTATGGTGATAAAAAAAAGAACATAAAGTGAAATGGAAGCTTAAACACAGATTTGACATTAGACTGCAGTCAAGATAAGCCCAGAGTGACACTTCTTTATGCTTCATTTAAAATATAGGCAAACAATAATAAAACAGAAGATAAAAGAAATGTAATTCACTTAAAGCAAGCGAAACTGAAAACTTTGATCCATAAAAAGATAGAATTGTTATCTACAGAGAAACAGCTACAAGTCTTACACAAAGAATGTCAGCTATTGAATAAAGCTCGGCATTGATTCTAAAAGGAATTTTCGGTGCGGGTAAAGATAGCCGGGGCCTTGTCACTCAGGAGGGACAATGGAATCAGGACTAGTGCTAGGAAGTTTTCAATTATGTAATGCTCTCTGCTGCAAAGTACATGAAGATATTTACTTACTCATTATGCATGCATTTCATAGAGATAAAAAGAGTTTGGATTATTTTGTATTTGCTTTGCTCTAATATTAGAAAATGATACTATGAGGTAATGATGACCTTCAGTACAAAGTGCTGGTTAAAAAAGGAGGATGCTGAAAAGTTAGTAATAGAATATTGCAAAACTGTGATAGAGCAGAGGCATCACTAGGGGGAGATAGAGAGCATGTCCCTCACGTCTAGAGTAGCAAGAGGTGGGTGGGTAGGTGGGGGGAATCAACACGGCACTTTGCTCTTGTCAGGATATTTACGGTAGAAACCAGGTTAGGACAGTGAAGAAAAGTTTGGGTGAAGGAAAGCTGAACTATGACTCCGGTTAGAATATGGAAATATAGGATATGAAATATATATAAATATGTATATATATATATATATATATATATATATATATATATTAGAATTATTTATAGTACCAGCAATGGCAATGCGCCACTTATAATATAATATAGAGAATTACATCATGACATGTAATTCACTGAAGGACCTGTGATGACAGTTAGAGTTGGTCAAAATATTGAAGGACCTATAATGACGCTACCATCATTTGATCAGGGGCAGAGCATGTAACTCACTCACTCCCTAACTCATGGATAAGTGGTCATTAGTACTTGTATATATATATATATATATATATATATATATATATATATATATATATATATATATATATATATATATATCACAAGGCTGACTAGAGATGAGCGAATCTTTAGAGACGAGCGGGGAGATACTTGGCTAAGGCACTACTCGCTCGAGTAATGTGCCTTAGCGAGTATACTCGCTCATCTCTAAGGCTGACTCAAATTTTGTATGCAGTCCTTGCTGATTTTTTGTGGATTGCTCATCAAATCTGCATTTCATTTAATTGAATGCATAACAATTTTTCCATGCCTGAAATTTAAATACGCCTGATGGACAAAGGGAACATTTTATTGCTTGCTAGAGATGAGCGAACGTGCTCGGCCCCGCCCCTTTTTCGCCCGAATACCGCGATTTTCGAGTACTTCCGTACTCGGGCGAAAAAATTCGGGGGGCGCCGTGGCGGCGCGGGGGGTTGCAGCGGGGAGTGGGGGGGAGAGGGAGAGAGGGCTCCCCCCTGTTCCCTGCTGCTACCCCCCGCACCGCCGCCCCTCTCCCCGTCCCCCGGCGCCCCCCGAATCTTTACGCGCGAGTACTGAAGTACTCGAAAATGGCGGTACTCGGGTGCGTAAGTACTCATTACGAGTACGTTCGCTCATCTCTATTGCTTGCCTTATTTTCTGCAATTTTGTATGTGATTTTGTTCCCTTTAATGGGGCAGAATTGCAAGTGTATCTGTGGCAGCTGCCATCAATGCAAATTCAATTATGTGGTGGATCCACTTTAAAAACAATTGCCATTGTAACATGGCCTACCAGTCTATTTTTAGTGAGCGACAGGAAATGCACCCATACACAGGGAGATCAGACAAATTCCATGACCTTAGCATACAAAGAATGGTCAGCAGCATAAAGAATGATATAACCCCAAGGGTGAGGAGATTAGTATTTAAGTAAAGTGCTCGCCACGTATAACTGGGTTTGGACCCGAAACCCACAAGCAGTATCCCAAATCAAGAAAAGTATGGCGGCTATTCACTGGAGCACAACAATGTCCCATGTAAATGTTTTCAGAGGGTAATGGGTCAGACTGTTCTTATCTTGACCCTGTCACAACGTCCTTTATACCAATTTGGGATAACCACCCTTAGGTTGACTACCCACTACAGTTTACAGCGAAATCGCGATTTTGCACGATCGCGATTTTAACATTACAAGTCCCATAGACCCCTGCAGAAAAAAACACTGCGAATTTCGCAGTGAAAAAAAAACTGTAGTGAGTAGCCACCCTTTTGAGAGTGATCCCAGTTGGAACCCCATGTTGCTTTCCTGTTATGCCATAGTAATAAAGCAACTGGGAAATCTATAGTCAATTTATATGTAATAGTATTTATGTATATCTACTAATGTAAAATCTATGTAAGGTTGTATATATAATCCAAAACAACCAGAAACAGAACCATGCAGTTAGGTACAATAAATTTAATTAGCTATTACAACATAGAAAAAAAGGTAAAGTCCCCTGGTGCAAGCTCCTGATATCATGACATTTTCTTAGCAGACTGTTTTGTGGGGTGGTTTGCCATTGCCTTCCCCAGTCTTTTTTTACCCCTCAACAGGCTGAATCAAACTTGAGCTGGCTACCTGAACCAAGTGGGGATTGAACCCGCAACCTTTAGGTTGTAAGCAAAAGCTTAAAATTACATTTCTGCTGCCTTTACACTCTGGACCATACGGGACCCTTAGAAAAACATAGGGATATAACTAGAGATGAGCGAGCATACTCGTCCGAGCTTGATGCTCGTTCGAGTATTAGGGTGCTCGAGATGCTCGTTACTCGAGATGAGCACCACGCGGTACTCGTCTCGATTAAACGAGCACTGACCATTGAATTCAATGGAGCCGGCAATACAGCCGGCTCCATTGAAAGCAATGGGCTGCCGGTGAAGTGCGGGATGAATTTTTGGGAAGGACTTACAAATATAAGCCCTTCCCTGCAATTCATCCAGAAATGTGTAAAAAGTAAAAAAAAAAATATACTCACCTTGTCCCGGCAGACGGAGTTCAGCCGCGGCCGGCCGGCAGTTCTCCTGAACTGCTGTGAGTAGTATTCAGCAGCCTGGGATTTAAAATCCCCGCCTGCTGAATGAGCTGCCTCTGATTGGTCACAGCCTCACCAAATGACAGCTGAGAGCTGCCCCTGATTGGTCCCTGCGCTGAGCCAATCAGAGGCAGCAATCACTCACCCATTCATGAGTTCATGAATGGGTGAGTGAGAGCTGCCTCTGATTGGTGAGGCTGTGACCAATCAGAGGCAGTTCATTCAGCAGGCGGGGATTTTAAATCCCCACCTGCTGAATACTACAGAAAGCAGTTCAGGAGAACTGCCGGCCAGATGCGGCTGAACTCCTGCTGCAGCGGAAAGGTGAGTATACATTTTTTTTTTATTTTTACACATTTTAGGATGATTTTCAGGTAAGGGCTTATATTTTTAAGCCCTTCCCGAAAATTCATCCAGCGCTCGCCGGCAGCCCATTGCTTTCAATGGAGCCGGCTGTATTGCCGGCTCCATTGAATTCAATGGGCTAACATCATTCTTCTCTGCCACAGCTGTTACAGCTGTGGCAAAGGAGAACGATCTTTATGCTGACAGTGCGGGAGGGGGGGGGTCTCACTCTTGCCACTATTGTGGCTTAATAGTGAGACCTCGGAGCCCAAAATGCAGCCCTGCATGTTGCTCCTCACCTGCCCTATCCATTTCTGTGTTTTTTACATGACTTTGGTGATTTGCTAAGATTTTCACAAATGAAAACCTTAGCGGAGCACCAGTCATATACAAAAATGCTCGAGTCGCCCATTGACTTCAATGGGGTTCGTTACTCGAAACGAACTCTCGAGCATCACTGAAAGTTCGACTCGAGTAACGAGCACTCGAGCATTTTGGTGCTCGCTCATCTCTAGATATAACCAAAAATATATGGTCAATCAATTCTGAGCCAACCAGCAAAACGTACACATAGGGTCCAAACCTTCCTGCCCCCTGACTGACACTTTGATAGGCCATTTAATAGAAGCTACATTACATTCTGAACAAGTGATCTTTACAGTCAGACTAAAATGCAAAGTTTACAATTTTTTAGAAATGTCTAAAACACTGCATCTTTAAAGGGTTTTGATCATGCTAGCTCTTCCCTTTGAGAAGATTTCTTTCTCGGATTAGTTTTTATGTTGCTCCCTAGTAGGAAGCTTGAAATCTGTTTAGCTCGTAATTGGATCTTTCATTCTACTTTTAAGAGCAAAAACAAGTTTACACTATTATTCAGACCAGTTCAAAGCCCTTTAGAAAAGGCAGTAGGTAACATCAATCAACATCCGTTTTCTATGGGAAGACTGAATAGGTAAGTGAGATAATTGTAGAAATGGGCTTTGTATGAGAGGCATTCCAGCAGCTGTAACATTGATTTACTTAGCATTTAAATTCATTGCCTTGTTCTCATTTTAAAGCTACATTGTTAATGGAATTTTTCCTTTTTTTTCCCCAATCACACGGAGTGACAAAATGAAAGCTAATTGACTGCTGCCTCAATGAGGCGAGTAAAGCCTTGTGTGTAGCAAAAACATTTAAAAGACCGCTAAACCTATCGAAAATATACAGTTGTATGTAGCATTTTTACTGGAAGAAGAACTTTATTGGATTGGGTTTCTATTATGGTTTCTTTGCGTTTTATTACTTTTTAAGTTCTTCTCTTAAGCAACTTTTTGGAAAACTTCTCTCAATAGTAACCAAGTATTTTTCTTTTTTCTTTAGCAAATCCAACAAGAGCGGGTGGAAGAGAAATTTCTGGGCCATCAGAGGTCATCAGGGAATCAAGTAGCACGACTGGCATGGTGGTCGGCATTGTCGCCGCAGCAGCCTTGTGCATTCTCATCCTTCTTTACGCCATGTACAAGTATCGAAACAGGGATGAAGGCTCCTATCATGTGGATGAGAGTCGAAATTACATCAGTAACTCAGCACAGTCCAATGGGACTGTGATCAAAGAGAAACAACCCAGCAGCGCTAAAAGTTCTAACAAAAATAAGAAAAACAAGGACAAGGAATATTATGTCTGATCCCAGCCGCTTAATGAACACGTGTATAGAAATAGTCTTCATTTTATCTGAGACATAAAATTAACAAACTTATTTACTTTTTATGAAGCACATTGAAAATAACAAAAAAAAAAAAAAAAGAAGACAGGGAATGCTAACGGGAAGGAAAGACTGTTTTTAAAAAAATATATATAAAACAAATGGAAAAAAATATAAACAAGTATATTAGGGTTTTGTTTCCCAGAAACAGGAGCCAAACAAGAATTACAGATATCCACAGTGTTGCATTTACTCTGCCTGACAATTCGAGTGGCTGGAATGTTTTGGAAAGACGATGTACAAGAAACATTCTTAAAGCACACAGAAAGTTCCACCATTGAGGCACAATTAAAAGAAAAAAATAAAAAAAGCTACCTATGATTCTGGATACAGCCAAAGTGCTAGTACTCTCTCCAAAAGTAAGTTCTAATGCCAGCACAGACTTGTCCGAACTTGCAAACGGCAATGGTTTGCAGCATCAAGCTAAGAAGCGTTGATTGATACGTCTGCTTCATAATGCTGGCTTTTCTGAAGACTTGTATTAAAAAAAAAAAAGGCAAAAACTTTCACAAAGCCCCTTTCTGGTTGTGAAGAGTATGCTATGGAGGCCTTATTTCACAAATATGGAATATAAGGCCCTTTTTCAAAAATAAATCAAGAGGGATAGATGCAATCATTGAAAATTTTCATGCACGCTTACTATGTTACTACATATGTTTATATAAAACACATCTATATGTGCTTTCTGGACTGTGATAAGTGATGTTTTATAGCCTGTTGTATAGACAATGCAAAATATATCTGCTCTTCAGCCATTTTTGGTAACCTAAATGTTCTAAGTGTTGCTAGGTATAGAAAGTTTTCTGATGTCTGACACAACAGACGTGTTTCAGTTAATTGCCGCCATTACCCAATTTTGGTTTTCTTCTTTTTCATTTTTAATTCTTGTGAGTATGCCGCTGGGGATGTGTATGAATGTAAATAATACAAAAAAAAAATGTTAATATTATACAGCACAATAGCCAACATTCCGCTGCAGCCAAGTTACAGTATGTTGGGCCACGAGGTGTAAAGGAATCTAATACAGTCCAAATAAATGACAAAGTTCAAGTCAACTGATAGATGCATTCCGGAATTCTTTGTGTTACCTAATTAACTATAAATAAAGTTTACTTTTTAACAAATGCCACAAAAAAAAATGATCGGAGAAATTTTTTTATGCTTGAAAAAAAACATTCAAACTAATGTTTTATGTAGCATTCATTTAAAATATTGAAGATATATTTTGAAATAGTTTTTAAATATCATATGAAATACGAAAAACAGAACCAGGATTACTGAATTACTCTACATAGATTTTTTTTAATATAAGAGGCATTTTTTTCTTTTTCCTTTTTTTTTTCCCATTGGAAATACTATAGAAATAGTTAGAATGTAACAAATCATGGATTTTTCTAATACTTTTAAAATTTAAAAATGTATTTAGTATTTTTTTTATACATTTGAACTTAAACTAAGATTCCCAATTTTGTCTTCTTTTTTAAAGTTTCTTTATAGTAACAGATAAAGTCTTTTCTTTATCATTGAACAACACTTGCTGGGAAAAAAAAGAGTTGAGAGTAACATTTTTACTCATAAGGAAATGCAAAGAGAATATATTAACCTAAAAGTGGGTACTTCAAGAGAACTCAGTCTTTCCACTCGAAGGCCTCCTGGGAGGAATATAGATGTTCACACATTATAGACAGGAAGAAGGAATTTAAAATTAATTTAAACAGCAGGGGCAACAAAGCAAGATATCTTGTTTTATTCACTAGGTTACTGATAAATAATACTTAGATTCCAGACATGTTCGCTGGAGCTTTTAAACCACCATACAGTTCACAAAAATACTATTAGTTAGGGATGCCAAAAACATTTAGTACTTTAGTGGGTTTTTTTTTTTTTTTCGGGGTTTTTGATCAATTCTTGGAATTAGTAGCTTGTATGGAAAGGAACGAAAGCATCAAATAACTTTTCCTGCTTGAATCATAAGAATCCTGTTTGGACACCATTGAAAGTCAGCTGTACTCAGGGAAGAAAGTTATTTAATGCTGGGCTGCACAAGGCATGAAAGCTCTATCCATTATTTAGGTCTTTGGAAAGGATGTACAGTAAACACTACAACCCAACTAAGACTTGCCAAACCAATAAATTCAACATGTTATGGTAGTTAAGAAATACATGTCTTTTATAAAATATCGCAAATGTTATTTTAGGTAATGGAAATATCAAGTTTTTTGATATTTTCTATGTATACATCTATTTTGCCAACACTTTTATCATTTATACATTAATCTACTATATCATTTACCTAATGGTTGTATTTCATATTTGCATATATATCTATTTTATTATCAATGTTTCTTTTAGTTATAATATTTTATCAAAGTATGTATGTATCTTGCTATAGCATTTCAACACCATATCATGTGAGCCCTTTAGTCAAATGAGGATGAACCCAATGCATTTTGCTCAACGGGGGTTTCTGGTCCCATTATCATTGAAAGGGTAACTATGTTTTATGAAGTAGGTTTCACTTGCCCGTGTATTTGCTGTATGGAGTCTGGATGAGGTGGCTTATTTCCAACCCTGTAATGTGTTGCCTTTACAACAAAAACAAAAAAATTACAGTGTGAATTGATTCATCCCCAAACAAAAACAAAAAGGCCCAATGCCGGTTTATTGTGTTTGTGTGATACATATTGAAAATGAATTTATTTTGTTGCAAGGCCAATTTATCCATTACTGGAAATGCTAAGCAAGTGGAATTTATTGTTTTGTTAATAAAATGTTTCTTAATACACTATTTTGTTTTTATTTTTCACAACCTCTGTTGAAAAGGAATTAATGTCAAATGAGGGGTTTTCTAATTAGCTTATGATATGTTCAATGGTAGAGTATGCAAATAAGGAAGATGGGACAATACCTCTACAACACCACCTATTGGATGGCACCATTCCTTCAAATCAATGTATGACTCTTTAACAAGTCTGTAAAACAATGATTGGGAATGGGGAACCAAGGCAGAAAACCATACACAGACAGCTGTTTCAGGGGGTTGCCCTTCATCAGTGTGCAGTAGGTTTCTTGCTTGGCTGGTGAGAGGCCTGTGACCTGGTAGAGTGTTACATCCAAACCATTCAAAAACATATTGACAGTACCACTGTTTGCATGGTTTACTCAATCTGTAGAAATTACAAGTCAGTACACTGGCAACAGCTGGACCTCAGGAAGGTGGAGAAAAGGAGAGGGGGCTCACTATTTGAGCATCGGGAGTTCAAAATCCAATCTGTATCAGAAAGATGAAAGGAAAGAAGAAAAAAATGAATGTGCTCTCAAGTAAAGTATTAACCCTTTCCAATCCAATTTCTATCCTGGTTTTCCTAGGGGGCTTACTCTTTTTCTGCACGCTATATGCTGGCTACAGCCAGTACTGCATGAGGTGACACGTTGGATAGGCTCCGACAGCAGAGAGGTGGCAATATACAGTAAGAGATCCCCGACGGACATCTTCCAACATCGGAGCTGTACAGCCTTAAATCATAATGTCTTCAGAGGTCAGACAGTGGATTGGAAAGGGTTAATTTGAGATCACTGGCAATATGAAGAATGTACAGACTTGCTTAGTGCAGCAAACCCAGTGAAAAGAAAAAAGCAGGGTCCAGTACTCAAAAATAAAAAGATGGCTTTATTCCGATTAGTAAAATCAAGTACAAGAAAAAACATGGCAGAACATCTTAAGGGTTTCGAGTTAATGTGTAGCTCTTTATCATAGAATATAAATATGCACGCCTACAGAGTTTAAAAAAGGGTATCTCACTCAATGAACATACAAGGATAAAACCATGGGATACATGTTAAATAGGAGCTGAACATAGATCACATAATCCAAAGAAACATTAATAATATTAAGTCTAACCTAAGATTAAGGGCATGTGTTGTACAACCTCAGAGAGTAAACATTCAAAAAGTCTCTCTACCGAGTAGCTTAAGATGGTGGTCCAAACCTCTAACCAGGTTACTAACCCTTTTAATTCCACAGACATGAAGGGATGAACGCCTTCCATTATTTTTTTTTTCAACGCTTACTCTAGACAGAATGCACAAAAATGTAAAATTATATGGAAATATGTCCCAATATTGCATTTGGATCTTGATATCCATTTGGATCCCAATTATAAATGTATTTCTAAGAGAGCCCTAATGTTAATTATAATGTAGATCGTTAATTGGCCCTATGTCACCAACATCTACACCATCTGGGTTCTATCAAGCGCTGCCTTGCCCGCTGTAGTTTTTGCTCTGTTTTAAGAGTATTAAACAGTTTTACTTCTTGTGTCACAGGCAAAAGCTATAATATACTGCTCAATATACTAATTATAGCACCTTGTATGTAATATACCTAATTGCATGCATCTCTTGCCAAATCCAACATGTTGGTTGCAGAACGTGCAATATAAAAGTAAGAATAAGACATCATATACTAGATATTGCAAATGGTGCTGCTAAAAATGTGTCTGCAGTTTCTTTTCACTTTAACTTCACACAATGGAGACTATTTACCCTTTGAAATCTGTAGAATTGAAACGGTTAGCCACTAGAGATGAGCGAACGTACTCGTTTCGAGTAATTACTCGATCGAGTACCGCCATTTTCGAGTACTTCAGTACTCGAGTGAAAAGTACTCGGGGTCGCCGGGGGGCGGGGGGCGCCGTGGGTGAGTGGGGGGTAGCAGCGGGGAACAGGGGGGAGCCCTCTTTCTCTCCCTCTCCCCCCCACTCCCCGCTGCAACCCCCCACTCACCCACGGCGCCCCCCGAATTTTTTCGCCCGAGTACGGAAGTACTCGAAAATCGCGGTATTCGGGCGAAAAAGGGGCGTGGCCGAGCACGTTCGCTCATCTCTATTAGCCACCCATTTAGAGGAGGAGATAAGCATTTTAAGCTACTCACTAGAAAGACTTTTTCGATGTTCTCTATCCAGAGTTGAATACCACATGTCCTAATCATAGGTCAGACTTAATATTACATTATACATGTGTTTTTATATTAAGCTCCTATTTAAGTTGTATCATGTGTTTATTTTTTCTCATATCTTCATATATTTGTATTCTAAGAACGACACATTAGCTTCATGTCATGTTTTTTTCTTGTACTGGGTGTTACTAATCAGAATGAAGTCTTCTTTTTATTTTTTAGAACATTGGACCCTTTTTTTATTCCCATTGAGCTGTTACATGGTTGCATTGTGCAACCATAGGCACAACTCTAAACTGAGCTTGTCAGTCATTGAGACCAAACATCAAACCAACATTGTTGGCATTAGTTACCTGTTCAGTTGGTTACTATGAAGCTATACATATATGCAACCCAATGGAAAAGATGAGACAACTCTTACTGATGTTATTTCAAGATTCTTCAGAAGGATGTAAAACACCAGGTGGCAATATTGTGGTACAAAAAATGGTTTCGTCCAAACGTGGAACAACATATTTTGAAACTTAACTATAGTCTTTACTAGGTGATGGAGGCCCAGCATCAAAACATGGTATGCCATTTTGAAACAAGAGCTGTCTCATCTTTTCCATTGCTCAGCAAGTGCACAGAGGTCCAGGCCTAAAAGTCATAAAAACTCCAGCCAATATATGCGTCTCTTGGGGTAATTAATTTATTTGGACTGATCCACTTTTTCTGTATGACTTTATGAGGTTTTTTCTTTAATGAAGAAGTGAAAGTCAAGACAATATTTTATCTTTTTTTGCTTGTATTCAACACTTTGTTCAAGGTTTTCTTAGTAACCATCTGTTTTGCCAAGTTTTTGTGTTTGAGGTTCTTATACGCCTTTAAAGAAGGACAAGGAGTTAATTCTAAGACAATTTTATTATTCAAATGAGCTGTAATACAGTTGCATATAGTAAGTGGCATCTGTACACTTTTGTCCTGGATATGAACAAAGGTTAAATATTTAAACATCACCGAGGGCTGTTACAAGCATCATCTGTCTGGTCATCAGCTGGGGAAGCACCAACAAATACAGAGACCCCCTGTGAAAATTCAAGCTCAGGAGGACATCTCCTCTCACAGGTACGGAGCTTTGGACTCAATTGGGGCTCCCCATCTCAATTTACACTCAAACTAAGTGCCAATGTATCAATGCTGATGTGTTGTGTACCGAAACCATCACACCTGGAAGTGGGCAATTACCAGTTTTTAGGGATTCAGAATCACAAGACCGAAGCCAGGAATGGCACTATGCCCGGGTGCTTTCAAGGTCCCAGGAAGTCTACAACAACAAGCCATCTAAAAAGCATAGTTCATGCAAGGTATATATGCATGGCTGAAACTATACGAAATAGAGATTACAATGAAGATTCCATAATATCTTAACAACTATTATCACACCATTCTCTGCATGGTTGATTTATATGCAAAAACACCTATTTTTGGAAAATATACAATTTACAATTCATTCTATAATTCTCAGCTCTTGTAAAGAAATAAAAACATGACATGATCTGCACATTCTCCCAGAAATTGTACAAACAATGTTTATCAATTTTTTTCAGAATAATAGAAACAATAACATAGTCAATTAGTCAAATTTGCATCTCCAAGAAGCATTGGACATGTTGGTATAGATTTTGGCAAGGCAAGATGAAGTAAGGTACCATCTGTATAACAATCTCCTTGATGCTTCTAGATTGTGGGCACATTTAGAAGCTTTATGGTTTAACCACTCACCTCCCACCCTCACAAGCCAGTTTTGGCTCATGTGATCAATCTTAATTTTTCAAACTGACATGTTCCACTTTTTGTGAAAATAACTTTATAATACTAATACTCATTCAAGTGATACTTAGATTGTTTTTTGTGTCACATTTTATTTTATATCTGAAGTAATCCATCACTAATTTTGGTTTGTATGTTTTGTATATATTTAGAAAAAAATTTCAAAATTCTGAGAAATTTTCGAAAGATTTGCATTTTTCAAAATTTTACAATTTCTGTCTGTAATACAGATAGCCATACCACACAAAATAGTCAATAAAAAACATTTACCATATCTCCACATTATGAAAACATCATTTTTGAACTTTATTTTTTCCAGACGTTACAAGGCTTATAAGTATAGCAGCAATTTTTTCAAATTTGGAGGAATTTTGCAAAACTCATTTTTTTCAAAGCCATCAAATGCCTGGAGATCATGCTGATTGTTCTCTGGGATAAGTCCTGTAACCTTGGCTATTATCAGACACTAAGATAACAGAGCTCTTGCACAGTGGGAGGGATTCTGTGGGAATTCTCCTCAAGGACATTTTAAAATGACCTTGCAGAGATAGATAAGGACTGCCTGGACATTTATAGTCTATGGGCAGTTCTTAAGTGGTTAAGTTAAAACCGAAGTTCCATTGGTGGCCAATAAAATTAGCTTAGAAACAAATATAAAGTCGTAGCAGAATATACTGTATCTTCTTGTAAGTTTTTATACGGGACAGAGACTCCTATAGAATTATAGAAATGTATGAAAGAGAATAATCATACCACCTACTGAGCAAGGGGGGAGTATAATCTTCATTACTCAGTGTTATCCAGAGTAGCACATCAATAAGCATACTTTGTATGAAATACTCCACAGAGGATTGAAGGTATCCACCGAATATTGGAGTTAAGTATTCAGTATAGGGTACAAATAGTAAACAACAAGGTCCCCAACCTATTAGTATGTTTTTGGAGTCTAGGAGGAAACCCATGCAAAACAATGAAAACATACAAATTCCATGCATATGTTGTCCTTAGTTGGATTCCAATGCAGTACCCCAAGCACTGCAGGACAACAGCTGACTAATAAGCCACCATGCTTGCATACAGTACCTTGTTCTTTACTGTCCCAGGACCATTGTTCTTTTCTGCCATCCCTCCAATCCACTGGTAATCCAAGCTGGCTGATAACTAATCCCCACAGTTAATTGGCAGTGTTAAGGCCCATTTACACACAATGATTATCGCTCAGAATTCGTTCAAACGGTGGCATATAAGCGATAATTGTTCCGTGTAAATGCCACCATTGTTCACTCTTTGACTGAACAATGATTTGAAGGTGAACTTAAAGTCCATCGTTCAGATGGAGAGAGATAACAGGGAGCGGACGCTGTGTTCTGTACTGGAGTCGGACATTACATTGTATTCTGCCGATATCCTGTGCAATGAATCTGTGTGCAGAGCTCAGACAACATGCTGGGCTCTGCAAACAGCTCTAGGAGGCCCTTTTGCATGCAAATGAAGCTGATAAAGTGTTAATGGACATTAGTGTCCATTAACACTTTATGCAAAATGATCGCTAAAACGATCAATCTTTTAATCATTTGAAAATTTGGCTTTGCGTGTAAATAGGCCTTAAGACTACTAATGCACTATACTAGCTCTCTGATTGGCCTGGGCTACTCACGTAATCAGCACTAGAAATCAGAGATCAAAGAAAAGTGTGCATTAGGCAGTTAAGAGATAAATGCAGCCATCTTGGACAGCTGTAAGTGGGGCCTGAAATTGGTGGATTGGAGGGGTGACAGAAAAGAATAACTGGAGGTAATATACCATTCCCTCCTATCCTGGGACACAATTTTCTCTTACCACCCGAGGACTGATTAATGTCACCCTTCTTCAAATTTTGTTTAAAAGAAACTATGTATCACTTGTATGTACTATACAATCTATGAGTTTTTTTGTTTTTACACCAGAGTTTCATATTGATATTAGAAAATATATGACCCTCAAAAAATTGTAATCATGTCTTGAGGAGCAAGCAATGTTCAGCATGTTTTCTGCATGGTTTATGATTATTTTTTGTTACTCTAGAGATGCAAAAGTTGGTTTCCAATGATAAGGACAGCTGAACACCTAAAATTTTTCGGTGTGAGCAGAAGACACAACAAGGAGTCTGAAGTAATGATTACACTGAAGCGTGTTAAGGATAATTGCCTATTAGGGGTGTAGGATTAAGGAGACACATGACTTAGCAAAACAGAATTATAAGACTAATGACCCAAACGAAAGCCACTGAGGAAAATATCAATGGTTTGCTTACCTCTGCAGACTGACATGGTGAACGGACATGATGAGCAGAGAGAAACTTGATGGATAGTCCTCAGAGTTTATAGGAATTATTGGATGAGATAGTCCTATTTGCATGCAGTTATTCCACCGTTCAATCGTTAATATGACTGGTGCATCATGATAACTCAGTTTGCAGCATTAGGGCTCTTTCACACGACCATATGCGTTTATACATTTGGCGGTACATGTTAAAAAAATGCATGGATGAAGAATAGCCGCGATCAAGTCTCAAACTTTAGCCACATATTTTATCCCGTTTACACAGGCGGCTGCAGCATATTGGCAAAAAAATATGCTGCATCGCGGAAATCCCTTGATTGGCAGAAATCTTCAGAATGACTTCTAATGCTTAAATAGAGTCAGCTGTCTTCTTTTCCCAGCTTTAGACGCTGCTAAACTCCCTCCCCCTCCTTTTTTTTCAACTCTCATAGGAGTCTATGGGAGCTTCCAGTGTATCTCGGCCAAAGATAGGGCAAGACCTATCTTTGGACTCAGCGTATAACACCAGTGACCGAAAACGTGCTATTTTTCCTGGCGAGATTTCTTTACGCTGCTAAAAATCGCCCATCTGAATGAATACATTGGAATCCAATGCTTCAGATGGTCGCGATTGTTGACGTGTTTTTTGGACATAGCTAAATAGCTGTGTATATATGGTCATGTGAATAAGGCCTCACAGTACATTGTAGTTAGCATACCATGTTCAATGTCAAGTTGACATTTGCTACATCCATGCATGGAAAAAATACATATACATCTGGAATAAGAACACAGATTTGCCATGCTAATTGAGCTAGCTCGGTACTGTCTAGAATATTAAACTGAAACAACTTGCATCTGTCCATAACATTAGGGAATAAAATGAGTTTGCTTGTTCTAAAAGATTAGTAGCATGCGCCAAGGGTATTCTATCGGTATGCTATAAATGTGGGTCCACCTACTGAGTCCCCACCAATTATGAGAACAAAAAAGCCACAATAGTCAACGGAATGCCACAGTGACCGTCATGTTTTTAATCGGCACCATTGACCACTGTGTGCAATGTAAGGTATGGCAGCATGACACAGCTATGAACCATTAACCGAGAAGAGAGAGTGTACTCTCAACAAGGGTCAAGGATTAATAACTTTGTATACTGGGCTTAGGTAATACAAACCCAGTAGGACCCAGGTGTCCCTGTTGTGGACACAAAAATAAGTTCTAATCTCTTAACTCGATTTCTAGAATCAATTTCTATTCTGTCAACTAGATATAACAGCCCCTCTAGCTCGACGCGTTTCGCCGCCGGTTTGGCTTTATAATACACTGAAGTAGTGTAATATAAGACTAATCAAAATTGGTAAAATTCTAATTTCTTAGTGGGACAGAAGTAAAAAGTAAACAAAAGTGTAAAAAATAGTAAACACTACAAAAAAGGACCTTATTTTTTAAAAAGTTTAATTTGTGAAGGACCTTATTTTGAAAGTAGACTTTGCTGCACTTTGTAAATAGTTTATATATATATACACTACCGTTCAAAAGTTTGGGGTCACCCAAACAATTTTGTGTTTTCCATGAAAAGTCACACTTATTCACCACCATGCGTTGTGAAATGAATAGAAAATAGAGTCAAGACATTGACAAGGTTAGAAATAATGATTTGTATTTGAAATAACATTGTTTTTACATCAAACTTTGCTTTCGTCAAAGAATCCTCCTTTTGCAGCAATTACAGCATTGCACACCTTTGACATTCTAGCTGTTAATTTGTTGAGGTAAGCTTGTGAAATTGCACCCCACGCTTCTAGAAGCATCTCCCACAAGTTGGATTGGTTGGATGGGCACTTCTGGCGTACCATACGGTCAAGCTGCTCCCACAACAGCTCAATGGGGTTCAGATCTGGTGACTGCGCTGGCCACTCCATTACCGATAGAATACCAGCTGCCTGCTTCTGCTGTAAATAGTTCTTGCACAATTTGGAGGTGTGTTTAGGGTCATTGTCCTGTTGTAGGATGAAATTGGTTCCAATCAAGCGCTGTCCGCTGGGTATGGCATGGCGTTGCAAAATGGAGTGATAGCCTTCCTTATTCAGAATCCCTTTTACCCTGTACAAATCTCCCACCTTACCAGCACCAAAGCAACCCCAGACCATCACATTACCTCCACCATGCTTAACAGATGGCGTCAGGCATTCTTCCAGCATCTTTTCATTTGTTCTGCGTCTCACAAACATTCTTCTTTGTGATCCAAACACCTCAAACTTGGATTCATCCGTCCACAACACTTTTTTCCAGTCTTCCACTGTCCAATGTCTGTGTTCTTTTGCCCATCTTAATCTTTTTCTTTTATTGGCCAGTCTCAGATATGGCTTTTTCTTTGCCACTCTGCCCTGAATCCCAAAATCCCGCAGCCGCCTCTTCACTGTAGATGTTGACACTGGTGTTTTGCGGGTACTATTTAATGAAGATGCCAGTTGGGTACCTGTGAGGCATCTGTTTCTCAAACTAGAGACTCTAATGTGCTTATCTTCTTGCTTAGTTGTGCAACGCGGCCTCCCACTTCTTTTTCTACTCTGGTTAGAGCCTGTTTGTGCTGTCCTCTGAAGGGAGTAGTACACACCGTTGTAGGAAATCTTCAATTTCTTAGCAATTTCTCGCATGGAATAGCCTTCATTTCTAAGAACAAGAATAGACTGTCGAGTTTCAGATGAAAGTTCTCTTTTTCTGGCCATTTTGAGCGTTTAATTGACCCCACAAATGTGATGCTCCAGAAACTCAATCTGCTCACAGGAAGGTCAGTTTTGTAGCTTCTGTAACGAGCTAGACTGTTTTCAGATGTGTGAACATGATTGCACAAGGGTTTTCTAATCATCAATTAGCCTTCTGAGCCAATGAGCAAACACATTGTACCATTAGAACACTGGAGTGATAGTTGCTGGAAATGGGCCTCTATTCACCTTTGTAGATATTGCACAAAAAAACAGGCATTTGCAGCTAGAATAGTCATTTACCACATTAGCAATGTATAGAGTGCATTTGTTTAAAGTTAGGACTAGTTTAAAGTTATCTTCATTGAAAAGTACAGTGCTTTTCCTTCAAAAATAAGGACATTTCAATGTGACCCCAAACTTTTGAACGGTAGTGTATAGCACATGCATATTACGCAGCACTTTACATCACTTGATATTGGGTGCTGCCCTGATTAGGGCTTACAATTAGCTTTCAACAAACTTTTTGAAAAGTTTGGTTCAGCTGATTTACTAAACCTCAGTTTGATCTGAATTAGTATGAACTGAACCAGAACTATACTAATACCCCTAAACTGGTGTATAACACTTTCTGAGGGCTCAGTCAGACGGGCGTTTTTTCGCGCTATTTGCGCATGAGCATGTGTCCGGCGATTTTATAAAACCATTGCTTTGCAATGGTATCGGACACATGAGCGCTTTTTATGCGCTCGTCCGATAAATTATAGAACAGAAATCGCAGATCGCACCTATCTGCGATCTGCGATTCCTGTTCTCTTCTCTATATGCGCTCAATGGGGCCGGCGGCAGCAGCGCCGACCCCATTGAGAACATATAGTAGACAAATCATTCTCCTCTGCCACAGCTGTAACAGCTGTGGCAGAGAAGAATGATGTTTGCCCATTGAATTCAATGGAGCTGGCAATACAGCCGACTCCAAAGAAAGCAATGGGCTGCCGGCGAGCGCGGGATGAATTTTCGGGAAGGGCTTAAAAATATAAGCCCTTCCCTGCAATTCATCCAGAAATGTGTAAAAACAACAAAAAAATATATATATATATACTCACCTGGTCCCAGCAGACAGAGTTCAGCCGCAGCCGGCAGCAGTTCTCCTGAACTGCTCTGAGTAGTATTCAGCAGCCGGGGATTTAAAATCCCCGCCTGCTGAATGAGCTGCCTCTGATTGGTCACAGCCTCACCAATCAGAGGCAGCTCTCACTTACCCATTCATGAATTCTGCTGAATGACAGCTGAGATCTGCCCCTGATTGGTCCCTGCACTAAGCCAATCAGAGGCAGCACTCACTCACCCATTCATGAATTCATGAATGGGTAAGTGAGAGCTGCCTCTGATTGGTGAGGCTGTGACCAATCAGAGGCAGCTCATTCAGCAGGCGGGGATTTTAAATCCCCGGCTGCTGAATACTACTCAGAGCAGTTCAGGAGAACTGCCGCCGGCCGCGGCTGAACTCCGTCTGCCGGGACCAGGTGAGTATATATATATTTTTTTATTTTTACACATTTCTGGATGAATTGCAGGGAAGGGCTTATATGTTTAAGCCCTTCCCGAAAATTCATCGTGAGATCGCCCGCAGCGCATTGCTTTCAATGGAGCCGGCTGTATTGACGGCTGCATTGAATTCAATGCGCTGGACAGCGCTGCACTGCTCCGGCCCGTTTCTATTGAAATGCGGCTAGGAGCAGTTTTTTCCGGCGATTTTTCGGTCCCGGTCACGCGATTTGCGGATACGTATCCGTCATGCGATCCGCAAATCACGGGAAAAAACGCCCATGTGACTAAGGCCTAAGAGCCACAAAAGCCCTCCTCAATAGTTAGCACTGTTATCCTGCAGAGCTGGGGTCACAGGTTTAAATTTGACTGAGGACAAAATCTGCATGGATGTTTGTAGAAACTCACACAAACTCCATGCAAATATTGTCCTTGGTCAGGGTTGAACATAGGAACCCATCGCTGCAAGGCAACAGTGCTAATCAAAGAACCGCCATGCTTCTTTCTTAGGGGAAAAAGAAGAAAAAAGCAGAATTTTAGTAGGTTCTTCTGATATGAACCACCTGGGGTTCAAGTTCATGCCGAAGTGAACTTTTAGCAAAGTTCAATCAGAATTCAGCTGTTTCAATTCGCTCTATACTACTCACAATCTCTATTCATGATCACATATTTTAGGGATAAACCATACATTTTTAAAGCAGAATTCAAAGATATACAGTTTTTTAAAACCTACATATAGAGGTATAAATATGCACATGAACACCTGCTTAGCAACACCCTCAGCATAATCAAGTGCAGAGGGATTGATGCATACACGGAGATGCAGGAATCATCTTAAATGATGACAGATGGAAATGCAACTCATTCCAATAGGAATGCTACTTGAAAATAGCCATCAGGTCTGTCAGGTATGGTGGTCCATGAGGCCCAGCTTCTGGATGAGCTTCATAGGCTTTATAATACACTGAAGTAGTGTAATATAAGTCATCAAAATGGGTAAAATTCAAATTCCTTAGTGGGACAGAAGTAAAAAGTAAAACAAAAGTATAAAAAAATTGTAAAAACTACAAAAAAAAGGAAAAACTTAAAATCCCACCTTTACACCTTGAATACGGTATATTATTTTTGCCATGCGGTGAACTCCACCAAAAGAAAAAGAAACACAAGTCAGAATTACAGATTTTGTTTATCTTCCCTCCAGACAAAGTGGACTAAAAATTGGTCAAAATGTTATATGTTTCCAGAAATGGGATCAACGAAGACTACAACTCATCCCCAAAAAGCAAACTCACATAGAGCTCTGTTGAAGGAATAATATAAAATTTTATGACTCTTGAAATGTGGTGACACAAAACTAAAAAATAGAAAAACATTAAAAAAAACTATACCACATGCCGTGAAAAAGAAACAAAAAAACAGTGGTGGAATTTCATTTTTTCCCCAATCCCTTAAAAAAACTAATAAAAGTTAGGCAATGCATTATATGTAACCCAGAATGATATCAATAAAAAACACAACTTGTCCTGCAAAAAAACAATCCCTCATATGTCGATGAAAGAATAAAAAAGTTATGGCTCTTGGAATGAAAAGAATTGAAGAATAGTTGGTCATTAAAGGGGTTGTCCCGCGCCGAAACGTTTTTTTTTTTTTTTCAACAGCCCCCTCGTTCGGCGCGAGACAACCCCGATGCAGGGGTTAAACAAGAACACCGGACAGTGCTTACCTGAATCCCCGCGCTCCGGTGACTTCTTACTTACCTGCTGAAGATGGCCGCCGGGATCTTCTCCCTCGGTGGACCGCAGGGCTTCTGTGCGGTCCATTGCCGATTCCAGCCTCCTGATTGGCTGCAATCGGCACGTGACGGGGCGGAGCTACAAGGTGTCGCTCTCCGGCACGAGCGGCCCAATTCAGAAAAGAAGAAGACCCGGACTGCGCAAGCGCGTCTAATCTGGCGATTAGACGCTGAAAATTAGACGGCTCCATGGAAACGAGGACGCTAGCAACGGAACAGGTAAGTGAAAAATTTCTGATAACTTCTGTATGGCTCATAATTAATGCACAATGTACATTACAAAGTGCATTAATATGGCCATACAGAAGTGTATAGACCCACTTTGTTTCGCGGGACAACCCCTTTAAAGATGTTTTCCAGGGAAATACTATTGATAACCAATCATCACGATAGGTCATCAATAGTTGATTGGCCGGGGGTCCGTCACTCAGGACCCCGACCGATCAGATGAGCGGGCACATGCTGTCAGCGCTGCTATAACACACAGTTTGGAGTTAAAGTTTCCACGCTGACCTCCATGTAGTGGCCGGCGCTTGTAACTGCAGGCACGGCTCACATTGAAGTCAATGAGTGCCGTGCCTGCAGTTACAAGCGTCGGCCACTACATGGGAGGTCGGTGCCGAGACTTCCACTCCAAAAACACCAAGGTCAGAATGGATGCCTCCGTGGCGACCTTCTTATAGTGGCCAGCGCTTGTAACTGCAGGCACCGCTCCTATTGATTTCAATAAGAGCCATGCCTGCAGTTATAAGCATCGGCAACCAGATGGAGGTTGGCGCAGAGGCTTCCGCTCCAACCTCTGTTCATTTGCGGTGCTGACAGCATGCACCCACTCGGCTGATCAGTCGGAGTCCCAAGCGATGGACCCCAGGGCTAAATAACTATTGGTGACCTATTCTGAGGATAGGTCATCGGTAGTATTTCCCTGAAAAACCCCAATAATTTACAAACAGGCTTCAGGACTAAGGGGTTAAGAGACAACCAACATGCACAAATTGCATTAATTATAGACTTACATATGCCCCATAAGGATTAACAACATGATTCAAATAATTTACAATTGCATATAAAAGCAAGTACTGACAAATCGAAGACTGCGTATTTCGTTAGATCATTACTTAACCCAAGGCATTAATACACAGTCCTTGAGAATTTAATTTACCATTTAATATGCAGTTTCTAAACATTTCTAATGAACTTGTGTTTTTGGGATCACAAGGATAAACAGATGAAGACTAATATTCTTAAGTATCAGCCTACGCACTTCAGAGAGAAGATTGCATGAACTGGAGGATGTAGTATCGTAACTGTCCCCACTCTGGCTTACTCCTCCAGTAATACATTTCCACTTTATATATCTATCATTTCAAGAAGATTTCGACAGTGACAAAGGTATTACACTTTAAGAAGGCCATAAAAGGTCTTCAAAGCTCATATGCAATTACATTGCGTCAACTGTGAAATCTCTTCGGGATCATTAAAAGTATCGTCCATTTTGCAATAGGTTATAACACAAATCCCTTAAATCTATACTTACAAACTGATAAAGGTGAAATGCAATGGACACTGGGAAATCAACTTCTGGGCTTCAGGAATTGTGTGAAATTTTAATTTGATACTATAAACATATTATTCTATAGTTCATATAAAATGAAGTTCCGTCACCATGGATGGTTTTAACCATGGTAACAGCAATTTACTGCATATATGTCTTATTTGAAAACTTCTCCAAAAGTCTCAGTAGGTAGGTATTAGAGATGAGCGAGTATACTCGCTAAAGGCAATTGCTCAAGCGAGCATTGCCTTTAGCGAGTACCTGCCCGCTCGAGACGAAAGGTTCTGGTGCTGGCGGCGGGTAGGGAGCTGCGAGGGAGAGCGGGGAGGAACGGAGGGGAGATCTCTCTCTCCCTCTCCCCCCCTCCCCCGCTCCCTCCTGCTGACCGCCGCTACTCACCGCTCCCCAGCGCCGGCACCCGAACCTTTCGTCTCGAGCGGGCAGGTACTCGATAAAGGCAATGCTCGCTCGAGCAATTGCCTTTAGCGAGTATACTCGCTCATCTCTAGTAGGTATGTGAATTTGTAATGTCATAATACACGTACACGCAGGATCACCTATGGTAGAGAGTCCACTAAACTCTACATATATCAGCCTCCTCAATCAATGAAAGTGAGAAGAGAGTAACAGATGGATTGGTGTTTACGAGCTCACCTGAGTGCTGTTATAGTAGAATTCAATCACTTAAAGGGTTATTCTGGGATCTAAAAGTGGTACCGTTAAAAATGGTACCATTAAAGTGGCGGGTGGTGCTGCTCCCACCAGCCTCATTGAAATCACATGATATCACAAAAAAAAGGACATGCTTCGATTTTTTTCCTGCATAGCATCACAATGCGGTCCCAGACAGGGAAACATTGCAAAATGAGAATTAACCCATTTTATGTTCGTGCAGCAAACATCACGTCAATCTAGTTAGCTAAAATCACAGAAAGGGAAATATAAAACAGTCAAAAAAATCACAGTAAGTGGCCATATACTTACTGAAAGCAGCCATCTACTCTTTTGTGCAGTAACAAACACTAAACAATCAACCCCTCAATATAAGGAGGGTTTCTGAGTGGTTGTTTCATCAGTGTCCTCCACATGTGTTACTTACTCCTCCACTTAGCATTCTGGCTGTCTGCATGTTGGGAAATAAGTGGTGTATATACTTGCCCTCTGGTATCAGTATATCAGTGTCGCAGCTTGTCAGTCACGATGGCGTGGTGGCGTGGTGGCCATGACACAGGGTCTGACCTGTTACCATGCATGGCAAGGGTTATTGCACATTGTGCAGAGATTGCTAGCTGCTCTAACAATCAGCAGGTGTGATGAGCTTTAGATTCCTGCTATGCCCTCTTCCCCTTACTGTTGATTTCATCTCTTTAGAGGAGTGATTGGAGTAGGTTGGTGTCTCTATGGTGTGTGATATACTGCCATATTCAGATAAGCACTGGTGTTCATTTCTGTTGTTTTCTGTTATCTTTATTGTTTTGTTTTGCTGTGTCAGTGTACCTCTCCAGAGGTTTCTGCAAGGAATAGTCATGGCCCAGGAGAAGACAGCGGGCTTTCGTTATTAGGACAATGACTCTGCATGTAGGCAGGGTCTCCTCACTTTCCTGTTAGGTAAGGGACAGGTTTTGCCATCTAAAGTTTCTGGAGCAGTGTTCACTGGCCTGCATAGTTTTGGTATATTCTGTTTGCGTTCTGTGTGAATGTTACTCTGCGTCTGTGCTATGGCAAGATGTGCCCGGTGAACGGGACAATCAGTAAGTATATGGCCGCTTTCTGTGATTTTTTTATCTGTTTGATATTTCCCTTTCTGTGATTTTAACTACTACTAGTGTAGGGATCTACAATAAATGAGGACCCTTGTCGTGGGTTGTGAGCTCACGAATTTTGGCCAAAATATTAACCAATACCTTGTATTTATAAATAACATGCAGCGTGGCTTTGAATTCTGCATTGTAAGCCTGCATGTTGCACTACATTTATCATGTGCTCTGAAACCCTGTATCTATTCTTTTGTGCAGGAATTAAAAGTAAACAAACACCCCCCTAAATATAAGGAATGTGTTAGAGTGGCTGTCTCATCAGTGTCCTTCATAGTTCTTATTTGCGCCTCCATTTAGCAGTCTGGCTGTCTTCATGTTGGGAGATAAATGGTGTTTATACCTGCCCTCTTGTATCAGTATATCACTAAGTATATTGCTTTCTGTGATTTTTTTTTACAGGTTTTTATGGGTGCAACAATACAAAACGTGTTGTTTTTTTCGTTTTTAAAACCAAAACAGGGCAAAAATGCACCAAAAATTGTGAGTATAAAAAATACAGCAGCAAGCTTACCATCACCTCCACGAACACCAACATAGCTTAGTTTAGGTGATAAGTTCCTTTTAAATTACATTATATTTGTCATCTTGCAGGCATTTCCTCTTATGAAATTTGCAGTTAATATGGATTCCCTGGCTAATTATATTTTACTGTTGAAACATTCATCATAAAGACATAGATGAAGCTGATTAAGCACAGTCTGGTACATAATAGTTTTCAAAGACTATATAACCTTTTTTTCTGGGCAGGTTAAAGTACTTTATTCAATATCCCTAAAGATCTATACAGATTAGATAAAAAAGTTGATTGGAGCCCGAAATCCAAAATTATTTTCCTATTGTAAGTATGGGGTATCACTCCAGCATGCGATAGCTGGAGCCAGTCACTGGCCACAGTGGTAACATAACATGTCAACCTCATTTATGTGTCCTGTGTAGGCAGAGATTTGATCCTCTGGGGCTGCACCTCTTGACTGCAGTGCTGTAAATAATGACTGGTGGAGACTGAGGAAGTGACAACATAGCAGTTATGGGACTTGGAAGGTTAGTAAATCATTTTGTGATATTTTAACACATACAGCACAGAATTATTATTATTTTTTTTGCAATCTTGGAAAACTTATTCAATGTGACAAAGTGTATGATGTTCAGATTTCAGCATAGGAAAATACAAAGTGGTCAATAAATACCATAAACATATTTGGTATCAGTGCTAAACAAATATAACACATTTTTGGTGAACACTGCTAAAAAATAAAGAGGATCTATTCAACCCCTTGATATCACATGTGTTTTTTTACCATTAAGACCAAACACTTTTTTCATTTCAAGTGTCATGATTTTTTATTGTTCCGTTGATATAGTTGTGTAAGGGTTTGATTTTTTGCAGGTCGAGTTGCAGTTTTCAGTAGCACTATTTTGTAGTACATAGAATTTATTGATTAGCTTTTATTCATTTTCTTGGGGGTTGGAATGCAAAAAGAACCAATTCCAGCATTGTATTTTGGTAGGATTCTTTTTTGATCACTGCTTATCAAGCTGTAAAAATAAGTTAACTTTATTGTATGGGATGATATGAATATGGTGATACTAAAAAAGAATATATATGTCGGCATATTCCAAATGACTACTGTATGATCGCCGAGGGGACAAAAGGTTTCAATAATGACGTATGAAAAACCCTATCAACCCTCCATGTAGCTGGCAAATCAAGTTCAGAAGCAAGCGGATTTACTACACGCTAGAGATGAGCGAACGTACTCGTCCAAGCTTGATACTCGTTCGAGTATTAGCGTGTTCAAGATGCTCGTTATTCGAAACGAGCACCACGCGATGTTCGAGTTACTTTCACTTTCATCTCTGAGACGTTAGCGCGC
Organism: Eleutherodactylus coqui; assembly: GCF_035609145.1. Lineage (NCBI taxonomy): Eukaryota > Metazoa > Chordata > Amphibia > Anura > Eleutherodactylidae > Eleutherodactylus > Eleutherodactylus coqui. The sequence continues at coordinate 41,170,545 of NC_089839.1, forward strand.
TTTTCTGGCCAATAGAAAGACAGGGAAGGCATTACAACTTCCCCCTGCGACGTTCAAGCCCTATACCACCCCCCTGCAGTGAGTGGCTGGCGAGATCAGGTGTCACCCGAGTATATAAATCGGCGCCTCCTGCGGCTCGCCACAGATGCGTTCTGACAGAGATCAGGGAAAGTGCTGTCTTGCTGGAGTTGCTATAGGGAGAGTGTTAGGAGTATTTTAGGCTTCAAGAACCCCAACGGTCCTTCTTAGGGCCACATCTAACCGTGTGCAGTAGTGTGGAGGCTGCTTTTTGCAGTGTTGCACGTTTTTTTTTTTTTTGTATATCGGCCGTGCAGAGCATTGCGCCCTGCAGTAATTATACATAGTCCAGGGCCAGTAGTGGTGGTGAGGCAGGGACAGAAGACATATTTATTGAATATAGGCAGTGGGCCTTTCCAAAAACATTTGGGGAAAAAAATCTATTTGGGCTGCCTGTGACTGTCCTCAGTGTACTGGGTCTGTGCTGGGTGTAGTTGTCCTCCTAATTCATACGCAGCCAGCTAAGTGTTACAGCAGGCTTGCGCAAAATTATTTCCTGGCTCTGTGTTGGCTGTTACATCACCGCTGTATTCCAGTCCACAGTGCAACAGTCTGCAGTTATTTTACATACTCCAGGGCCAGTAGTGGTGACGCAGAGAGAGAAGACATATACAGTGTATATAGGCAGTGGGCCTTTCCAAAAACATTTGGGAAAAAAAATCTATTTGGGCTGCCTGTGACTGTCCTCAGTGTGCTGGGTCTGTGCTGGGGGTAGTTGTCCTAATTCATACGCAGCCAGCTAAGTGTTACAGCAGGCTTGCGCAAAATTATTTCCTGGCTCTGTGTTGGCTGTTACATCACCGCTGTATTCCAGTCCACAGTGCAACAGTCTGCAGTTATTTTACATACTCCAGGGCCAGTAGTGGTGACGCAGAGAGAGAAGACATATACAGTGTATATAGGCAGTGGGCCTTTCCAAAAACATTTGGGAAAAAAAATCTATTTGGGCTGCCTGTGACTGTCCTCAGTGTACTGGGTCTGTGCTGGGGGTAGTTGTCCTAATTCATACGCAGCCAGCTAAGTGTTACAGCAGGCTTGCGCAAAATTATTTCCTGGCTCTGCTGTGCGTTCCGTAAGCCAAGTCAGCCTCCAACCACAGGCCAATAAGTGGCACATTTAATTACAGCGTTCTGTTTCTGCACTACTGGTAATACAGCATGCTGAGGGGTAGGGGTAGGCCTAGAGGACGTGGACGCGGGCGAGGACGCGGAGGCCCAAGTCAGGGTGTGGGCACAGGCCGAGCCAGTGCGGTGGGCAGTGGTAGAGGAAGGGCCAGACCGAATAATCCACCAACTGTTTCCCAAAGCGCCCCCTCGCGCCATGCCACCCTGCAGAGGTCAAGGTGCTCTACGGTGTGGCAGTTTTTCACAGAGATGCCTGACGACCGACGAACAGTGGTGTGCAACCTTTGTCGCGCCAAGATCAGCTTGGGAGCCACCACCACCAGCATGCACAGGCATATGATGGCCAAGCACCCCACATGGTGGGACAAAGGCCGTTCACCGCCTCCGGTTTGCACCACTGCCTCTCCCCCTGTGCCCCAACCTGCCACTGAGATCCAACCCCCCTCTGAGGACACAGGCACTACCGTCTCCTGGCCTGCACCCACACCCTCACCTCCGCTGTCCTCGGCCCCATCCAGCAATGTCTCTCAGCGCAGCGTCCAGACGTCGCTAGCGCCACTGTTTGAGCGCAAGCGCAAGTACGCCACCACGCACCCGCACGCTCAAGCGTTAAACGTGCACATTGCCAAATTGATCAGCCTGGAGATGCTGCAGTATAGGCTTGTGGAAACGGAGGCTTTCAAAAGCATGATGGCGGCGGCGGCCCCGCGCTACTTGGTTCCCAGTTGCCACTACTTTTCCTGATGTACCGTCCCTTCCCTGCACGACCACGTCTCCCGCAACATTGTACGCGCTGTCACCAACGCGGTTACTGCCAAGGTCCACTTAACGAACACGTGGACAAGCACAGGCGGGCAGGGCCACTATATCTCCCTGACGGCACATAGGGTGAATTTACTGGAGGCTGGGACAGAGTCAGAGCCTGGGACCGCTCATGTCCTACCCACCCCCAGAATTGCGGGCCCCAGCTCGGTGCTGGTATCTGCGGCGGTGTATGCTTCCTCCACTAAAGCACCCTCCTCCTCCTCCTCCTCCTTCAACGCAACCTCTGTCTCGCAATCAAGATGTGTCAGCAGCAGCAGCACGTCGCCAGCAGTCGCTGTCGCGCGTCGTGGCAGCACAGCGGTGGGCAAGCGTCAGCAGGCCGTGCTGAAACTACTCAGCTTAGGAGAGAAGAGGCACACGGCCCACGAACTGCTGCAGGGTCTGACAGAGCAGACCGACCGCTGGCTTTCGCCGCTGAGCCTCCAACCGGGCATGGTCGTGTGTGACAACGGCCGTAACCTGGTGGCGGCTCTGCAGCTCGGCAGCCTCACGCACGTGCCATGCCTGGCCCACGTCTTTAATTTAGTTGTTCAGCGCTTTCTGAAAAGCTACCCACACTTGTCATACCTGCTCGGAAAGGTGTGCTGGGTCAGCGCACATTTCCGCAACTCCAAGACGGACGCTGCCACCCTGCGAACCCTGCAACATCGGTTTAATCTGCCAGTGCACCGACTGCTGTGCGACGTGCCCACACGGTGGAACTCTACGCTCCACATGTTGGCCAGACTCTATGAGCAGCGTAGAGCTATAGTGGAATACCAACTCCAACATGGGCGGCGTAGTGGGAGTCAGCCTCCTCAATTCTTTACAGAAGAGTGGGCCTGGTTGGCAGACATCTGCCAGGTCCTTGGAAACTTTGAGGAGTCTACCCAGATGGTGAGCGGCGATGCTGCAATCATTAGCGTCACCATTCCTCTGTTATGCCTCTTGAGAAGTTCCCTGCAAAGCATAAAGGCAGACGCTTTGCCCTCGGAAACGGAGGCGGGGGAAGACAGTATGTCGCTGGATAGTCAGAGCACCCTCATGTCTATATCTCAGCGCGTTGAGGAGGAGGAGGAGGAGGGGGAGGAGCATGAGGAGGAGGGGGAAGAGACAGCTTGGTCCACTGCTGAGGGTACCCATGCTGCTTGCCTGTCATCCTTTCAGCGTGTATGGCCGGAGGAGGAGGAGGAGGAGGATCCTGAAAGTGATCTTCCTAGTGCGGACAGCCATGTGTTGCGTACAGGTACCCTGGCACACATGGCTGACTTCATGTTAGGATGCCTTTCTCGTGACCCTCGCGTTACACGCATTCTGGCCACTATGGATTACTGGGTGTACACACTGCTCGACCCACGGTATAAGGAGAACCTTTCCACTCTCATTCCCGAAGAGGAAAGGGGTTTGAGAATGATGCTATATAACAGGGCCCTGGTGGACAAACTGATGGTAAACTTCCCATCCGACAGCGCTAGTGGCAGAAGGCGCAGTTCCGAGTGCCAGGTAGCAGGGGAGGCGCAGAAATCAGGCAGCATGTACAGCGCAGGCAGGGGAACATTCTCCAAGGCCTTTGCCAGCTTTATGGCTCCACAGCAAGACTGTGTCACCGCTCCCCAGTCAAGGCTGAGTTGGCGGGAGCACTGTAAAAGGATGGTGAGGGAGTACGTAGCCGATCGCACGACCGTCCTCGGTGACGCCTCTGCCCCCTACAACTACTGGGTGTCGAAGCTGGACACGTGGCCTAAACTCGCGCTGTATGCCCTGGAGGTGCTTGCTTGTCCTGTGGCTAGCGTCTTGTCAGAGAGGGTGTTTAGTGCGGCTGGGGTAATCATCACGGATAAGCGTACCCGCTTGTCAACCGACAGTGCCGACAGGCTTACACTCATCAAGATGAACAAAGGCTGGATTTCCCCAGAGTTCTCTTCTTCACCAGCGGACAGCAGCGATACCTAAGCAATACGTAGGCTGCACCCGCGGATGGAAGCATCGTTCTCTATCACCATCAAAAACGGGGACATTTTTGCTTCATCAATCTGTGTATAATATTCCTCCTCCTCCTCCTGCTCCTCCTCCTGAAACCTCACGTAATCACGCCGAACGGGCAATTTTTCTTAGGCCCACAAGGCTCACTCATATAATTTTTGTAAACAATTTTTATACGATTCAATGCTCATTAAAGCGTTGAAACTTGCACCTGAACCAATTTTTATTTTAACTGGGCTGCCTCCAGGCCTAGTTACCAATTAAGCCCCATTAACCAAAGCGATTAATGGGTTTCACCTGCCCTCTTGGTTGTGCATGGGCAATTTTTCTGAGGTACATTAGTACTGTTGGTACACCAATTTTTTGGGGCCCTCACCTACAGTGTAATCCAATTAATTTTTTGCCCACCTGCATTACAGCTGACGTTACATCAGCTGTGCTGGGCACTGCAATGGCATATATTTATGTACCGCCGGTGGGTTCCAGGGAGCCACCCATGCTGTCGGTCCACACGGAGTTGTAACTACATGTGTCCACTTCTAAAGAACCCCAGTCTGACTGGGGCATGCAGTGTTGGCCGAAGCCCACCTGCATTAAACATGACATTACCTCAGCTGTGATGGGCAATGCTATGGGATATATTTATGTGCCGCCGGTGGCTTCCTGGCACCCACCCATGCTGTCGGTCCACAGGGACTTCACAATAGGGAGTTGTACCTGCTTGTGTCTATGAATTAAAAAGCCCGGTCAGGTTGGGGCATGCAGTGTGGGCCGAAGCCCACCTGCAATTAATCTGACGTTAGCTCTGCTGTCCAGGGCACTGCAATGGGATACATTTATGTACAGCCGGTGGGTTCCAGGGAGCCACCCATGCAGTGGGTGCACACAGAATTCCCATTGCGGAGTTGAGGATTCCCAGTTGTACCTGCCTGTGACTATTTATAAAAAAACGCGGTCTGACTGGGGCATGCAGACACCTTGACAGAATGAATAGTGTGTGGCACATAGGTTCCCCATTGCTATGCCCACGTGTGCAGCTCCTGATGGCGGTGGCACAGGATTCTATTTCTCATTGCTTCTGTACAGCATTGTGGGCTATCGCTCCGCCCCTTTTAAAGAGGGTCGCTGCCTAGCCGTGCCAACCCTCTGCAGTGTGTGCCTGCGGTTCCTCCTCATGGCAAACGCACTTATAAATAGACATGAGTGTGGCGTGGCATGAGGGCAGCTGAAGGCTGCGCAGGGACAATTTGGTGTGCGCTGTGGACACTGGGTCGTGCAGGGGGGGGGGGGGGTTGGGCAGCATGTAACCCAGGAGAAGTGGCAGTGGAGTGTCATGCAGGCAGTGATTGTGCTTTGTTGAAGGTAGTGTGGTGCTTAGCTAAGGTATGCATTGCTAATGAGGGCTTTTCAGAAGTAAAAATTGTTGGGAGGGGGGGAGCCCACTCTTGCCGCAATTGTGGCTTAATAGTGGGACCTGGGAACTTGAGATGCAGCCCAACATGTAGCCCCTCGCCTGCCCTATCCGTTGCTGTGTCGTTCCCATCACTTTCTTGAATTGCCCAGATTTTCACAAATGAAAACCTTAGCGAGCATCGGCGATATACAAAAATGCTCGGGTCGCCTATTGACTTCAATGGGGTTCGTTATTCGAAACGAACCCTCGAGCATCGTGAAAATTTCGTCCCGAGTAACGAGCACCCGAGCATTTTGGTGCTCGCTCATCTCTACTACACGCGTGATGACAAAGGAACCCACGTAACGTGGTGCCAGTTTCAAAGACGGAACCTTCAATTTGAGATTTCTAGAAGACAAATATACCTTCTTTCCCATCCTGTAAGGTTCAGATACTGACAGACTCCTCCCACCACGCAACTGCATACGAGCCCTCTGTTGCTTCTAGGTTCTTCTGTACTTCTTTCCATACCCCCTGCAGCGTATCTGTGGTGACATCAGCTGCAGGACAGGCAGACGGAGTAGAAATAGCTGCAAGGAAGCGAGGATGCTGACCATATATGCAAAGGAATGAAGATACCCCAGTAGAAGAACAAGTACGGTTGTTTAGAGCAAACTCTGCCAACGGCAGGAATTCTGCCCAGTGATGAACCTTTTCGCTAGCAAACAACCAGAAATATTGCCCTAAATCCTGGTTCTTCTGCTCAGTCTGACCATTACTTTGCGAGTGGAATGCTGATGAGAAGGAAAGCGACATTCCCAGGTTTCTACAGAAGGCTCGCCAAAATTGCGCAACAAACTGAACACCGCGATCAGATACAATGTTCTTGGGAACTCCATGTAGACGAATGATTTCTTTTACAAAAATCTTGGAAAATTCTATCGCAGAAGGTAGCTTTTTTAACGACAGGAAATGTGCCATCTTTGAGAAACGGTCTACAACAACTAGGATAGTGGTGAACTTCTGAGACTCAGGTAGATCGGTGATAAAATCTACCGATAAATGCGACCACTGATAAAAAGGCACCGGTAACGGTCTCAGAGGCGCCTCCGGATGACGACGCAGACTTTTACTTCGTGCACAGACAGAGCATCCTTTAACAAAGTTGCGGATCTCCCAAGACATGCCTGGCCACCAGTAGTGTCTAGTACAAAGATACAGAGTCCCCTAAACCCCCGGATGGCCTGCGAGAACAGATAAGTGAGACTCTTCAATGACTCTGAGACGCAAGGTCTCCGGCGCAAACCATCTTCCCTCCGGAACCCCCGAGGGAGTGTCCTGCTGACAATTTTGTAGATGAGGAACGAGATCAGATTCTCCAGCTGCCACCACCACCCCAGGCGCCAAGAAATTCTCGGGAGCCACTGTCTCATTTTCCAGTGAACTGAAACTCCGGGAGAGGGCGTCTGCCTTCACGTTCTTCTCCCCCGGAATATATGTAACGACGAGGTTAAACCTGGCAAAAGACAATTCCCACCTGGCCTGATGAGCTGTGAGTCTCTTGGCATTGGCGAGATATACCAAATTTTTATGATCAGTATACACGGTAATAGGATGCCTTATCCCCTCAAGATGGTAGCACCACCCTTCTAGAGACCACTTAATTGCCAATAACACACGATTGCCCACGTCGTAGTTACGTTCCGCCGAACTGAACTTTCACGAGAAAAACGCACATGGGCTATACCCAGGTCTCCCGCTGACTTCCTGAAACAACACAGCCCCTGCCCCCACCACTGACGCATCGACCTCAATGAAGAACAGTCGCCGCGTGTCAGGCTGTACTAGCATCAGGGCAGCAGTAAACACTCTTTTGTGATGACTAAAAGCCTCTAGGGCCTCTGGAAACCATCTTACCAAGTCGGCACCCTTCTTGGTAAGATCGGTCAGGGGTTGAGCAATAACAGAATAATTCCTAATGAATCTACAGGAGACATTTGCAAAACCTAAAAACCACTGGAGAGCTTTCAGGTTATCTGGTCTGACCCATTGGGAGATTGCTGCCACTTTATCAGACTCCATTTGAATCTCCATGGGTGATGGGTGAACTTGACAAAAAATTGGTACTCACGCAAATGGGTCAGAACCAGCCTCAGGTGCCGCACATGAGACTCGCAGTCTAGGGAGTACACCAGAATGGCATCGAGATATATGACCAAGAATACCTCCAGGAAGTTGTGGATGACTGCGTTCATAAATCCCTTGAACACAGTGGGGGCATTACAAAGTCCGAAGGGCATGACTAGACATTCAAAATGTCTGAACGAGGTGTTGAACGCGGTCTTCCACTAATCTCCCTTTCGGATGCGAATTAAATTGTAAGCCACCCTTAAGTCCAATTTGGAAAACCAGTGGGCCCCTACCACCTGATTCAATAAATCAGGAATCAAGGGCAAGGAGCACTGGTTCTTCACTGTAATTTTATTCAAAGCCCGACAATTAGAGATGAGCGAACGCGTTCGTCCGAGCTTGATATTCGTGCGAATATTAGGGTGTTCGGGATGTTCGTTATTCGTAACGAACACCATGCGGTGTTCTGGTTACTTTCACTTCCTTCCCTGAGACGTTAGCGCGCTTTTCTGGCCAATTGAAAGACAGGGAAGGCATTACAACTTCCCCCTGCAACGTTTAAGCCCTATACCACCCCCCTGCTGTGAGTGGCTGGCGAGATCAGGTGTTCGCCTAATATAAAAGTCGGCCCCTCCCGCGGCTCGCCTCAGATGCGGTGTGAGTTAGATGAGGGACAGTGCTGTTTATACCGGAGCTGCTGTAGGGAAAGAATTGGTAGTTAGTGTAGGCTTCAAGACCCCCCAAAGGTCCTTATTAGGGCCACTGATAGCTGTGTGTTGGCTGCTGTTAGCAGTGGGATTTTTTTTTTTCTCAAAATCGCCTCTGCAGACCGTTGCACCTGGCATTAGGGACAGAAGTGCTGCATAGGCAGGGAGAGTGTTAGGAGTGAGTGTAGCCTTCAAGAACCTCAACGGTCCTTTCTAGGGCCATATTTATCCGTGTGCAGTACTGTCCAGGCTGCTGTTAGCTGTGCTGCATTTTTTTTGGGCTTCTCAAAATCGCCTCTGCAGAGCATTCCACCCTCCATTGATACTGCAGGGAAAGAATTGTATAGGCAGGGCCACAACACAGTTATTATTCATAGAATATACGCAGTGCTGCCTGTTGGTGGGAAAAAACTGAAAACAAATCTATTTGTCCAGCCTCTGTCCGTCCTTACGGGCTGTGGACACGTGTGAGCTGCGTGAAGAACAGTGCTAAATCATACGCACCCAGCTACGCTTTACTGCTGGCTTCGCCATTTGCTTTCCTTAATTGGGAAAAAAATACCTGCTCTGCCAGAGTTATAATAACTCTGCTACCCTCACGTTCTGTGACACATAAGCAGGGACACAGCACAGTTATTAAACTTCTCATGTTCATTGAATATACGCAGTGCTGCCTGTTGGTGGGAAAAAACTGAAAACAAATCTATTTGTCCAGCCTCTGTCCGTCCTTACGCCTGTGGAGACGTGTGAGCTGCGTGAAAAACATTGCTAAATCAGACGCACCCAGCTACGCTTTACTGCTGGCTTCGCCATTTGCTTTCCTTAATTGGGAAAAAAATACCTGCTCTGCCAGAGTTATAATAACTCTGCTACCCTCACGTTCTGTGACACATAAGCAGGGACACAGCACAGTTATTAAACTTCTCATGTTCATTGAATATACGCAGTGCTGCCTGTTGGTGGGAAAAAACTGAAAACAAATCTATTTGTCCAGCCTCTGTCCGTCCTTACGCCTGTGGAGACGTGTGAGCTGCGTGAAAAACATTGCTAAATCATACGCACCCAGCTACGCTTTACTGCTGGCTTCGCCATTTGCTTTCCTTAATTGGGAAAAAAATACCTGCTCTCCAAGAGTTATAATAACTCTGCTACCCTCACGTTCTGTGACACATAAGCAGGGACACAGCACAGTTATTAAACTTAGATAATTCATTCACTAGAGGCAGTGGGGCCTTTCGTTTTCCAAAAAGGGCAAAAATTATATTTGGCCTGCAGTCTTGCGCCAATTTATTTCCTGCCTGTGAAATCAAATCACTGGTAATACAGCATGCTGAGGGGTAGGGGTAGGCCTAGAGGACGTGGACGCGGCCGAGGACGCGGAGGGCCAAGTCAGGGTGTGGGCACAGGCCAAGCTCCTGATCCAGGTGTGTCGCAGCCGACTACTGCGCGATTAGGAGAGAGGCACGTTTCTGGCGTCCCCACATTCATCGCCCAATTAATGGGTCCACGCGGGAGACGGTTATTAGAAAATGAGCAGTGTGAGCAGGTCCTGTCCTGGATGGCAGAAAGTGCTTCGAGCAACCTATCGTCTACCCGCAGTTCTGCGCCGTCCACTGCTGCCAATCCGAATCCTCTGTCTGCTGCTCCTCCTTCCTCCCAGCCTCCTCACTCCACTACAATAACACCTGCTCAGGAGCGGGAGCACTCCCAGGAACTGTTCTTGGGCCCCTGCTTAGATTGGGCAGCAGCGGTTCCTCTCCCACCAGAGGAGTTTATCGTCACTGATGCCCAACCATTCGAAAGTTCCCGGGGTCCGGGGGAAGAGGCTGGGGACTTCCGCCAACTGTCTCAACAACTTTCTGTGGGTCAGGAGGACGATGACGATCAGACACAGTTGTCTTGCAGTGAGGTAGTAGTAAGGGCAGTAAGTCCCAGGGAGCAGCGCACAGAGGATTCGGAGGAAGAGCAGCAGGACGATGAGGTGACTGACCCCACCTGGTGTGCAACGCTTACTCAGGAGGACAGGTCTTCAGAGGGGGAGTCAAGGGCATCAGCAGGGCAGGTTGCAAGAGGCAGTGCGGTGTCCAGGGCCAGGGGTAGAGGCAGGGCCAGACCGAATAATCCACCAAGTGTTTCCCAAAGCGCCCCCTCGCGCCATGCCACCCTGCGGAGGCCGAGGTGCTCTAAGGTCTGGCAGTTTTTCACAGAGACGCCTGACGACCGACGAACAGTGGTGTGCAACCTTTGTCGCGCAAAGCTCAGCCGGGGAGCCAACACCAACAGCCTCACCACCACCACCATGCGCAGACATATGATGGCCAAGCACCCCGCAAGGTGGGACAAAGGCCGTTCACCGCCTCCGGTTTGCACCCCTGCCTCTCCCCCTGTGCCCCAACCTGCCACTGAGATGCAACCCCCCTCTCAGGACACAGGCACTACCGCCTCATGGCCTGCACCCACACCCTCATCTCCGCTGTCCTCGGCCCCATCCAGCAGTGTAGTTCAGCGCACCGTTCAGCCGTCGCTTGCGCAAGTGTTCGAGCGCAAGTGCAAGTACGCCGCCACGCACCCGCACGCTCAAACGTTAACCGTCCGCATCGCAAAATTCATCAGCCTTGAGATGCTGCTGTATAGGGTTGTGGAAACGGAGTCCTTCAAAAGTATCATGGAGGCGGCGGCCCCGCGCTACTCAGTTCCCAGTCGCCACTACTTTTCCCGATGTGCCGTCCCAGCCCTGCACGACCACGTCTCCCGCAACATTGTGCGCGCCCTCACCAACGCGGTTACTGCCACGGTCCACTTAACTACGGACACGTGGACAAGCACAGGCGGGCAGGGCCACTACATCTCCCTGACGGCACATTGGGTGAATTTAGTGGAGGCTGGGACAGAGTCAGAGCCTGGGACCGCTCACGTCCTACCCACCCCCAGAATTGCGGGCCCCAGCTCGGTGCTGGTATCTGCGGAGGTGTATGCTTCCTCCACTAAAGCACCCTCCTCCTCCTCCTCCTCCTCTGTCTCACAATCAAGATGTGTTAGCAGCAGCATGTCGCCAGCAGTCGGTGTCGCGCGGTGTGGCAGCACAGCGGTGGGCAAGCGTCAGCAGGCCGTGCTGAAACTACTCAGCTTAGGCGATAAGAGGCACACGGCCCACGAACTGCTGCAGGGTCTGACACAGCAGACCGACCGCTGGCTTGCGACGCTGAGCCTCCAACCGGGCATGGTCGTGTGTGACAACGGTCGTAACCTGGTGGCGGCTCTGCAGCTCGGCAGCCTCACGCACGTGCCATGCCTGGCCCACGTCTTTAATTTGGTGGTTCAGCGCTTTCTGAAAAGCTACCCACGCTTGTCAGACCTGCTCGTAAAGGCGCGCCGGCTCTGCGCACATTTCCGCAAGTCCCACACGGACGCTGCCACCCTGCGCACCCTGCAACATCACTTTAAGCTGCCAGTGCACCGACTGCTGTGCGACGTGCCCACACGGTGGAACTCTACGCTCCACATGTTGGCCAGGCTCTATGAACAGCGTAGAGCTATAGTCGAATACCAACTCCAACATGGGCGGCGCAGTGGGAGTCAGCCTCCTCAATTCCTTTCAGAAGAGTGGGCCTGGTTGGCAGACATCTGCCATGTCCTTGGTAATTTTGAGGAGTCTACCCAGGTGGTGAGCGGCGATGCTACAATCATTAGCGTCACCATTCCTCTGCTATGCATCTTGAGAAATTCCCTGCAAACCATAAAGGCAGCTGCTTTGCGCTCGGAAACGGGGGCGGGGGAAGACAGTATGCCGCTGGATAGTCAGGGCACCCTCCTGTCTATTTCTCAGCGCGTACAGGAGGAGGAGGAGGAGCATGAGGAGGATGAGGAGGAGGGGGAAGAGACAGCTTGGGCCGCTGCTGACGGTACACCGGCTGATTGCCTGTCATCCTTTCAGCGTGTATGGCCTGAGGAGGAGGAGGAGGAGGAGGAGGATCCTGAAAGTGATCTTCCTAGTGAAGACAGCCATGTGTTGCGTACAGGTACCCTGGCACACATGGCTGACTTCATGTTAGGATGCCTTTCTCGTGACCCTCGCGTTGCACGCATTCTGGCCACTACGGATTACTGGGTGTACACACTGCTCGATCCACGGTATAAGGAGAACCTGCCCACTCTGATTCCCGAAGAGGAAAGGGGTTCGAGAGTGTTGCTATACCACAGGACCCTTGCGGACAAGCTGATGGTAAAATTCCCAGCCGACAGCGCTAGTGGCAGAAGGCGCAGTTCCGAGGGCCATGTTGCAGGGGATGTGCGTAGATCGAGCAGCATGTACATCCCAGGCAGTGCAACAGTCTTTAAGGGCCTGGCCAGCTTTATGGCTCCCCACCAAGACTGTGTCACCGCTCCCCAGTCACGGCTGAGTCGGCGGGAGCACTGCAAAAGGATGGTGAGGGAGTACGTAGCGGATCGCACGACCATCCTTGGTGACGCCTCTGCCCCCTACAACTACTGGGTGTCGAAGCTGGACACGTGGCCTGAACTAGCCCTGTATGCCCTTGAGGTGCTTGCTTGTCCTGCGGCTAGCGTGTTGTCGGAGAGGGTGTTTAGTGCGGCTGGGGGAATCATCACAGATAAGCGTAGCCGCTTGTCAACCGACAGTGCCGACAGGCTAACACTCATCAAGATGAACAAAGGCTGGATTTCCCCAGACTTCTGTTCTCCACCAGCGGACAGCAGCGATACGTAAGCAATACGTAGGCTGCACCCGCGGATGGAAGCTACGTTCTCTCTCACCATCCAAAACGGGGACATTTCTGCTTCATCAATCTGTGTCTAATATTCCTCCTCCTCCTCCTCCTGCTCCTCCTCCTGAAACCTCACGTAATCACGCTGAACGGGCAATTTTTCTTAGGGCCACAAGGCTCACTCAAATAATTTTTCAGAACAATTTTTATAAGTTTCAATGCGCTTAAAAGCATTGGAACTTTAACTTGAACCAATTTTTCGTTACACTGGGCTGCCTCCAGGCCTAGTTACCACTTAAGCCACATTAACCAAAGCGATTAATGGGTTTCACCTGCCCTCTTGGCTGGCCATGGCCAATTTTTGGGATGTACATTAGTACTGTTGATACAGCAATTTTTGTGGGCCCTCGCCTACAGTGTAATCAAATTAATTTTTAGCCCACCTGCATTACAGCTGACGTTACCTCAGCTGTGTTGGGCAATGCAATGGGATATTTCTATGTACCGCCGGTGGCTTCCTGGCACCCACCCAGGCAGTGGGTCCACAGGGAGTTAAACCTACATGTGTCCACTTGTAAAGAACCCCAGTCTGACTGGGGCATGCAGTGTGGGCCGAAGCCCACCTGTATTACGCACGACATTACTACCTCAGCTGTGTTGGGCAATGCAATGGGATATTTTTGTGTACCGCCGGTGGGTTCCAGGGAGCCACCCATGCTGTAGGTGCACACTGAGTTTTTAATACATCTGTACACTTCTAAAGAACCCGTCTGACTGGGGCATGCAGTGTGGGCCGAAGCCCACCTGTATTACGCACGACATTACTACCTCAGCTGTGTTGGGCAATGCAATGGGATATTTCTATGTACCGCCGGTGGCTTCCTGGCACCCACCCAGGCAGTGGGTCCACAGGGAGTTAAACCTACATGTGTCCACTTGTAAAGAACCCCAGTCTGACTGGGGCATGCAGTGTGGGCCGAAACCCACCTGCATTAACCCTTTCCAGTCCACTGTGTGACCTGTGAAGACATTAGGGTTTAAGGCTGTACAGCTCCGTTGTTGGTAGACGTCCGTCGGGGTTCTCTTACTGTATATTGCCAGCCTCTCTGCTGTCGGAGCCTATCCTACGTGTCAGCTCATGCAGTACTGGCTTTAGCCAGCATATAGCGCCGTTGTATAACAGCAGAAAAAGAGTAAGCCCCCTAGGAAAACCATATACAAATTGGATTGGAAAGGGTTAAGCACAACATTACTACCTCAGCTGTGTTGGGCAATGCAATGGGATATTTCTATGTACCGCCGGTGGCTTCCTGGCACCCACCCATGCTGTAGGTGCACACGGAGTTTTTACTACATCTGTACACTTATAAAGAACCCCAGTCAGACTGGGGCATGCAGTGTGGGCCGAAGCCCACCTGCATTAAGCACGACATTACTACCTCAGCTGTGTTGGGCAATGCAATGGGATATTTCTGTGTACCGCCGGTGGGTTCCAGGGAGCCACCCATGCTGTGGGTCGACAGGGACTTCACAATAGGGAGTTGTACCTGCCTGTGTCTATGAATTAAAAAGCCCGGTCTGACTGGGGCATGCAGACACCTTGACAGAATGAATAGTGTGTGGCACATAGGTTCCCCATTGCTATGCCCACGTGTGCAGCTCCTGATGGCGGTGGCACAGGATTCTATTTCTCATTGCTTCTGTACAGCATTGTGGGCTATCGCTCCGCCACTTTTAAAGAGGGTCGCTGCCTAGCCGTGCCAACCTCTGCAGTGTGTGCCTGCGGTCCCTCGTCATGGCAGACGCAATTCTAAATAGACATGAGCGTGGTGTGGCATGAGGGCAGCTGAAGGCTGCGCAGGGACACTTTGGTGTGCGCTGTGGGGGGGAGGGGGGGCGGTTGGGCAGCATGTAACCCAGGAGAAGTGTCAGTGGAGTGTCATGCAGGCAGTGATTGTGCTTTGTTGGAGGTAGTGTGGTGCTTAGCAAAGGTATGCCATGCTAATGAGGGCTTTTCAGAAGTAAAAGTTGTTGGGAGGGGGGGGGCCCACTCTTGCCGGTATTGTGGCTTAATAGTGGGACCTGGGAACTTGAGATGCAGCCCAACATGTAGCCCCTCGCCTGCCCTATCCGTCACTGTGTCATTCCCATCACTTTCCTGAATTGCCCAGATTTTCACACATGAAAACCTTAGCGAGCATCGGCGAAATACAAAAATGTTCTCGTCGCCCATTGACTTCAATGGGGTTCGTTGTTCGAAACGAACCCTCGAGCAACACGGGAAGTTCGTTACGAATAACGAACACCCGAACATTTTGGTGTTCGCTCATCTCTACCGACAATCCACACAAGGCCTCAATGTCACATCCTTCTTCTTTACAAAGAAGAGACTTGCCTTGGTAGGGGAACTGGATGGCCTGATATGTCGTTTAGCCAGAGACTATGAAATTTAGGACTTAAGGGCTTCGTGCTCGTGTCCAGACAAATTGAAAATGGCTCCCTTAGGGATGGAACTGTCGGGGATCAAATCAATACCACAGTCCAACTCCCTATGGCGAGGCAAAGTCTCAGACAGTTTCTTCGAAAATACATCATGAAAATCAGACAAATACTCTGGAATAAGTATGGTGTCTGCTGAACACATGGATATAGTAGCTAAGTGACTATGACTGGATAACCCCCAATCTGTCAATTCCCGAGGGGACCAATCAAATCTGGGATTGTGCAGTGCCAACCAGGGCACACCAAGCACTACATCAACAGACATCCTTTCCATTACCAAGAACGACAGATTCTCAGAATGGAGAACACCCACAGTGAACTGTAACATTGGATTCCTCCAATGTACAACCCCTGCAAACAGAGGGGTAGAATCAATACTAGTGAAGCGTATGGGAATCTTTAACACTGAGAATTCAGTCATCAGAGGTCTGACAAAACTTAAACTAATCAAATTGGCGACAGCCCCCGAATCAATAAAAGCTTGACCGGACCGAGTGAAATTCCGGAAGCCAATCTGACAAGGCGCCAACAACTTAGGGAGTACCTGTGATCCTAGGCGATCCTCCCAAAGATCGCCTAGGATCTGAAGTTTTCCGCCGGTTCAGACTGATGTTGTAGACATTTCTGAGGACAGGTCGCTACATGATGTCCGGCTTTCCCACAATAGAGACAGAGGCGATGAGTCATCCGGAACCGTCGCCGTTCCTCGGGACTTAGGTGATCCACTTCCATAGGCTCGGCACCAGAAGTTGGCATGGGAGAAGTGGGAGCGGGTCTGCTGGATTCCCTAGCCTTACGGGCCTGACGTTCCTCTTTTCTAGATCTCAGCCTTCTGTCAGCTTTGACCACCAATTTCATCGCATTATTGAGTGTCACGGGAGCGGGATGAGAAATGAGTAGATCCTTGACAGCCTCACAAAGACCCAACAAAAACACATCTTTAAGGGCTCTATCGTTCCAAGAGGAAGAGGTTTCACCTGCATACAGTCTCAATTTAGAGCAATAGTCCTCTACCCACTGCTACCCCTGAGGTAGAGACATTAGATGTGATACTGCCAACCCCGCACTGTTCGGCTCATTAAAAATATCTCCAAGTTCCGGGAAAAAACAAATCAACTGACTGCAGGCAAGCCGTACTCTCGGGTAAGGAGTAGGCCCATGTCTGCGGGTGGACCCAAAAGTAAGGACATAATCAATTCAACTTCCTGAGATTCTGAGCCGGAGGAGCGGGGCCGCATCCGAAAATAGAATGTACATGCCTGCTGAAAAACAAAAAACTTGCTCCTCTCCCCTTAAAAAACCTCAGGAAGTGGACACTTGGGCTCAGGAATAGAAAGGGTGGTAGAAATATACACTAACTCCTGCTGCTCCTGGGCCACCATATGACCGGACAGGTCTTGGATCACGACCACTAAATCCTGCAACTGACTTGCGAGGGTACTCATGGCCTCCATAGGAGAGCAATTTTAAGGGCCAGTTATTATGTTACGCTATACTACTCTTGATACGCCAGCCCGGGTGCCCTAGATCTCACCCACCACCCCTGTCCCTACCTACTTCCCTCCACTCCTGGCTAACCCCAGACGGGCAACTGGGCAGCAATCCCTACTCTCACTAGGGACCGAAAAAGGGACGCTGGCGTACCAGGATGGAAAGGGTAGAATACTGACAGAAAAGGCAGATGTAAATAACCCACATGAGCAATAATAAGTAGAAGTGAGGCAAATGGAAAAACCTGGTGGATAATAGCAAAGCATAGCAGACAAGATGACAGAAGCAGGAGACCAACCGAGGCAGACTAGCTAGCACACTGAGGGAAACCAATAACTGGCAGTGATTGCCAGTCTCTGCCCGACCTTTAAACAAAAGTCTCCGCCTAGGGGCAGAGAGAGGGAGACAGCCAACTCCCAACAGAACATAATAAAAGGGAGCTCGTGCACAGCAGCTGCACTCATAGGTGCGGGCACGCACTGCCCCGCGCACCCAGCACCACGCCACAACGCCAGCCAGGCACCAGCGCCCTCGGCAGACGGACAACAAGCCGGGGGGATGCGCACCACGGAACCCCGCACGCCACCGCCCCGGGAGGACCAGCAAACCGCTGCATGGTAACATAAGCTCTTCCCTGAAAATAAGTCCTAGGTGTTTGAAAAAACAATGCATCACCTCTCCGGTGCTGTCCAGAATCAGCACGTCTTCTCCCCAGCTCTCCTGCACTGTTCTAAAGCATTTTTAAAAACCATGCCTCCTGAAAGCGCTGCCTCTGATTGGCTGAGCACTGTAACAAATCAAAGGCAGCGCTCAGCCATTTATTTATATGTAACAGGTCACAGACACTGAGGTCCCAAGGACACTTGGGCACTTGTAGGGCAGCGTGTCATGGATCCTTTCTTAGAAGAATTTATAATAGACCTTAAGTTTTCCATACAAGGAAAAAGAATTCTTAAATAATGAAAATAAAAATCATAAAGCTATGATGAAAATTACAGATGAAGACATTAGAATAAATTGTGGGCTGCATATCTTAAGTAGTGTGGGAAAGACATACTTAACAGCTTGATTAAAAAAGTTGACCTAGGACAAAGAATTAAGAAAAGAACAATTAATCTTGATGGTGAATGATGGAGTGTGAATGACCCTGTCTATACATCAATGCGGCAATAAAGATGTAAAGTAGGAAACATCTTGAGCAGGCAGATGTAGTGCTGACATGAATGACATGTAATTTTTTTTCCACACATTCTTGGTCTAATTTACGACCATAGTCTCATATTTTGCTGATTTGAACAGTGTAAATTATCTGTAATTCCAGAGAAACTAAATAGAAAAGTTCAAACTATGTGCTTTTAGGAATCCTTTAAAGTAATGTATTTGAAAATTAGTTTCCTACAGGTGACTAAGGTTGTTTCCGCAGCATTTTCCTGGATTTTTGCAAGCTCATTCAGATGAATGGGGCAGCATTTTAACTTTCTGCAAAAAATCAGCCTCGTGGGCTTCATTTAGATGTTCTGTGGACTAATTTAAATGACCATTGAATGCTGTTCATTTAAGGGATTGTTTCACTAAAAGAAGTTAAACCCTATCTACAAATCAAGAGATCGAGGCTCCTGGCGGTGCTTAAATGAACAGAGCATGCAAACTACAGATCTGTTAATTTCAATTGGACTGCCAAAGATAGTTAAGTGCATGTGCTCAGCTACCTCCAACAGTCCCATTGAAATGAATAGAGTGGTGGTACACATGGTCCACCACTACCCCATTGATTTGGGGAACTTTGGAACCCCTGTTTTACTGACTGTTGGGGTTCTATCAATTGGACCTCCACTGATCAGATAATTAATTATCCGTTATCTAGTGGTTACGTGACACCTATTTTGGTGAACGACCCCCTTGATTGCATTTTTGTGGGTAATGTATTGGTTATTTAAAAGTGGGATTTGGAATGTAGGCATCATCTTGATAAATAAGTAATAAGGGGTTGTCGACTTTAGAAATCTTACTTCTGCTAGAGGGGACAAACTGTATGGAAATAAGCCGATCATGGGATACCGATTGCTGTAATCTATAGGGGAACCCAAGAGCAAGGTTCTGCATTGCCACCATAGTGAAATTTAGCATCAAGTACTAAGTCCTCTACAGCAATGGTTGCCATTTGCAAAAAAAAGTATTCTAAATTCTGAAAAATAATCTCCCTTCTAAGAGCCCTTTTACATAGGAGGTTTGTTGGGTGTAGATTCGCTCAGTGAACAGAGCCGGAGCAGGCTAAAGATTGTGCCGGCTCACCGGTCTTCATTCACAGCAAACAGTCATTCATATATGCCTATTTACAAGGTCTAATTGTTGGTAAGTTTTTATGCATGCATAAATTAAACAATAAATGATTAATTAATTAATTATTGTTCCTTGTTCAGTTGCTGAATACACTGTGAATTCTATAAGGAGACAACTATACTCCCACCAAAAATATCAGTCCCACACATCAACCGCTATAAGGAACCCAAAAATAAATGTCCAAGACAGGGCTACAGAGATTATCATTAAAAATGTGTTTATTAAACATTACATATTTAATGAAAGCATTTAAAAAAAACATAACATGAAGGAAATGCAGTATCAATACAAGGTACAAGGGAAATACATCCATGAATTCATGAATGGGTGAGTGCTGCCTCTGATTCGCTGAGCGCAGGGACCAATCAGAGGTAGCCTATTCAGCATACAGGGATTTTACATCCCCGCCTGATAAAAAATCCTCAGAGCAGTGCAGGAGAATAGCCGGCTGAACGCTGCTGAGCCCCGGCAGCTGCAGAGAGGTGAGTATACTTTTTTTTCAATTTTTACACATTTTCGGATTGATTTTCAGGAAAGGACTTATATTTGTAGCTCTTCCCCGAAAATCACTGCAGCGCTTGCCGGCAACCCATTGCTTTCAATGGAGCCAGCTGTATTGTTCTCTGTATGTCAATGGGGCTGCCGCAGCTGCCGCCAGCGCCGTTGACCACAGGTGAAACCCCTGGATGTGACAGCATCCAGGGGTTTCACATCCAAGGAATTCCCTGCTACAGCTGTTCCAAATACAGTATTTGAGCAGGCTGCTTTTACACTAAACAATCCCTTTAAAACAGCAGCACAAAATGCATTAGTGGATTGAAGATGCAAACATATGAAGGTAAGCATTATGATCACGGCAGATAATTTAAGAGATACTCTCCAATTTACCATTTGTGGACCATTGAGTGAAAACTAAAGGTGAAACAAAATAAACTCTATACTGTGCATTAGTCTGACACTGTCTTGGTAATTGGAATCCTTTATACTATGATAAAACACATTATGGTGGAATATCTTAGAAATTGCTATCACCATATAGAACATCATAATGAGCTATATGCAGCAAGGTAGCACAGAGAATCTGAAAACTTGGAACATTATCAAAGCCTTTAGAAATCAAAGACAGCTAGAACCCAATGCTAATATAGAACCTGTTAAGATAACAACTCACTGAAGATGAATGGACATCTTTGAACATAGTCAAATACTAAAGTGTGGTAGGATAATAATTGACCATTTTATTAATGTTTTCTTTAAGGCCAAAAAAAAAAAAGTTAAAGAAGACCTCTCACGTGATTAGTTTTAGTTTTATTATTTAGATGTAAGTCTGTAGAAGATACATTAAAAAATGATATTGTGGCTTTTTAATTTTTATTTAGAAAAACTTCACTGGGGCGGCCATATTGGAAACACACATAACTTTTCTCTATTTTGTATTATAAACAGTGCAACAGAGTGTATGTGTTTTATGGCAATTGCAATGAGCGTGCTTTAGCACTTTTCTGCACTTTGACTTAACATTACATCAAGGGCTCTATGTAATTAGGGCACGTTGATGTACTGTTACATCAAGGTGATCGCACAGGCACGGCTACTGTACCCATGTGATCACTGGCAGGAGGATAATTGTAATGCACATTGCACTCTAGCACAACTGCTGGGATTGGTTAAAATTCTGATCCTGGCAGTTAGTTCTCTGCTGTGGTCAAGCCTGATGATGGCACTGAAAGGAAGACTTGTAGTCATGATCTTCATAGTCAAAATACTAATGACCACCTGTCCGTCCATGCGTGAGTGAGTTACATGGTCCTCCCCTGATCACATGATGGTGACATCATCGCAGGTCCTTCTTCCCTGTGATTCCCTGCAAACCCCTTTGGCCTCATTTCGTATGTAATACTAACAACCACCTGTCTATAAGTGAGTGACTGTGTGAGTTACATGCAAAGATGCCACTGTCATGGGATAAGTCACCAGGGCTCTGAAGTTTATTAAAAATCTGCAGAGTCGGACAGCAGCCATGTGCTTACATAATGGTGATGAGGTCACCATCATGTGATCATTCAGCTGTGTGGGAGGAGTCTGGGGTCACATGAGCTGGGAGTGATCAGTGTGTGCAGGATTCTGCTGTGCTTCTTGTGATCCTTGGTGTATGGGATATAAAATGTATGCAGCAGAGCTGTATGTGATATACAATGTATTAGAGCTGTGTGGGTGTGACATGCATGTAGCAGAGCTGTGTGGCTCTTCATTGCGCCACCAGAAAAACTGGAACTATAATTTCCTAATAATTACTAGTATCTTTATGGGAACAGCCAGCAACAAGATAAATGACCCCACGGCTGTTTTTTTTTTTAAAAGCCTGTCAAGGCTGCCCTAATAGATGCCTGTACATATTGCAACGCATACTGTAACTAACTATGCCTGCATATTGCAATTAAAAAATGAAATGAAATTAAATGAAAGTCCCTTTAAAAGATAAAAAAAATGTTAGAAATTTACATTTCATTTTCAATAACACATATACACTAACATGTAATAAAAACATAATGGAATAGTTTTTCTTTTTTGCTTGCCCCCCGCTGTCAGCACAACAACACAGGCAGATCATTCCAATCCCTGTATAGTGGCCGGCACTTGTAATTGCAAGTGCAGCCTTCATTGATTTTAATGATTGCTGCACCTGCAGCTACCAGCACCGACTATTACAGAAGGGTCAAAGCTATTTGTTTCTGCTCTGTACCCTGTGTTGTTACCCTGACATTGGGTGCCCAAACAGCTGATTCATTGGGATCATGAGTGGCGGACCCCAGACGATCAATAGTATTTCCCCAGAAAATGCCTTTAATGAATAGAACTGTCAATGGATTATTGCAATCTCCAGGAAGTGATAGATTACAACTTTCCTACAGCAAGTGACAGGGTAGACCCATACAGAGCCATATCTGCATGTATAATGTATAGTGTTGCTAAAGGCTGATTTAGACACAACGATGCTCGCTCAAAGCCATCTTTTGAGCAAGAATCGTTGTTTCTGACTGCACTGACATTCAGCAGTTTTCGTTAACCAGTCGCTGATTGTTCTTTTTCAGCATGCTGAAAGAGAGCGATCAGCCTTATCAGGAGTTCATAGCAAGATACCGCTGATACTATTGTTTCAGCTATATCCTGCTCTGTGAACACAGCCCGGGTATGAAGAACACAGCGCTCTAGCTGTGTTCTGCACAACTTGCACAGAGCACACAGCTGTATACCAGCTGAGCACTCCATGAACAGCTGGGGTATGAAGAATACAGCGGTCCAGCTGTGTTCTGAATACCCCACTCGGATTGCTCAGCTGTATAACAGCTGAGCGCTGCAAGCAGAGAACAGCTGGATGCAGAAGACAAGCAGCCCGGCTTGTCTTCTGCATACCCCACTCGAAGCACAAAGTGATCACTCAACACACGATTATCACTCAAAAGTCGCTCAAAATACATCTTTTGAGCGATAATCGTTGTGTCTAAACCAGACGTTACTTGCCTTATTTAGGCTCCAGAAGTACTATAAAGCTGTCATGAAATCTCTGTGCTGACTGTGTTCCAGTCTACACAGCAAAGCTGACAAGTGAACTTTAGAAAATAGCAACCTATTGAAGCAACTCTAGTGGCTATTGTGTGTAAAAACACAAATCTAATCACAGAACAATAAAAAATACACAAAGCATTACCAAATAAACATCGAGACGACCAAATAATCACAGAATAGTAAAAACATGCACAACAAATTTAAAAAAATTATTGAACTCCTAAGTAATTTTCTAATGCTATTTTCCTTTTAATAAAACCGATACAACTTTCCCCCAAGGTAGACCTTTCTTAGAGCAATTATAATGAACTGCTGAAACAATTGCAGCTGAAATGTTACAGCCTGTACTTTAGGTTGATACTGGTTGGTCTCATACCAAAAAATGTGAATATTCAGGGACACCTGAAACTAATTATTGCAGTTTCTGTGCCAGGGATATTTCTGTAACAGTGTGGACATATTTAATGAGCAGAAGTGTGCAGGGTATTATGAACCCACAAAACAAATTAATGTGTTTCACATGAATGGGTGAGTGAATGCACATCACAGCTTAGTGGGGAAAAAAGACCTAAATAGCATTACTGAATGTTAATTTTATTAAGAAACTGGCCACCATTGCTAATGATACTGTTAAAAATGGTAATTATTTTCTTTTCAATATAGCTGCATTAACTTAAGTTCTGCAAAAGATTTATTTTCCGCCGTTTAAATATAGTGCAATTAAAAACCGCAATAGTTTCACTAAAATTATAGTATGGTATATTGTTGCTTTTAATTAATATTCATTTATTCAAATTGAATGTAGGAGACTAACAGCAACCAAGACGTGTCTCTTCAAAATTGCTCTACAACTCCTAGCATGAAATGCAATACCGCCATACTACAATCAAGAAAGTAGCTATATGGGATGTATTCGGCCCTGGTGCCCGAGAGGGTCAACGGTCTGGACCGCTAAGAAGACACCGGTATTATAATTTAAATGGCACATAGTAAATGGGAGCCCTGCTGCAGATTTAGAATTGGGGAATAGTAGGTTCTCAATAAACTGTACATTGCTTAATGTATTTTAGTTACTTAAAGAAATGGTTATCCCAACAAAATCATGGATTGCATATCTTTGAAGGGGTTACACCAAGATTTCAAATTATCCCCTATCCCCAGGATAGGGAATTACTTGCTGATTAGTGAAGGTCTCACTGCTGAGGCCCCAGTCAATGTCCAGAATGGGGGTCCTGTATCCCTCATCCTCCTCACTATACAGTGAGGAGGAGACTAAATGGAGTGCTGGTCATGCAAGCACACTGATGCTCCAATCACTTTCAATGGCCCTCGGAAGATACCCGAATGCCAAGTACATCTGTCAGCCCCATTGAAATGAATGTAGTGCTGACTGCCTATGCTCAACCGGTACTTCATTCATTCTGACGTCACTATGCTGGAGAAGTGAATCTTGCAGTCAAAGGCAGAGGGTGACAAGAGACCAACATTGTCAAGCTCGTCAGTGGTCTCAGCGGTGAGATGTCAACCAATCAGCAAGGTATCCTCTATCCTGTTGACGGGATAACTAGTAATCTTGTTACAAGCCTTTGAAGGGCTCAACAATTACAAAAAATGGCCACACTTTATATTACTAAGAAAATAGGATCAAGCCTACTTAAAAGTTACAGAAAAAGGCCGTGCTTACTGATTTAAAGGTACAAAGACAGGTACAAAAGCAGCAAAGGCAAGCTTAGTACTTGCACATAGATAAGGCTTGTATAGGATGACAATTACACGGTTACGTGGTTACGTATAGTGCCCCAAACATGTTTACAGTCATACTATTAGATCAGATGGGCAAAACCACATCTTTTTATTGCATGATACAAAGCATTTGTAGGAGTGGCCAACGAAAGTTGCCTTGGTACATTAAAGTCCCTCGGGAGATGTTCATACTTTGGAGTATTGTCCCTCTCTAGACTCCTGCCCTAAAATTGGTTATAAAAGAGTCTATCACAGGGCTGACAAGCCATTAAACCAGACAGTAATAATACTTTCTTGCAACAACTGAAATTATTTACTATTCATAGTATAAACCAGACAGTTTCTGACAATTTTCACAGTTTTGGCTAGATAGTGTGCCGCCCTAGTGGCACAATGGCTCTTCAAATTTTTCTAGAACTTGCGTGCCCCAGGGACTTGCAGGCTGCGTATTTGTCTGCAGTGCGCTTTGCATACCATTTTCGCTTCAATATATCTCCATGCTCAGCAAGCTTTCCAATTACAATTCGCTCTCCTACTGTCTCCTGGAGATAGACGTGACACAATTTCAGAGGCTTCCTTTTTTCAGGCCACATAATACCACATGAACTCTAACCTAAAAGAAAAAGAATGGGTGAAGTGACCCTGTGGTGGTGCCTAAGGCCATACGGTTAAGCTGGTGTGCTGCCATCTAGATGTATGCCTTACTAGCGGTAGTTGTAGACTGTAGTGTGTAGAGATGTTTAGCTAAGAAGTGAGGATAAGAACCTCTTTATTGATGAATCAATACAAAACCAGCATGAACTGCATTTGGAGGCAGGAAGCCTCTTTTACAGCTAAGCTGAGGACAGATGAGCTGTGTGGGTGGCTGACTGTTTAGGGCAAAGGGTCAGGCTCCATGACGGAATGCGGATAGGCATGCAGATAAGCCTGAGTCCACCATGGGGAACTAGGTGCCTGCTATAATATTCACACCTTTCCAGAGCACGCCTCTTTTCGAGTCATGAGACCCATTTAGTGTCCCACGCCACTAGTCATCACCTGTATTAACAGATGAATAATAAAACCAATGGCTGCCTCCCTTACATACTGACACCTATAGCAATCCTAACATTTCACAAGCCTTATCTATGTGCAAGTATAATATTAAGTAGTCATCCCTCATGTATGGAAAATGTATTTGCAACTGTGCTATCACCCCATATAGCATTTTTCCTTTCCAGCATGCCATTGAGAACTGATATTAGTACCTGCCTTTGCACCTTTGTATAAGTAAGTATGGCCTTTTTAATGTAATTTTTTAGTAGATTTGGTCACACTTTCTATTATTTATTATTAGGGGTTCTTTATATTTTTGCTGAATGTCATCCTAATTTTCCATTGTTCTGCAGCCTCCGCCATTCAGTTTGAATGAAGTTTGTTTAGAGGCTTTGCTATGCAAATTGTGTAGTTAAGTGAGCACATCCTGGTGCTGCACTAGCATGAAAAGCTATTACACCACTACCAACCAGGCATGGATAACATATTGTTATGTCCATACTGAGCGTTAAAGCACCAGGCTCAGCACGGATGCACGTCAGTGTTCACATGGAACAAATAAAGTCCAGAAAATCCTACATAACACACTGAAACCTCCACCTACAAGGGGAAATGATGGAGAATCTAGCCCTAACAGCTGAAGAGATAGGAGGATACCCATGCCTAAAGTAGGGTGATCGTCCCGAAAAGGACGATCCCGAAACTAGGCCACCTGTACTGACCATGGATAGATACAGGAAAAGTCAATAATAAGGTGGTAACAACTAATAGCATCAGCAGTAAATGTAGAAACAATACTAAGATATAAATCAGTATATCAACTACTTAGCTTAATCTGGATGGCAGCGCCAAGAGGAAAACGACTAGACCAACTTTACCTACAAGTGATGAATAATGAGCAACTTCTGAGAGCAGAGCTAGAAATATGTAAACCCCCTCTCAACTAGATAAACCAGCCAATGAAAAAACAAAACACCTAGGGGAATTTTAACATACAAATCCAATGACCCTTTATCAATGATGGGGGGACCCAAGGAGATAACAAATGTCCAACCAAAAAAGTGTCATAACATGACTTGGACCAACCTTGTACCACCAGTCCGCTTCCGCCTGTCGGCCAGTATACTACGGGCCTTTCATGGCTGTCAAGTTTTTTCTAGAAAAAAATTAGTGACATCATTTTATGCTTACTGACCAAAAAAATTGGAAGACCATTGTTAACTTGTCGAAGAAGACAAAAAGAAAACTGATGCATATGGGGGGTGCCTTTTTTCTAAAACTTAGACTTCATCTCTTTTTTTTCATGTTTTCAATGCTAGTAATTCATTTTCTTTATCGCAATTATAGCATTGGGGATTAAAATAAATATTAGCATTTAAGCTTTCATCATTTCCATTGGATAAATGTGCTCTAAAATAGAAATTTACCCTTTGGAAAATCAACAACCTAGCACATTTTCATAGTTTGTTTTCATCTCAAAATCGGAACACCTAAAATATGTCTATAGTACCGAAGCAATGGGTAAAGGAAAAATAAGAACTTTTAGTGTAAACTATTTTTTTTCTACAATCACAGGAAATCTGAAAGGTTCAATATATAGGGCTTGATGGTGGATCTACCTACTGAAGTCAACGGGAGCAACCATAATCAAGCTTGCATGGCTGTTTGTGTAATAGACTTGTATGGAGGAAGCTGCACAAATGCATGACCACTTCTACAGTACATTCAATCTATACCTGTTGCAGCCACCTCACTTGGCAGAACGCCTATTCTCTTGATAGATAAAGGTGGGACCTCACCTAAAATGCATTTGTGTCATATCCTGCCATATATTTCAGGATTCAGAACATACACCTGAGTTTGCCTGGATTATTAATATCACAGTTTCTTTGTTGGGTTTTTTAATATCACTTTTTACATTTTTCTTAGATAGATACTGCTCTTCCATTTCACAAGATTTAGAATCTAAAAGCAAGTAAAATGCATGTTAGAAATGACAATTTCCGAGATCTCCAGGCTGATGCTTGCTCTAAACAAGTTCACTGGTAAATCTGAAGGACTCAGAGAAAGAACGAGCAAAGTCTACTTTTTTGCTTTTTTAAACAAAACCTGCCATCTTGTAGATTAAGGGCTCAGTTAGACGAGCGATTTTTTTTGCACGTCTATGTGTGCAAAAAAAATGCACTCCATGACTCCATGTATGTTGAAAATGCGCGTGACCGCAGCTCCATTCCCATTACTTTCAATGGGTCCAGCTGGCGACAGCAATGGGATGCAGGCAACCCTCGCAGTGGGTTTCGGGGAAGGGCTTGAATTTATTAGCCCTGCCCTGAAAATAAGCCCTAGCTGCTGTAAAAAAAAAAAAAAAAAATACATCAACTCTCCGCTGCTGTCGCGCTTCGGCGTGTTTTCTCGCTGGCTCCCCAGTACCTTTCTGAAGCTTCTTCTCCTGCCAGGGATTTAAAAATCCCTGCCTCCTGAAAGAGCTGTGTCTGATTGGCTGAGCACTCGGCCAATCACAGGCAATGCTCAGCCATTCATTGAATGACAGCTGATTGCTGTCTGTGATTGTTCACAGTGCTCAACAACAAATGCACTGCCACAGATGTTACAGCTGTGGCACAGGATCGCGATCTTCTCCATATGTTTTCATTGTGCCAGCGCTGCTGGCTCTGGCCCCATTGACAGCAATGGGCTTGGAGCTACGGTCAGATGCATTTCACACATCTGCGCATTTTTTTTTTGTGCACATAGGTGTGCAAAAAGAATCGCTCATCTTACTGAGCCCTTACAGTCTTCAAAATCTAATTTCATTGCATACTTTAGACTTGATGAGTTGTGGAAACTTTAAAATTAAAATGATCAATTTTCAGTAAAAGTGTAAAACTTTAATTATTCTTTCACCAAGACCTTTATTTGGTTCTATGGAAGAGTTTCACATGTAGAGATCACTGTATACACTATTCATCCATTAAATGGATTTTCCCATTGTAAAAAAGAAAATCAACAGCTAGGCATGACACTAAATAAAAAAGAGACCATATTCACCATTTTTCAACTCCCCCAGGTCATAGCTCCAACTGTTGATCTGTGCATCTGTTAAAAATCAGCTGACTGCTGCAGCCAATCAGAGGCCGCAGCACCACCATCTGAACTCTTGGCATAAGTGCTCACATTCTGGGCACCATCATGCCAGGAGTTTGGGATGGTGACATTGTGGAAGTCACTTGACTTCCACCGATCATACAAATCGGCAGCTGGAGCTAGAGCCGCCGGAACTGCTCAACTGTATCCCATGGAGTAGAAAACAAATGAGTATAGTCTTTTTTTCCTGCCACTCCCACCTGTTATTCTTTATCTTTTTTCAGTGGTAAAACTATTTTAAATTAAAAGTACAGGAAAGCAGATGTCAAACACACCCTGCCCATACAGTACCCATTATGCAGAATGTGCAGAAGGTGCAATAATAATAATATTCTCAGATTCTACATCTCCAGTATCTGCCTAAGCTACAGAGCATTTTATATGATATAGTTAACTGGCTGCGTATTTGACATGACTAATGTATTTGATTTTGTATCGCACACATATATATCTGTTGCGATGTTTAGCACTTTTTAGGCCTGAAGAGAAATCTCTAGAGTGCCATGAATCTATACTGTTTTTCCTATGGTTTTCAACAACATAAAATCTGAAGAGCAACAGGGTAACTGGAATGGTGACGGTTTCATAGAAGAGCAAATTGGTACAGGGAAAGTCATTTCATATAGGAGGATTACTGTGTAGGAGGTGAAATAAGTAAATGATTGAAGTAGAAACGATTCCGTATGCTTTCAGCTTAGACTCACATAGTGTTTACGCCTTCTTTTGCTTGAATTTCAGCAGTAAAATGTTTAGACTTTTTTTTTTTGCTAATTAATTTACTTTTATTTATTCTTCTCTAGTGCTAGGAAGACACAGCAAAAAATGTTACTTAAACTTTTTGTTCTTCACTAGAGATGAGCGAGCGTACTCGTCCGAGCTTGATGCTCGTTCGAGTATTAGGGTACTCGAGATGCTCGTTACTGGAGACGAGCACCACGCGATGTTCGAGTCACTTCCATTTTCTTCCCAGAAAAGTTTGCGCCATTTTCTGGCCAATAGAAACACAGGGAAGGCATTACAACTTCCTCCTGTGAAGTTCCAGCCCTATCCCACCCCCCTGCAATGAGTGGCTGGGGAGATCAGGTGACACCCGAGTATCTAAACTGGGGCCGGCCGCGGCTCGCCACAGATGCATGCTGAGAGACATTAAGGAAAGTGCTGTCCTGCTGTAGCTGCTATAGGGAGAGTGTTAGGCTGTTATCTTCGTCTTCAAGAACCCCAATGGTCCTTCTTAGGGCCACATCTGACCGTGTACAGTACTGTTGAGGCTGCTTTTAGCAGTTTTGCACTTTTTTTTTTGTATATCGGGCGTGCAGACCATAGCGTCCTCAGTCTGCAGTCATTTTACTGAGTATAGGGGCAGTACTGGTGAGGCAGGGACAGTGGTACAGGGAAAGAGATATACTGGCTATAAAGGCAGTGGGCTTTTTCAAAAAAATTGGAAAAAAAAATATTTGGGCTGCCTGTGACCGTGTTCAGTTTACTGCTGGGGGTAGTAGTCACCCATTAATACCCTAGACTGCTACTACTACTAAAATGGAACTAATACTGTGCTCCCCCTATACTGCTGCTTTGGAATTGTTACTGGGACCTGTCTTGACTGCTACTATTACTGAAATGAAACTAATACTGTGCTCCCCCTATACTGCTGCTAGTGATATGTTACTGGGGCCTGTCTAGACTGCTACTACTACTTAAATGGAACTAATACTGTGCTCCCCCTATACTGCTGCTAGTGATATGTTACTGGGGCCTGTCTAGACTGCTACTACTACCGAAATGGAACGAATACTGTGCTCCCCCTATACTGCTGCTTTGGAATTGTTACTGGGGCCTGTCTTGACTGCTATTATTACTGAAATGGGCAGTTGGGCAGCATGTTATCCAGGAGAAGTGGCAGCGGAGTGTCATGCAGGCAGTGATTGTGCTTTGTTGGAGGTAGTGTGGTGCTTAGCTAAGGTATGCCTTGCTAATGAGGGTTTTTCAGAAGTAAAAATTGTTAGGAGGGGGCACTCTTGCCGCTATTGTGGCTTAATAGTGGGACCTGGGAACTTGAGATGCAGCCCAACATGTAGCCCCTCGCCTGCCCTATCCGTTTCTGTGTCGTTCCCATCACTTTCTTGAATTTCCCAGATTTTCACAAATGAAAACCTTAGCGGAGCATAGGTCCCATACAAAAATGCTCGGGTCGCCCATTGACTTCAATGGGGTTCATTACTCGAAACGAACCCTCGAGCATCGCGGGAAGTTCGACTCGAGTAACGAGCACCCGAGCATTTTGGTGCTCGCTCATCTCTATTCTTCACTGATCTAGTTAGAGAAGGTTGTATTGACCCACTCAAAATCCAGAAAGTTCTTCCATTGGGCCCAGGCATTGACATGGTAATGGATCCAGCAGAAGACAACCCCATTGGGAGATGACGTTGGAGTATAGCAATATAGTAGTTTGCCTTTCCTTCACCTAGCTTACACATTTGGTTTTCATCTTAGGATCCTTTAACATGCAGTGATTTGTTCCCATAGACGAGGCTTATCAACAAGATTGTTGCTCATCTATCTGGCCTTTGCAACAAGCAGAAGGGGCAGAAGTAGCCTGAGTGGATGAACTAACGGTAGCGTGGTCACGGTGCTGGCTACTCTGACTAAGATGGCTACTCATGCAATAGGAGGATTACAATGGACTTGTGTTGGAGGATGGACTCGTGTTTGCAGTGGTGAAATAATTGAGACCAATCTAGGTAGTTTAGGGAAAACCAAAGGTACACAGTTTACTTAGTACTTGAAGAGTTAATGAAGCAGTTCACACTTTGTAGATTCTCAATCAATGGTAACTTTAGCAAATTATCTGGTAACAAACATAACAGGCGATTATTCTTTAACTCTCTCTCTATTAGGGGAGATGTACCCGCCAGTTATCTGGGGGTTGCTTTGGATAGTTATTGGTAGCAGTATGGAGGGACTAGTGCGGGGTTGTCTGTTCTACCAAAATTCGCTCACGACTGAAAATTACACTTTTCATCCAGCTTCCACGTGGTCTGCCCTGACTCTGGTTCTTTTCAATAGGGCTGAAAAAGACTCCACTCCCACTCTGTATGCTGTTGGCTCTCTAGTCCTCTCTGCTCCTTGTTCCCGATGTTCTCCTCCAACTCCCGACCTCCGGTAACTTTGTAAGGTGTGGCAGCTCCTCACTCTGCTGCCTATATCTACCTCCTCCTCCCAGTTCACTTTCCAGGGCTTGACTCACCTCCACCAATCAGAAAATTAATGACAATCAGCCAATCAGGAGTGGGCTGTTGCTGGGCAGACTAGATTTAGCCTGATATTGAGGGAAAGTCAGAGTTTTTCTCCTGCAGAATGCCTCCTATGTCCCCCTAAGTGCTCATAGCGAGGATTCCAGGACTTGTTAACTCTATTGACTACCCTGTAGGACCCTCTGGGTCACTACACCTTTACAAGGGCTGAATTAGACACTGCGCAGGAAGAACAATCATTCATGTGAACATCCCATACAGAGAATAATCACTGTCAGCAGCACACCTCTCATTCTCAGATGGAGATGACAATGATGATTCTTTCGGCTGCCTAAAAAATGAAATCAACTGATAAATGAGCATTTGCTCATTTGTGGGCTGATCAGATGCAGCTTTACATGAACCGATAGTTGGGCAGATGTGTATTCATACAAATGCTCATGCCCGATTGCTGGCCCTTGAAAAGGGCCTACAGTCATCTATTTAAAATACCGTGGGTAAGGGCTCCCACACACTTGCGTTTTTGTAACGCTGCGTTTTTTGTTAACGCGATTGTCAATGGGACTTTCTAATGTTAAAAAGGCACCGCAATGCACCAAAAATGCAAGTTGCGTTGTGTTGCATTTTTAACATTAGAAAGTCCCATTGACAACCGCATTAACAAAAAACAGCGTTAACGAAACGGGAGCCCTAAGGCAGAGTGACTTATTGGTGCTCTTCTAGCACATACCACGGGGCAGGTCTGTTACTAGACTCTTTTCCATTTGGACAAAGATTTAATTTGTTGCCTTACCCCTTTAACTAATAACATGGTCAAAATAAAGTGGCTTATTGGTGTGAGGGTCATGGACGGTGAGGGTGGTGGTGTGTCCCTCATAGAATGGTACTCCACAGGCTCTCTCAGTAATAGGGCACCCCTCCCAAGCCTAGGATCAGATTGTATTTTCCCTTGTTTTTCCACCTCTTCTATGCATCTGTGGTCTATAGGGTGGCTTAGGGCCAGATGAACCTACCATAGGGTATAAGGGATAAGCCTCTCTCTCTATGTACTCAAAATCAGGGCACACCATTTCCATGCTTAAAACAATAACTTTATTTTGTAAAATGGACAGCAAGGTAGAGTGTCCAAAATTCACGGGGTGCAGCAGTTGAATTTGTTGAGAATAGTTGCAAATGAATGGTTGGTTGAAAACATTCCTTGAGAGTGTTTTCTGCCATAAAAGGAAAGAGTAGCAAAGTCCCACTAAGTCTTCATCTCCGGTATGGGTTACAGATGGAGTGGAGTCATGACTGTAGGCTCCGAATGCTCAGCACACATGCATCTCTGTTAAAGTCACCGCAGGTAACCACACGATCACTAATAGCAGCTGAAGTGCAGGGCTGGAGGAACTGACTTCATGAATATACAAACCAGTGGTCTGGTGGATAGTAAATAACTTTGGTAGCTAGGGAGTATGAAGAGGTGTCATACCAAAATCCAATCTCCGATAGGAGGAGGAGAAGACATGTCTTGTCTCAACTCTACATGGAACCCCTCTAAAAACAGGAAGCACATGACACATGACACTTCCATTCATGCCTGCAGCCACTGACCCTCCCCTTAAGTGACATTGTTCATAAAATACAGAATACTAAAAACAACTATAAAATAAGCAGATAATGGACACACCAAGAAGGAGAATAAGGAACCAGCACCCCAACTTACATTCCCTCCCCCCCACACACTTTAAACTAGCCAGTTCTCTGGCTTGCAATAAGCACATACAAACTTTTGTTAACAGACCACGGCATACAATAGTATACTGTTATCATTTTGTCAGTACACAGTTATTTTGTGCAGCTTCCCCTCCAGACACCACCACGATAGGGCTATAAATAAGGTAGGATTGGGCACCATTCTGTTCAATGTTAACAGTCAACAGCTATAGATGGCATAGACTCAGTCTCCATAGCCAGATTTGAAGGGCAGATGGTTATATTTTTGGGGGCTGCCAAAGTGGGGGGCATATGAGGCCTAGCAGAAAGCACTATCCGGGATATGTAGTTGGCTTGTGCTATAGGTACATCATTGTGGGCAATGATGTCCAACTCAATTCCTAAACTATGCTTCAGAGCCAATCAGTCCAGCTTAAGCTACCTTTCATAAGGCTGAGTAACAGCTGTGGCCTAGTACCCTCTAGGTCCTAAGAGCCAGGCATGATACAAAAATTCACCCTTCTGCTGGTTCCACAGTTCTGAATGCTGTCTGTCCCAATCAAAAGAATCCCTGCAGATGAAGAGGTCATCTTCCACAACAGTGTCCATATGAACCCAAAGCCGTCCATACAAATCAAATGTTTATACCACACCTTCGTGTCAGAGTGGTGTCTCTTGAGGATTGCAATGACAGTCCATTAACAATTTCCTTATGTTCTGCTCCTTCTGCTTTCTTTCCTTCTGATAGGCTTGCAGAAAATATCTTACAAAGTCCTTATATAGTGGCTCCGTCAGTGGGATAGCGCCATCGAGAAGGCATGTGTTTATCCTGTGAAAGACTATGCCACTTGTAAGGGTAGCAGAGTATCCTTCAACGGGGGGGGGGGGGGGGGGGAGTACTCCACATGCTCTCCTGGTAATAGGACACTCTTCCTGAGATTAGGGTCAGATTGTAATCTCCCTCATTTTTCCACCTCACTCAGGCAGCTGCAGACTATAGGGCAGCTTGGGGACAGTGTAACATACCCCAAGGCATAAGCATGCCTCTCCGTGTACTCAATGCACACTGATTCCATGCTTAAAACAATAACTTTATTTCGTAAAATGGTCAGCAAGGTAAAGTCTCCAGGATACCTGGGGTGCAGGAGTTGAACTAGTTGTAAACAGCTGCAAATAAGTAGTACGTTTGAAACATCCCTTGGCAGGGTGTCCACCAGTGTAGTAAAGGGTAGCAAAGTCTGACAAACTCTTTACCTCTTATATAGGTTGCACAGGGAGAGGAGTCATGGCGCCAATCGATCAGGAAATGTCTGCTTCTATTACTATCACTGCAGGTAACTAAATGATCACCAATAAGAGCTGAAGTGCAGGACTGGAGGAACTGACTCCAGGAATACACAAACCGCTGGTTAAGAGGACAGTAAATGAATCTGGTAGCTCAGGGAATATACAGAGGTGTCACACCAAAATCCAATCCCCTGTAAAAGGATTAGAAGACACAGCTTGTCTTAATTTTTCATTCACAGAACTCTTCTGGAAACAGGGGGCAGAAATCCTCCCATACCTGCCTGCAGCCACTGACCCTCCCCTTAGAGAGACATTGCTCATAAAATGGAAAACACTAAAAACAACTATAAAATAACTGGATAACCGACACACCAAAAGAGAATAAAAAAAACACCCCCCCCTTACATTGCCAATTTTCTAGCTATAGCTCTGCTAGTTGGCAAGGCCATTTTAATACCTGAGTGGGCCCAGTGTATGGGTATTAAACTGGACTCCCCTTCAGTTCGAAGTTAAATTCGCTGAAACGCGTAGGTGGCTTAACAGAATGCTTTTTTAAAGTTTATATTTCACTGTCTTGTATGAAGATGAAATAAAGTACCATTGATTGGAGATTGACGTGTTGAAGCTGGTTATCTCCTCTTTTAGTTTTTCACATCTCAGTGGAATTGTCAAGCCACAGAACACTGAGCCCTTTCATAATAAAATGGACCCCCCTTCAGTGTCACTCTGCTTCTCTCCGTCCCCGAATGTTTTCTTAGGGCAAAAAAACACTCATACCCACATAATCCAGGCCCAGTAGGCTGCCCTGTGGTCTCTATTCATACGTGGATCCAGTTCGTCTATGCACATGACTGCTGCTACCAATCACTAGGCTCAATGTATAATGAACCAGTGCTGGGCCATCGTGGTCACATGCTTCAATAGGCACGTTATCACTGGACCCAGAAGTAAGAAGAGACTTAACGTCCTTAGTACTGCCACGGGGCCCAGTGCTTCCAGAGGCCTGGCGTAGATGCAGCATTTGCCCTATGGTTAAAGTGACCTGCTAGTAGGTCTGTATCTTTTGGTTTGATTTAAAAATAGCCAATTAGGCCTTACTGGTGTTATAATATATAACAACAAAATTTAGATTTGAACATTTGGCAACCAAGGGCCCCTGTACAAGAACAACTTGTGGGCTCACCATTCCTTGGTATGCCCACAAAGATACACACAATAAGCAAAGGCAGAAGAGATTGCCTGCAAAGTCTGCATTTCTATAGGATTTATGAACACCATCTTGCGTAAAGACCTGAAGATTTGGAAAGTTTCCTCTAGTTGGGTGCCATGAAAGTTGACCAAAGATCACAAGGCTGCACTTTTGGCACATTGTCAGATGATTTTGAAATGTGATGACAGCATGAATGCTATCTTCCTTCTGTCAATTATTACAATGAATGAAACATGGATAAAGGATGTTCTCCTTGGTTACACGTTTTGCAATCGTGCCGCTCTTACATCCATGTTTTTGGCAAAACAGAGTCCTAGAGTTGCGTATGCAGCAGCCATACAATCATTGTGTCGACATTGTGAAAAATGTATATATCAAGAGGGAGGTTATGTTGAAAAGTGACAATACTTTCACCTTTCTGGGGTACCGTATTTTCCAGCATATAAGACGATGGGGCGTATAAAATGACCCCCGACTTTTCGTCTTATATGCCGGGAATACAGTGTGAAAAAAAAAAATCAGTACTTACCTCTGGCGGCACTGCTGCAGGCTATCGCTCCCTCATGCATGCTGGCAGAGCATTGCTTTCTGCTAGCGGGGCTTGAATGCCCCGCCTCCAGAAAGCTAATGCTCTGATTGGCTAACTTAGTCTGGTGTTAGCAAATCACAGCCATTCAATGACATCATTAATGGCTGTGATTGGCTAATGCCAGACTACGTTAGCCAATCAGAGCATTAGCTTTCTGGAGGTGGGGCATTCAAGCCCCGCATGCAGAAAGCAATGCTCTGCCAGCGTGCACAGGGGAGCGACAGCTTGCAGCAGCGCCGCAGAAGGTGAGTATTCTTTTTTTTTCCGGACACTGTATACCCGGCGTATAAGATGACCGCCGACTGCAGAGCAGATTTTTCGGGGTTAAAAGGTCGTCTTATACGCTGGAAAATACGGTAAGTGTTTTTTTAGAAAAAAGTGAGGGGACCTTAGAACTTGAACATTGTGCTCTCAAAATCGTTTTTTTCAGCCCAAAATTGCTGTTAGACATGGGTGCATGGGGAAAGAATTATTTTTCTCAGCAAACATGGTCTACAGCTGCCAAAGCCCGAGACTATACTTGATTCCTACATGGGCATCCAAGAGCCATCACTAGGCCCACAAATGATCGTGATTGTAGATATACTGGGATGTGATGTATTTCACTTTTTCAAATACAGTACGATGAATCATCACGAATATTGTATTACTACGCTGTATGAGTCATGCTTACAAAATAATATGTTCCAAAAGTTCTCCAAATCAAGGCAATTTTTTATGAAATTATAGTGGTTGGGCAGGTGAGA
Organism: Eleutherodactylus coqui; assembly: GCF_035609145.1. Taxonomy (NCBI): domain Eukaryota; kingdom Metazoa; phylum Chordata; class Amphibia; order Anura; family Eleutherodactylidae; genus Eleutherodactylus; species Eleutherodactylus coqui. The sequence continues at coordinate 41,208,088 of NC_089839.1, forward strand.
CATGAAATGGAATAAATGTGTACATATATACAACAGTGTAGGTGAAGGAACACTGAGCACATCTCATACATTTCTGGTTTCCAGCTGTACCCACTTGCTGTTTTTTAATAAATTATATACTTATGAAAAAGGATGCTGAAGCACTGGAAATGGTTTACAATAAACAGCATTTCTTGATTTAACATGATCTATTGTTACAATGTATTATTTGGTTAATACAATCCCTCCGCTGCTGGAATGTAATCCACTGAGATAGATGCATGCAAATCAACATTCCAGCTGGGAGTTTAAAACAGTATGTAAGACCTCCTTGAGATGAACGTATGCACAAATGTACACGCTTCAGCGCAATGCATTTGCACCCTGAACAAGGTAGATTTGCACAGATGCTGATGCATAGTAGTGTACTTTTTGTGCATGCATGGCCTGTTCACAGGCGTGCAACACCCCTCCGCCATGATTTAAAAGGCTATTCAGCCTAATGAGGTCTCAGAGTGTGTTTTTTTTAACTAAATTGCGTGCATATTGATTGCACATTTGTACACCTCCCATAGACTTTTTGGTAACTGCATCATATTGTTGACTCATGTTCAGTCTATGATCTATTAGTATACTCAAGTCTTCTTTACATGTGCTGCTTCTTAGCCCAATTCCTCTCATTTTGTATGTGTTTTTTTTTTCATTTTTCTTGCCCAGATATAGGATTTTGAATTTCTCCTTTTTAAATACCATTTTGTTAGTCGCCACCCACTGTTCAAGCTTTTCTAGATCTTTTTGAATACTCTCTCTCTTCCCTTGTGTTAGCTATCCCTCCTAGCTTTGTGTCGTCGGCAAATTTGATCAGTTTCCCATCAATTCCCTCCTTCAGATTATTTATAAAAATGTTGAATAACACTGGGCCTAGGACAGAGCCTTGTGGTACCCCACTTGATACATTCTTCCCATTGCATGTGCAGCTATTTATGACCACTCTTTGAATACGATCACTCAGCCAGTAGTGAATCCACCTAATAGTTGTCTTGTCATTCCTATGTATGGTCATTTTTTCAATAACAATGGTATGAGATACTTTGTCAAATGCTTTACTAAAGTCAAGATATACTATATCTACCGCATATTCCTGATCAACCCAGTCGGTGATTCTGTCTTAGAAGGAAATTAGATTCATCTGGCATGACTTGTTTGTTATAAACACATGCTGGCTCTGGTTAATTACTCCATTTTTATCCAAGTACTTGCATACATGCTGTTTAATAATTTGTTCAAAGATCTTTCCCGGTCTATAGGTCAGGCTCACAGGCCTGTAGTTTCCTGGATCCACCTTTTTCCTTTTTTGAAGATAGGGACAACATTTGCCCTTTTACAATCCTCTGGGACTTCTCCTGTTCTCCCGGAATTTTCAAAAATTATGGCGAGTGGTTCAGCAATTACCTCCACTGCTTCCTTTAGTATCCTAGGATATAATTTATCTGGACCTTGAGACTTAAATTAATTTAAGTTTGCTAAGTGTTCCCTCACCATCTCCCTGCTTGTAGATGGCCTGCATTCTTTTATCCTCACAATAGCACAGGGAAGATTGTTTGATGTTCCATCTACTTTCTGAGAGAAAACAGATACAAAATAGGAATTTAAAAGTTCAGCCTTCTCAACAGCATTCTTAACCAATTCACCATTTTCATCTTGTAAGCATCCAATAGAATCTTTGACTTTTATTTTGCTTTTGACATACCCCTAAAATCCCTTTTTATTGTTTTTGGCCTCTGTTGCAAGCCTTAATTCATTATTAGCTTTATCTTTTCTGACACTTGCCCTACAGTTTCTGCAGACCGCATTATATTCTTCCTTAGATATTCCCCCATATTTTTCTTCCTATATAACATGTTTGCAAGTTCTGTGTTCATCCATCCTAGACTCTTTAAATGCTTCCCATTCTTCTTTCTTTTAGGGATTGCTAATGATTGTGCTTTAAGAATTTCATTTCACAGTATTTACCAACCTTCTTGGACATTTCTGTGCTTAAGAACATCCAGCCATTGGATTTTCCCTACCCTCTTTCTGAGTTCATTAAAATCTGCCTTTCTGAAATCCAACCTTGAGGTCTGAGTTTTTTTAGGTTTTCCTCCCATTTTCATCCAAAATTCAAAGACAGCATGATCACTGCCTCCTAAGGTCCCAGCCACCCTTATTCTGTTTCCTCCCTGTTGGTAAGAATTAGGTCCAAGACAGCAGATCCCCTTGTTTTCTTTTCTACCTTTTGGAAGATAAAGTTGTCAGCAAGAGCGGATAAGAATTAGTTGGATCCATTACTTTTACCTGAGACAGATTTCCAACAAATGTCTGGATAGTTAAAATCTCCTATGATCACTATGTCATGCTTTTTTGAGAGCTTGGCCATCTGATGTAGAAAGAGTTCATCAATATATTGTGCTTGTCCAGGTGCCCGATAGTATATGCGTACAATGTCCTTTCTGTTGTTCTCTCCTTGTAATCTTACCCAAACAGTTTCTACAGAACTACCATGCTGTGAAGCTTAAAGGGGTTGTCCCGCGCCGAAACGGGTTTTTTTTTTCAATAGCCCCCCCGTTCGGCGCGAGACAAACCCGATGCAGGGGCTTAAAAAAAAAACCGGATAGTACTTACCCGAATCCCCACGCTCCGGTGACTTCTTACTTACCTTGCGAAGATGGCCGCCGGGATCTTCACCCTCGGTGGACCGCAGGTCTTCTGTGCGGTCCATTGCCGATTCCAGCCTCCTGATTGGCTGGAATCGGCACACGTGACGGGGCGGAGCTACGAGGAGCAGCTCTCTGGCACGAGCGGCCCCATTCAGAAGGGAGAAGACCGGACCGCGCAAGCGCGTCTAATCGGGCGATTAGACGCTGAAAATTAGATGGCACCATGGAGACGAGGACGCTAGCAACGGAACAGGTAAGTGAATAACTTCTGTATGGCTCATAATTAATGCACAATGTACATTACAAAGTGCATTAATATGGCCATACAGAAGTGTATACCCCAACTTTGTTTCGCGGGACAACCCCTTTAAATCTCTGTGGAGATGAATGTTTGCCTAACATACAACACAATACCTCCTCCCTGTTTTTTAGGTCTGTTTCTTATAAATAAGTTGTATCCTTCAAGTCTTGTATTTCAATAATATGTATCATTCCACCAAGTTTCCGTGATGCCTATGACATCATATTTCTCTTCCTGTGTTTGGAGCTCCAATTCTCCTTGTTTATTTCCCTCTGTGCATTTGTGTAAAAACATTTTACTTTATGATCGATGTCTCTTACTCCTCTTCTTTCCCTCTGATTTCTTTGTCTTTGTTCTTTCTTTCCACTTCTAATTGGTTCTTAAATGTATTAGTTAGCTGTATACAGTATTTTTACCTGGCCTTTTACTTCCCTTCCCATATTGTTCTAGTTTAAAGCTCTCCTTTACACTTTGTATACTTTGTGCGAGTAAATACGGTCTTCTGAAAGAGCCCTAAGCACACTTCACACAAGCATATTTGAACGCACAATAGGCAGAGAATAGAGCCTATTGATTTCAATGGGTTCATTGGCATCACTTTTGCACTAAACGCCCCATAGAAGTCTATGAGAGGTGTCCAGATGTGCACTAAATAAGTGCAAAATTGCACAATACACTACATAATTCCATGGGGAAAAGAACACATTTGAGACTTATTAGGCTAAAAGCCATTAAAATCACAGCAGGTGTGTGTTCCGGGCCCATGTGAGCAAAGAAAAGCGCATTGTTCACTTGTAGTAAGTAATTACAGTTAAGTTAAAGTTTGCTGCATCTGTACACGTAAGAGTGCTAGTAATGCTCTGAAATTCACAGTGGGTGGTTGAGTGACTCAAGCTTCCGAACAGGAACCAGGATAGAGTCACGCAATAAATGAAAGGTCACAGAGACAGGAGTTCTAAGCAACGGATAGCAGTCTTTAAACTATCTAAATTGGAATATACTGCAACAGAGAAATACACATGGCAACTTCTCACAAAGTCTTTTAAAACATTGCAGTAACTTTAGTACAGTTAACTTGTTCTGTAGGGTAATGGTGATTCTTCTTGGAACATGTAACACATACTCCTTCATGATATGGGGACACTATCAGCCTCCTTCTCTTGCACATCTTCTACACGGAATGGCCCATTATGTAGCACAGAGTCTTGCTCAGGGTCCAGGCTCTCTCAACAGCAGTCACAAGGTATATGTTGCAATGTACTACAACTAAGGCCTCGTTCACACGAGCATGGTTTTTATGCAGTATAGGCGCATGAAAAAAAAATCACATCTTTTAGAACCAATGGTTTCCTATAGAAGCATTTAGATGAAGGAATTTTAGGCATGCGAAAAACTTGCACCTTACAAAGATAGGACATATGTGACTGCAATGCCGGCATCTAAGGTCTGTGTTGCGTGAAGAGATAGGACATGACCTATCTTTGGTTTGTGATGCACAGGAGTTTTAATTGACTCCTATGAGAGCAGGAGTCTATGGAAACACCTGTGCAGGAAATAAAATTACAAGTCATTTAAGGAGGATTTCTGCCAACCGAGTGAATTCCCAACTGCAGCGGTGTTGCTACACAGAGCGTGTGAGGACAGAGTGGGGCTATAGGGATCCACCCTCTAACCCTGCCCCTCTAGTACTGCCTCTCTCTCTTTGCTATGGGGAATCCCTGCAAGAAGTCTTATACCCCTGCCCCCTTTCTCTAGCCGCAACCCTCTCTCTGCACTATGGGGATGTCCCTCGGGGATCCCCATAGCAGGGAGAGAGAGAGAGTGGAGCTATGTCGGATTAACCCATAGCAGGGAAAGAGAGAGGCTATGGGTTAATCCCCCATAGTCCTACTCTCTCTCTTCCTGCTATGAGGAAATCTCTATGGGCTCCTTCACACTGGCGAGAGTGATATGTTTCATGGCCCGATATCGTCCTCACCATCCTTCTTAAATCTCCTGTATGTGAAGTGTTTTCACATGGAAACAGCCTCACTTCCGTGCGAGGGTTCCCTTCATCCCCACCATGGCTGTCACAGTCATGGCAGGAGATCGGGATGTTCTCCCACTGTTTTCAATGGGGCCTGTGCTGCTGCCGCCAGCCACATTGGAAACATGTGGAAACCTGTGGATGTGACATCCCTGCAGGGCTGCAGGAATCCCCCTTGGAGATTGGAGAATTGGAGTTCATTCCCCCACCGCAGCTGTTAGGGGATCGCAATTTCCTCCTGGAGCAACTGCGCTTTTTAAAAAGTAACATGCTGCTCCAGTGAATGGGCAATTTTCACGCACATGAAACTCGGGTCTGAAAAATGACCCGTTCATGCGATTTTTAGTGCATTATACTGTGCTAAAACCATGCTCGTGTGAATGAGGCCTTAAGGGTACATATAATGCCCCCACACAGTATCATCATACTTCATGTCAAAAATTGACACTGGGTGGTAGAGAGAGCTGCTTGATAGTGATTTAGCATCGGGCTACACAACTAATGAGAGCCATTGTGGCTGAATTGTAGTGTCTAAAGCAAAAATTAAAACAGCAGTCGGGAACCCCAGATCTTGCTGTCAAGTCCCTAAAAAACAGTTTTTTCATGACTGTAAATCTGTCCTAATTTCAGAACTATCAGTTCAAGAACCGCTACTCAATTTCAGGCAGATATAGTTTTACAGAAGGAGATCCTGGTTTTAATCCCTGGAAGTTCTTGCTTTTACTAAATAAGTATCTGAAGTTCTAAAAGCACTGATGCAAATACTAGACCACTCTGCTTAATTGCCAATAATTTAATATGCCACCATAAACAGTGCCATGAATCCATATGATATAGCATCTACTAAATACACAGTATGAAAATTAAGTATTAGTTTTTATACTAGAACTGTTCTGTTTGTTGTGCAAAACTAGGACATGTAAGTAGGCTGGTGCATGACCAACCATTTATAGACAGGGCTGGTTCTGTAGAAATTGGAGCTCAGTACAACAAGCAAAGTAATGGTCTTTGTTAGCCATTTTTACACGTTTTTATTTTCTTTCAAAATCCCTGATGGTCTTGGGTAGGCAAAACCTTACATATAACATGTTTTGTGGTCTAGACAGTCAATTAAGGTGAAGGAAAAGCTATTGATAGGGTATCCTCAGGATAGGCCATCAATAGCGGATTAGTGAGGGTTAGCAGCTTGGAACCCCTGCTGAGCAGCTGTTAACTGGGACACTATAATCAGGTTAATTTATGCTGGAAGCAGACAGCTCAGTTGCCGCTAAAGTGACCATTCATTTCAATGGGAACTTAGCCTGCAATACCAAGCTGGGCCACTGCAGTGGAAACTGAGCTGTCCGCTTCCAGGAGAGTACAGCAGCCAAGTGGACAGCTAATGGGTAGAGGTCCGAAATGGTGGAAACTCACCAATCTGCTACTGATGTACTATTCTTTTTTTTTTTTGAATCAATTTTTATTCAGGTTTTTAACATAGGATGAACATAGTCACACAGTAGAAGCAAAAACAGTTACAGCGGTAAGTTTGTCTGACAGTCGCTAGCTTCTAGGCATGTGTCAAAAAATTGCGAGGGTACAAACAGAAGACCGTTAAAGAATGAGACTGAAAATCTTAGACTTTACACTGCATATGCGAGCCAGGCCCTGCGATAATGCAGTTTCCTCACAGAAGAAAAACATAAATCCTAGTCTTAATGGGACATAGCAACGGCAGTTGAACTAAAGGAACAAATAGGGGGGGTGTGGAGACAGGTAGGAACAAGGGAGGATAATGGGGGAGGAAAGATGTGGTGGGGGGGAGTGGGTTTATGTGTGTCTTTGTGGTCAACTGACTGAGAGCTGTCCAGGTAAAGAAGATACCAAAGAAGGAAGGAACTTACCGGTCGGATGCGAGGATGGGGGCACTCCGCTCACTGGGTCCAGACGTCAGAGTCGCTTATGGCTTTCCATGGGAACCATATCTGTAGGAATTTGTCGTATGTGTTTTTAGTCCAGCTGTGCATTTCCTCCAGATTGTAGAGGAGGTCCGCCCTCTCCTTCCATTGTTTCAAAGTGGGTGGTGTGTTTTGTTGCCATAGGGGGGGAATTTAAGCTTTGGCCGAGTCTATTAATGACACTAGGAGTTTGTTCTTCAGTGGGTGAAAGGAGTTAGAGGGTCTCCACAAAAAGACAATGTCCGGGGAAAGGATGAAGGTGGGGGAGAGTCTCCGCAGGATCTTCTCCACCCCTCTCCAGAAGGGAGCAAGGGTCGGGCACGTCCACCAGATATGGAGGTAGGAGCCTATGTCCCCCTTACATCTCCAGCATAGGTTCTGTGAAGTCAGGTGATGGTCAAATAGCCACTGAGGAGTCCTATACCACCTAGCTAATAATTTATAATGAGATTCTTGAGCTAAAATACAAGGCGACAGGCCAAAGGAGGTTCTAAGAATCAGGTTGGACTCCTCAGGGGTGAGAGTGATGCTCAGTTCTTTCTCCCATGAGGAGAGGAAAGCAGGTTTGTATTCAACTGGTGGGGTAATGAAGACCCTGCGGAGAAAGGCGATTTTCTTCAGTCCGACCCTGTTCCTGGTGAGAGTTTGTTCAAAAAGCAAAGTCGGTCTGAGTGTCTGATGTGAGATGAGGAACTCCTCTATGGTGTTTTTGATCTGAGCTCTGTGTAGGAAGGAGAGGCTTTCAGTAAAGCCTAAGGATTGGGCAATAGATTCTGGGGGGAGGTGTGCTAGAGATTGTAGGTCAGAGATTGTCATTGATCCGGACCTCCTCCAGATCGAAGCGGAGCATGAATCAGGAGGATGTCTCATTAGCCTACCTATTAAGCGAAGTGGCAGGATAGGAGAGGGGTCCGGCGCTAGTAAGGGTCTCAATTTGTCCCACACTGCACAGGGGCCTCTCAGGAGTGGGTTGAAGCTCCGGCTACTGATGCGGGATCTCGATGGTAGCCATAGATCCTCAATCAGGGATTCGCCTACACTGCCCTCGGCAAGGATCCGGGGCAGATCATCTTTGTGTTGGAAATGGGGGAGATCCAGGAGTGGTTGCCAGCAGGGGAGATCGATAGGCTCGATTTCTAACAGCTGCCAGACTTTCTCCAGATCTTCTTGTGAGCAGACATTGATTCTTTTATTCTTGAAAGAGAAACCTAGCCCGAACGGGAAAAGCCAGGCATATTTTATTTCTCTCTCTTTGAGGATTTCTAAGAGGGGGCGCAGAAGGTGGCGTTTAGCCTGGGTGGAAGGCGCCAAGTCCTGGTATAGAGAGAGTGTTGTGTCCGCATACGATAGGGATCTGCGAACACGGGCGGCCCTTAGTAGAGCGAGAGTGTCAGGGAAGGCGAGGAGCTTGCAAATTATGTCTCGCGGGGGCTCCGCATCGCCTGGTGGGGGTCTCAGGGCCCTGTGTATTCTTTCAATTGAAATAGAAGCTGCCCTCTCGGCACCCAGGAGGGACACAAAAATTTCCTTAGCAACTTTGGGGAGGGAGTCGCCTGTGAAAGCTTCAGGGAGGCCTTTGATGCGCAGGTTATTACGTCTACTCCTGCTTTCAAAGTCCTCCTGCATCAGTAGAGCCCTGTTTAAATGCATTTGCTGGTCTTTCAGGGCTTGCTCTAATTGCTGTGCATGTGAAATAACAGCAGAAGAGGAGGATTCTAGATCTTCTAGCCTGTGCCCCATTAACTTGAATTCCTCTTTGATCTCAGCAAGGTCTGTGCTGATGGGGCGCAGGGCTTGCGAGATTAGGTTTCTCATGAAGCCTTTTGATATGGTTTTACAATCTTCTTCCTCCGAAGAATCTCCCTCCCCTTCCCCCTTACTGTGAGCTGAGATGAGCTCCTGCGCCGGCGCCATCTTGGAGGGAGGCCGCGGTGAGTGAGCGCTCTTCTCCCTGAAGAAGCGCTGCATATCGGGTTGCACTTTCGCCGATCGGGGGGTTCCCTGGTGTTCCGCGCTCCTATCCCTTGATGTTTTCCCCATGTTAGCGTCTGGTAGCTGCTGTAGAGAGGCTTAGGCGGTGCCGCTAAGACGGAGCGCTTCCCTCACACGGCCATCTTGCTCAGCGTCCAGGCCACGCCCACTGATGTACTATTCTGAGGATAGGTCATCAGTAGCTCTTAGCTTGACAACCTTTTTAATTTTACATTCACTAGTGATTTAGGGCAGTGGAAGAGGTCAATAATAAATTCATGATTACCCTGGGGTTCAGGTCTTACGTTTTAGAAAATTGGACTGTTGTCCAACTGCTTAGTTGGTCAACTTTAACACTGGCCATGTTTTCCTCACTGCCTACCTATGACAGTGAAGAAAGTTTATGGCAACACAGGCTAGATATAATTGCAGATTTAATACTCTTCTATTGTAATTATAGTTGGTCATTGTAAAAGACTAAGCACATTGTCAGCAACAGCACCTATTTACAGAAGGGTGGGACCGCTAAAAGTCAAAGGGGGCTTCTGAATTGTAGAAAAGAAATTACAGGGCCAGTCAATTGTTAAAAAATAACTAAATAAGTTATACTTTCTATCTGGATCCCCCACTGGTCCAGTGCCATCACTCCAGAGCTTTCTATCAGTTTTGATTTGCATTGGCTGCATCTGTGATGTTCTGTGTATACATGCACACTGCAACCAATTACATACTTCAATAGTCTTAAGCAGGGTTGCTTGTTGTAAAATTGGGCAATTTCTGCAGAATTGGATCAGGTCTACTCGACTTGATTTTTGGCGAAAATCACTGAAAAATTGCTAGCAGAGGAGGTGCCTCTTAAATGAATGAGACTCAAAGCTTAACACTGTTACTTCACAGTGCTGAAGTTCTAGGTACAAATCTCATGAAGGACAACAGTTGCATGGACTTTGAAAAAAACTCCATACAGATGTTGATCTGTATCAGATTTAAACCTAGAACTCCACAACACAAAATTGGATAACAACTGAGTCACCATAGTTGTTCTTTCTTCTACAGCAGACAAGAAGAGGAAGAAAAACACAAAAAGAACATAGAAACTCCATTCAGGTGTTGTCCTCCTCCTCCTTAAATGTATTCCCATTCAATTTGAGGGTACCTTCCCACATTAGGGACCTTCTGGTGGTCAAATTAGCAAACCTAATTTTTACTCCCGTTGACTTTAATGGGAATTGGAATCCTGATTCCCGATTATTCTGGGAAAATCAGCCCAATTACTCCCGACCTGATTATTTCAATTATCACTCATCACTAGTCTCAAGCCATATGTTGCTGAGGCCAATGAATGGTTGCAATGGTCACATGTCTATACGGAATGTCTCTGCTGCAGCCAAAGCAAACACAGATCAGTGGTAAGGAAAGGATTGTTGGTGTTAAGACTGTCAGGGACAGATGGACAGGGCACCCCTACGCCAACCCTCTCCCATGTCCCTACCTACTTGCCCCCATGGGCTAGGCCCCAGGGCGACAACTGGGTGACGGTCCCTGCGCTGCACTAGTGACAGGGACCCCAAGGAAGGAGGAATGGGGAGACTGGCAGGTGAGCACCACGTAGCTGACTGGGAGCAACAAAGCACAAACCAGAGTGGTACAAGCAAGGTCAAACCGAAAGACACATGTGGAGTACAGGAGGGCAAAACAGAGGCAGAGTCAAATGAAAGGCAGAAGTCAAACACACAAAAGTCAGGTCAATGATTGCGGGTGTAGGCAGACAAGTCAAACCAAACACTGGCAATCAGAGTCAGGCTCAGCAAGGTATATATGCAGAACACCCCACCCAGAGGGGTGGGGCAAAGTCACATGATGACCGGAAGAAATCATAAAACCGCCTCCCCCAAAGGCATGCACTGGTCTGAGAGCCGCGTGGCCGAGCAATGGGCAGGCGCGCCCACGCATGATGCATCACGTGCAGCCGGCTACCGTGACCAACCACTAGAGTGGGGGAACCCCGGACAGAGCCACCAGCCCCGGCCCCCGCAGCACCATGACGAGTACCCCGCATCAACCGGACACCGGCGCCCCTAGTGGAAACCCCATTTCTAACAGTTGGCATTGGACAGGCAGGGAATCGGAATGACAAGTATAACTTGGTTTGCCATTCCATTTTCAACTATTGTTTGCCCTCTGTAATATTTTTCTACAACTCAGAAAACCTGTTTAAGAATTGCTCACTTCTAATAATTATTTCATCTCCATCATTTCTAGAAAAGCTAATCACTATTTATTTATTAGTTGCATTAATTACTTATTTTCTTAACATGAAAAATCACCTTTACAGTTTCTTTTAAATGACACAATATACTGGAGCTGTTTTCACAACATGCAATCAACCCAGTGTCTGCTAGGTGTCACTGGTAATCAGCCACAGAAATAATGAAAACATCGGAAAGAATTAATTAATTTCAGAGCATTTGTTGAATCCCTGAGATAATTCACAGTGTGCACTCTTCTTCAGTTCAGAGGTGTTGGATATTGTGTGATGCTCTGAAATATTAATGCTCTGCATTCTATAATTATATACACTTCCTAATAGTATGGTTATTTAGCTTGTTAACTATCATAAAATATAAATTAACTCAGAATATAAATAATAATGCAAATTTCATACTTTTTAACTGGTAAATTAGAGTAGTTGTCCATTTGTAAACTATTGATGGCCTCTGCTCTGGGTAGGTCATCAATAATAGATCAGTGGGGGTATATATTGCCCAGGACTCCTGCCGACTAGCCATTTGTGAAGCCGATGTGCTTATACACCAAGCTGATTTCTGCAGGAAGTGGATAGCTCCCTTACCACTGCAGTGGCCTAGCTTGGTATTGCAGGCCAAGTTCCCATTTATTTCAAATTATACTTTTGGCATGTGCTGGGCTAGCATGTACAGTATACCTTTTTTTAACTGTCTAGTAAGTCATGGTCTACCACATTTTTTATGCAGAAAGACATGGTGTAAAAATGTACACCGCATGGTATACGTTTATTTTCTCTTTTGCAGTGAGAGTCAATGGTTGATATAGTTTGAATTTGATCAGTGACTCCAATTTATCATGAAACCATTTCAATACAATACTGTGGCATGATAGCAAGTCCTTTGGCAGGGTGTAATTCACATCACAACCACTGGGTGGACACATGTAGACATATAGGATAGAGATCTTGTGACAGAGTATTATAAAGTCATGTATTTTTGTAAAGCTAGTTGTCTTATACAGCACATCTATGTGGAGCCAAGAGGAAGAAAGGAACATCTAAATAATGAAACTTGAGCATAGCCTTACACAAAAAACATAAAAAGGTACATTATAAATCTATTTAATTTTTTTGGCACTATATTATGGATCTGCACCTCACAAACTGATATCACAACTGTGTTTATGCAGTCTAAGGGTTAATTCATACAATATCTACCAATACTGATCAAAACTGATGTACAAACCAACGAAGAATTCCTTGAAAACTGTGTTGTTTCTATCTGTATTGTGTGAATTGCATTTATATCAATCCCATTCCAGGAGCGTAGCTAAAGGCTCATGGGCCTGGGTGCAAAAGCTTATCTTGGGACCCCCCCAATCTTAACTTGATGCTCCTGGGCCCCAAAACCTGTAACAGGGCCCCAACTATGATGCTTTATTCATAGTACTGGGATCCCTACATAGAGAAGAGAGACCTTATGAGCCCCCTAAGGGTCCTGGGCCCAGGTGCAACTGCATTGCCTGCATCCCCTATAGTTACACCAGTGCCATTAACTACAATATAGCATCAGGTCAATACTACAGCAAAAAAGACACGTGAACTAAAGTATTTCTCTTCTCTTTCTCTGCACAGTATTTCACTTTCTGGTGCAGTGTTTCCCAGCCTTTCCCGCCTTGGGACATCCCTGGGAAAAAACATTGTACTGCAGGGCACCTCTGCTGAAAAAGATGGCATGGTACGGGGGCGTATCGAAGGGCATGGCTTATGACAACTATGATTTTACCTCCAATATTCCAGGCACCCAGTGGCCTCTAGTGAGTGCAGTGCCACTGGTCACTTCCACATCACCTGACTGGTGATCTTGCACTTGCTAGAGGATGCTGGGTGTCCAGTGAAGGACGCACTAAGAGTGTGAAGACTTTAACCTTTTCCAATCCAATTTGTATTCTGGTTTTCCTAGGGGGCTTACTTTTATCTACTGTTATACAATGGCGCTATCTGCTGGCTAAAGCCAGTACTGCATGAGGTGACACATTGGAAAGGCTCCGACAGCAGAGAGGCTGGTAATATACAGTAAGAGAACCCCGACAGATGCCATCCAACATCAGAGCTGTACAGCCTTCAATCATAATGTCTTTAGTCGTCAGACAGTGGATTGGAGAGGGTTAAGGGTGAGAAGGAGCATGGTATCTTCTGAAATCAACTCTAGGAGTGCAGCTGATTTCAAGGGTCAAAATCCACATCGATGGTCCGTATTTTGACTCTGCATCTTGTACACAAATAATGCCAATTTTGCTATGGAATATTCCGTTGCAGAATATCCGCAGCATTTCCCCTATGTATGAACATACCCTAAGTGCTCATGGCCACAAGCCTTGTGGATACTCCCATGGATTTGAGCCACTGGTGTATAGCGATTGAAAACAAAGAAGTGCCTGCTGGTGATCGTGAATTTCCACAATCTCCATTAATGCTATATTAATGGAGACCTCCCGCTGCGTAGATCCTCAGCAAATAGAACATGCCACAATTTTTTTTCCACTTCGAGGTAGAATTCCACATGTGAACATTGGCAGGCAGAAAGCTATTAGCTCCAATAGAACCTAATAGCTGCGGATTTCCACTGCGGGAAACGCGGTAGAAATCCGTTTGTGGGCATTCACCGTAAAGCTGAGTCTACATGAGCTGATTTGCTGCAGAATGTCCACAGCAGACATTCTGCACTAAATCCACAGCAGAAAGTCTAAGTCAAAACCTGCTGACTAAAAACCATTAGGTGCAGGTTTTACTGCGCATTTTTGTGCATTATTCACCTGCTTATTGAGAAGAGGTAAATTCTGCAACAGAAATGCTGATAAATTTGACATGATTTGGAATTAAATTCTACACAGCATGTCAATTTTCGAACGTGTTTTGTGCAGATTTTTTCTGCAGCTTGTGGACAAGATTTTCAAAATTTCATCCAGTTTTCCGCTACTATAAATGCTGCAGAATTTCCGTGTGGAGAGATTGCTCAGAAATTTTGCAGCAAAATCACTCTGCGTGGACCCAGTCTGACGGGATTTTTCAGGAAACGCCCTCCGGAATGTGCTGGGCCCAGAGAAGAAGTGCTACTCACACCCTTGTGTAGTGCCTGGTGCTAGTAATTGCAAACGCAGCTCTCAATGAAATCAATGAGACATACGCCTGAAGTTACCAGCATCAGCCACTACACAGGGGAAGGAGCAGCACTTCTGCTCTGACCCTGGTGTATTCCGGTGGGCACTGCCTGGAAAACCCATTTAATGTTGGCTGAGTGATTCCAAAACTGGTGGCCGCAGCACAAGTCATCAAAATAAATAAATAAAGGATCTAGGGTTTCTCACTGTGTGAACCACCTGGAGACCAATAGGAAATTGTTACACGGATGGTACTTACCCCATCCCGCTTACCCAAAATTTATCCACAAAACTCCAAGCTATGCTGGAGATGCCACAAACAAGTAGCTTCATTCCTTCCTATGTGGTGGTTGTACGAACCTCTCCAAAACTTCTGAGACCAAATCCAACATGCACTGGGCTACATTTTACAAATTCCAGTACAGTGGGGTCCAGAGCTACCCTTTTGCCACAGGGCACAGAAGAGAACTCCTCAGAGGATCTTCTTACATAAATCTTCCATGTCCTAACGGCAGCCAGAACTTCCATAGCAAAAAAATGGAAAAGTACTAATATACCGACACTGACCGAAATTTTACAGGTGGTTCATCACAGCTGCCTAATGGAACATATGACTGCATCCAGACTAGACCAGAAGGAAGGGTTCAAGAGAAAGTGGCCAAGTGGTTAAAATTTTCAGGATATACTTGTTGAATATCCTGAAAGACGGCACTCATTAGGTTTTTGAAATATGGACGGTCCTTAGTTCGACACTCTACGCCTAAAGGGGCTCGGAGACCATATACCCTTCATCTCATACCGGGGCATAGCTAAAGGCTCATGGGCCCAGGTGCAAAAGTTTATCTTGGGGCCCCCCAACTTCTTTTAACTCCTTAATGCAAAGGCGTAACTTGAAGCTCCTGCAAAACCTGTAACAGGCCCCCCACCTATAATGCTTTATTCATAGGACTGGACAACCTATATGGAGAAGAGAGGCCCTATGGGCCCCCTAAGGCTCCTGGGCCCGGGTGCAACTGTATCCCCTGTATCACCTATAGTAATGCCAGTGGTCCCATGCATATGTGAAGGCGTGAGTTGAATGCATTACATTGTGAACCAAGACCACGAT
Organism: Eleutherodactylus coqui; assembly: GCF_035609145.1. Taxonomy (NCBI): domain Eukaryota; kingdom Metazoa; phylum Chordata; class Amphibia; order Anura; family Eleutherodactylidae; genus Eleutherodactylus; species Eleutherodactylus coqui. The sequence continues at coordinate 41,223,512 of NC_089839.1, forward strand.
TTCTTTCTTTATATTTTCTTTTATGTTTTCTTATTTTCCTTTATCCTACTTATTGGTTATTACCCCATGTTCAGAGTTTTGCATTCTTTCAGATTCCTATTTTATTGTTAACCTATTGCTATAAATCGCATATGAAATGTGATGTACCATAAATAACATGCAAAACAATAAAAATGATTTGGAATTAAAATAAATAAATAAAAATTGTGACACAATCGAATACCCGGAACATGGTTTGATTTTTCCAGTAAAGCACGGCTTAAAAACTTCAAATCGAAACTTTTTATCACAGTTTTTAATACAGCACTAGTCTGAGAAAACGTTGAAGAATGCATGGCATTGCTGAGGCTGCAAAATAAAATGTGACACTACCCTTGATGCTCTGTAAACTTTAGCGTTTTCCCGATTTATTAAGCAGATAAATTGCATTAAAAGATGCCAACCAAACAAATCCATTGTTTTGACCTTGCATGGGGTTACAAGAGCAACACACACAGTAAATTGTATATTAATAGTGAAAACAAAATCAATGGAAGCTTTGATCCTTATCATATTGATTCTAGATTTTTTTTTGGAAAGTACACTATGTCTTGAGGTGAAGAAAGTAAAGTTAGAACTGATATATTAATATTACCAACATATAGAAGATCATAAAGGCTTACTGAAAGGGAGTATAAGGAAATTCACCATTTGTTATATGTAAATTTTGTCCAATTTTCAACTATTTTTTCCACTTTGTAGTAATGATTTGTATGCAGCAGGGCAAAGTGTGGGGTAGGTGAAGGTAGGCAATTGCTTAGGGCGTCACCCCCCCACAGGTGAGAGGGGAACACAGTTTTATTGGTAATTATATATTTTTTTGTTTGTAACACTTGCTAGTCCATATAGTAAGTGGTTCCATCAGTGATGGAAGTGCTCACTGCTACAGTAATCCCATGGAATGGTGAGCTTAGTTTGTATTGTTCATCCCTCATCACTCCTGGAGGGTCCTCCTCAGCTTTGGGCACTGGTGGTAGCACTGCACTAAGTTCCAATGCTATCCATGACAGGATGAAGTGCACATCAGTGACAGGAAATGGCACAGTGCCCAAAGCAGTGGAGGACTCAGGGGATTGGAGCGTTGTTAATGGCGGCATGCAAAACATGCGCACACTGGTGGGAGCAGTGCCAGGAGAAAAGGAATGAGAAGAGGTTTTTTTTAACGTCTAGTTTGGGGTTAGAAAAGGTACAGGGACATATTCACTTTGTGGTCTGATCTGGAGGCCAGTGCAAACTTTGCAACAGGACCACTCAGCTGTGAATTGACATTTATAATACTAGTTTCTTCTTTTGTGACAGAGGGTGGGTCTTTGAGCCCCATGAGGGTCCAGAGTTTGGGTGTGATTGCTATTCCTGCAACGACTATTGCTATTCAACGATATTTCAGCAGCAAGCTCGTCAGTCTTTTGGAGAAGTTGCCAAGGCAGTCTGGGCCAAATGGAGAAGAAAAGTGAGTCACCAAATTAAATATGTACTCTGTCTCTATCAGTCTCTTTTAAACAGTGTTCGAATCTCTTTCACCAGAGAGTAAAGTAATCTTTAATTTAATTCTAGGGCTTGAAGGGAAAGCGGTGAGGAAGTGCAATTCGTCTAACCTACAAAAGGAGCCAAATCACTTTGTCCCAGCCATAGTATGCAGCACATCTTTTTTTAATTACATTGGTACCCCAACATACAATATTAATTTGTTTCAGGATGACCATTGCATGTTGAAAATATTGTATGTTGACATTATAACTAGAGATGAGCAAGTATACTCGCTAAAGGCAATTGCTCGAGCGAGCATTGCCTTTAGCGAGTATCTCCCCCGCTCGAGACTGCAGGTTCGGGTGCTGGCGCGGGGGAGCGGTGAGTAGCGGCTGTCAGCAGGAGGGAGCGGGGGGAGAGAGGGAGAGAGAGATCTCCCCTCCGTTCCGCCCCGCTCTCCCCCGCAGCTCCGTGCCCGCTGCCGGCACCCGAACCTGCAGTCTCGAGTGGGGGAGATACACGCTAAAGGCAATGCTCGCTCGAGCAATTGCCTTTAGCGAGTATACTCGCTCATCTATAATTATAACTATATGGAAAACTGGTAACTCGTTCCAAAACCCCCAAAATGTCAACCAAAAAGGAATATAAAAGAAAGACTAAAGAAAGTTAAGCAGATAATTAATAATAAATAAAGCAAGTCCTTCATTAAAAAAGTCGGAAAGAGTTGCTGGGGGATGTAAATCACTTTCTATGTAGAGTACAGGACTTTCTTCAGGGTACTGTAGAGTATACATAGTGTACCAGAAAAATAACATGGATCAGCCGCACCTAGGGCTACTTTAACTATAGGGCAAATGATGCACCAGGTCCCCTGACAGTGGCATCAAGTCTCCTAAAAATGCAGACACAGTTGAAAATTACATACAGAAGAGTAAAAACATTGAATCCACCTGGCCAATATTGGATCTTGTCCGGCTTTTCTCTCTCTTTCTCTCTCTTTCTCTCTCTCTTTCTTTTTCTCTCTTTCCCTCTCTCTTTCTCTCTCTCTCTCTTTCTCTCTTTCCCTCTCTCTTTCTCTCTCTCTCTTTCTCTCTCTCTCTTTCTCTCTCTCTCTTTCTCTCTCTCTCTCTCTCTCTCTCTCTCTCTCTCTTTCTCTCTCTCTCTCTCTCTCTCTTTCTCTCTCTTTATATATATATATATATATATATATATATATATATTCACCAGCACACAGTAAATACATATTATAAACATACGCATGTTGAAGTAGCATTACTTTCATTCTGCCTTTTTTGTTTAACATACCAGGTCAAGCATTGCAATGCTATGTTGATATTGTGCCACCTATGTTTTTGGGGCCACTGAGAGCATAAGATATCGGCAGCCCAGCACAGATGGCATCAAGCTGTCTGTATATGTAATACATTTTTTAAATGCCAGCTATTCTATAAAATTCTATAAATACTGTTCCCAGGCACAGGCTGCAGTCGACCAAGAGGAGGCTGGAAGTGCAGTCAGCATGTATGATCTCTAACCAGTATCTTTGGACGTGCTGCTTGCCGAGCACTGAGAATAATCAGAGTGCAGATAATACTCACATATGAAACTGCAAGGACTAAGTCTCAGATACATGCAGGGCTGGAGAGTGGCCGGCTCCACTTTCTCACAACTCTCTGATTGGGAATGCGATTATATTAGTAGCATTTTTCTTGTGTTCAGTTACATATAAATTACTGTAAAGGGAGCACAAAGGGGGCACTATTGTCACCCAAAGTCTATAAAGGGACACTATTACTGTGAGTGGGCAGTAAGTTGCTGCCTAGAGGGCTGTGAGGTTTACAATGTGGGTCAGGAAGGGTAAAGGTTCTATGTAGGGAGATCACTTAATAATTGTGAGTTATGATGTGGGTCTCCCTAAGGAGAACCTTCACCCACATCATAGGCCTCTTACCCAGCCGGCCAGCCAGCAACCTACTGCTCACTGATGATGGACAAACCCCAGAAACAGTCTGTCTGTATATGCTTATATTTTCTTTCTGGAGAAGACTCTGCCTTTGACTTATAATTCCAGTCTTTGTTACAAGGCTTGTTAAAATATCAGACATTTACTTGCAGGAATCTTGCCTTTAAATTGTTTACACTGTAGCTACATTGTACTATCTTCCTATTTGCATACATTTCCCAGAGGAGCATGCATGGCCATATGTCTGCTCACACCTACTGTGTCCTGACCATAAGGAGAAGCTATACCCCTCCTGATCTACATCATAGGCCTCTCACCTTGCCAGCCAGAATCTACAACACACTGATGATGCCAAAAACCCTGAAACAATCTGTCTGTACATGGTTATCTTTTGGAGAAGGCTCTGGCTTTGACATATGTTCACAGTCTTTCTTATGAGACCTGTTAAGGTCTTAAAAGGTAAGACATTGACCTAAGGGAATGCTGCCTTCTATTAGGTGGCACTGCAAAGGCATTGTTACATCTTCATACACTGCAAGCATGTTTTGATAGTGTGCTATCCATGTGGCAATGCAATAGTTAATTATTCCTGGTCTTTGAATGCTGTTGCCACAGTGGTTACTAATTGACTTATTAGCTTACCTATTTATACTCTAGGATGTCATTCATGCCTTCCTTGGCTATCAATGAAATTACTCAATCCAGGTCAACCCTGTGATTTTTAGACCTGTTAGGCCCTAGTCTGTTCAGCTCTGCTATATTGCCAGAAACCTGCTTGGCTCTACTACACCATTGCCGATATCTAGTTCTGCTACACCAATGCCAGTATCCAGGTCATCTACCTCATTGCCCATAGCCTTCACCAACTTGGCTCTGTCATACTATTGCCAAGCCTTGTCTGGTCATCTCTGCTGCCAAGCTTCCCTGCAAGTCAGATCATAGCTTTAAAGTGTATATGAATTTTCAACAAGTTTATAAAACACCCCAGGTTCACCTTACCTCTCATTTGCTGCTACTTGCACTCTGTTTTATAGCTGCAGGTTCTGATTTTCAGGTGATTTTCTCCATTTTTTTGTTGTTCTGCTATATGGAATGCACTTTCAGAAAGGGGTGTGAAGCAAACCTAGCATTTTGCCAGTAGTACACTGTCTTGACTTCCTTGCCCTTATTTCCCATGCTGCATTGTACTGTCTCTTATCCAATGAGCATGGAGGCAGTATCTGAATGCCCACCTCTCTGATTTCCCAGGACAATCAGGCATTTAGAAACATTCTGGCCAAATGGTGAGTAAACCCATTATAATGTGTGTAATGAGTGCACAGACACACATAGACACATGCTCACATGCTGTAACAGCAGGAGAGGCAAAGACTGTGGAGATTGTTATCACAGTGTATGTAGATCTGGGAGCATGCAGCCTATAAGTGCACAAGAGCCCCAAGTGAAGATAGCCCCTTCCCTGGTTGGCATAGAAACATCCCTGTGTCCTAGCTTCTACAGAAGCTCTGAATCTAACAACAGTAAGTGGATTGTAGAGGAGTCAGAACTGAGACCCCTCAAAAATCATTTACAGTGGTAGAGGATTACAATTTTTAATGCAAGTATTTTACAGAAATGATGAGACTAACACAAGATAGCGGATGAACATACATTGTCTGAAAAGTTAGTACCCCTTTAATTATCCACTAAGCAGAACCTAGGATTGGGTTCATTCCTAGAGATGAGCGAATCTACTCGGTTCGGGTGTTTTTGAACTCGAGCACCGCTTTTTCCGAGTAACTCACTACTCGGACGAAAAGATTCGGGGGGTGCCGGGGGTGAGCGGGTGGTTGCAGAGGGGAGTGGTGGGAGAGAGCGAGAGCTCCCCCCTGTTCCCCACTGCTACCCCCCGCTCCACCACGCCGCCCCCCGAAACTTTTCATCCCAGTAGTGAGTTACTCGGAAAAAGTGCTTCTCGAGATCAAAAACACCCGAACCGAGTAGATTCGCTCATCTCTATTCATTACACCTAATTTGATATTTATGTGGGATATCTACATTCTCAATTGTGAATGTTCTGAATCTGTTTGCTTTATCTTGTTTACCTCTATATGTCAAAAAGGAAATGTCATCATATATAATACAAACTGCCAAAGAGTAGTTCTATATCTGTAATATTACACTGGCCTGGACAAGAATAATGAAGCTCCAGAGAAGAATAGATCAAGAAGGCCATCATATTGTATCTCAGACCTCTCTAGAGAACCACAATACAACTATGTTAATGTTACTATTGGAGAACTATAAGGCCAATAAGTTATATGACAAAAGGCAATAATTGCTCTTATCTGGACAGCGAGTGTGAGGATATTTTTATCTAAAAGTACAAGGTTTTATTAAGTGTAAAGTAAAAGCCTATCTCTTGCTGCCGGCTTATAATGCTTTAATGTGCCTTGATAAATTCTCTGTAATTTATGCTTTTATACTGTCATACAAGCTAACTGAATGATAAGATATTCATCGATGGTACTAAGGCAGATCTGACTATGAATTACTATGCATTATATATAACGCTGAAATGTTTTCACATGTAGTTCAATGTTTTTACATTGCATACAGTAAGACAAAAATTACACCGTGGTTCCGATTTTGATAAACTACAGGCAATAAAATAAAACAAAGTGATAAAAACTAGACCCTTTCCTGGCGTGTCTTTCAGACTCGTGATTAATGTTTTTCTATCAACTTGGCTTCACATACCCCAGAAATTGCTTGAGGAAGCTATAGTCAGCTATATACACCATCCTACTAAAAGTATTTGGACACCCCTATCAGTAGATTGGATCCTGTCTTATTAGCATTTTCACATGCCCTAAACCATGCTACATAAGACTCAGACCTATGGAGGTGGCAGCCATTGTTTGTGATGGGAACTGCACACTACTGGATATGTGGGTTATGCACCCGCAGACAAGCCATCCATGACGAAACACAATACATTGGCCCATCTACAATGGTGCAAAGAGTGTCGTCATTGGATAGTTAAGCAATAAAAGAGTGTTCTACGGAGTGAAAAATTGGTCTACTCCATCTCCAAATCAGATAGACATACCTGGGTGTGGAGGAGCCTGGGAATCACCTATTCTGGTCTGAGGATGTTTTACGTGGTATGGTCTCAGTCCATTGGTTGTAGTGGCAAGAACCATGAATACAGAAGTGAACCTTGACAGTCCAGAGAATAATATGCTGCCGATAATGTGGCAATACTCTGGGAACGGTCAGCAATACTTCCAACATGACAACGCGCCTTGTCACAAATCCAACGATATTTTTTGTTGGTTTGAGGATATAGATGTTCCATGATAGGCTTGGCCTGCAGAGTCCTGACCTGAACCCTACTGAGCATCTTTGGGATGAACTGGAATGTCAGGTCAGGAAATATTAACAGTGTCCATCTTCTTTGAGAGAACTTGTCAGATGTTTGACTGGAGGGAAATACCAGCTGAAGCATATTAAATGTCAGTAGAAAGTATTCCATGGAGAGCATCCAATGTCATTAGGACCAGAGGAGCCCCACTAAGTAGTAACATATGTAAACGAAACTACTTTTAATATTTGCTCATGTGTCCAATTCCTTTTAGTAGGACAGTGTAAATGTACTTTTATATGCTTGCCACTTAAAGTAGTGCATGGATGGGATGGGTCTACCAGAGCGCAAGCTGTTCTTATTTAGTTGCTTTCATCCCTGGTGAATGGACAGTTTCACAAGCGGGGTATTCCTCCCTCCATGATGTTTATTAGCCCTTAGTAAAGGGCTTAGTAAATTTACAATATGGGTACTGTAATTAAACTAATTTGTTTTAAAGGGTTATTCCTATTAGAGACAAGCGCTTTCAGAATGCAGCATGCGGGGCGAACACCTAATTACCTCAATTTACGCTTCTTGAACCTCCTGCAAACAGCTATTTTCGAAGATACAGTCAGACAGTCACTTTCCTTGTTATTTAATATTGCAAATAGGGTCATCCTTGTAATATATGGGTTAAAAAGGGTTTTCTGGGATATACGTACTATGTATATCTCACTTCTAACCCTCTTGTTTTTGAAGAATAATGAGGCTTTTCAATACCATGTTTGTAAAGTTTGCAGGTGACATGGCTGAACCAGGGAAAGCCTCGTTCACAGTGGGGAAGGTGAGGCAGGGGAGCCTATATACAGGCTTGAGTCCTATCATTCAGTAGGGGGAGGACTTTTGGAATAAATATTTACTGGGTTGGAGTTTTCTATTCCTAATACAGAAGCCTGAAAAGATATAGAATGAAGTCAGAAAATTCTGGCTGCTCTAAGCTATGTTCACATCAGCATCAGAGGTTCCATTTGGAATATCTATCACTGACATCCACAGAAATCCTGGATAAAATTGTGTAGCATGTTGTCCAATTTTGTCCCAGACAGCTAGATGGAAACCTACCCGAAAACATTATAGTCAATTATGTCCATTTGACGCAGTTTATTCCATTTTAAGACAAATCCGTTTAGCCCGGGGATTCCATTCTTCTACTCTCATATTGGTGGAGGATAATGGTATCTATAGTGAAATACTGCATGAATGAGTCATTAATCCACCTCTATGGGATGCTTAAGAGTTTAATGTAGCCTGTTTTATTATTAAAGGGGTTATCTAGTTGTAAATTATTAGTAGTAGATCAGCAGGGGTCTACTGGCTGGGACTCCCCGCTGATCAACTATTCATTAAGCCAATTTGTTTGTGCATGGAGCCTATTTTTGCGGGAAGCAGGCAGCCCTGTTCCCACTGCAGCGGCCAGGATTGTTCTTTGCCTGTAATACCAAGCCTGGCCACTGCAGTGAGAACGGAGCTGCTTGCTTCCTACAAAAAATACTTTAGTGCATAAATGCATTGACTTTGCATTGGCTGATTGGTGGGAGGTCCCAGATAGGCCATCAATAGTTTACAACTGGACAGCTCCTATAAGTTAAGACAGTTAAGCCTTTAAAAATGATGATTACTTATTTATTTATCTCATTGTTTGTGTTGCGTCCTCAGGACGTGCAACCTCAATAAACAAACAAAAGGCACAACTGTGCAAAGGAAACATAAAACTAAGGGGAATACTCTCCGTATAGTCCCCTAACCCGGGATGGGGCCCTGCCTACTCGGCGGACCGATCGCTCTGACAAGTGCGAGCCCGCACGCGTGCCTAGGCCACTGACTGATCCCTGTCAGGGAGCCCTAGCACAACAGAAAGGCGAAACAGAAAACCCCAAAATAGAAGAGCACTTAGCTAGTATGGAGAGCTTCAACCAAGCTGTGTTGCTCCATCGCTGTCCAAAGGCAACTGAAGAAATTGACCAGCACAAGAGAGAATGCTGGCACTGTTTAAGTAGGAGCTAGGCTTCTCAGCACCAGGTGCTGACTGACATTACTCCTGCAACTATCACGCCCCTCAGCTCCAGGAGAAGCAAGGGCACACCCAAAACCTGGTCTGGCCTGCAAGCCTGGTGCAGGCCTCAGAACGGCTGCAACAGTTTGCTCCTCAGCTTCTTTTTATCTTGTCTGCATTATGAGCCATTTACACGGGACAATTATCGCTCAAAATTTGTTCAAAGAACAAATTTGAGTGCTAATCATGCAGTGTGATTGTAAAGTAATCTCTCACTATTCGTTCGCAAGTCATTATCGTTGACTTTCAGTCAGCATAAAAACTATCGCTGGATCACTGGCTTCCTGAGCTTCTGAGTGAGAAGCCAACGATCCAGTGACAAAATCTGCACAAGCACTAATGACATTAGCAGTGACAAAAATGTAGGCAGTTAACAGTTTAGATATAAGTGAGCAATCAAACTTTTACTGTATGGTTACTTAATGCCATGTGGACTAACTAAAGCCGGGTAGCACTACTTGGTAGAAGAGCTAAGGTAACAACAATACTTGGTAAACAATATTGATGATACTTTGTGAAGGCTGCATGTGTTATACAGGAATACAGTTCATGTAATATGTCACACAGTCCCTCTAGGGAAGATTATCACTAGAGATAAGCGAACGTACTCGTCCGAGCTTGATACTCGTTCGAGTATTAGCGTGTTCGAGATGCTCGTTACTAGAGGCGAGCACCACGCGATGTTCGGGTTACTTTCACTTTCATCTCTGAGACGTTAACGCGCTTTTCTGGCCAATTGAAAGACAGGGAAGGCATTACAACTTCCCCCTGCGACGTTCAAGCCCTATACCACCCCCCTGCAGTGAGTGGCTGGCGAGATCAGGTGTCACCCGAGTATAAAAATCGGCCCCACCTGCGGCTCGCCACAGATGCGTTCTGACATAGAGGAGGGAAAGTGCTATCTTGTTGGAGCTGCTATAGGGAGAGCGTTAGGAGTATTTTAGGCTTCAAGAACCCCAACGGTCCTTCTTAGGGCCACATCTAACCGTGTGCAGTACTGTGCTTTATGCAGTGTTGCACTTTTTTTTTTTTTTGGTATATCGGCCGTGCGGAGCATTGCGCCCTGCAGCAATACTCCAGGGACAGAAGCGCTTAGGCAGGGACAGAAGACATATTGATTGAATATAGGCAGTGGGCCTTTGCAAAAAAATTTGGGGAAAAAAATCTATTTGGGCTGCCTGTGAGTGTCCTCAGTGTTCTGGGTCTGTGCTGGGTGTAGTAGTTCTCCAAATTCATACGCAGCCAGCTAAGTGTTACAGCAGGCTTGCGCAAAATTATTTCCTGGCGTTCCGTAGGCGAAGTCAGCCTCCAACCACAGGCCAATAAGCGGCACATTTAATTACAGCGTTCTGTTTCTGCACTACTGGTAATACACAATGCTGAGGGGTAGGGGTAGGCCTAGAGGACATGGACGCGGGCGAGGACGCGGAGGCCCAAGTCAGGGTGTGGGCACAGGCAGAGCCAGTGCGGTGGCCAGGGGTAGAGGCAGGGCCAGACCGAATAATCCACCAACTGTTTCCCAAAGCGCCCCCTCGCGCCATGCCACCCTGCAGAGGTCAAGGTGCTCTACGGTGTGGCAGTTTTTCACAGAGACGCCTGACGACCGACGAACAGTGGTGTGCAACCTTTGTCGCGCCAAGATCAGCTGGGGAGGCACCACCACCAGCATGCGCAGGCATATGATGGCCAAGCACCCCACAAGGTGGGACGAAGGCCGTTCACCGCCTCCGGTTTGCACCACAGCCTCTCCCCCTGTGCCCCAACCTGCCACTGAGATCCAACCCCCCTCTGAGGACACAGGCACTATCGTCTCCTGGCCTGCACCCACACCCTCACCTCCGCTGTCCTCGGCCCCATCCAGCAATGTCTCTCAGCGCAGCGTCCAGACGTCGCTAGCGCCACTGTTTGAGCGCGAGCGCAAGTACGCCGCCACGCACCCGCACGCTCAAACGTTAAACGTGCACATTGCCAAATTGATCAGCCTGGAGATGCTGCCGTATAGGCTTGTGGAAACGGAGGCTTTCAAAAGCATGATGGCGGCGGCGGCCCCACGCTACTCGGTTCCCGCCCTCACCAACGCGGTTACTGCCAAGGTCCACTTAACAACAGACACGTGGACAAGCACAGGCGGGCAGGGCCACTATATCTGCCTGACGGCACATTGGGTGAATTTAGTGCAGGCTGGGACAGAGTCAGAGCCTGGGACCGCTCACGTCCTACCCACCCCCCGAATTGCGTGCCCCAGCTCGGTGGTGGTATCTGCGGCGGTGTATGCTTCCTCCACTAAACCACCCTCCTCCTCCTCCTTCGCAACCTCTGTCTCGCAATCAAGATGTGTCAGCAGCACGTCGCCAGCAGTCGGTGTCGAGCGGCATGGCAGCACAGCGGTGGGCAAGCGTCACTACTCAGCTTAGGAGAGAAGAGGCAGACGGCCCACGAACTGCTGCAGGGTCTGACAGAGCATACCGACCGCTGGCTTGCGCCGCTGAGCCTCCAACCGGGCATGGTCGTGTGTGACAACGGCCGTAACCTGGTGGCGGCTCTGCAGCTCGGCAGCCTAACGCACGTGCCATGCCTGGCCCATGTCTTTAATTTGGTGGTTCAGCGCTTTCTGAAAAGCTACCCACACTTGTCATACCTGCTCGGAAAGGTGCGCCACCTCTGCGCACATTTCCGCAACTCCAAGACGGACGCTGCCACCCTGCGGACCCTGCAACATCGGTTTCATCTGCCAGTGCACCGATTGCTGTGCGACGTGCCCACACAGTGGAACTCTACAATCCACATGTTGGCCAGGCTCTATGAGCAGCGTAGAGCTATTGCGGAATACCAACTCCAACATGGGCGGCGTAGTGGGAGTCAGCCTCCTCAATTATTTACAGAAGAGTGGGCCTGGTTGGCAGCCATCTGCCAGGTCCTTGGAAACTTTGAGGAGTCTACCCAGATGCTGAGCGGGGATGCTGCAATCATTAGCGTCACCATTCCTCTACTATGCCTCTTGAGAAGTTCCCTGCAAAGCATAAAGGCAGACGCTTTGCAATCGGAAACGGAGCAGGGGAAGACAGTATGTCGCTGGATAGTCAGAGCACCCTCATGTCTATATCTCAGCGTGTTGAGGAGGAGGGGGAGGAGCATGAGGAGGAGGGGGAAGAGACAGCTTGGCCCACTGCTGAGGGTACAGATGCTGCTTGCCTGTCACCCTTTCAGCGTGTATGGCCAGAGGAGGAGGAGGAGGAGGGGGAGGAGCATGAGGAGGAGGGAGAAGAGACAGCTTGGCCCACTGCTGAGGGTACAGATGCTGCTTGCCTGTCATCCTTTCAGTGTGTATGGCCAGAGGAGGAGGAGGATCCTGAAAGTGATCTTCCGAGTGAGGACAGCCATGTGTTGCGTACAGGTACCCTGGCACACATGGCTGACTTTATGTTAGGATGCCTTTCTCGTGACCCTCGCGTTACACGCATTCTGGCCACTACGGATTACTGGGTGTACACACTGCTCGACCCACGGTATAAGGAGAGCCTTTCCACTCTCATTCCCGAAGAGGAAAGGGGTTCGAGAATGATGCTACACCACAGGGCGCTGGTGGACAAACTGATGGTAAACTTCCCATCCGACAGCGCTAGTGGCCAAAGGCGCATTTCCGCGGCCCAGGTAGCAGGGGAGGCACAGAGATCAGGCAGCATGTACAGCGAAGGCAGGGGAACATTATCCAAGGCCTTTGCCAGCTTTATGGCTCCCCAGCAAGACTGAGTCACCGGTCCCCAGTCAAGGCTGAGTTGGCGGGAGCACTGTAAAAGGATGGTGAGGGAGTACGTAGCCGATTGCACGAACGTCCTCGGTGACGCCTCTGCCCCCTACAACTACTGGGTGTCGAAGCTGGACACGTGGCCTGAACTCGCGCTGTATGCCCTGGAGGTGCTTGCTTGTCCTGCAGCTAGCGTCTTGTCAGAGACTGTGTTTAGTGTGGCTGGGGGAATCATCACGGATAAGCGTACCCACCTGTCAACCGACAGTGCCGACAGGCTTACACTCATCAAGATGAACAAAGCCTGGATTTCCCCAGACTTCTCTTCTCCACCAGTGGACAGCAGCGATACCTAAACAATACGTAGGCTGCACCCGCGGATGGAAACATCGTTCTCTATCACCATCCAAAACGGGGACCTTTTTGCTTCATCAATCTGTGTATAATATTCCTCCTGCTCCTCCTACTCCTCCTTCTGAAACCTCACATAATCACGCCGAACGGGCAATGTTTCGTAGGCCCACAAGGCTCAGTCATATAATTTTTCTAAACAATTTTTATACGTTTCAATGCTCATTAAAGCATTGAAACTTTCACCTCAACCAATTTTTATTTTAACTGGGCTGCCTCCAGGCCTAGTTACCAATTAAGCCACATTAACCAAAGCGATTAATGGGTTTCACCTGCCCTCTTGGTTGGGCATGGGCAATTTTTCTCAGGTACATTAGTACTGTTGGTACACCAATTTTTGGGGGCCCTCGCCTACAGTGTAATCCAATTAATTTTTAGCCCACCTGCATTACAGCTGACGTTACATCAGCTGTGTTGGGCACTGCAATGGGATATATTTATGTACCGCCGGTGGGTTCCAGGGAGCCACCCATGCTGTGGGTCCACAGGGAGTTGTAACTGCATCTGTCCACTTCTAAAGAACCCCAGTCTGACTGGGGCATGCAGTGTGGGCCGAAGCCCACCTGCATTAAACATGACATTATTACCTCAGCTGTGATGGGCACTGCAATGGGATATATTTATGTACCGCCGGTGGGTTCCAGGGAGCCACCCATGCTGTGGGTCCACAAGGATTTGTAACTGCATGTGTCCACTTCTAAAGAACCCCAGTCTGACTGGGGCATGCAGTGTGGGCCGAAGCCCACCAGCATTAAACATGACATTATTACCTCAGCTGTGATGGGCAATGCAATGGGATATATTTATGTACCGCTGGTGGCTTCCTGGCACCCACCATGCTGTGGGTCCACAGGGAGTTGTAACTGCATCTGTCCACTTCTAAAGAACCCAAGTCTGACTGGGGCATGCAGTGTGGGCCGAAGCCCACCTGCATTAAACATGACATTATTACCTCAGCTGTGATGGGCACTGCAATGGGATATATTTATGTACCGCCAGTGGGTTCCAGGCAGCCACCCATGCTGTGGGTCCACAGGGAGTTGTAACTGCATCTGTCCACTTCTAAAGAACCCCAGTCTGACTGGGGCATGCAGTGTGGGCCGAAGCCCACCTGCATTAAACATGACATTATTACCTCAGCTGTGATGGGCAATGCAATGGGATATATTTATGTACCGCCGGTGGCTTCCTGGCACCCACCCATGCTGTCGGTCCACAGGGACTTCACAATAGGGAGTTGTACCTGCCTGTGTCTATGAATTAAAAAGCCCGGTCAGGTTGAGGCATGCAGTGTGGCCCGAAGCCCACCTGCATTTAATCTGACATTAGCTCTGCTGTCCAGGGCACTGCAATGGGATACATTTATGTACAGCCGGTGGGTTCCAGGGAGCCACCCATGCTGTGGGTGCACACGTAATTCCCATTGCGGAGTTGTAGCTGCCTGTGACTATTTATAAAAAACCGCGGTCTGACTGGGGCATGCAGACACCTTGACAGAATGAATAGTGTGTGGCACATAGGTACCCCATTGCTATGCCCACGTGTGCAGCTCCAGATGGAGGTGGCACAGGATTGGATTTCTCATTGCTTATGTACAGCATTGTGGACTATCGCCCCGCCACTTTTAAAGAGGGTCGCTGCCTAGCCGTGCCAACCCTCTGCAGTGTGTGCCTGCGGTTCCTCTGGCAGACGCACTTATAAATAGACATGAGGGTGGCATGGCATGAGGGCAGCTGAAGGCTGGGCAGGGACAGTTTGGTGTGCGCTGTGGACACTGGGTTGTGGGTCTGTGTGTGTGTGGGGGGGGGGTTGGTCAGCATGTAACCCAGGAGAAGTGGCAGCGGAGTATCATGCAGGCAGTGATTGTGCTTTGTTGGAGGTAGTGTGGTGCTTAGCTAAGGTATGCATTGCTAATGAGGGCTTTTCAGAAGTAAAAGTTGTTGGGAGGGGGGGGGGGCACTCTTGCCGCTATTGTGGCTTAATAGTGGGACCTGGGAACTTGAGATGCAGCCCAACATGTAGCCCCTCGCCTGCCCTATCCGTTGCTGTGTCGTTCCCATCACTTTCTTGAATTGCCCCGATTTTCACAAACGAAAACCTTAGCGAGCATCGGCGATATACAAAAATGCTCGGGTCGCCCATTGACTTCAATGGGGTTCGTTATTCGAAACGAACCCTCGAGCATCGCGAAAAGTTCGTCTCGAGTAACGAGCACCCGAGCATTTTGGTGCTCGCTCATCTCTAATTATCACTTTACAATTATCAACACAAAATTACCAAACACAGTGTTTAACTGAACACAGCGAATAAGCTGGATCAAAACATCTTTAATACTAGGCCTTGCTTCTCTGTAGTCCACAACCCACAAACCATGTCCCTTTTATTTAATAAACTGTTGCAGCATCCTCCTAAACTACCAGCCTGTTGCATCACTAGTCTCTCCCTGGTGGTGTGCACACCTAACGTAGTGTTTGAGGCCAACCTCACTTACAGTTTGTCACTATGGAATCGTCATTGTCCAGGTGCTTTCCTTTTCCAGTCTCTAGTTGATCAGTACAGTGGACCTAGAGCCTCTTATTAAAGGCTTGCTTCTGTCCTCTCTGCAAACTGTTGCACTTTCACGTCACAGCACTCACAGTAGGTTGGATATAACATTGTACTGTCATACAAGCTAACTGAATGATAAGATATTCATCGATGGTACTAAGGCGGACCTGACTATGAATTACTATGCATCACTAGTCTCTCCCTGGTGGTGTGCACACCTAACGTAGTGAATGAGGCCATCCTCAGTTACAGTTTGTCACTCTGCAATCACCATCGTCCAGGTGCTTCCCTTTTCCAGTCTCTAGTTGATCAGTACAGTAGATCTAGGCCAGACAGTAGCCAATCCATGACTGTCCTTCTGAGCATGCCTTGTTCTAATTATTGCAAATTTTGTTAGGTGTCCCAAATTGCTGCCAAATTGTTGCATCTCTGCACATTGCCATACTAACCAGTTAACCCTCTAAGGGAAGCCCCTTACATTACTATAAAGTACAGATTACTAAACCATCAGTGAGAAAAATAGATTAATAAATGGATCCGCACAAAAACTGGGGTCTGCAGTATTTAGATTAAATACTACCAGATATTCACTTTAAATAAGAAACCGATGTTCATCATGGAGCAAACAAAATGTTCCAGTAACTGTTTATAATGTAATAATATAGAAATCGTATTCGGCAATTTTTAAAAAACTATAAATAGATGTTGTTAAAAATTATGAAATTCGGAATGGCGAATAATATCAGAAATATACCCATCATTGTTATTACAGTTACCGAGACATCACAACAGAAATCGCTGCCTGACGTTTCTGTTGTATTCGCACTGAACAGCAGACTGTAATGTACATAAACTTTAACAAGGTAAATAAAATGTTATTGTTAATTATCTCCCAACTGTACGATCATTTATTACAGCACGGAGGATGTCTTTCTGACTTTTTTTCAGCCATTCGCAAGAACAAAAGTTTTGTCAATAAACAGAAACATTATGTTATAAAGTGTAAGTAGATAAACATGTTTTTGTAAATGGTTTCCTAATTAAAGAACACATTGAGAACTCATCGCTATACATTATGGTATTATAAACAAGTGGTAACAGTCATTTCTTGGTTTATACTCACTTGGCTGGTATCTATTTTGGAATAGTAACATATTTTTGCAACATATGGCCTTCCACGTAAAACTTCAGCATTCCTTACACTGCAGTCCCAAATCTACTTCTCATTGTAAACTGGCTGCAAAATGAGCACAATGGGATTTAACTGATCGAAGTTGGAAGATTGTAGATTTCAATATAGAGATAAACTGTGCAATGCTGCAAAGCACATACAATAAAATGTAGTAAAAGGTAGAATTTGATAAAATACAGGGTGCCCCACTCACTCAAACATCGGGTATAACTCTTAGACCAATGAATACATTTTAATGAAATTAGGCCAAAACATACTTTACTCAATGAGAATCAAGAGTGCTTCATAACATATTCTTTGAGTACTCCTTAACTCAACTACCAGTTAAGAGAAATGGGCGGCTAGTCTGGACAACTAGTCTGGCTGTCTCAGTCTGCATAGCAAGTGACCCCAAAAGCCATGTTTTGCTTCAGTCATGTAGTTGCAGTGACCCAGACCTAGGAAGCTTTTAAGCATTGGGGCAGAGATAAGATAGTAGTCATGGTGGCTCTACTGCTCTTCCTGCAAGATGGCAAAAATGGTGGTGTACTGGGCCGAGCTGCAGCCAGTGGTAAAAGAAAAAAAAACAGTCAGTTATTATAGCCTGCTACACGCACAGTCGGGTAGGTGAAGGTGTTCATTTATTGTGATGTCAATCCGTATATGGGTAGGAACCCATTCCGGACAGAAATAATAAAATATAAAAAGTGGAGAGCTAAAATAATAATGTGGGTAGTAGTACTTGTTTTTCGGTAGTGTCGTGTGGTACCTCTGTGCAGTTGTTGTGGATGGTGGGAAGCACTTCAGAAAGCAGACAGATGGTGAAAACAATTTAACTCTTTATTGGCAGGGAGAGAGAGGACTGTGGAACTTGCAGAAGTAATACAAATTACATTTCTTTCACTTGAGGTAGTTGGTGAATTACACTTCCAGACATTGATGATTTAGAATTATATTTCTAGACATTGACTATTTCTAAACTTGTCTAAGGAAACTGATATTGACTTTTGCCTTTTCTTCCAGTTTCTGACTATAGAATTAGACATGACTTGCTGGTTTGGATTCCTTTCTTTCCTTTTCTGTTCTGTTCTTTCTCTCTCTCTCTTTCCTCTGCTAAACATTTTTTGTATTTTGATTACTCACACTTTGATGTTCTAGCTTTCCACTGCACTGGCTATCACAGATGTTCTCTTCGCTCCTTCCTGGTCTCTATCTCTGGGATCTCTTGGTTAGGCAACCGCCAGGACTAGACTGACTAACCCACCCACTCTCCACCTTTTATACTCTCCCTCTTAACCAATCCTGAGCTAGGGGAAAGCTAACTAACTAATCCTTGAGCTAGCTAGCGGGTGATGGGCAGGTGTGAGAGCCAGTTAGGGTGAATTCTGCCAACTCATGAGGAGATTGCTTGCATAGGCACACCCAATTAACATTTGTACAGTGATACACACACAATTTCTCATATTTAACATATTTAAAGATATATACACACAATTTTCATAAAGTAACTATAGCAGTGCTGTGGGACCCCAGCTCTGAGGTACTATATAGTCAACAGAAGCCTATGATGCCCATGTCTCATTAGACTCTGCAAGTTTTGCAGAGGATCAGGTGGGGAATATGCATATGTAGTAGAAGATGTTGGAATCTGAGCACAGGAGTGATACGTTTATCAAGTCTGTTATATGTTGTTTGAACAGAGTAACTTTTTTTCAAACTCACAGTTGTTTTCTTCAGGCCACCATGTGGGAGGAGACACGGTCTGTGTTCTGTGGATTTACTACAGAGACAGAACATGGGCAGTTCAGAGAACCAACACACTCGGCCAAAATTGCAAGATGGGTAGTGTCACAACCAGGACCATACTGCCCCTTCTTCACACACAGGATGTAGTCTAAGGCCCCCTGTCCACAGCAGTGATTTTGTCAGCAAATCACGCCGGCTGAAGCTTTCCATAGCATTGCTATGGAAAGCGTTGGCCCCTTGTCCGCAAGCGGAGAATCATTGCGATTCTCTGCTCATGGCGGGCAATTCGCAGCATGCTGCGAATTGCCCCAATTCTCCACAGTCAGCCTATCAGATTAGGCTGACCAGCAGAGATTTGTCCGCGGCTCCTGCTCCCAGGTGGTGGGATACCGCAACGCCCGTGGACAGGGGGCCTAAAGCTCAGTAAGAACTTAGGAGAGTGTAGCTCCTGATTCCTTTTAGCTCACTACCATACCAGCTTCTGCTTCCAGAGTACACTTGCAAACTCAATCAAGTGTCCTCCTCCATCAAACATTACAAAAGAACACTATGAATACTATTGTGACCAGTGTGGTGTATATAGAGATTTTTCACACATTCGTAAATTCATTGAATGATGGGGAATTGGCTACATTCAACAGCATAAGGTGGCCTGCCATAACTTTAATGTGACTAAGATCCGAGCATTTCTTGAGGAATAAATAATTTCTAAAAATCACCAGATTTGACCCTACCAGACATTTTCTTGTGGGGAACGTTTACTGGAATAAGCCACAAACTATCAAAAGGAACATCGCTCAAGAAATTGCTACAGTAACGCCAGACATGCTTACCAGAACGTTCAGCAATAAGGAGCAGAGTTCAGGTATACTTGAGCACAAACAAAGGACACTTCAGAACGTGTTATAAGAGGTTCCTCATTCTTATAACAGTATGTTTTGACCACATCTCATTAAAATGTTTTCATTACTCTTGGAGTTATAGCTGATTTTTTTTCTGGTCCTCCAGCGAGGGAGACTCTGTATAAAATATCCTAATTCAAAAAGTACAATAGTAAAGTAAATTGCAATAACATTTCTTGATTTTAGTTTGTTATGCAAATATGAATACAGTAAAAGTTATTTTCTCCAGCATCACTGGAAAATGGAAGATGCTAGATTATGTAAAATATTGAATTATGGAAATATCTAAAAAATCTACACTATGTAAGATTCATTTAAAAGCAAATCTTATATAAGGGAGGATACCTTCAGGAAGAAAGACCAAAATAAAACGTTGAAGGATTTCTTTCTTACCTATACCCCATTCCAACATGTTGTATTCGGTCATACAGATATTATAGATAGTATCCTCCCCTAAAACCTCTTCTTGAGTCAAAGCGGAGAGCCACTAACAAAGAGCTGCACTGGCCACTGTGAACCCTCCATGTATTTCATAGGTGGCTATTAGAGATGAGCGAGCATACTCGTCCGAGCTTGATGCTCCTTCGAGTATTAGGGTGCTCGAGATGCTCGTTACTGGAGACGAGCACCACGCGGTACTCGTCTCGATTAAACGAGCACTGACCATCGAATTCAATAGAGCCGGCAATACAGCCGGCTCCATTGAAAGCAATGGGCTGCCGGCGATCGCGGGATGAATTGTCGGGAAGGGCTTAAATATATAAGCCCTTCCCTGCAATTCATCCAGAAATGTGTAAAAATAAAAAATATATATATACTCACCTGGTCACAAAAGGGATTGGTTGGATGAGACTGATGAGTGTCTAATCGGTGGGGGTTTGACTGTTGGGATCAAAACTGATCACAAAAATAGGGGTCCTGTATCACTTCATATGAATTGATCAGTGACCGAGCGTATATGGGGATGCTACACTCAACTCTATGGGACTGCTGGAGATTGTCAAGCATTTTAGTCAGCTTCTCTTCTGCAGTCCCACAAAGATGAATGGAGTTGAAGCATTCATACTCAATCACCACTCCATTCACATGAGAAGAATAGGATCTCCATTCTCAAGTCATTATGGGGATCCCAGAGTGCTGGACCCCACCAATCAGACAGTTATCCCTTTTCTAAGAATCTTGCAATAACCTCTATTATAAAAAATCTGCTATTATCACTTAGTAAGGGGGTGCCTGTACATATTTTTTTTCATAATTTTATATGTGTGTTTTAGTTGATGTGTTCTGATTTATTTGATGGCTGTCCTGGCTCTGGTCAGGTACCGCAGACCAAAATCCAGAAGTGGGCAGAGTGCACTAGAGAGAGGGAATGTATGCAAAGGAGCTCTGCTTAGCAAAGGGTTGGATAAAGCCTTTGCTTTGCCCTGTGAGCATTTGTACAGCAAGGAATGTGTTGAAATGTAAGGCCCTTTGGGTCAAACTTATTTTCCTCTGAAATGGGATAGGAGTCAACCACCTACATGGGTCTTCTTTAGGGATGAGCGAATGTGCACGTTTAGGACAATTATTCGATCGAGCATCGCTTTTTCAAGTAACTGCCTAATTGGGCGAAAAAATTCATGGGGCGCCGGGGGTGAGCAGGGGGTTGCGGTGGGGAGTGGGGGGGAAAGAGAGAGAGAGAGCTCCCCCCTGTTCGCCCCGAATCTTTTCACCCGAGTAGGCAGTTACTCGAAAAAAGCGACGCTCGATCGAGTAATTGTCCTAAACGAGCACGTTCGCTAATCCCTAGTCATCTCCTCTCTCCCCCTGCTGGTTCATATGCTAGAGAACCACTGGTTGTGGTAGGCTAAGTTCCATTCAAGCACTGTGCTAATATCCGGAATCCAGGCAGCAAAGGGACCATTTGTTGCTGTAACGAATGATTTGTTAGGACTTTCAGTTATTCCCTGGTATGTGGTAGTCAGTTTTCTAGGACTGAACCATATATACCCGGTTTCCAGGGAACATTGTTTTGTTTCATGGCCCAAATACAGCCCCTTTTTACTGCTCATCAGATAATAAAGTTATAACAGGAATATCTGGCTTCCCCTTCTATACAAGAAGTTTACAATATACACTCATGCGTCAGGCCTATTACTATGATCATCAGTCCAAACTGAATCCAAACCATGTCACCAACATGGCATCCTCCTCGGCAGGATAAGGGAAAATCTCTCTATCCCTGCAACTACGTGTTTTTTGACTAGAAGATTTACTAGTTTATGCTATCCACTCAATCTTCTACTTCTACTTCTAATCTTCTGTTCCTGATCCTGTGAACCATATAAAGCACACTGCTGCTTAGATGTTACTTAACACCTATTTACATGCAAAGATATTTTTTCAAATAACTGAAAGATTGAAAGATTTTGTGATCTATTTGCATAATGGCATGTAAAAGGCCCTCCAGGAGCTGTTTGCAGAGCCCAAGCTGCCCAGCTGTGTGCACAGCTGCATTGTTCTCTTCATGGCTGTCTGCAGATTACAATGTTATCTGCCAACTCCCGTGGAAATAACAGCTTGTGGTCTATTGAGAGATACTTGATCTCTCACTAGCTTAACATTGGATTTTAAGTTCACTTTAAAATCATCATTCAAGCGAAAACTGGATGATGCCTGCATTTACATGTAATGATTATCGCTGATTTTCAGTCGTTTGAACAAATTATGAGTGATAATCGTTATGTATAAATGGGCCTTTAGTATATGCAATAACAGGCTCACTTCACAAAGAACAATCTTTATTCTCCAACATAGGTGACACTGGGTTTATATCACCAACCTCAATCTGATGTTATGTGGTTGTGCTCATTATTATCACAACCAGACCAGGTGAGAGCATTACCTATCTGTTTCACCTTTGTTCTGCTGCATTATCATCAATATACTACACTACATAGTGCCCACTTGTCTTCTTTCTGCTTCTTTTCTAAGATTCATCTGATACTTATGGTCTTGTTACCAATTCCAATGTGGAACTTCTCAAGTATCAGATTTAGACTGTCTAAACTATTAGCTGCCAAACTAAAGAAATTATACCAAATTCTCAATATATAAAGGTCTTAAATACTCAAATAAATTAAATATGAACATTTATTATGGATATATGGTATCAGTATTTGTATCCATACTTGTCTGGAATATGTCCATATTAATCTTCAACCCATACCGCAAATAATGTCAATGCACATTAAAACATAAAGGTAAAATCAATATCAGTGACAAAGAATGACAATATAGATCAAAATGAGATGCTGTGTAATTCAGTGGAAGCCATGGACTAATGGGAACTTATTTTGCCTTCCTGTTTCTGTTAGGGAACAACACTTAAACTGGTTGCCTGCTGCTATATCCCATTCTTGCTAAGGTATGATGAGTTGTGCATTTGGAAAAGTTAGTTGGAGGAATAGCATTATATTCTTGACTGTGCCTCACCTATCGTCCGAAAGATTCTTGACGTCCTCCTCTCCTCAACAAGTTGTTTCCATCCACAGGATCTCCTCCCACTGGATGTTTTTCCTCCATCACATCATACTTGGTATACTCTTCACATTGTTGTACAAGAAACCCCCCCAAAGTTGGCAGTTTATGAAATTCTGGCCCAGCTAGTCTAGTACCGATGACCATGCTTCATTGGAAGTTGCACCGATTACTGGAGTTTTCCATTCTAAGGGCTCCTTCAAACAGACTTATTCGGGTGCAAAATAGAGAGAGTAGAACCTACTGATTTCAATGGGTTCATTCTCATTTTCTGTGAGCATTTACCGTGTGCGCAAAAAAGTAGGACCTGCTTTTTTTTCTTGTGTATGTGCTGATCAAGGGTCCAACAGAAGTCTATAGGAGATGCACAAGTACATAGTCAATACACACACAAATGCGCAATACACGGCACAAAACTGCAGGGAAAAGAAAAGAAAAACATTCGGACCTCATAAGGCTAAATAGCCTTTTAAATCAGGACGGAGGAGAGGCAGGGGGGTTTGAATGCCATGCAAAAAACATAGTAGAATGCACCAATACATGTGCGATAATGACTCTTCCATGTGCAAATATGTTGCCCAGAGGCGAGCATATTTGCGCTTATGGTTGTCTGAAGCCACCCTAATATGGATTTACAATTCAGCTGATCCACAAAAACTTTAGGCTAACCTTCGCGGTCATTGCTCTAATTTTTATACAGGGAAGCTGCAATCATGAAAGGGTTGGTGTCTCCTACAAAGTAGCCATTCAGTATATGTCTGTTATATATAGTCAGCCTGTCACTTATCCTTGAGAAAAGGCTTCGACTCTGATTAAATGCACATTAAATTGACTCATTTATTATCACCATTTTTTTCATTTTCTAGTTCTGTGCACTTCCTGTGTGTTTATTCATATGCCCTTGGCACTATACATTAAAAATGTTCTGTTGGAAGCTTTGTAGCAATGAAATGCAGGGATGGAGTATCTAGGCATAAGTAACAAATAAATTATGTTTAGCTGAAGCTCTTGTTGCTAGCTAAACAAATGACTTCACAAAGAGTACGATGTGATTGTTCTGTTATGAGCCGTTTCACATCCACTGTCACACCTAAGTGCTAAAACTTGCAGTCACTTCCAAAAGTGGAACAGCTTCCAGATTAAAATGATTGGACCAGCTGGTAGCACACAGAATCTACTGTATTATGTTCGCAATAACAAAATGATCAAGTACATGCCATAGAGTTTATTGAATGTATCACAAAATCTGCAACACAACTGCAACACAAGATTTTATAGGTCATGTGCGAGTTTACGGGACCACAACTACCAACTGTGTAAGAAAGGTACGTCTTGAGTCCCATATTGTGCCATGTCAGGACATACGAGCAACCTAAAAGATACAGGAATCTACTTCTGGTGGGCAGGGCATTACTAGTACAGGATTCCGTTGCTTGGAGAATGTCCGTGGACCCCTTCTGAGGCGGTATGCCAGCCAACATCGTTGGGGAAGGTTGCGTTCAGCTCCAGTTTTTCGCCTGTTTTGTAAAGGCAGATTCATAAGAACAACATGCAGTTGTGAAATTTTGTTTCATTTTCTATGACACCCTTGGCTCACCCTAGTGTAGTCTTAACAGCATTATGGGCCCCTGGGCAAAGCAGTGTATTGGATCTCCTATGACGTTATGTTTCATTTCTGCTGAAAGGGTTATTCAGCTGGAAATATATATTATATGGGGATGTGGAAGGCACGGGACGACATCGAGAAAACTTGGGAGGAAGAGCAAGTTAGTAACCAGCAACCTAGATCGGAGAACAGGAAGTCTAAGTCTCTAGGGTCCATTTTTCTTGCACTGTAGACATCTCCTTGTTTATAATGCTAGGCTACATTACACTAGAAAGTAACAAGACGATGTACTATGCTCCACAAGATGATCCACACATCCATTCGGGTGGAAATCTCTCTTTTTATTATAGAAATTACGAATAATTTACAATAGGTATTATGGGTAATTTATGAAAGGAATTATGGGTAATTTGAAAGTGAAACAGAAAGTGACAAAATTAAAGTCTTCATACATGGCATTGATAGATTGGAGCCAAGTTCATATCCCGCCACACAACATTAACATATACAATACCAGGTGCATTGAAATGTTGACATACATAAATTAGTATAGGGCCCCTATGCATGTGGGGCCCCCGGGCTATGCCCATCAGGCCTATGTGTTAAGATGGCACCACCTCAACCTCCATCACAAAAAAAAGGTAAAACCGAACAATCTGTTGAAAAAAATCATTGGAGCCAAAGCAACCTTCCCCAAAAACATTGGCTGGCATACTGACTCATCTAGCAACAGAAGCCTGTACTAGTATCGCCCCTCCAACCAGAAAAAAGATTCCTGTTTCTTTTGGATACTCTCTAGTACATAGGAGTATATACACACACTTTGAATAAAAAGTCAGTATTAATTAGCATACAGTTCATTCGTTCACACAGAAATGAATGTGAAAGAATAAACTTTTTGTCCAATTGTTTTTGTCTTTTTGTTAACGCCTGCTTTCAAACTAATAACCATTCTGATCCAGACACTGCAGATAATGCGAAGTAATGGAATCAGAAATATCAAGAATAATTTAATTGGGATTTTATTTTTTATTCTTGTTCAGTGGCTGCTCTCAAATCTTTGACTGTGGCCGGATTTTTACTGTAAACTTTATCTTTTAAGTATCCCCATAAAAGAAAGCCGAAAAATCT
The DNA here is from genome assembly GCF_035609145.1 of Eleutherodactylus coqui. Classification (NCBI taxonomy): domain Eukaryota; kingdom Metazoa; phylum Chordata; class Amphibia; order Anura; family Eleutherodactylidae; genus Eleutherodactylus; species Eleutherodactylus coqui. The sequence goes on from NC_089839.1 coordinate 41,249,200, forward strand.
AGTGATGTCATATATGGTGAATGCGATAATATCCTACTGAACCTCTTTGCCCAATCCATCTGTTTGGCAGATTGTCACCAAGGTAGGTCCTCACATCATGATGATAGTGTTCTCCATCTTGTTGAAAATAAAACTCCTCCTCCTTGAAGTTGTCTTGAGTGCATGGCATGACAGATAGCTGCAGCAAGTTCAAGTAAATGGCCCCACTCACAGAAGAATAAAAAAGACTGGTCTAGTTAATTTCTTCCTTAATAAGCTGCACCACACTGTGACTCCTGGTAAATTACCATGATGTTCCTCCATAATATGTGGATTCTCAGGTTTCTGGTAGATGCAATTGTGGAGGTTAGTTGTGTCAGGCAATTTAAGCATAGCCTCATCGTTCCAAACAGTCTTTCATGGAAACTGCGCACCCTTTGCATGTCTTGGATCATCTTCATTGAGAGCATGGACTATTTTTGGAATGTAACTCTTCCACTGACCTATTCGAAAGGCGATGGACACTTAATTTTGAAATTTCTGTCTCAAGACCGGCTTGCTACACAGATTTTCTTGGACTCTGGAGAAACGTTTTTGTCAACCTTTTTTTGCTTTTTGGGGCTCGTCGATGCCCACGGTCTTCCGGAATGTTTCTTGTCGACATTCTGAACAGTTTCATCTACTTCAAACGTATCACTAATTTGAGCAATAGTAAGTTCCGTAGGTGGATATGTTTGAAACTCTGTCCAAAACTGTCTTTGAACTTCATCTGCTTTCTTTAACTTTCAGTAGCACTTTAAGATACATTTCCTTTGTTCAAAGCATAGTCTAACCCAGCAAAATTTAAACTCTTTTGTAAAAAATAATGTTAGAGCTGGAATTAAAAAAATAAGTATTACTAGAAGGGGAAGGAGGACACCAGAACACCAAATAGGAGATGATATTACTTGTATACTGTATGGTGGTATCACTTATGAACTGTATGGAGTTAGTATTTATACACTTACTGCTGCAATATGTTGGCAGTGTATAGCAGTATAATTAAAGCCTATTTAGACGATTATTGCTCAAAATTTGCTCAAAGGCAATCTTTTGAGCGATAATCATTGTGTGTATATACAGGGCAAGATGATCACTCAAAATTCGCTTAAAAGGCAGTTTGAGTGACAGTTTTGAGCATTCACTTTGCATAAGCTCTTAAATAGCTAATTGGCTGCTTAAGAGCTTATTAGTGTGTAAATGAAGGCTCCAACTGTATACAGAAGACAGCTGGAACACTGTATTCTGTATACAGCTGCTGTCTTCTCAAAGTGCTCAGCAATTTCCCGCTGAGTGCTCCGAGCAGGGTATGCAGAGCACAGCTGGAGCACTGTCTTTGCATACTCATGCTGTGTTCATGGAGCACTCAGCTGGTATACAGCTGAGCGCTCCAAGCAGGTTATACAGAAGACAGATGGAGCGCTGTCTTCTGCATATTTCTGCTGTGTTCTTCGAGCGGGATACCAGCTGAAACAATAGCATCAGTGGTATCCTGCTGAGAACTCAGTGCACGGTCCTGATAAGACTTATCGCTGTCTTTCAGCTAGCCAGCTGAAAGACAACGATGAGCGAATTGTTAACGAGAATTGCTTGATGGCTGCTCATTTAGACACAATGATTATCGCTCAAAAGAGTGATAATCGTTGCGTCTAAATGGCACGTAAGACTCTATAAGGGCTCAGTCACATGGGTGTTTTGATCGCACTAGATAAAACTAATGATTTTCAATGTGAGCGGTCACATGTGCGAATTTTACATGCAGAAAAATGCCTGCGGCGAAAATTAAAGGTAACCGATTCGCAGAACACATGTAACTGCAGCAAACCGGTATTTTGTGTATGTGAAAGGGGTTTCAACCTTGCGCTCAACGGGGACGGCAGGAGCAGCGCCTACTCCATTGAGAACATATAGTGAAGATCGCGATCCTCTGCCACAGCTGTCACAGCCGGTTCCATTGAAAGCAATGGGCTGCCGGCAAGCCCTGCAGTGATTTTCAGGGAAGGGCTTAAAATATAAGCCCTTCCCTGAAAATCAATCCAGAAATGTGTAAAAAAAAAAAAGTATACTCACCTCACTGCAGCTGCCGGGGCTCAGCCATGTCCAGCTGGCTCTTCTCCTGCACTGCTATGAGGAGCTTTCAGCAGGTGGGGATTTAAAATTCATGAATGGGTGAGTGCTGCCTCTGATTGGCTGAGTGCATGGACCAATCAGAGGCAGCTCTCAGCTCTCATTCAACAACTGAGAGCTGCCTCTGATTGGTCAAAGTGCTCAGGCAATCAGAGGCAGCCCTTTCAGCAGGCAGGGATTTTAAATCCCCGCCTGCTGAAAGCTCCTCATAGCAGTGCAGGAGAAGAGCCAGGTGGACGAAGCTGAGCCCTGGCAGCTGCAGAGAGGTGAGTATACATTTTTTTTTTCATTTTTTACACATTTTTGGATTGATTTTCAGGGAGGGGGCTTATATTTTAAGCCCTTCCCCGAAAATCCCTGCAGGGCTTGCTGGCAGCCTTTTGCTTTCAATGGAGTCGGCTGTATTGCCGACTCCATTGAATTCAATTGGAGAACATCACGCTCCTCTGCTACAGCTGTGACAGCTTTGGCAGAGGATTTCTTCATCTCCGAGGGGAGTCCCATTGTCACTGGACACTGTGACAATGCTGTCACTGTGTTCAGTGACAAAGGGACTCCCCGTGGAGTTAAAGAAATCCTCTGCCACAGCTGTCACAGCTGTAGCAGAGGAGCACAATGTTCTCTGTCTGTCAATGGGGCTGCAGCAGCTGTCACCGGCCCCATTGACCACAGGTGAAACCCCTTGGATGTGACAGCATCCAGGGGTTTCACATCCAAGGAATCCTCTGTTGTCACAGCCGCAGCAGGGCATAGTGGGCTGTGCTCCTTTTGAGCGGATAAACGCTGCTAGGTGCGGTTTTTCAATCCAGCCTAAAATAGTCTTAGGTGGCAGAGTTCAGTGGTATTATATAGGTATTATTAAACCTTTATATGCTGGTATTGAATACTGTGTAAGGGTATTATTTATGCACTATATGGTCATCATAGGCCCAATGTCCATAAGCGGATTTGAATTGCGGAAAACCGGCGCGGAGGATCTGCAGTTCAAGCCATCCACATGTAAGCATGGGACGTCCATACTTCAATTAACACCTGCGGATTTGATTTGCAGATGGCACGTGCGATTTGTAGGCAAACACCTCTCTGGTTGCTTGGAGACCAAGCACGGAGGTGGAGAGGAGGCACATTGAACTTGCGATTTTTTTTTCCGTGTGGACGATCGCATCTTGTAACCATGTAAAAATAATTTCCGCACTGACACACAACTCTTCCATGTGTGGAATCTGAGCGTGCCGTTGACATGGGGCATTATATTGGCAATGTTTATAGGTATTTAAGATTTTTTATAGCAGTACTATTATAGCTTTGTATGCTAGCACTATATGAGTTCTCTGTGGTGTTATTATGGAAGTACTTTCTGGCGGTATTATTTGACTATACAAAAATTCCAGGTCTGTAATACCTCAACACAAAAAAGCATCCAAGACCATATTTTTTGGACATTTTTATTACATTTTTTATGGGAAGTCATAAGTCGAATCCAAATGAGAAATCTTGAGAGGAAAATCTAAACCTAACCAAGACATTGTAGCTGAATATTTAGTTCGGGAACTACTTTGTCACAAACTAGAAATGCAGTAGGCCAGTGCATTCACTTTATCTGTCCTCCATAAGGCTCATTGGTTGAGGTTATAGTTCCACATAGAACAATTATTCGTAGCCGAAATAAGGACATCTGTATGATTTTTCATGGGTTGTAGTAAAAATAAATTGTTATTATTACTCATACTACATGCATAATCATTTGATTTTGTAGCAGATCGCAATAAAAAAATGGGCGTAGATGAGTTAATAGGATTTTTGTGCGGCTGTATATAACATTGCAGATACATTATTTGTGAGTTTCATTTCACTATTCCTCTCAGTTATTAAGGCTCTGAAATCAAGCAGGAACTTTTTTTTATTTCGTGGACATAAAATCCTGTCCAAATATATACAGGAGTTATTATTAAAAATCAATATATAGCAATATAACTCTTGGAGTGACTTTGTAACTCTCTGGAGTACCCTTAGAGACACGCAGTATAAGCAGAAGATTCTGACGGTCTTATCAGCTTACTGGAAGCCAAAACTATAGCGCGTATGATTTACCTGACTGCATGCTTTATTAAACACGAAGGCTCTGGTGAAATATATCCTCCCTGGACTGTGAAAAAATGTGACCCTATAGAACAATAACATACATTGGAATAAGATATAATGTTCGCAATTGCCAATGAGAAGCATTTCGAAAACTACGGCCACAAGGTTTGGATGTGTGAATGGTTGGTAACGCAAATAGCAATTAAAGTAAAGGAATTTTAGATGTAATAAACTACTGTTTAAACTACAGGTAATTTTTTGGTCGTACCACATTTTGACTCTACATAGGTATATGGGGTAGATTGGGAATTTAAAATGGCCTTGTAAATAATCTAAAAATGTCCTTATGTTGTAGGTGGGTCCAAATTACTAGCACATGTCCATCCAGTTCAGCCTACTACCTCCCAATGTTGATCCAGAAGAAGGCAAAAAATGTCATGAGGCAGAAGCCAATTTTCTTCATTTTAGGGGAAACAATTTCTTTTCCGACTCCAATCTGGAGATCAGAATAACTCTCTGAATTAACACCCCTTCTGTAGTACTCATTGACTATAGCATGTAATATTGTTGCACTCAGGAAAGGCGAAGATATGCTTTGAGTTATTGTCGTGCTGAAAGGTGAAACTCCTCTTCGTCTTTAGCTTTTTAGCAGAGGCCTGAAGGTTTTGTGCCAAAGTGGACTGATATTTGGGACTGTTCATGATTCCCTCCATCTCGACTAAAGCCCCAGTTTAAGCAGCAGAAAAAAAGCCCCAAAGCGTAATGCTGCCCCACCATCTTCCCTGTGGATATGGTGATCTCTTGGTGATGCGCAGTGTTGGTCTTGCAGCAAACATACCTTTTGGAATTATGGTCAAAAAGTTCAACCTTTTTCTCATCGGACCAGAACATGTGCTCCCAGAGACTTTTGGATGACTTGATGTAGGTTTTGGCAAAACATAGAAAGGCTTGAATGTTTTTCTTTGTTCGAAAAGGCTTCAGTCTTGCCCCCCTACTCCACAGCCCAGACATATGAAGAATATGGGAGATGGTTGTCACATGCACTACACAACCAGTACTTTTACAGCTCCCTTAATGTTGCTGTAGGCCTCATGGCAGCCTCCCAGAATAATTTTCTTATGCTCTTTTCATCAATTTTTGAGGGACGGCCAGTTCTTTGTAATTTCACTGTTTAATCCACTTCTTGATGATCAGCTTCACTGTGTCCCATGTTATATGTAATGCTGTGGAAATTTTTTTTATTACCCTTCTCTTGACTGCTACCTTTCAACAATCATATCTTTTGGATGTACTATGAGCTCTTTATGGACCAACTAAGAAAATGTCAGGAAAATCCTCCTAGAAGAGCGGAACCTTAGATGGGGCAAATCAGCATCACTTTACATAATTGCAGCAGAGTACTGCCTACTATTTAACATGAGCTTAAATTTAATTGGCTAATTCTGAGCACAACTGCATCTCCAAAGGGTGTTCACACTTATGCAACCACATTTTAGATTTGTTATTTTTATTTTTTCATCCTAAAAGTTTTCAGTTTGTTTTCTAATGGAATGCTATAGATAATGGGTCACATTGAAGGTGGAAAAAATATAAAATGATTCACCTTTGTAGCATTTTTTTAACGTGACAAAAATGTAGAATTTTAAAAGGGGTGTGTAGACTGTTTATACTCAATGCAAATGAATCACGGTGCCAGCTGAAGTGCTCTCATCCCTGGTGACACTGCACTAGAGGAAGTGACATGTAGACTATATGAAGAAAGTGCAAAACTGGGACTAGGCACAACCTTCCTGCCCAAAAAAACTGTTGAGAATTAAACCTGGATCCTTAGTTTTTAGAAACAAACAGAATATATAAATTGCATTTCAAGCCTCTTACTTAGATAAAGCTGGTACATGTACAGCTACAATAAGGCTTAAACACAAGGTTAGCTGTACACAAACAGAAGTTAGGAAACCAAGTGAATATACACAAGCTTTGTTTGAGGTGGGATCGCCCAGCCAGCCAATTGCCATTAGTCTGTGCATATATAATCTGGCTGCTACTCACAGAAGGTGCTAGTTATACTTCTGCCTCAGTTGGTTTGGTCTGACCTGCTGTATGAATTTTCCTGTGAATATTTGTCTGACTTCTGTCTGGCTCTTGTCTGTCTCTTGGTTGACTCCTGTCTGACTACTACCTGAATCCTGTCTGAAGATCTTCTACTAGAAGTGGTATCTAGTTAGTTACATAGTTCGTAAGGCTGAATGAAGACAATGTCCATCTAGTCCAGCCTGTCTAGCCTCCTGTTTTGTTGATCCAGAGGAAGGCAAAAAACCCCAAGAGCAGAAGCCAATTAGCCCATTTGGGGAAAAAATTCCTTCCCGACTCCCTAATGACAATCAGACTGTTCCCTGGATCAACCCCTAATAGTTCCTACCTGCCTGTATACCCGGATTAACAAATAACCTTAGATTTATAGCCTATAATATCCTTCCTCTCCAGAAAGACATCTAGTCCCCTTTTAAACTCCTCTATGGATTTTGCCATCACTACGTCCTCAGGCAGAGAGTTCTACAGTCTAACTGCTCTTACAGTAAAGAACCCCTTTCTATGTTGGTGATGAAACCTGCTTTCCTCTAAACGTAGCGGATGCCCTCTTGTTACTGTCGTAGTCCTGGGTATAAACAGATCCTAGGAGAGATCCTTGTATTGTCCCCTCATGTACTTATACATGGTTATTTGGTCGCCTCTTAACCTTCTTTTTTCTAGAGTAAATAGTCCCAATTTGGATAGCCTCTTTGGGTATTTCAGTCCCGTCATTCCATGTATTAGTTTAGTTGCCCTTCTTTGAACCCCCTCCAATACCGTAACATCTTTCCTGAGCACCGGTGACCAGAACTGTACACAGTATTCCATGTGAGGCCTGACAAGTGCCTTATATAATGGAAGGACAATGTTCTCGTCCTTCGCCCCTATACCTCTTTTAATGCATCCCAAAACTTTATTTGCCTTTGCAGCAGCTGATTGGCATTGGTTACTCCAGTTTAGTCTATAATCCATTAGTACCCCCAGGTCTTTTTCCATATCACTTTTCTCTAGCGGTACCTCATTAAGTGAATATTGGTAACATCCATACTTGCTGCCCATGTGCATAACCTTACATTTATCAACATTGAACTTTAATTGCCATTTTTCTGCCCAAGCCCCCAGCTTATCTTGGTCAGTTTGTAGCCGCACATTGTCCTCCATTGCATTAATTATATTGTATAATTCTGTGTCATCCGCAAATATTGAAATTTTGCTGTGCAGCCCCTCTATCAGGTCGTTGATAAATATATTGAACAGAATGGGGCCCAATACTGAACCCTGTGGCACCCCACTAGTGACAATGGCCCAATCAGAGTATGAGCCATTTATTACCACCCTCTGATTTCTGTCATTGAGCTAATTTTTAACCCAATTACACACGTTTTCACCCAATCCGTGCTGCCTCATTTTGTATATTAGCCTATTATTTGGCGATTATGTTGGAAATTCCTGATCCTGACATGTGTATTTATTAAGATAAGTCTGTCTGGTGATTACCTTTTCTGGAGTGTGGTTATATCTTCTGCCTGTGCTTTTGTGACTTCTTACATTCCATCTAAACTTTGCCACTTTCACTTTTACCAACTAGGGAAAGTCAGGGTCACCGCAGATTCCTGATATGGGGCTGTCCTTATCAGGGCGATCACCCTGCTTATATGCAGTGCTCTCTTCCATTAGTAGGTTAGGGTAAGTAATCCAAATTAGTATATTGTGTGTACATTAGGACATTATATTTATGCCTGCGTAGGCCTTGTAGGATGTAACAGATATGAACCTAGCCTATACAGAGGGATGAATCAGCAGGGTGTTAGGGAAATATTAGGTAATGCTCCCTGTAAAAGTTAATGCCATGTAGTTTTCCTGTAAAGGAGTGCCCTCCTCAAGTCTTAGAAGGTGCTGAGCATTAAAATGCATCTCTGAACAGATGTGGTCTATTTTTTTGGTCTTTTTCAGCACAGAGCAATAATCTTTTCAGCATTGTGAAGTGTCTCAAATACTTTCCATACAAAATACAGTTTTAAATATAATTTAAAATCAAATAAGGAAAAGGATAAAGCAGATTCATTTCATGATGGCCAATAATACCATGCGGTGAAAATGGAAACTGTCAATCACTAAATAAATATTTAGAATATATAATACCTGCCTGCCTGGCACTATGTCCTAGATCTTATAAGAGGTCTTAAACACAAGAGTATTAAAGTGGAAGAAAATATACAAAGATCAATGTTTAAATCGATCAAGACTGAAAAAGAACAGACTTTTCCAATCTTGTGCTGACCAAATAAGCGCCTGAGAATTCAAAGCTTTAAAACTGGTAAATGCTTATAGGCTTCATGTTTTACACAAATCCCATTATAGGCTACATATAGTGTTGCCTCCTAATTTCACCCTACAAGAGTAATAGAAGTCAACAAGTTGTATGGCTATATAGAAACCAGCATACTGTGTAGGATATGTAATATGTTTAAATTCATAACTCTTGTCTTAAAGGGGTTGTCTCGCGAAAGCAAGTGGGGTTAAGTACTTCTGTATGGCCATATTATTGCACTTTGTAATATACATCGTGCATTAATTATGAGCCATACAGAAGTTATTCACTTACCTGCTCCGTTGCTGGCGTCCCCGTCTCCATGGCTCCGTCTAATTTCGGTGTCTTCTTGCTTTTTTAGACGCGCTTGCGCAGATGGGTCTTCTCCCTTCGGCTCGGCTTGGCACCATCAGCGTTTTGGCTCCTCCCCCTTGTAAGCGTCATCGCGTAGCTCCGCCCCCGTCACGTGTGCCAATTCCAGCCTCCTGATTGGCTGGAATCGGCACATGTGACGGGGGCAGAGCTACGCAATGTAGCGTACAAGGGGGCGGAGCCAAAACGCCGATGGTGCCTAGCCGAAGGGAGAAGACCCATCTGCGCAAGCGCGTCTAAAAAAGCAAGAAGACACCGAAATTAGACGGAGCCATGGAGACGGGGACGCCAGCAACGGAGCAGGTAAGTGAATAACTTCTGTATGGCTCATAATTAATGCACGATGTATATTACAAAGTGCATTAATATGACCATACAGAAGTGCTGAACCCCACTTGCTTTCGCGAGACAACCCCTTTAATAGCACTGTTTAGATGGACAGGGAACGTTTTGACAATCTTTGATGGTAAATTAGATATGGAATAATGTCTTTGTTGCGCCACCTGTTGGAAGGTAACTATGGATAAGTCAGCTTCTGATCTTGTAACAGATTTTGCAACACAACGAAGGATATAAGCCAAACCAGAACTTTATTCAATGCAATGGCCTTGTAGCTTTCATATCCTGGTAGCTATAGATGTGGACATTACACTGGCCAACAACAAAAAAATTATATTGGAATGTTTGCTTAACTTCATGAGTCAAATCTTACTAATTTTGGGTTGAGAAAAATGGATATGACATGGGATATAGGAGTAGGGTATTTTAACAGATTAGGAGAAATTGATACATTTTAATTACATATGCTAACAACATTGAAAGTGCATTTTAATTTTTTTTTAATGACAGTTTTATCCTCAGAGTTCTAAATTGATGTAAGGATTCTGTTACGTTTGTGTGGGCAAATAAACACTGGTCCCACACGAACGTGACCAGGACACAAACAGGAACCGACTGATGACACACACTCATCATGCATACCTGTACACATAAGCAGATGTTATACTATAAAAGTATGAGGTATTGGTTCGTATATTGGCCAAAATACCTAAACCCGCAAGCCGCGATCAAGGCTCCTCATTGTCTTGCGGGTCCCTACACTAGCAAGACAACTGACCCCAAGCTGCAGGGAGAATGGCAGGACCTTACCTAATAAGCCAGGCAATCGCCTTGATAAAGGCGGCCCCGTGCTGGAACCTCGGTCCTGACTATCCCTCAAGGGTTAATACACGGAACTAGAACAGATCGGAACACAGAACACAAATCACACAGCAACACACTAGGGTTAGCACGCCAGACACACAACCACATAGAACAGGACATTTCTCTCCTCATGTCTAGCACCCTGCAGACATACAGAACATGACCCTGTGGGGCTGTGCTGCTGGAAACCTATGTGGTACAACAGATCCCAGCCAGCAAGAACCTAACAGATTCCTGGCTGGTCATTTGGTGTGAAGAGAATCATGTTGTGACTTCATGAGATCATTTTCTTTTGGCTTGCCTCTTGTAAGTAAGTTCCAGGGCATCCGTACACACAGACCAGTGGTAATCCACAAGCATTGCTTCATTCCAACTGCCCTGATATATTTGTTCCATTACAGAAATATCCTGATGGAATCTTAATCCATGTTCATCACTGACAGCTCCACAACTAGGAGGGAAAAAGTCTAGGCGGGAGTACCTTTGACAAAATTTTTCATTAAACCCAGCTTTATATGAATGGGTGAAATACATTTTTCTCGGTAGAGTCAAGATTTCTTGCAAGCCAGTCCGCTTGAATGTAATATGGTTTCCTATCCCTACTGTCCTACATACATAAAAAGCAACAGTATTTAGTGACCCCAGCTGCATTCCTAAGAGTACAGCGATGACTTTTAGATCGCCACAGAATTTTCACTTGTGTTTAGCACATTTGATTGAGTCAAGGAGGGCTGTCATGTTTGCATAAGTCTCCTTCATGTGAACTGCATGACCAACAGGAATAGAAGGACGATGGTTGCCATTGTGAAGTAATACAGCTTTCAAACTAAGCTGGGAGGAGTCTATGAATAGCCTCCATTCAGTTGGATCATGGTTCAAATTCAAACATTTCATAAAGCCATTAACATTGCAGCAAACAACCAGATTGTTTTTCTTCTCAGAAAAAGGAAGCAGATCCCTCTGTCGTTCTCTGTACTGTGAGACCCTGACATCACGATAATGGAGATTCCATAGCAGTAGTCTTGACTCTAAAAGTTCCGCCCTCTCCTTTGACAAGTCCAGGTCTCGAATGAGATCACTCAATTCTGCTTGACTCAGTCTGTGTGGTTATTCATCTTTTACCTCAAAGTCAGGGTCATGGGATGTGGAAGGCTTGTTGGGTTTTTCTTTTTCCACACTTTCTTCATTTTCTACTTCAAGCTCATAATGTCGGGGCGGAGTAGAAACTGGTAAGCTATCTGAATGTGGAATAGGTCGAATAGCAGATGGAAGATTTGGGCATTGAACTGCTCCTCTTTTCTTCATTGACATTCCTGCCTTTATAGGCGAAGTCAAGCAGAAATATCATTCATCTATACGGTTTGTAGGCTCCCACCAAACCATAGGCAAAGCAAAAGCCATAGATTGTTATTTTTCAGCCATTCTGAACAAGAGTTGCAACATATATGTGGACCCCATGACTTATCCTGGTCCCCTACCTTCATACCAAAATAATGATGATAAGCAGTCTTCACAAGAGGCATCAGATTGCGTTTCTGTGCCGAAGATGTTATTTCACCACAAATGTAATAAAAATTATTCACTAAATTTACACATTTTCGTGGCATTTTGATATAGCAAATCTTACACTTCAAAAACACTCCAAAACCAGAAATTCTGAAAAAAAGAAAAACAGAAACGATATAAAACTCAGTCATAGCAACATTTATTATGTTTATAACCTACAAACATATGGAGAACGTTGTGTTATGTCAGTTGAGGGGTGTGACAACTCCCCCTCCCCAAAAAAATTCCCACAAAATAAACATTTAAACTTTAAAAAATGACATGTCACTGGTTCTTCAAAGCAAGAGCTAATCAGTCATTTTTATGGTGATTTTTGAATTCAGCAGATGGAAATATATAAGAATACGCTAATTATGAGCCCGAAACAAAATCATCATTGGGCAATGTTATCGATGCATCTGCTGCAATATACTTAGAGGGGTTGAGTCACTGCAGAAAAAAATTCTAACAGCTGGACTGCTATAAAACAAAAAAAGAGCATACACTCACCTCTCCTCCACCCTCCGGGACATTGCTGAGCGGCTCCTATATCTCCACATCTATCTCCTGTAATGCACATTCAGTGAAAGTCAGGTGAACACTATAGCCAAACGGAAACCGCAGTGTTAGCAAAAGGTAAGCACTGATATCAGGAGTTCGAATGGTGATGCTGACTTCTAATTGGCTATAGCGGTCACCTGACTTCTGTTGGGCATACATGCCGAGAGCTATGCCAGGGCTGCAAGAGCCACTCAGCTGTGTCCCTGGAGGCTGAAGAGAGGTGAGTATGCTCTTTTTTTATTTTATAACAGCCCCAGCTATTAGAATTTTTTTTCTGCAGAAATACAACCGATTAAAATTTTCCAAAGACTTTTTATTATGCAGTAATGTCAAAACATACAATATCAGGCAATACATCAATTGTAATATCACCTATGTGGTATACTTAATTAGCTGTACACAAGTCCAGTAAGTTGGATGCACTACCTGCAAGCATAATGTAAGGATCAGGAGGTATATTTCAAATATTGGTAAATCCAATGGCTGAAATATTTCAGCTGTCTCCATACATTTTACTCAGATGCATGGGGGAGATTCTTCTGTCATTGAGGCCTCTGGTATTGGCGAGTTAATCACCCTGTTGGGAATGGAGATTATCACTATAAACTCCTAAAAAGGGATTCCTAGTGGATGTTTTTGCTGGGCACTTGTGTTCCACATGGTTTAAACCACAAGCAACATATTATATGTATTACTCAATATATGACTTTTATTGCATAACACAACTATTAGATGTATTTGTTATGTCCATTGTTTTAAATCTCCATGCTTGTATCACATGACTTTCATCATGGTTTTCATTGGCTTATTGCAATAGCCTGAAACTTGCAAGCAGCAATTTTATATGTATATTTGGGTTTTAACTTGGAATCCAATAAAGCCTAAAGTATTTTTATTGATGCTGTATTCTACTGTGTTTCTTTCTATCCTCGGTGTACTTATCACAGTTTGCTGGCTAAGACAGGATTGGAACCGGGTTGGTGTCATGGCATCAGCCCCAGCCCACATGAATCTCACACTAATGCTCTGCCAGTCAATGGATAGATTGGGGGGCTGGGACGTGGTGTCCTCAGCCAGCCAATCATCTTCAGTGTTTGTCCAGTTTTTTCTGGCTCTACCAGTCTGAAGGTGTTCCTGGTCCAGTTGGCAATTTCTAGTTTAGACCTGCATATCTGTTAAGATAGGTCTGCTGGTTTATTACTTTATCATCTGGGCTTTTTGCACATCTTTTCCCTGAGCTCTGATGGTATTTCATTGTGTGTCATCTAATGTTTGCCACTATTCCCTGAGACCATATAGGGAAAGTCAAGGTCTCTCCAGGTTACAATGTGAGGTACAATCAGTTTGAAACAAATGGGGTGGGGGTAGTACAGGAAGTACAAGGCGGGGGGGGGGAGCTAGGCATGGAGAACACAAGTAGTAGGGGATTTCATGGGGAAATCAGTTATTAGAAGGCAAATGGGGTAGGGCGGTAAGGAGGTGTAAAGGTCATATGTGACAGGTAGAGTGGAAGGTGTGGGAAGCCATGAGGAGGGGTGGGGGACTAGGTCAGGGGATTTGGTATGCCTCTCTGAAAAGGTGTGTTTTAAAGCACGTCTGAAATTTTGTGCATTGGGAATTGTCCGGAAGCCTTGGGGTAGAGCATTACAGAGGATGGGTACTGCTCTGGTGATGTCCTAGAGGTGAGAATGTGAGGTTCATATTAGAGGGGTGTTTAGTCTGAGTGTGTTAGCAGATCGGAGTGAGCGGGCTGTGTGGTGTACGGACAGGAAGGAGGCAATCTATGGTGGTGCAGCGCCATGTTGTCGGTTGGATTGAGGAGTTTAAATTTAGTTCTGCAGTGGATGGGCAGCCAATGCAGTGACTGGCATAGTGCAGAGGCATCTGAGTAACGGCTGGATAGAGAAATGAGCCTAGCTGCCACATTTAGTATAGATTGGAGTGGAGCGAGTCTGGTGCGGGGGAGGCCGATGAATAGCGAGTTGCAGTAGCCAAGTCGGGAGTGGATGAGGGCAACCACGAGTGTCTTTAGCGTGTTCGTGGTGAGAAACGGCTATATTTTAGCAATATTTTTGAGGTGCATGTGGCATGTTTGGGCCAGAGATTTGATGTGGGGGGTAAAGGAGAGGTCAGAGTCCAGTGTGACCCCAAGGCAGTGGGCATGCTGTCTGGGGGTTATGATGGTGCCAGACACTGGAATGGAGATGTTAAGGGGAGGTCGCTTGGAAAGTGAAAAGACAAGAAGGTTGGTTTTATAGAGGTTACGTATGAGAAAAATGGAGGACATAGTGTTGGAGACAGCAGACAGGCAGTCAGTGATATTTTGGAGGAATGGTTCAAAGATCTAGGAGTGAGTTGTCAGAGAGAAAGCATGTGAGGCGAGAGTAGACCAGGCATTCTACTAGTTTGGGGATGAAGGGGAGGTTTGAGACGGTTTGGTAGTTGGCAGCATCAGTCGGGTCAAGGGTAGGTTTTTAAAGCAGAGGGGATATGATGGAGTGTTTAAATGAGGAGGGCAGAGTGCCAGAGGTCACGGAGAGGTTGCAGATTGTGGTGAGGGGAGTAATGAGAGCTGGGGAAAGGGATCGGAGGAGGTGAGAGGGGAGAGGATTGATAGTGGAGGTGGTGGGGCAGCCTGCAGACTTCTTCGTCTGTCGTTGGTTCTAACATGGAAAATGAGGAAGTGCTAAGGAGACTAGGATCGGGGCTAGCCGTGTAATTTTTGGAGATTTCTTTTTGGATGTTGTTAATTTTTTCTTTGAAATAGGCAGCTAGTTCTCTAGCAGTGAGATTCATCATGGGGGCCTGCTCTTTGGGGCTGAAGAAGGAGTGGAAAGTCTCAAAGAGTCGTTTGGGGTTGTGGGATAGTAAGGAGACAAGGGAGGTGAAATAAACTTTTTTGGCATGGTGAAGGGCTAGGTTATAAGTTTTAAGCATGAATTTAAAGTGGAGGAAGTCTGCGGGCAGACTGCTTGGCACACCTAGGGCACCACCAGATGAATCACATTTGGGACATGAGCCAATGTTGCCATGGTCTGCAGTTGACGGCTCAGGTCACAGGCAGTGCTGCTTCATCCAGGGCATGGCTGAGGGCGGTCTGGTAGTGTTCATCTGCCAGGTTAGGGTAGGGGAGGAGAGAGATAGGGGCAGGGAGGACTGAATGGTCTTGGCAAACTGTTGGGTGCGGACGGACTGGAGGTTCTTAGAGGTACGATAGATAGGAGGGTCAGGGGAGATGCTAGCGTGCCTGATGGAGAAAGAGAGGAGGTGGGGAGGGGATACTAGAGTGTATTTAGGATGCAACCTATATGTCCGGGTTGGGCAAAACAGTTCCTGGCACATTTTAGCATCCACTGCCATCAGATGAGCTCAGCTGCTTTGTATTTTCCTGTAAATTGGAGATGGTATAATGACCATAGAACCAACACCTCCAACTCCCTTTCATCTTTATCATATCTTACAGAACCTTTGGTGTGTTATTCAAGGTTTGCAGCAGCTGAACAAATTTGCAGAGAAGCATTACAGTAGCTTAAAGACGAAAGAAAAAAACATCATGTCAATCAGTACTGATTGGCATGAATTTTCTCCTAATGGTAATGCAAAGGTGAGGAAGAGGCGGGGCGTGGCAGAAGCGAAAACAGGAAGTAATATCTGCACAGACAGAGAAAGTGAACAAATGGGCAGGAAGGTTTTGTTGCTCTTTATGGTAACTTTAGAATTGACACATTCTGACAATGCATTGATCTTTAGTATATTCTGTAGGTCAACAGAAATGCTCCTTTGAATCATAATTATGCATTAATTCATCTGATTTCAGATTTTATGTAAACTAGTTAATATTTCTAGACAGTCAACTGAAAAGAGCACATTCAGAATTTGTTCTCATTTACTACAAACACAATATATTTCTTTCCTTTAACCTTGCTTTATAACATCCCCTTCAGATGTTTCATGTGCCTAATAGTTGGCGGTTCAGCAGCCAGAATCCTCACAGAACTCAAAAAATATGACATCTTGGTCATTTTGTATCCCATGAGAGATGAATAGCAAGTTCAATTCATCCCATTCTTTTGAAACCAATGATAGTTATAGAACCGTTCAAGGATTTTCACTCCAAGGTTCTTTTGGCTCTGACTGATTTCAATGAAGAGGCATCGTATATGTTTAGTCATCTCTCCAGGGGAAAATAAGAACCATAACTCTCAGACTCATGGTGGTCCCAACTGCCAGACTTCTGATTTTATACTGGATATATCATAAGTGTCACGTTTGGTGAAGTACTTGGGTTCAATGGTTCCTTACTCAAAGCTTAGTGGGGCTAGTGTTTATTTATCTTCTTACTTCTGCTCCTAACTGCTCTCTTTTTTATGTTGTGATCTTCTCTATACATTTGCCTTTTATCTATTTTTGATTGCTGCTTTTTTATCAATTGCACATTTGGTATACAGATCACACTTTAGCTTTCATTGTTGCACATTCATATGTTTCTATGGCGCTAAGGTTATTAGTAAATTGCTTAATAAGAACTCACTGGTAGAAAGTTTTTGATCATTTTAATTATGTGTAAAAACAATTTACACTTCTGCCATGAAATCTCAAATTCCCTCTTCAACTATGCCACTATCCAAAAGTGTTTTCTTTCCTAATATTAATTTTCTTCTAACTGTCTCATAGAAATTAGAAGTTGAAATGTCATGTTTTGTTTCATAAAACTCTCAGCCCTTACCAATACAATCCATATGTATGGTGTGATATATATGGTGGCCCATAGAGTCCCTATGCATTCATATTGAGGACACTTAGACACTGTTTATGCTTTAATATGTTTTCATTAGAGTAGAGATATGTGAACTTTTGAAAAGTTCAGTTGGTTTTTCTGAATTTCGGAAAAAAGATTGGCTTGGTCCAAAGATCAAACCAAACCTTCAATAATAATAATGATCTCAGCCACACAACTGTGGTTTCTCCTCTTCTCCTGTGGGTAACACTGTTGCTCTATGGTGCTGGGGTCAAATTTTCAAATCTGACAAGATCTGCATAGAGTTTGTATGTTCTCCCTTTGTTTCATTATAATGAAACCTTTATTTAACTCCATGCAGATGTTACCCTTGGTCAGATTTGACCTTACAATCGCAGCACTGCAAGGCAACCATGCCACCTGCTAATCCACAGCACTATTGTTCACCGCTTGAGTTTGAGTCTGACCTAAAACAGGGTTCTACTGGTTCGGTTTGCTCAAAACTAATTATGAGCATGGTATTCCTCCATAGTGTGGTATATGATGGAACATGCCCCATCTGCAATCCATTAATACCCCATGTACCTTCATATAAAATCGAGCTATACAGAGGTACAGTATAGGTTCTTAGTAGTCTATGAACTTCATATTAACCACTTAACGCCATATGACATAAGGTTACGTTAAGCAGCGGGGTACTTAACGCAATATGACTTAACCTTATATCATGTGCATAGTGCAAGATCAGAAGAGATCCCACACCATCCGGTAGCAGGAGCTAGATTTGACTGATAGTTGGCCTCCTGCTGCAACAGCTGGAGTGCATCAGGACAGTACCCCTGCTGTTAACCTCTTACATGCTGTGATCAATGTAGATCGCGGTATGTAAAGGGTTCACAGAGGGAGCGTGCTCTCTCTGTGAGGCCATCTGACCCCTGCGATGTAATCGCGGAGGGCCGACAGGTTGCCAGGGCAACAGGACGCCAGCTACAGGCATCCTGTTTTGCCATTGTCTATGATCAGTAATACAAGTGATAAGGCATTGCAGGACAGAAGTCCTGCAATGCTTTATCATAGTGATCATAGCAGCTATGGCTCAGGTTCCCTACAGGGATATAAAAAATGTAAAGAAAAGTTAAAAATAGTGCCAACAAAAGAAAGCTATAAAAAAAGAACCCCCTAACCCCTTTTTTGTGCTTTTTCCTCTATTAGGGCTCATTCAGACGAGCATGTTTACGTTTGTACATACATCCGCACAAAAGCTTGCGTCTATTAGAAACATGGGTTCCCTATGATGTGTTCACATGTCTGTGTTTTACAGGTGTGAAAACGCACGCACCTGCAAAACATAGGACATGTGTGCACTGCATAGGTCTGTGGTGCGCGTCAATATTCCCAGCGGGGAGTCACCTTGTCACTGAACACTGTGACAGCACTGTCATAGTGTTCAGTGACAAGGGGACTCCCCGCAGGGAGTAAGTAATCCCCTGAATCCCCTCAGCCATTCATTGAATTCAATGCACGGGCCTGAGTCCCAGCAGTGGCAGAGAGGGGAGTATATATAGTTGTATTTTTTTTACACCTGCTACGGATGATTTTCCAGGGAAGGGCTTATATTTAAAGACCTTCCCTAAAAAAATCATTGCAGGGGTTGCTGGCAGACCATTGCTTTCAGTGGAGCCGCCAGCAGCAGTCACGGCCCCATTGAAAGCTATGCTGCATGGACCTGTGTTCACATGTGTTTATGCACGTACGTGGGTGCACCGGCTTTGTGTGCCCGTATGTACGCAGCAGCACACGTTTGTGGGAATGAGGACTCAGTATAAGAATTTTTTTTTTAAGTTTAAACCTAAAAAACTAAGATAAAATGCTTATTTTGTTTTTTTTTACCTCCCAAAAACACAATAAAATTGATCAAAAAAGCCCTCAAAATGATACACATAAAAACAATACAGCTCGTCACAAAAACAAAACCCTCACAGAGCTCCATCCATGGAAAAATAAAAAAGCTATAGGACTTTGAATGCAGCGGTTTAGAAAAGAAAAATAATTTCGAAAAAAAAGGAGTTTTATTGCAGAAAAGTGGAAAAGCCTAAGAAAAAAAAAAAAGAACAAGAATTTTGGTATTGTTGTAATCATACTGACCCGCAGAAAAAAAAAATAGTGTCATTTACGCTGCATGATTCAGGCCTTAGTCAGACGGGCGTTTTTGCGCGCGATTTACGCATGCGCATGCGATTCGCGCATATATAGAACCAATGGTTCGCTATGGTATCGGTCACATGTCCGCTTTTTATGCGGATATGCGATAAATTATAGGACACGACGATTCGCAGATCGCGACTATCTGCGTTCGCCGTTTTATGTGCGCACCAAAATCATTTTTTTCGCTGGCCAGTCTAAGTTTCATGCGCATTTTGATGCGCACGGCGATTTTTCTCCGGTCAGACGGGTGTTTTGCTGCGACGATTAACGCGGCTGGGTGCAGATTTTTCCCGCGATTTTTCGCCCCCGGTCACGCGATTTGCGCATGCACATCCGACATGCGATCCGCAAATCGCGCGAAAAAACGCCCGTCTGACTAAGGCCTCACACTGTAAAAAAATGGCAGAATTGAAGTTTTTTCTCTCTCTGCTATCATAAAAATATTGTCTATAGGCCATGTCCTTAAATATATGTAGCACTTGCCTATACTTTTAAATGAAGAACTGAATTTTTAGCTTGATGATAGAGCAAAAACAACAATTCCTTGTCATGGTAATTGAAATTAGTTTCCCATTGCTGATTTCAATGTCACTTTAATTAGGGTGAGGATTGTGAGTCTCATTCCTCATGTTGCACATACTATAGGGCAATGTTGTATCTGAAGTGATGACAGATTGCAATAGCAATATGGTATAAATGGTGAGGTGTATGAAATCACCCAGACGCTTTATGTACAGCAGTTCATAGACTTATAGGTTCTACCAGGTGTACTTTACCACTTCTTCAGCTGACAAGGAAAGCCTAAGTAAAATAGTCATTAATCCTTTCCAATCCACTGTGATGGTGGAAGACTTCCGTTGGGGTTCTCTTACTGTATATTGCCAGCCTCTCCTGCTGTCGGAGGCTATCCAACGTGTCACCTCATGCAGTACTGGCTTTAGCCAGCAGATAGCGGCATTGTATAAAGGTGGAAAAAGAGTATGCCCCCTAGGAATACCAGGATACAAATTGGATTCGAAAGGGTTAATTAATAAAGACATGCTAAAGCAGTATTGTCCAAGGAGTACTGAAAAATGTGATCTATGTAAGGCTGCATTCACACGAACGTATATCGGCTCGGTTTTCACGCCAAGCCGCTTTACGTCGTCCTCATCTGCAGGGGGGGAGGATGGAAGAGCCAGGAGCAGGAACTGAGCTCCCGCCCCCTCTCTGCCTCCTCTACGCCCCTCTGCACTATTTGCAATGAAAGGAGGCGGAACGGGGGCAGGGCTAAGTTCCGAGAATTAGCCCCGCCCCGCCTCTCCCCATTGCAAATAGTGCAGAGGGGCGGAGAGGAGGCAGAGAGGAGGCGGGAGCTCAGTTCCTGCTCCTGGCTCTTCCATCCTCCCCCCCCCCCCCTGCAGATGAGGACGACGTATATCGGCTCGGCGTGAAAACCCAGCCGATATACGTTCGTGGGAATGCAGCCTAAGTTTGTGGAGCTTATAAATAGGGCTCCTGTCCACAGGCGCTTGCAAAATGCTGTGGGTTTCCCAGGGAGCCAGCAGAGACTGCGCATGGGCAGCGAGTGTACAGCACATGCTCACGTAACACACACAGTGTCACTGTCTTTTTTTTATTGTAATTCCCTGCTGTTTCATAGCTGAGTTGTGTATGAAATTGCTGCCCATACGCAATGCATTGTGTATGGACAGCGTTTGCATACGCTGCCTATACAAAAGTGTAGGCCTCACGCTGCGTGCTACGCAGAGAAATAGAGCATGTTACGACCGATTTGCCACGCATATCTACACGCAATGTCTACACACTCGTGTATGCATCAATAAAAGTCCATTTACTTTCATTGATTCAATTCACCACATACTACGCGTAATACATGAAAAAAAAAATAATGCACGTGGACATGAGCCCGTACAAGCCATGCAGTAGAGTATTATCAACTTTAAAGGGGTTGTCCGGCGCCGAAACGTTTTTGTTTTTTTTTCAATAGCCCCCCCCCCCCCCCCCCCGTTCGGCGCGAGACAAACCCGATGCAGGGATAAAAAAAAAAAAACAGGTAGTACTTACCCGAATCCCCGCGCTCCGGTGACTTCTTACTTACCTTGTGAAGATGGCCGCCGGGATCTTCACCCTCGGTGGACCGCAGGTCTTCTGTGCGGTCCATTGCCGATTCCAGCCTCCTGATTGGCTGGAATCGGCACACGTGACGGGGCGGAGCTACGAGGAGCCGCTCTCTGGCACGAGCGACCCCATTCAGAAGGGAGAAGACCGGACTGCGCAAGCGCGTCTAATCGGGCGATTAGACGCTGAAATTAGACGGCACCATGGAGACGGGGATGCTAGCAACGGAACAGGTAAGTGAATAACTTCTGTATGGCTCATAATTAATGCACGATGTATATTACAAAGTGCATTAATATGGCCATACAGAAGTGTATAACCCCACTTTGTTTCGCGGGACAACCCCTTTAATGTTAGCAGTAACCAAAACCATTTTTAAGGTAGAAGGAAACTGGGAAATTGTCAGGATCAGCAGACATGGATCCACTGTACCAAAAAACTGGTTTGGATTTGGACCAAAATCTCATGCCAGACCTGAGGCACCCTGGTTATAACCCTTTAACCCCACCAGTCAGGATGGGGTCTTAGCTGCATTGTTCCCAGGCCGCTACTATGGGAGAGGTCAAAGTAATGTGGCGGCTGACACTACTTAACGCCTAGGCCCGCTATGTGAGGGTGTGAACAGGAGTGCAGCCAAATGGTCTGGGTCAAAACCAAATCCAGAGGCAACATCTGAGGAGCCCAAGTCTTCAGCCTTTAACCGCACAAGTAAGGATATGGCTTTGTTGCAATGTTCTAAAGCCATTACTCAAAGGTGACCAGACATTCCGATTTAGACGGGACAGTCCAGCCTTGGGACCCAGTGTCCCGCTTTCTGTCAGGACCCTGATGGGACAGCCATTTGTCCTGCTTTTGGGATGTTTGTCCTACCTTTGTCCCGCTTTCGGGACGTCTTGTCACCATGGTGATTACTAGCTGGGATGGGGCGGCTCCTCGGCTAGTAATCACTCTGTGTATAGCGCAGCAGCTGGATGACCACGGACACAGAGAGAGCTAAGGCTGGAGCTGAAGAGAAAGACGTTTGCTGTGACTGCCAGCAGGGGCAAGAGAGATCAGCTGACAGCTGCAGTCAAGAACTGTAGCAAAAATGAGATACAAGCCAGATATTACTCATCATTATTACTTATAATCTACATTACCATCTGCTTTAAATGTGTAAAGGGCACACATTCTGAATACATTTCCCTACCTCTCAGCCTAAAGTAAAGAAACTTCTTGAATAAGTGATGAATTGCGATGGAGCATTATTAATTCTAATTAAAATATCTGATTGATTTCTAAACAACCATTATTTAATATACTATGACCTAGATAAAATAAAGCCTCCACTTCCTGGGTTTGTCTACCTATAGGCAGTCCATGCAACTGTAGCAGGGACCTTTAGAGAGATAGGACCCAATCAAGGTGTCAGGACTCGACTACTTGGCCCAAATCACTTCGCTCACAAAGGAAGCCAAAACATATTTTGAAAAACTAAAAGCTCTATTCACTTCTGCACCAGTACTGGTTTATCTAACTCCAAAACTACCTTTTGTTGTGGCGGTGGATGTCTCTAAATCTGCTGTTGGAGCTGTCCTACCTCAACAAATCAGAGACAAGATGCAACTGCACCGATGTGCATTTCTGACTCATATCATGTCACCTGCGGCAAGAAACTATGACATTGGAAATAAAAAACTACTAGCCATTAAAATTGCCCTCTCAGAATGGAGACATCTTTTGGAAGGTGCCAATCATCTTGGAGTAGTCCATACTGACCACAAAAATCTAGAATTTATCCACATAGCTAAAAGACTGTCGTCAAGATAAGCATGTTGGGACTTATTTTTCTTCAGATTTTATTTTATTATTTCTTATCTGCCTGGTTCAAGAAAAGGCAAGGCTGATGCCTTGTCCAGGATTCTTGCTCAACAGGAGGAGGGGTCTAACACAGACTGTACAATTTCGTCCCCTCAAATTTTTCTGGGAATACATGACTCAAAAGAATTCTTAACTAAATTCAAAGATGGGTACTAAAATGACCCCTTTTTTAATCATCCTTCTAAGGATGTGGACTTCTCTTTTAAGAAGGGGTTTTGGATGCAGGAAAACTATGTTCCTGATCATCTTCGACTTGAAGTCCTTAAACTGGTCCATGATTCTAAACTTACAGGCCATCCTGGAGTGAAGAAAACTCTCAAATTACTGCTTTGTTCATTTTGGTGACTTAATTCTAAAAACGATGTGAATAAATATATCGCCTTTTGTGTAACGTGTCATGATCTCCCCCATTAGGACTTCTTCAACCCCTCCCTGTCCTATCCAGGTCTTGGGGATCAATATCAATGGATTGTATTGTGGGTCTCCCCATTCAAAAGAAATGACTATCATCCTTGTCGGGTGGACCCACTCACAAAATGGCTTATTTTTTTCCTACCCAAGAGATTCCCACTGCTGAACAAACTGTGAAATTAATGATCAAGGGGATATTTAAATTGCATGGCATTCCTAATAACATAGGTTCTGATAGAAGTGTTAAGTTTACCTAAGATTTTGGAGAAGGTTCTGTACTGCCCTAGTGAACTCTATCAACTTGTCTTCTACTTTCCATCTCCAGTTCAATGGCAAGACCAAAAGGACCAATCAACCTTGAGCAATATCTCCACTGTTTCATTTCCTACCTCTAGGATGATTGGGTGGGTACCTACAGCAGAATTTGCCTATAACAACTCCAGACACAGTTCTACATAGTAAAGTCCTTTTTTTGCTAACATTGGCTTTCATCTGGTGATCATTCCTTACCTTCCTGTAAATACTACCACTCCTATAATCACTCACAGGCTAACTACATTACGGGAAACCCAGAAGAAGCTAATATAAATTCTACAAGAAGCCCAGGAACACTCTAAAAAGGCAGCAGATAGAGACTGCGGGGCTCCCACCAACTTTCCAGGTGGGTGATAATGTTTGGCTGTCTACTAAGAACTTAAAATTCCATTTGCTCTCTTCAAAATTAGGGTAAAAGTTTATTGAGCCTTTTCAGATTTCCGCAAAGGTTGGCTAAGTTGCCTTCTGCCTAAAACTCCTTGGCAAACTTAGAATCCATTTGTGTTCCATATGTTGCTGCTCAAACCATTTTATAGCAACACTTTACCTAAAGAAGCCAGCCACCTCCTCCACCAGTAAAGGTTTAGGGTGAAGAGAAGCTTCTTGTGGACTGAATTCTGGACTCGAAAACACATGGAGGGAGGTTGCAATATCTGGTACAGTGAAAGGGATATGGTCCGGAAGAAAACTCATGGGAACTGACTCACAATGTTCATGCTATTAGGCTCATAAGGGCATTTTATAAAAGATATCTAGGAAAACCAACCACCGGAATGTCTGAAGGTCATCCTGGTAGGAGGGGACTACTGTCGGTGCTCAAAATCGGGACCTCCTGTGCTCTGGGTGATGGCTCTTCCCAGTGAGCTATCCAGTCTGTTAGACAGCTTCCCTGCTAGACATTACCCCTGTTCCTTGTTCCTGCTCCTGTCTTCCTGATTAGCTCCACCATGCTTTTTGATTAGATACCATATATAACCTGGCCTAGCACCTCCATCCTTGCATGATGATTGAGCTCCCAGACTGTAGTCAAGCTCCTCTTCTTCCTGCTGCTCCTTCTACAAATGGCTGCTTCTGTGTACCGACCTCTGACTTCCCCCGACTCCGCTACCGCCTGCTCCTTTGTACTGCAACCAAGATTACCTGTGTACTTACCTCTGGCTTTCCCCGGGGAGTTGAAACAGGCTGAACTAGATGGACATTGTCTTCATTCAGCCTAGTATACTATATTTCTTTGACTCCAAACCTGCACCTGATCATTACACAAGGTGAAAGTGTTGTGGATAATTGTGTGATGCAAGATTCAGGATACGATGCAGCAGAGTCAACAATATTTATTGATAAACATAGAAATAGAACTGAACAGTTATAGTATAGCAATTATGGTTATGCAAATAAACATTTTCACTTAGCATCACCAGTCTCTAACTATGGCTAACTAGAACCTAAGTAAAACACTTTGTGCATAATAGGAAATGTTTCCAGTAGAACAATATCAATAACTGTTATCAGCACCGATTCACACAATGTCCAGTGATGGAATTTATGACACAGCGACGCAGCTTTCCCTTAGGAATTTACAGTCCAATACAGTCTCTTAGAAAAGCGTGTTCCTGTATTTACATATAATGTTCCTTTAAATATCACAGTCTGTAACCCAGGTTCAAGCATCAGAAACTTGTATGATATTGCAGACACTATCTTCTATAGCAGGCCTGATAACACACCGTCTTTAACCTTTTCGTCCATATACACACCTATTGTCAGATTGAGGCTGGACGCACTTACAATGCATCACTTAGGAGTATTCACTTTGACTTACCCAGGATAGTCCAGGATATGGAGTACTACTCCATCCAGATTTCCACAGATCCTTGCTACTGTTCAGATGTCCCATTGGTTTGGAGACACAATGCTGTCTCTCTCTCTTTTGGTTCTAGACACCAGGCATTGTCTGGTTACTGTCCTTTCTTAGTAGCTCCAGCAGCTTTTCCTCACAGGCAACAGATCCTCAGCTTTCTCAAGCCCAGCTTAAGCAGCACCTCCAGCTAACTTTGCTCAGCACTGTCTCTTTACTGTGCCTTAGCACAAAAACGTCCCTCTTATATGCAAGGCTTCAGTCTCTAAAAATGCTCAGTTCCAAAATTGTGAAATTTGCCAAAAAGTTGACACACACCGTGATTTTGTTGCAATTTTTGGTGCAAGTCAATCTCCATGGCAACATGTTAACTCCTTAAAGTAGTCCCTTTGAAGAACCTCTCTTTTCGATAGCTAGTGCAATGTTATCAGACAATGGAAAGGGGAGTTTCAGAAAATAGAAAGAGGGTTGGTAAAGTAACAGGTCCTTTTAACGAATTGGTATTACCCACCTTCCTAAGGGAAAATTGTGTTTTCCTGCTATGGGGTCCAAGTTCCTCTGAGTACATCCCTGCTTTATATAGAAAAGTAGTGACATATTTGATATAGTAGGTTTTTGGATTTTTTTACAATTTGTCTATGTATTTTGTGCTTTTTTTTTTACTAATTTCAAAGAAGAAGGTCGAAAACCCAATTAAGTAGCATTGTTGTAACCTTTTTTGTGTGAATCAACACAACTTGAGTAAGGAAATGCTTTAACGCAATCCTCTTTATTAGGCTTTTTAATCCAGCTATTTCTTAAATAATTAATACCATATTGGCACAAATGGATTAAGTTCTGTGGAATTAGGAACCAGAGAGCTAGCTTTAATGAACTATTGATGAGTGGAGGAAATATTATGGGGTGTATGGTTGCAGTGTTTTGTGACTTATGTAATTGTTACAAATACAAATATTGTGCCTTCCTTAAAACAGTAATTTATCTGAATTAGGAGAATTCTTAACAAATGTTTTTACGATGCAAAAATGCATTTCTTGTCATGTAAGGAGTTTATTTAATCACTTGTGAGGAGAAATGTGTTAAGCTTAATTAATCAAAGTGAGAAATTATTTCCTATTTTTGACAAAATATGTAATTTGTTTTTGTACCTTTTTTCAAATTACATTTTTTATCATTATTTTGTCCAACTGGTTAGTAGATATGAACATGTATCCCGCAACTTGTGTATGCCAAATCTGAAACAGAATTTGTAAATGAGAAGCATGGTGTTTGAAGATATAATTTAGTTGTTGATAAAACATTTGCGAAAATTGACAGATTTCCAACTAATTATACACCGATCCGCCATAACATGAAAGGAAATATCTGGGAACTTTCTTTCTTTCAAAAACAAGCTTAACAGGGTTGTCTATTTACTGGACAACCCTTTTTTTAATTGGACCCTCTTGTGTGAAAATAATAAACAGAGAGATACTTACCTGTCTATGCCTGCTGGGATCCAGCGCTGCACCCCTTTGCGGTCCCGGGGCTTGTTGTGATGGATGATGTCATAGGAAATCACGTGACAGCTGCAGCCAATGATAGACTGTGGCATCAAGTTCTTGAATATAATGTGAGTACCGATGCCAGGAGAATGGGCAGTGACATTGCCCCCTATCATTGGCTGCAGCAATCACCTGGTTTCCTATGACATTATCTGTCACAGGAATCACCGGGATGGCGGCGCGATGCAGTGTCATAGCCAAGTTCATTCCCATGGAAATCAGTGGGAGCTGAAGTTTCCTCTTAGTCTTATGTGTCTGACTCTGGTGTAGGGGGCAGAAGTGCTGGAAGTGTAATAACCAGCTTCAGCTCCCATTGCTGTTAGTGAGACTGAAGCCGGCTGTGCCCCTTCTGCACAGTCCATGATGATGACATCTGGTCCCACTCCACTGGCAGTGGGCCAGGCAATCAGCTGATCACTAGAGATGCCAAGCGGCGAGTCCTCTGCAATTAACTATTGATGGCCTATCTTTAGGATGTGTCGTCAATAGTTTTTGCCTGGAAAAGCCCCAGGTACCATATGACACCTTCAGAGATCTTGTGGAGTCCATGCCTCAATATGTCAAATCTGTTTTGGTGGCCTGGGGGAATCCCACACAATATTAGGGTTCAGTCAGATGAGCGTTTTTTGCTGTGCATGTTTTTTGCGTTCCACGTCTATTAGAACCAATGCTTTTCAATGGCAGTGGTCACATGTCTGATTTTTACCTGCGCACAAAAGTTTGCACCGGTAAAAATAGGGCAACGGATTTTAAAACGCAACTAACAGCAGCATCAGGATTTCTGGGATGTGCAGGCCCTGGATGCTGTCACATCCAGGGGTTTCACCTTGTGGTCAACGAGGCCGGCAGCAGCAGCGGTGGCCCCATTGACAGAGAAGATCGCGATCTTCTGCCACAGCTGTGACAACTGCGGCCGAGGATTTCTTCATCTCCCCGGGGAGTCCTCTCATCACCGAACACTGTGACAGCACTGCCACACTGTTCAGTGACAAGGGGACTCCCCGGGGAGATGAAGAAATCCTCTGCTATAGCTGTAATTTGCTGAGAACGATCACATTTTCCTCTGCTTTTATTTACAGTGTTTATTTTTTGTGGGTTTTTTTTGTTCTAGTTTTTAGTGACTTCTGTGCTTTCAATTTGTGTGCACTTGTATTTTAGAGTATTATTGGAAATGAGTTTCCTAAGTACTAACTATGAGGATTTTTCTCTTTTAAGTGGAAGACTCCTTTAAATCAGTCCAGATAATAAAATATCTGGGAAGCAGACACAGATAAGTAACTAAAATAAAATTAATAACTGACACATATAGCACATAAATAAGATCAGACATGTATCCCATGGTGTTAAAAAATAATGAGCAGACGGAAATGTAGAGAGGTGACATTATTTATTAGCAAATACACAAAAGCATTAGATTGTCAGTCTAGAAGAAAAATGCTTTGGAAAATAAGTATTTTCAAAACTACTAAGTTTATGTTAGGCTGATGAAAAAGGAGAAAATCTATTTTTCGGAATTAATATAGCAAATACTAAAGCTATTACACTAAAAAAATATATCAAGAAGCAATATGAGATAATAATAATAATACTTTATATTATTTTATTCTAAATGCTTAACTATATGAGCAATTAGGGAAAAATGCCTAAAAAAAGCCATTTTGGGGTAGATTTTGCTAAACCAAAAGAAAAAGTTTAAAAAAATAACTTTAACCAGAAATGTAGCGATTATCCTGGTTTGAGGGGACATAGGCCTTTATAGTGAATATAGTGAAATGTATCATTTATATAATCCCATCCATATATTTTAATTAGCAGTATCACTCCTGCTGCAAGCAGAGGCAATGTGAAGCTATTGAAGAACAGCCACGGGGAAATCAAATTCCCCACGCTGGCCCTTAGAGATCATTGACTGAATATTTGGCAATCTATAATTTTCCTTAGGGGCACAGACTACAGACTGTCATAAGCAGTTTGTAACATGTCAAAAGTCAACAGAAAGGCCATATGGAATATTATTTTTGCATTGCTGGTCTACTCTACAGTATGTAGAGCAAAAATAGTGTGCTACCGTATTAGCCAGAAAAAGCTATGTCATGTTAAATACTCTTGTCTAGAAAATACAAAATTATTATAGAGGTGATACCTTTACTGGCTAATCGAAAAAATTATATTTATACAAGCTTTCAGGCTACTTTATGCTTAGCCTAATTAAGATAGTATAATTAAAAGTTGTCTAAAAACTAAGAACTAGGGATGAGCGAGCCTACTCGGCCACGCCCCTTTTTCCCCCGAGCACCGCAATTTTCGAGTACTTCCGTAATCGGGCGAAAAGATTCGGGGGGCGCCGTGGGTGAGTGGGGGGCTGAAGAGGGGAGTGGGTGGGAGAGGGAGAGAGAGGGCTCCCACCTGTTCCCCGCTGCTATCCCCCGCTCCGCCATGCCTCCCCCCGTCCCCCGGCGCCCCCCGAATCTTTTCACCCGAGTACGAAAGTACTCGAAAATCGCGGTGCTCGATCGAGTAATTACTCGAAACGAGTACGCTCGCTCATCTCTACTAAGAACCTAACATGACTGGTTGGCAAATGTCAGCTCAGAAAAAAAGTGGATTCAACAGTGTAAAATAAAGCAATAATGCTTTCTTGTAAATCCAGCAGGTTACATGTTTCGAGGTTCACAGACCTCTTCATCAGACAGTTTGGTGAACACTAAAAATCAGTAGTGGCGAAACATACACACAAGGTACAAAG
This sequence comes from Eleutherodactylus coqui, assembly GCF_035609145.1. Classification (NCBI taxonomy): domain Eukaryota; kingdom Metazoa; phylum Chordata; class Amphibia; order Anura; family Eleutherodactylidae; genus Eleutherodactylus; species Eleutherodactylus coqui. The sequence continues at coordinate 41,279,284 of NC_089839.1, forward strand.
AAAGAGGAAAGTTCAGAAGAAGTAAGGAATGAATAAAAAACAAACAAAAAAGAAATAATCACTACCAGTGAAAACGAGTACTATCAACATGAAATTGACATAATCATCATATAGTTCCAAAATATCATTAACCCCTTCCCGCTGCAGGACGTAAGTTTACGTCCTGGGAGCCTGGTACTTCCCGCAACAGGACGAAAACTTACATCCTGGAGATAGCGCGGGATCACATATGATCCCACGCTATTCCGCAGTGGGAGCCGGCTGTCAGTCACAGCCGGCGTCCCACTGCAACAGCGGGGAGGGGCATCGGAGATGCGCCCCCCGCTGTTAACCTCTTCCCTGCCGTGATCTAAGTAGATCGCGGCAGGGAAAGAGTTCACAGAGGGAGCGGACTCCCTCTGTGTCTCCGGCCAGCTCTCGCGATGTTATCGCCAGACACTGGCGTCCTGTATTGCCTATGCCTATGATCGCTGTATAAGCGATAAGGCATGGCAGAGCAGTAGCTCTGCCATGCCTTATGACAGCGATCATAGGCACAGCGCTGCAAGTCCCTCAGAGAGACACAAACAGTGTAAAGAAAACAAAGATTAAAAAAATGAATAAAAAAAGAGTAAAAAAACACATTTTTAATGCTTTTTCTCAGATTAGCATAAAAAAAGGTAAAAAAAAAATAAAACCCCACATACTTGGTATTGTCACGTCTGTAACAACACGTACAATAAGATGCCCATGCTTTTGACTGTGCACGAAAAAAAACGCTAAAAAACTGAGGCAAAATGCTAATTTTTAGCATTTTGCCTCACTAAAATTCCAATAAAAGTGATGAAAAAAGCCATATGTACCCCGAAATGGTACCAGTAAAAACTACAGCTCGTCTCGCAAAAAATAAGCCCTCACAGAGCTCAGTACATCAAAAAAGAAAAAAGTTACAGGACTTTGCATGCAGCGATTTAGAAAAAAAAAAATTCCAAAAAAGGGTTTTTATTGCAGAAAAGTGGAAAAAAATTTTAAAAAATGTAAGAATTTTGGTATCGTTGTAACCGTACCGACCCGCAGAAAAAATGGAATGTCTCATTTATGGTGCATGACTAACGCTGTAAAAAATAAATCTATGGTAGAATTGATGCGTTTTCTCTCCCTGCTATCATAAAAAAAATAATAAAAGTTTTACAATGTAGTCTATGTACCCAAAAATGACGCCGATAAAAACTACAGTTCACCACGCAAAAAACAAGCCCTTATACGGTTGCGTTGACGGAAAAATAAAAAAGTTATGGCTTTTGATAAACGGAGAAGAAAATCCGCCAAAAATTGTTGCGTCCTTAAGCCCAAAATAGGCCATGTCCTTAAGGGGTTAAATAATTGCATATTAGGACAGATGTGTATAAAACCAAGTATAAGTCCTTAATGTAAGGTGCAAGAAAATCTTTCATAAGTACAATGAAATTAGTTCAATACAAACATTTGGCTAACATGAAAAAAAATAAACGAATAATACAAAACCAGCATAACTGTATCAAATATAAAAAAGCCGACAGGCTTTTTCTTACACCACACTTTTTTTTTTTTTTAACAATCTCATCTTTTATTGAGTAAACATGGAATCGCTTACAATCAAAGGGAGTAAACTTACAGAATTATTGCCGTTGTAAAACATTACTGTCAGATCAGGGATTATGGACGTTACAGTCTAGGATAGCAGTATAGTAAGATAATTTGACCATAATAGTTGTGTAGGTTTACATTTAGAAAGATCGACACGAGTATGAAGCGTGTGTAGGCAGGCACCACAACCCCATCGCGGTAGGGTCCCATCCAGGTGTTCAGGCACCAGAGTAGGAGGGGGGGGGGTCATTGGATGACAAGATTTGGTATATCAGATCGGCTGATAGCACCCGTCCACACATGCCCCAGCGTCACGGCGTATTATTTGCAAGCATTGGTATGAAACATAACATAAGGGGGAAAAACTAGGTCATCGAGAGGAGCATCCGAGTGGGTGTGCTATTGTTAGGTATTTTTATGCGACACCCCGTTGAAAGATACATGGACTATTTTATGTTGTTTGCTCCTTCAGGTATGTGTACCACGGCGACCAGAGTTTGAGGAACTCTTCCCTCATATTGGATTCCCATGCAGCTAGTTCCTCAAATCTATGAATTTGTGATAACTTATCTTTCCACTGTGCTATTGTGGGTATTTGGTTCAATTTCCATAGTGGTGGGATAAGTAGTTTTGCTGCTGCGATTAGGATGGTAGGGAGGCTACGTTTCGAGGGTGTGAGCTTTTTCGAGGGTTTCCAGAGTAGGACTTCCTCAGGGGTGAGTGTGTATGATGAGTTACAGATTTTGTTTATCTGATTTGTGACGTTTTGCCAGAAAGGTTTGATCTGTGGGCAGTGCCACCATATGTGTATTAGATTCCCTCTATCCGAGTCGCATCTCCAGCACCTGTCAGATTGTGTGGCGTCGAGTTTGGAGATCGAGACCGGAGTCTTATACCATCAGGTTGCTAATTTGAATGAGTTTTCCTGGATGCGAACACATTTTGAAAATCCATGGGAGTTTGTCAAAATTTTTTTAGTCTCTTCCCTATCGAAGGTCGTCCCCAATTCTCTTTCCCAAACTCTGAGAAACCACAGCTTGTCAGGCGCGGCGTTCAGTAGTAGGCCTTTGTATAGATGTGTCATGAGTTTCTTTGGTCTCTCCGGGAGGGAGAGGTATGTTTCGAACCAAAGCGGATCTCGCAGCCCACTCTAGTACTTCTCTTGGAATTTTTTGAGTGAGGAGTAGATGCCTGAGATTTCCAGGAAGTTTAAGGAGTGATTTGGTAAGAGCGATTCAATGTGTGAGGGGCTGTTTATTTTAGTTCCATTAATGATGTCTTGGATTGTCAGGGAATTCAGTTTCGCCCAAGTGTTGGTTGTTTTTATTAGCTTGTTAGCTATAATAGAGGGGACCAGTGATGCAGGTGTCATTGGTGATAGTTTATGTTGGTTTCCGCTTTCTGTTTTGATGGAGTGCATTACTTTAACTGTGCCTCTTAGTGTCGGGCTGAGTGTTTGTTTTTTATATGACATTTTACTGTTGGTCCAGAGGAGGAACTGTCCAATTTGGTCTAATAATGTTCTTTCTAGATTAAGTGAAGGTGAGTCTAGTCTGCAGTCCACTAAATCAAACCACCTAGCCATATGAATCGCTTTGTAGTATGTGAATATTTCTGGTAGGCCAAAACCCCCTTGTGGTTTCTTTTGTGTCAGGTATGAGAATACGAGTCGCGGTTTCTGCTTATTCCAGATAAATGTCCGGAACATTCTGTGTAAGTTTGAGAAGAATTTTCTAGGGATTTCTATCGGGACTGTTTGTAGGGCGTAAAGAATATATGGTAGTATATAAGTTGATATCAGGTTTTTTCTACCCAGCCACGACAGCAGAGGGGTATTAATATTATGCAGTTGGTTTTGTATTTTTTGGAGAAGGGGGGGAAGTTAGTCTTGTAGAGGAAACTTGGGTCTGAAGTTAAAGTGACGCCTAAGTGTTTAATGCTGGAAGCGGGCCGTTTAAAGGGGAGTACTTTTTTCATATGATTAGTCTTGTTAATTGGGGCTGAGATGTTTAAAGCCTCTGATTTTTCATAAAATTTGAGATTTTACCAAATTGTTCAAAGGTATCTAGGATTGCGGGGAAGGCCCTCTCTGGGTTGGTCATGAGTACCAGTAGGTCATCTGCGAAAGCAGCTGTTGTATGTGTGAGGTTCCCTATTCTTAACCCTCTAATACTGGGGTGTTGTCTGATTCGCTGGAGTAAGATTTCCATGTCCAACATAAAGAGGGTGGGGGAGAGTGGGCAGCTATGCCTAGTCCCGTTGGTGATGGCGAAAGGCCCCGACAGAGTTCCATTTATTTGAAGTCTAGCTGTGGGTCTTTGCTGCTTTGATATTAAGGGTGTTTTTGAGCTTATCTCTAAGGTCCTTTAGTTCTTGGAGTTTGTCGTTATTTAATGAGTGTTTATGAATTTGCTCTAAGCTAGATATCTGTGCTAGCAGTGAGTCTATTTCTTTCTCTCTTTGTTTCTTCACTCTCGTGCCTAAAACTATCAGTTCTCCTCTAATAAAAGCTTTATGGGCTTCCCAAAGGGTCGGTGTAGAAATGTCTGGGGTATCATTTATCTCGAAGAATTCTTTTAAGTTTATCTGATAATGCTGAGCAGTGGAGTTTATCGCTTAACAATGTGGAGTTCAATCTCCAGGTCCATTCTCTAATGGGGAGGCTGTATATGGGGAGTGAGACTGAAACCGGTGCATGATCTGAGATTGTAATTTGGCCAATATCTGCGTCTCGAGCGTTTAGGATGTGTTTTCCGGACACAGGGAGGTAGTCTAATCTATGGAAAGTTGTGTGTATGTGGGAGAAGTATGTGTACTCCCTGTCTTCAGGGTGTAATGTCCTCCATATGTCTTGCAAATTCAATTCAGAAAGGATAGTTCTGAGTCTACGTATATGTTTGTTGGGAACTGATGGGGTAGTAGATGTGGTGTCCCTGGAGGAGTCCAAAACTAAGTTACGGTCTCCGCCTATGACTGTGAGCCCTTCTGCAAAGTTCTGCAAAGTCTGCAAATCTATGAATTTGTGATAACTTATCTTTCCACTGTGCTATCGTGGGTATTTGGTTCAATTTTCATAGTGGTGGGATAAGTAGTTTGCTATCGTGCCTTTAAGAAAAATGTATCTACCTTGTGGGTCTATTTTCTGGAGAGTAGATGTAAAGGGGATATTTTTCCCTATTGCAATGGACACTCCTCTAGAAGCTGATGTGTATGTACTGTGGAACCATTGATTGTATGTATGTATGTATGTGTACAGAGCTTTGGTATGTGGTTATGTTTTAAGTGGGTTTCCTAGAGAAACACTACCTCAGATTTTAGTTTTTCAGTAGTAACATTATTTGACTTCTTTTTTCAGGGGTGTTCATCCCTCTTACATTAAAGGATGTGTATCTTATGTTAGCCATTACGTGTGGTTGTTAAGTTGTGCGCAAATAGAATCTATTTGTGTTTCTTCTATCCTCGGATGCTCCAACTCGACGACCGAACAACAAAAACTTTTAACATAACCCATCACTTTATGTGGCGGGTGGCGAGGTCTACAGAAACCAAGGTGTGGGTAGAGCCACCAAATAATAGTCGAGCTCCTCGCTGCAAGGACTAAGCCAGGTGCACAGAGGGCTAGGCCTAGGTGACAGATCCCACCTGCGTGTTTAGGGGGTGGCTGGACTCACTCCATTGGTTCTAGTAGACCACCGAGATTTAATAACAGAGAAAGTAAAAGATTTGTCTTTGTGCAATATTTTCCGTTGAGTAATTTAGCTTATAATGTCAGACATCTCCTATTATTATTGAAACTAACCAAACTGAGTTGTATGTAGGTAACCCTTTGTAACAGAGTCTATTAACATTGTAACAAGAATCAACCAAAGTTTGAGATAAGACCTGTTCCGATGGCCAGGGGTCCCGTCTCTGCCACCTCCCACTATGCGGAGCGCTTCTGTGGGTTTGGGGACCCCAGGTCAACAGGAGGGCCCTCCACAGAAAAAAAAAACAAGTACAATATATTGGCTGTCCACCCCCCTCCACCCCTCCCCGCAAACCAGCTGCAAGCAGCCGGTCATTACTCACGAGTCTCTGCTATGCTTGGGGGGGGGGGGGTTCCCTCCGCAGGAACTGTAAAGTCCTCCATCCGGTTGTGATGACTTGTTCTTGTCCTGAAAAGTTAGGGGAAGGAAGAGGATGATAGGGAGGAGGATAGAGGGAGAGAGGAGGGAAACAAGCGTGGAGCGCCCGAGACAATAACTTCAGGTCGAGGGTGTAGTCCGTCCATTTGAAGGGTGAATGTTATGTTTGGTTAGTTGTTGAAGGGTTGAGACTTCTTGGTTGACTTGAGTTTTGAGCTAATCTTCCAGTCCTCTGGTTTTGAGAGTTGGGGTATCACTTGTTGACTTTGTACTGGTAGCTAGGAATGGATGTCAATCGGTGAGATGTCTAACTTTTCCCACGCTTTGCCTAGGTCTTCTGGAGTTCGAATGGTAATTTGTTGTCCTTCTTTGAAGGTGGCTAGGCCGAATGGGAACAGCCATTTCACTGGGAGTTTTTTCGCTCTCATGGTGTCTGTTAACGGTTTCAAAATGCGCCTTTTAGCAATATTTTGTTGTTTTCAAATAGTATATCTTGGGTCTCTCGTGCTTTTTGAAAGATTGCTGCGGTGTCTACATAGCTGAGTAGACCGCATATGACATCCCGTGGAGGGGCTGAAGCAGTGGGTCTGGGTCGCAGGGCTCTATGTATTCTTTCAATGGTGATGTTATCAGCTCTCTCTTCGCCCAATAGGGAGCTGAATATTTGTGTGGCCGCCGATTTAAGAGCCTCTGGTGCGGTGGACTCTGGGAGGCCTCTTATTCTTTTTTTTTCTTTCTTTTTTCTTTCTTTTTCACATCAATTTTTATTTGAAAATTTTCACAACAGGACATGCAGAGGCCTCTTATTCTGATGTTTTTTCTCCTGCTCCTGTTCTCCTGGTCCTGCAAGAGAAGGAACGCTTGATTGAGATGGTCTTGTTGGGAAAGTAAATTGCTCTGTACTGCCTTGCTGTGGTGAAATAATTCCAGTTGAGAGTTCTCCAGGTCATCTACCCTGCGGCCTATGTGTTTGACATCTGTTTTGATGTCGGCAAGTTCCTGCAAGACCGGGGAGAGAGCCTTGGTCAGTACTTTTTTGATAAAGGAGCGGTAGATTGGGCCTCTGTCTTGTTCTTCATCTTGGTCTTGAGTGTATTGAGCCACAGTCTCTGTCAGATTCAATCAGGTCTTGGTCATTCGGTGCTTCATGCATAGTTTTGGATCTCTGCGCCGCGGGCGAAAGGTGCTTTTTCTTTACGTATTTATTCATGTCTAGTTGGTTTTTATTTTGTTTCGGTGTGTCCACTGTGTCTCTGCTTCTATCCCTGTTAGTTTTAACCATTTTGAAGTCAGTTCGTGTGTTAGGTTCTGCTGAAGTCTCGGTGGTGTCTACGTAGTTGTTTGTTAAGCATAGCGTCCTTCTGTTTTTTTTTTGTAACGAAAGTCATCTTTAGGCGGGAGAGAAAGGTTTCTTTTCCCAGGATCCTGTATGTTGGTGGTCACTAGGAGGATTCAGATACTGTGTGAATTTTTCAGACTCAAGATGGCATTTGGCTAGAGGCGATTGGCGCCTCACAGGCTCAGGAGGCTGTGTTATGCTGTGATAGCCTGTCGGAGTTATTGGGTGTACCGTGGGTAAATATACCTCTCTGCCTCTGTATTTATCCTGCAGGCTGGTGTGGAATAACGTTAACTGGTTTGATACCTCGGTCAGCGGCGTTCAGGGCAGGTAAGAAGTGGGGGTGGAAAACCCTCCACAGCTCTGTGTGTACCCCTAGCAGGGGGTATCTCTTCAAACCCCAGGCGTCCCAGCCTAAGATGCTCCAGGCAGCGCCTGGTATAGTAAGTTCAGAGAGGGAGAGGGAGCTGGGGTGGGGGAGGGTCTCCCCGCCATCCCGTTGGCACTAGCCGCAAGTTAAGTGAAGAGGGGGGGAATATCTGCCTCCTCCTGCAGGCAGGCCACCAGCTCGTACAGGCTCCACGCGCCCCTCAGCTCACAGCCGACACATCGCAGCAGGAGAGTGGTGTCCCTGTGTCTCGGCGTCTCCGCAGGTATGGAGAGGAAGCGCCTCCGTGAATTCCCCGCGGGCATGGCAGTGGAGAGCGCTCACGTCGCAGCTCACCGGCAGAGGCACTCACCCAGCTCAGGTGTTCGCCGTGGGTCCGCTCGATGGGGAGAGAAGCCGCTGCGGCGGTCCGGAGTTGTCTTTGGCGCCCAGGGTCCGAGGTAAGAAGATGGCGGGGGAGGCAGGGATCATTCTAGGCCGCTGGATCTCTTTGCCTGCTGTAAAGCTCCGGAGGTCCCCAATCTCTCGCTGAGTCGCTGGGGGGTCTTCCTTGTGTGAAGTGGGTTGACTTCTGTGCTTTCGGCAATCAATTTTCCTTTTTTTTTCTGGGTTTTTAGAAGGGCTTGCTGGAGAGCTATGTGGAACACGTCCTTCCCCCTCTGTAGCTAAGCCACACACCCCTAACACCACACTTTAACCCCTTTGCATGACCTTTGGTGGATGATTTTGGTATCACTGCCATGTCCACAAAACGGGGAAGACCAAGCCGTGGACGGCAAACATTCCAATCCAAATCCTCGACTTGATAGTTCTTAAAACATTTACAACCATTTTCCAAGCATTTTATGTTCGCGTAGCAAACAGTGGGTCAAACTAGTATTTTTAGAAACCTAGTTACGCAAATTAGACTAGTTTTTGTGTGTCAGGGCTCCAATCACACTGGCGAGAGCAATATTGGGCAATGATTGATGGCCCGATATCGCTCTCGCAATGCATGTGGAACCACTGGGTGTGAGGTGTTTTCATGTGAAAACAGCCTTGCATCACATTAAAAGCAATGAGAAAACATTGCAATCTCCTACCGCTGCTGTGATAGCAGCGGCAGGGGAATCCTTTATCTCTGCAGCGAGTCCCCTTATCACATGGTGATGAAGGATTCCCCTGCTACTGCTGTCAGAGCAGAGACAGGAGATCATGATGTTCTGTCATTGCTTTTAATGGGGTCGGTGCTGCAGGGGAGAACAATGTGAAACCCCTGGAGGAAGGATCATGATCTTCTCCCATTACTTTCAATGGTGCCGTCGCTGCGGCCACCGGCCCCATTGAAAACAATAGGCAATATTGCAAAAAGAAAGGAAATGCTGCGATTTTCTTTTTTTGTGCAGCATCGCAGGAGTGAAAACATTGCAAATGAGAATGAAACCATTGAAATGTATTGGTTTCATAATCATGTGTTTTTGCTCCCTGTCGCAACGCAAGAAAATTGTCCCATTTTCTCGCCAGTGTGAGAGAGCCTTGGATGTGTAACCTTGGATATTGATATACACTATAGAGTTAAGCCTGAACTACAAAAATAGTGTATTTGACACATTTTCCACCCCCACCTTCACCACCCCATTTCATGGCTGTTAGAGAGTACTCAATATGGGTTTTAGGGAGTTTTATGAACTTCTGACTCATTCTTGCCAAACTTAACTTTTCCTAAAACTCAACCCAAATTCAGGTGCTACAAATTAAGTTTGCTCATCTCTAATAATAACAATAGTAATACTAATACTAGAATACTGGAAATGGGTTGTAGATAGGATCCCAGTTTTGACAAGCCCTGATTTATTTAGGATAATCAGTTCAGTTTCTAGTACATTTCACAGTCTATGCTATGTTGTTACATGGACCCTACCACAGAAATTGGGAACAAAACACTCTTGTCATAGTTACTGATGATGATCACACAGCTCCTGCTGCACAGTTATAATAGAGGAGATCACAGCTCATTCTCTTGACTGTATGCTTATGGTCTCTAACTTATTGTATGCCACATTCCAGCATGTCCCAGGTCAGCAGCCAACCTTCCATTCCCCAGGAATGGGAACCTAAATAAATATACCACCCCCACCATCCACAAGCATAAAGCCTGAATGCAAGCATAAACCAGCTACTTGCAATTGAAATGATACCTGTCAAGCTAATGGACACATGTCTTCCGAAATGTGATTCTCCATGCTTCCCAAAAGCCATCCCTGCTCTGTACTATCATTTCCCTGGCATTAAAAAATGCTGTCAGCAGCAGGGTGCACCTGACAATAAACATGTGGTCCAGCAAGCATGGTCAGGGGACTTATATATCCATAACAGCACACTGGGTCAAAGGTGGGACATGAAGCAGAAAGTGGTGGTCCAAGTTTATAGTACCTCAGAGAGTTGTGGGACATTCATCCTTGTCTGTCCCCTCCTCACCCACTCTTTCTACTCCTCCTCATTTCCTTCCTTCACCTCTTTATACCTTTCAACATCTTTCTCATTGGCACAGATATCCATATGTGACAAAATCCAACCTCCATAAAGTGATGCATGTGTTAAATGCCAAAATGCTGTCTTAAAACTCATTTCTAGGAACGTGCAGCCACACGGCTGAAAAACTGTTAACAGCTCTGCAGACCAAGACTGACATGTGAATGACCCTGTACAATCTGAAGCCTGCAAGGTCATGTGTGACAATGGGGCCAACCTGCTGGCAGCCCTTCACCTCGGCAATCTCACACACTTACCTTGCCTGGCCCATGTTAGGAACCTGGTAGTGCAGCACTTCCTAAACAATTACCCAGGCATACATCCATTAATGGAAAAGAACAGGAAACTGTACTCACACTTTCGGGGTTCACATCGAGCTGCCTCTCGTCTGGCGGAGGAGCAGCGACAGTTCAGGCTACTTCCCAATAGTCTCATATGTTGCAGAAGTTAAGCAAGCAGCATAGAATGATGGGAAAGAACCAAATGGTGCAAGCCATTAGCAGATGTTATATGGATATTAGTCACTTGACATATGCGAAGTGGCTGCAGATCAAAGACATATGTGCTGTTTTAGCCTGCTTTGAGGAAGCGTCCAAAAAGGTGATGAATGATGCATTATGACGATCCCTGCTGTCTGCCTGCTTGAACAAACGGTACAGGGCCTCAGGAACAATGATGTCTTATTGTCACAGGAGGAGGAAGAGGAGGAAGGGATACCAGCCTCCTAACTGTCTGCTCAGTCCGCTATTACTCAACACGTTTCTCCACCCATGTGAGAAGTATAGAGGAGGAAGAAAAGCAGGAAGAGGAGGAAGATAATATACGTCCAGAGACAGGGATGGGGGCTACACAACATTCCTTCTATTCAGCACTAAGCCTGGCTGTTCTACATGGATGGCGGGACCCAATGGAGGACACTCTTAGGCCTGACCCCCATGGAATGTGGGCCATTACCCTTAGGCACTTTGAGGCATAGGAGTATTTTTATGCTGTGGTGCTTGCAGAAGGACTGTCACATAGCCCACATTAAAACATCAGATCAATACTGAGTTGCCACCTTCCTCGATCCCTACTTCAAGGCAAAAATGACAAGTCTCATTCTAGCAGTGAAAAGAGACTTCAAAATGCAGTGCTATCAAGACAGACTGTGAAGCAGCTTGAGAACAGAATTTTTCCATGGTCACAGAGATGCATCTGCAATGGATCTCAACTCTGCATGCAACTCATGGTGTAGAAGCAGGAAGCTGCCACAGCAGTATCACCATCGGTAGCAGGAAAGGTTTAACAGAGATGGGGAATAATTTTTTAGCCCATTGCAGCCTGCAAAAAAAGCACAGGGTAGGACTCACACTCATAAGGATTATTTATACATGATAGTCCAAGAGTATTTCAGCTCCAACACGTTTGTATATCACAAATAGCATTAGTCCTTTTGACTTCTAGGTGTCTGAGTTGGATGAGTGGCCAGAGCTTGCACGACATACTTTAGAGGAGCTTGTCTGCCCTGCTGCCAGGGTGCTATCAGAAAGGGTGTTCAACACAGTGATAACTGACAGGTACATTAATTTGCCTGTTCATAACCTAATGTTTTCCTTTTTTTGATCTAGGAGACCCAATGTCGACTTTATTTTTTGTCAGTGACACCTCTGTGGTATGATTGACCTCTACATCAATGTACACAATCTCGACCAATTTTTGGGAGTAGCACAGTGTTCCCCAGATGTGTAACTGTATTCCCATGCAATTTGGGGGGCTCTGGTTGCATTGGCTAAAACTAGAGAGCAAATTAGTGAACCTGATTTTTCCTCCCATTGACTTTGATGCGAGTCGGAATTGACCGCCCTGGTTCACGATGTTTTTCATTAAATCAACCAAATACCAGCGTGAACCAATTATACGACTAATCGCTTATCAGTAGCCATTTATAGAAATTGTCCAGAAAACCCTTTTAAGTTTATTACAGATTACTTTATTTTCCATTTTTAGTTATGTTACAATTTCTCAGAAAGCCGCTCTAATTAGGTAAGAAAAGTCTTGTGTGAGATGAAATGAAAATGCAGAGTTTGAAAAGTTCTTAATAGTAGCATTTTTTTAGAATGATAATGAATCTTTTTTTGCAATGGCAAATATCCTCTAATAATTCTTTATCGGATTATACAATGTTTATTGTGAAACTAATTGTATTGACCAAAGAAAAGAAGTTCATATGATTTTAGCTGTAGATGACTGGAAAATGTATTATTTTAACCCTTTGCAATCCAATTTTGGATTCAGGGTTTTCCTAGGGGGCTTTCTCTTTCTGCCATTATACAATGGTGTCGTCTGCTGGCTAGAGCCAGTACTGCGTTATGTGCCATGCTGGAGAGGCCCCCCCGACAAAAGAGCGGCCAGTTATCTACAGTAAGAATACCCTGCCGGACATCTTCCAACATCGGAGCTGTACAGCCTTGAATCAGAATGTCTTTAGACGTCAGACAGTGGATTTGAAATTGTTAAACTCTTCTGCCTTTATTATATATTGTGATCTACTATCTTTTATCTGCTATCTGAAGACCCCACATAAGATTCCAAATTTGTTTATTTCCTATTTGTATTGTTGTCACATTACTTTTTTATTAAACTACAATGAATGGAGTAAAAGATGAAAGTGTTCCTACCAATTGAGCACAATTTCATTGTTGAAAAGATACCGCTAATAACCTGAAAAATATGTACGTATTAACTAAACATTAGCAGCTGCAGTATCATTAAAAGGAATTCAATAGAATAGCTGGCAGCAACTCTAGTTTATTGACTAACTTCAGATCACTGATTCCAGCCATTAAATTAAAATCTAAACTACACTATATTAATAGTTTTTAATCATCACTTAATAGTAGCCGGATTCTGCTTATTTTAATTAGGTTCTCTCGCATTGCATTGATACATTAGTAAAAAGTGTTAATTCCCAGCTGCTTGGAAAACCACAAAATGAACTGTTGAATTAGGCTGTACTTAAAATATTCAGTTTTCTAAAAAAAAAATCATAAGAGGGATTTATCAAGCTAAGGGCTCATTCACACGAGCGTGGTTTTAGTGCCTATACTGCCCTAAAAATCACGTGAGCAGGCAATTTTTCACACGCAGAAGACCCAAGCTTCATTTGTGTGAAAATCGCCCATTCACTGGAGCAGCTGCTCCAGGAGGAGAGAGAGAAGAAGCCCTGCAGGGCTTCCAGATTTACCCATAGCAGGGAGAGAGAATGAGGCTATGGAGAATTAACCCATAGCCCCACTCTCCCTGCTATGGGTTAATCTACCATAGCTTCGCTTTCTACCTGCTATGGGGGATTAACCCATAGCCCCACTCTCTCTCCCTGCTCTGTGGATCCCGAGGGATATCCCCATAGTGCAGAGAGAGTGGGGAGGTCTAGAGAGAGGGTTTGGGGCTGTAGGGCTTCTCACAAGAATTCCCCATAGCAGAAAGAGGCGGGACTAGAGGGGTGGGGCTTGAGGTTGGATTGCTCTATCCCGCTCTCTCCTACCATGCTCTCAGGGAAGCCCTGTAACCCTGCCCCCCTCTCTCTCTCCCTGCTACAGGGAGATCCCTTGGGGAGAGAGGTGGAGGGTAATATTTTTTGGTAATATTTATCTTTGTAGTGGTTTTTCTTCAGTGTCAGTATGTTAGTATTAATCTCTATGTGGTGGTAATATATAATCATGATCTGGTAGTATTATTTAGCCCTTAAATATTGGCATGATTGACAATGTTTGGTATAGTGGGTGTTGTATAACGACTGAATGGAGGTAACTATACGTGCCATAATAATTGCAGTGATATTGTGATTCTTTTTTCACTTTTACAAAATAAAACAAAAAATGGTTTTATTTCTATTCACCTGCATACATTTTTTAAAGGTCTTTATTAACGTTTATTCCATTATTTATTTAGACCCACTAGGGACATTACAATGTTATTGTTTGATCATTTTTAAAATGTTTTGGTATAGTCAGTATAACAAACAATTCTTCCTTGTGAGTCTAAAACTACCCAGCATTCTATTAGGTGGTGCTGAAGCCCCATCCTAAGGGCTCGTTCAGATGAGCGCTGTTTTTGCGCACCATAGCTGTGAGAAACAATAGCGGCTATAATGCTGTAAAGATCGTGTAAGCGGGCTACTTCAAGCTACCTGAAGTAGCCCGTTCACATCATCCAAGGTGCGTGCCATGTTCTGCGGGCTTTCAAGACTCCCATAGGAGCCCATGGAAAGCACACAGCAAAGATAGGACATGTCCCATTTTTGTGCCCACCTCGGAGCCGACATGCAAGTTTGCACTCGCATATCCTATCTTTTGTTAGTTGCGCTGATTCAGCGCATCTAACATTCTATCATGTGAATGCTTCTATAGGAATCTATTGGTTCCTATTAGAAGCGTGTTCCGTGCGCTGCTAACAGCGCGAAAACAACGCTCATCTGAGCGAGCCCTAATAGTCATATAGCTGTGGCATGCCTGCAGGTCTTTCCTAAGTCTTTGACGGCCATGATTACCCATTGACATCCCATGATTGCATTTGCTGAGGGTTGATGGGGACAGTGACAGCCCCCTCCCTCTGACTAACCACTTAGATGCCATGGTCACTATTGACTGCCTGTTTATTCTGAATAATGGCAGGTGGCCAGAAGAGATCTCTGGCTTTCTCCACCTTCATTCAGTGAGTGATTATTGCTTCTGTATAAAAGCACAACTGTGATAATCTTTGGGACAGCTTAAGTGCCTAACTGTCTTCTGTTAGACCTTTATGCATGACACTCAGATTCTTACATTTGCTGATATTCCCTGCTTTCAACACATCAACTTCGAAACCTGACAGTTCCAATTGTTGCCTCATATATCCCACCCTTTGAAAAGTGCCATTGCTATATGATAATAAATGTTATTCATATCCCCCGTCAGTGGTTCTAGTATTTAGGCTGATCGGGATACATATATATGTGTGGAAATGTTATTTGTTTGATACATTGCTTCATCACAACTAAACTCATCTTAAAGAGTTTGTCTGTTTATCGGAACTCCACATTTTTCAGTTATTGGAATATACTATCAATGCTGAAATGCGATTAAAAATTGATGACTATGTCTTACCTTTTTATAAAAAAGGGTTTTGTGCACATAAATTTCACTGACATTCTCTATAAGTGTTAGGGTTGCTTTTTTGATCTAATCGGGCTAAATAATGTATGAATCTAGAGAGACAGACGTTATATTTCATTTCAAGATTTTCCCAGTAAGGTTACTTACTGTACCGAAGAGCCAGCCAAAAGCATTAAATCTTCCACAGCCAAACCCCCATGCACCGCGCTATCCATTACATTGCTCAAAAACACATAGAGACATTATTTTTTAAAGCATGCAGGTTTAATAGAATTCTAGATAATATATGGAGGAAGTCTTAAGTGTAAAGTTAATTAAGAGCCTCTGAAGTATGAATAATGTAGGCAATTAGAAAGTGAAAGTTATATTTTCAAATATGGTTATCGGATCTAAAATGGAATATTGTATATTCAGGCTATATGAAGAAATGGTGGCTAGATGGTAGCTTGTCATACAGAGGTTTTGGAATGGAACGTTACATTACAAGGTATTTAATAGGATGTCTATGTGTGATGCTAATGCTATATTTGCTATTCCCTATGTGTAAGGGGAGTTCTGTTTCTTGAGAAAATATTGTATGTGTTTAATCATGTCTTAATGAAAAAAGTTTGGTATCGATTTAGCCAGTAGAGCAAACTATGATTGTTCCCAGCAAAAGAAACCATGTAATCTTGTAGATATGATACGTTTTAATGGCTAACAGAAATACATGATGTTATAGAGAGCTTTCGAACCTCTCAGGGTTCTTCCCCGGACATACTGAAAAAGATCCGAAGCGACATGAATACACACATACTTATGACAAGGCACAGACATGATGTGATTAATTTGCACTTAAAAGAATAGCACAACAGAAATACAAACATACTTAAATAGTCACTGCTAAAGATGTGAAGGTCTTATGGTCCCTGAATTAGTGCTAAGGGGTCACCAGGTCAGCAGTGTTATCTGTGCTATACATGTTTCATACTTCCCAGTCGTGCATGAATCCTCTTGAAGAATTTAACCCTCTGTTGAAATTCGTACTCCAAAATTTTTCTATGGCTTTGTGACTTGAAATTGCCTTTTAAAATGGTGACTTTTATGTGTTCTATCCTGCGTCCAAGACTAGAGTAATGCTTGACCAAAGGTAATTCTGTCTTTCTTTCTTCAATTGTGTGGCGATGAGATCTCATTTTTGCTTTCAGCTTTTGTCCCGTTTCTCCAACATAAAGGCTCCCAACAGGACATTTACTGCACATGATCAGGTACACAACATCAGACGTGGAAAATGTGAGTGTCCCCGGGATCTTATAGTCCTCCTGTTTGTTGGGGATTTGTATCCTGTCCATGGTCTGTACATTTGAACAGGTCTTGACATGCAGCAAGATCTGTTAGTGATGTGTACATGTGGAATGGGCCAGAGAGAAAGAGAAAAGCCTTTCTTCTAGGGGTTGAACTTGAATTGAGTAGGAAGTGGTAAGAGAGGAGAGCAATTGGAGAGAGGAAGCTCTCATGCATGATGGAGATACTTAGAGGCATGTAAAAAGAATGGAAAATGATCAAAGCATAGGGGAAGACATGCTGATTGATGGATGTCTCAAGGCTGAAAACCCCGCTGATCTCATGAACGGGGGCCCTGTGTTCCCCACACACACTGGGGGTTACTGCACCCCCTACAGTGATGAGGAGACTGAATGAAGAGCTGGTCATGCAGGCCACCAATTGTCCATTCACTTTCAGTGGGACTGTTGAGATACAAAAGCGGTACCCACCCAAGTATTTCTATCAGCCCCACTGATCAGCAAGTTATCACCTATCCTGTGGATAGGGAATAACTTGAAATTCTGGTGTAACCTCTTAATGGCTGATTATTGGATCAACGTTTTGTCTCAGGTTGTTGTAGGAAGGGTAGCTCTGGAGCAAAAACTGGCAATCCTATGTAAAAAATTCTAAGAGTTTTTCTATAGAAGTTTATACTTCAAACATTTTTTTTTTTTTTTTTTTGTGGACCCAAAGCTTCTATTCACCGGGAGAACAAGAACACATATTCATTTATCTATTAGCTGTAGTTCTCTTTGATGCTTTGTAATGTTACATTTGCATTGTTCTTTACAAGGTTTGTTGATGATGATTTTAATATGGGGGTAAACAGGAGTTTCTTCTTCTACCCCCACCGCATTCCGGACTGCTGGCAAACAAATGAAAGACCAGTGGTCAAAAGTGCAGTAAGATAGATATACTATGATTGTGAGTGAGAGAAATTACACCCAGAAACTTGTACAGTGCAGGACTGCAATATTTAAGACTTGCTGAGTCCGTACATCATACTGCACCATTTACTACAGCATAAAAATTGATAACAGAGATAAAAACCCCATGCAATCTTCAGTCATGCCTGACATCCTATTTGCTGATCCTATTTCTAATAAAAATAAATCCTTTCATATGGCACAGTTTGATGTTGTGTTTTTTATTTTTTTCCCCTCTCATGTCTATATCCAACATGGTATAAGATTTAGTACGAATCTGAATGGCTGAATAAATAATTGTAATTAACTCTCATCTCTCGTATATATTATATGTGAACTCCCACTGTCCTTCTCTCCCAACCTCTAGTGTGATATTACATTATAGCTGATATATATTCTCTAACTTGCCTTTATATATTAACTCTACTATGCCTTTAATACAATTTCTGTGAAAACTGTATTTACATAGGTATACAAAACAGACTCGGCATATAGAAACCATTATGGCATTGAAATAAAAGGAAATTTGACAAAATTCTGATATGGATATATCTCGCTCTAACAGTGAAATTGTTTAGATGGAGGGAATAGTAAGTCAATCCAAAGAGGTGCCATGTTATCACACAAAACTGACAGTCTATATGGATACCATTTTGAACCACATTGAGGGCTATCACTGTTTAATCTCTAATAATGATGAGCAAACTTTCGAAAAGTTCAATTTGCCTGGCTTGCTGAATTCTGGCTAAAAATTTTGGTTCGGTCCGAATTAGTTCAAACAAAACCAGAACTTTACTAATATCCCTAAAACTGGTGTATAGCACAGTTTAAATGCCATAAAACCCTGTATCGAGCTGAAGTTAAAAAGGTGCTCCCGCGCTGCCTCAACAATAATCCGGATCGTTACAAAACTGCTATTTATCAATGGATTTATTTAGGTAGTACGACGCGTTTCGTCGCTATATGGCGACTTTATCAAGTACATAACAATAATAAAACTTTGCACACTTTATATAGTTACTCACTTATGTGTGGCATCCTATTCTGTTGGAGCTTCCGGGTTACTCGCGCTCACGTGACTGGTGAGTCACGTGAGCGGCGTCTGAACGCACCAGTAACTCCAAATGACGTCATGACGTCCATACGCGTGGTATCCATGGCAACACAGTGACGCCACCATTATGTATTGACATATCTAGCAAGTGGTCATGGGATTGTCTTGCTACACTCCCAATCCAATCATATGCTTTCAAGTTTAATACGTAAGTGCGCTAATCGCATGACCTCTACGTCATGACGTCATTTGGAGTTTCTGGTGCGTAATATCTTTGATTTCAGATCTGATACGTAACAGATATGTAATTTTGTGGATTCCAGTACAGAGATTCCCCACCTATTGCCAGGTTTAGGCCTTATTCAGTTGTCGGGCTGTATATGCTGTTCATGTATTTCATGGACAGTACATTGACCAAGTGTAGCCTGTATAGTAGGGACTGTATACATAAGCATCTTTTCACACAAACCAATGGTCTGTTGAAACAAAATCATTACATATAGTGATGAGCGAACATTTCAAAAGTTCAGTCGGTTTACCAAATTTGGACAAAAAGTTTGGTTCCATCCAAATTAGATCGGATCGAAATTAAACTTCAGAAATACCCCTAAAATTGGAGTATAACACTGCCTAAGAGCCATAAAGCCCCGTATAACACTTCAAAGTCACCTAGGAGTATATCTAAGTATATCTAAGTACTTTTGAGCCTTTTTTAAAAACTAAGTTAATGGTAAAGTTACGGCAACAAGTATAGTTTTGAGTAAAAGGATGGTACTCACTGGTAACTAACAGCTTGTTGAAAAATGAACTGCACTGGTGTTTTTCATTCTTTTTAAAAGTAAAAAAAAACACAAAAATTAACGCTTTTTGGTGGCAGATGCCTCCCTGTGTTTGTATGTACATAGTGGTGACTGAAGAAGCAATAGCTTTTTCTAAGGGGGTCCAAAAAGTATCTCTTTTTGGGAGTCGTAACATGTTTTGTGGCTGTAAAGTGAAGATGAAGTAATGGCTTTTTACAAGCTTACACTGACCTCACACCTGAACTGCTTCCTGATTGGCTGGGAGAGGTGTTTGCAGGGTATTATGGGCTACCCTGAGGTCATATAATCCTTTCTCCTTCTCTTCTCTGCCATGTGGCAGACACTACTTTAATGAGTTCAGCCAAGCCAAACTATCCGAGGTTCGGGTTTGCCACAAACCAAAATTTTAGCAAGGGTATACCGGAAAAAAAGTTTGACCATTTTGGTGTACTCAACACAAATTGCATGTCCTATTGTCATCAATATCATGGATGAGAATAGGATATACAACCTCCCTGCCCTTTTAGATTGGACAGCACAAGGATGGGTGTTTATGTGCCGTCCAATTTGAGTTGCTCTCAAGATTTTCAGGTGCAACTAGCATACAGCCATCTGAATTTGCCCGTAGAGAGTTAGTACTCTGCTGCATGCTGTGCCGTTTCGACATCCATTGGTTTCTACACAATAAATGAAAAAGACAGGAAACAGGATTTCCAGCCTGAGAATACTCAGGAAACAAAAAGAGAAAGACGGATGTATGTAAGTATTGGGCACAATTTGGGGATAGCAATATGAAAAACACATTAAAAAAGTACTCTCATATGGTTTGGTTGTGTTAGATTTGAGTGACACAACACTTAGGAAATTGAGAACCGCCAACTTGGCTGTGGCAACCACAATAAAGTTTCCCGTTTCCCTACTTTGCCCATTTGGTGGGGCTGGTAAAAAGTAAGACCTCATTCCAATGTCATAACACATAGTAACTACAATTTAGTTTCCTGTTTACCTACTTTAACCATTGGATGGACACTTCTACATTTGGATCAGTGCTGAAAAATGGGCAGCTTTTTTCTACTGATATTCATTGAAATGAAAAAGGCGCTGCTCTTTCTAATCATCGGCTAAACTAATAGCTTGGTGCATCATGGGTACCAACCAGATGGATTAGTCATCAAAATTGATTCTTGATTAGAATGAAATTGCCTCAAACATCTGGATTTGGAAACCTTCAGGGAGAAAAAAAATGGACTTGAATTTATATGAAATCGAAATCCAAGTGATACAAATGTAATTCTCCGTGTCTAGATATGGCATTTTCTTCCATACCTATGAATAATTCACTGTCATTCTCATAACCCTCCAGGGTCAAAGAAACAGCTCTGAGCCTCTGTTTTTTTTTTTTTTTTTATTCCTTTCAGAATCTGGAGATGGTCAGACCCTTTGATACTGAAGGATCACCTGAAAACGACACAAACTGCAAAAATATAATGTAACAGAAGCTTCTGGTTGGTCTGATGCTCAAGGAGAAAACATCAGGTGTACTTTTATATCCAAAAATAAACTTGGGGAACAAGCTCGCAAGAGATGCTAATTAAAATCCATATCTTTATTGAAACAAATTAAAAGACACACGTAAGAGACCCACAAGGAAATCCCAAGCACGTTTCCGATGCAATATGCATCCTTCGTCATGGATTTTAATTAGTATCTCTTGTCAACTGGATCACCAAGTTTTTTTATGTGGCTTCATCTTCCCAAGTCCAGGTACAATTTGCGAACCATGAATACTATATAAAAGGGTGGGCTGGTTCGATTTTCTTTGGCTGTACTTTTATATCACATACCTGATGGTCTAAATAGATATAAAAAAATTAATTTATTACTTAAATGGGTTGCCAAGTCTAAAAAAAAATTAAAAAGCCGTGCATGCGATTAAATAACAAAAGACGCAAACTTACCTCTCTTCTGCCTCTCTTTCCTGTGAATCAGTGAATCCACTCTGATCAGCATCCTGCTGTCAGCACAGGCCGGAAGTCAGGTGATCGCTGCAGCCAATCAGAGGCCGAAGCACCATCTCTAGTTTTCCTGGCATTAGCACTCAGATCCTGGGTGACGTGATGCCAAGTGTTTGAATGGGAGTTGACTAGAGATGAGCGAGCGTACTCGTTTAGGCAAATTACTCGAGCGAGTATGGGCATTTTCGAGTACATGCCTGCTAGTCCGAAAAGATTTGAGGGCTGGCGGGGGTGAACGGTGAGTTGCTGGAGTGAGCATGGGGAAGTGGGGGGGAGGAGAGAGAGAGATCTCCCACCTGTTCTTCCCTGATCTCCCCCGCCACCCTCCGCTGACCCCCGAATCTTCGGGCAAGCCGGCATGTACTCGAAAATGACCATACTCGAGTAATTTCCCTTAACGAGTACGCTCGCTCATCTCTAGAGTTGACGCTTCACTGGAAATACTCTGTTATTTCCCAGGGGAAAATACGTAAGTACTGCTTCTTTTTTTATCGCATACCCGGACATTTAAATGTATTTTTTAATACTCAGACAACCCCTTTAACTCTTTAGTACCTAAGCCTGTTTGCACTTTAATGACCAAATAGGTTTTCAGTTTTTTTCATCATCATATTCCTAGTACAAAACCTTTTAATTTTTTGATCTACATAGTCACATGAAGGCTTGTTTTTTTATGGGACAAGTTATATTTTTAATGGCATCATTTTTGGGTACGCATAATGTATTGTATAACTTTTTGCGGGATGAACTCTAATCTTCATTAATCCTACTTTTGAAAGCACATAACATTTTGATCACTTTTTATAAAAAAACTTCTAAAGGCAAGATGAACGAAATCTGCAATTCTGTATTTTATTTTTATTCTCCCACACAGTACATAGTACTGCTCCAATCAGTTGAAGAAGGGATCAAAATGCTCACCCCTCTGCTGCATGTAGTAACTAGCATTGTCCACATGTCCCTGTTACTAGCAAAGCAGTGGATTGTAAAAGTACTGGAAGGTAGACCCCTAGTGGAAGGCATTTTTAACTTGATGCCAAATTGTTAAAGTTGTGCAGCTGGGACGTATGGTTCTGCAGGTTTCCTTGTGCTCTCCTTCACAGTTAGGGGTTAATGGAGCTAGCTGGGTGTGGTATTCTCCACCAGCCAATGCCCCTCGTCTGCTACATATAAATACCAGCAAGCTCTTGTGAAAGATTGCTGGTCATTTTAGTGCTTTACTGTTGTACCCTGTGTTGAGCCCACTTAGAGCTGCTATGGTGCATGCTTGTCTGTAGTGTCCCTCTCTCCTCCCCTGAAGACGGTCTGGGCACCTGCTGTCCCTCCCGTTCTTACGGTTTCTGGGGTGTGTGCATTGTGTAGTGTGTAGTATGGTGACCACGCAGGTGCAGTTGGCCCGCAGGTTTCTCCCTACACCTGGGCAGGTGTGGCCTCCAGACATCTGATGTCCTATGTGTATGTCAGATAGGTGATTTTTTACACTGTTCCCTATTTCAGCACGGTGGCTGATTTTCTATTCCCCTGGTGTGAGGACACTTGGACTGACTAGTTTACTATCTCTATGCAACTGAGCTTTGGGTAGGGTTACTGTTATATGTTGTATGCATAACCTGATATGTTGGTATGTCTGTGCAAGTGGCCCGACATGTGCTTTATGTGTATTCCTGTTCTGTGTTCAGTGTGTGTGAACAGTGTCATGTCCTGCGTGTCTTTGGTGCATCTCTCCAGGTCCCTAACCAGGCATAGCTAGTTCCCAGATGAAGACAGTGGGGCCAACCTTATCAGGACGATTACCCTACTTTTAAGCATGCTTTCCCCACTTTCCCTGATTAATAAGAGACAGGGGTCCTTCCATCTTACCTGGAGAGGTGTAGTTTGTAAGTGCAAATACTATATAAGCGTGTTTGTGGGTTTTAAAAGGACACAATCTTGTGTCCATACTGAGGAGTGTCGTTTTAGTGCGCCAGGCAGATGTTACAAGATTGATGATACACACATAGGCTGTTAGATGAGCATGAGTTGTATGTACAGCTAGTGTGCATTTAAGCACAAGTGAAAAAGTATGCTATGCCAAATGTATCAGATGGGTACAGATCAGGTGCTCAGGGCAGGTGATAAATGCCTGATCAATAAGGGTCTTACTGCTCAGAATGTGTCTTCCACTCTTTACTGCAGGCTCACTGGACCCCCCAAAGTGACGAAGAGCTTGAATGAAGTGGTGGTTGTTTATGCACAGGCCCGCTCCATTGACTTTCAGTGGGTCTGCCAGAGATAGCCAAGTGCTTGCATCGGCTATTTCCATGAGTCCCATTGAAATAAATGCAGCACAACTGCCTCGCCATTCAATTTGATGTCACTGCAGGTGGGTGCAGCGAGTCCACAATTTTTGTGATAAATAGGGGTCTTACTGATGAGACTCTCACTGATCAGACCCCTTTAAGACTCAGTTGACAGTATGGGGATCTACAAATGCATCTGACCGTTAGTGAACTGGTACTGGTTGTCCACTGTATAAATATCTGCACCTCTGCATATTTTAATATATCTATTTTCCTGAAATCAAGACATTTAGTTTTATTTCTTCACACCTCTGATAAGGGTTATAGCACTGTACGCAAAACTTTGAAGGCTTTATTCTTTATTGATCAATGTAATAATCTTACATGTGGTGAATTGATTTTACCACCTCTATAAAGTCAATCTTTAGCCCCATAAGGCCTTGCCAATTTTTCAATCAACCTCTGAAGGACTGGCCTATTTTGTATCTTGAAGAGCGATTTTTTTTTCTTATCTATGTATACGAAGTACTATAACATTTTTAATTTTAATTTTAAATTTTAGTTTATCTTTTGATATCTTGCATGTTTTATGTCTCTTTGATGATATCTCTTGGTATCTTGTATGTATAACCCCTTTAACCACTTGAAGTAAACTATTTTTATATACTTAGCTTTTACTTATATACTTAGCCAGTGTCAGCCTATTTGTTCTCACATCTTAGAACTCATTGTGATACAATATTCCAATGCATTACAACCTGTTGATGCAAAATGTGCAATCATAATTTAGGTATGCCCTAATAAATATCAGCTCTGGGGCCTTTTGCTAGGTCAGGGCTCTTATTTAGAACCAGCCCCATCAACTGCTATCATAGCAACTGGCAATCAGCGTGTAAAAGGAGCTTCCCCCCCATTCTTGTTGACGTCTCATCGGAAACATTGCACAATACCAAATGGAATATTTTCATATCCCATCCATTACTAATGGGAGGCATCCCTGGTTGATTGCATGGGCACAACTGCTGTAGTGAGCTCAAGCTTAAAGAGATTGTACCAAAACCAACTTTTTACCACTTGTCCGCAGGATGGGTGATAAAAGTCTGAACAATATGGGTCTTACTGCTAAGAACTCCATCAATTCTCAGAATGTGTCTTCCACTGTTCTTTGCATGCTTGCTGCATCCCCTAGTGAGGAAGAGCGTGAATGGAAGGGGGGTTATCTATGCACAGCCAACTCTGTTCATTTTCAATGGACCAGCCAGAGATAGCCGAGTGCTTACAGTTGTCTCTTTCCATCAGTCCCGTTGAAATGATTGGAGCCCACTGCTGCTCCATTCAATCTGATGTCACTGTAGGTGGGTGCAGCGAGTCCACAGTTTTTGGGATGAATAGGTGTCTTAGTGATGAAACTCTCGCTGATCAGACCCCTTTAAGACTCAACTGACAGTGGCGTACATTTACAGCAGACAGAGTTTAAAAACTGTTGCAGACAAGATTTATTTTTGACTTCGGGTAGATCTGGAGGAGAATGTGCACCATATTTATGTAACATCTGTAGATTTATTATGCACAGTCAACTCTGTTCATTTTCAATGGACCAGCCAGAGATAGCCAAGTGCTTACAGTTGGCTCTTTCCATCAGTCCCGTTGAAATGATTGGAGCCCAACCGCTGCTCCATTCAATCTGATGTCACTGTAGGTGAGTGCAGCTAGTCCACATTGATGAAACTCTGATCAGACCCCTTTAAGACACAGCCGGCCTATTACATTTACAGAAGAAAGAGTTTAAAAACTATTGCAGACAAGATTTATTTTTGACTTCGGGTAGATCTGGAGGAGAACGTGCACCATATTTATGTAACATCTGTAGATCATTTTTATCGTTTTATCGTCTGCAGATTTTTTTTTAAACATTTTTATCTCTCTTTATAGAAAAAAAAAATATACTTCAGTGTACAAACAAATTGTTTGAGCCTGCAAGAAAAATCTCTCTCTTTTCCACATCATAGAATTTTATGGACTTCATGGACAGGACCCTAAAGGTCTGCCTGCGAAATAACAGATAGAATGAAAACGAGAAACAGAACATGAGTTGATAATCTCATTTTAGATCTTTCATTTCCAGATTTTACAGTACAAAGGGATTATTGTATCGGCTAATTCAGAGCCATATATATACCTCTCTTGATACGTATCACAATAACCTCCCTTCTTGTTGGTGAGATTAATAGAACATTATCTAGACTCATTTCCTTCATATCAGGAGCTGCAACATGACCATGAAACACATCTAGAGAGTTGTTACGTACCCATAAAAATGAATGAAATTGATTATTTTTGAATTTTTTTAATTTCAGTAGGGAAATACAAACCTCTTTGCAATAATCTATTGCATTCTTACCGTGGACAGTATTGGCTTGCTTTTATGCTATTAAAAAGGAATTGCATGGGTGAGTGCCAGGTTAGCCGCTCTTGAAATTGTGTGATATATTTTATTTTCATTTGGTTATCCTCCGCTTAAAATAAGTTATTTACCTTGAAGGAATATCGCGAAATAAAATCGCAAAACCAAAATCACCAGTAATTACTATGGCAGAAATATGTCTTGCAAAAAAGTCTGCAGATGAATTAAATTGCATTTCCTAGCAAGATACAAGATAACCCGGACTTCCTTTCATCTCGCTCTATCTTTGTAGTCAACAGCTTTAAGATCAATACGGAAAAAATACATTTCAAAGGCCGGCAGCATAACCTTAAATGTTTGCTTGTTTCTCGAACAATAAAATATATTTATATGAACCCTAAGTAAAGTGCCCAGAAGCTTTATCCTACTGAGGACCTATGTGCTATATGAATTGCCAGCAGCATTTTTTAGATAATTCCTGGTATGTTGCCTTGATTTAGTGCAGATTCCTGCTCTGCATTAGTGCTGATAAAAAAAAATCTAATGTAGGTTTTAAGATTCCTGGGTAAAAGGTCTTTGAACTTGTCCTTAGTGAAGTTGTTGAAAGTAAGAAAAAAAAATGTCTGCCATTTTATTCACAAACAGCGGCACTTTTATACATAGGCGGTATTTCGTATTAAAGCTCATGTCCATCTAGTTCAGCCTGCTTCCACCCCCCCATTGTTGATCCAGAGGAAGGCAAAACAACCCCAATGAGGCAGAAGCCAATTTAGGCCATTTTGAGGGGAAAAATTGCTTCATGACTCCATAATGGCAGTCAGAATAATCCTTGGATCAAAGTTTGAAGGTTCCTATGTGACTCTGAGACCCGGATCAACAACCCCGTTAGTTATTTAGTGTTTATATCCTGTAACATCTTAGTGCTCTAGAAACTCATCTAGTCCCCTCTTAAATTCCTCTATCGATTTTGTCCTCAGGCAGGAAGTTCCACAGTCTCACTGCTCTTACAGTAACGAACCCCCTTCTTTGTTGGTGATAAAATCTGCTTTCTTCTAGACGTAGCGGATGCCCTCTTGTTACCGTCACAGTCCTGGGTATAAACAGATCATGGGAGAGATCCTTGTATTGTCCCCTAATGCATTTATGCATAGTTATTTGGTCGCCTCTTAACCGTCTTTTTTTCCGGGTGACTAATCCCAATTTAGATAGCCTCTCTGGATATTCCAGTCGTCCCGTTCTGTTTATTAATTTAGTTGCCCTTCTTTGAACCCCCTCAAGCACTGTAACATCTTTCCTGAGCACCGGTGATCAGAACTGTACGCAGTATTCCATGTTGGGCCTGACAAGTGCCTTATATAGTGGGAGAATAATGTTCTCGTCCCTCACCCCTATACCACCTGTAATGCACCACAAGACTTTATTTGCCTTTGCAGCAGCTGACTGGCATTAATTGCTACAGTTAAAGGGGTTGTCCCGCGGCAGCAAGTGGGTCTATACACTTCTGTATGGCCATATTAATGCACTTTGTAATGTACATTGTGCATTAATTATGAGCCATACAGAAGTTATAAAAAGTTTTTTACTTACCTGCTCCGTTGCTAGCGTCCTCGTTCCCATGGAGCCGACTAATTTTCGCCCTCCGATGGCCAAATTAGCCACGCTTGCGCAGTCCGGGTCTTCTGCTCTCTTCAATGGAGCCGCTCGTGCAGAATGCCGGCTCCGTGTAGCTCCGCCCCGTCACGTGCCGATTCCAGCCAATCAGGAGGCTGGAATCGGCAATGGACCGCACAGAAGAGCTGCGGTCCACGGAGGGAGCAGACCCCGGCGGCCATCTTCAGCAGGTAAGTATGAAGACGCCGGACCGCCGGGATTCAGGTAAGCGCTGAGCGGTTTGTTTTTTTAACCCCTGCATCGGGGTTGTCTTGCGCCGAATGGGGGGGGGGTTAAAAAAAAAACAAAACATTTTGGCGCGGGACAACCCCTTTAAGTCTACAGTCAACTAGTACCCCCAGGTCTTTTTCCATCTCATTTTTCCCTAGCAGTACCCCATTTAGTGTATATTGGTTGCATCCGTTTCTCCTGCCCATGTGCATAACCTTACATTTATCAACATTGAACTTCATTTGCCTTGTTTCTGCCCAAGCCCCTAGCTTATCCAGGTCCATTTGCAGCCATACATTGTCCTCTGTTGTATTAATTATCTTGTATAATTTTGTGTCATCTGCAAATATTGATATTTTACTGTGCAGCCCCTCTATCAGGTCGTTGATAAATATATTGAACAGAATGGGGCCTTATACTGAACCCTGTGGCACCCCACTAGTGACTGTGGCCCAATCAGAGTACGAACCATTTATTGCCACCTTCTGCTTTCAATCTCCGAGCCAGTTCTTCACCAAGATGACCACTGCACCCAATGTCATCAGTGACATCCCATAAATAGGCCGGGTCTTCTACGTTAGAAGTCCACATCACCGGCAACCTGGTGATGTCATGGGTAAGATGAGGTGGCACCAATTGCTAAAGTAACACTCCAGTGCCACAGGAAGTATATTAATCACAAAGTTACAAAATAGAAAATTACTTTTACACCCACGTTAAGGGTTTAAAGGTTTTCCATTAATGAACTGTTCAGAGGATAAAATCTGTGTAGAGAGAAAAAAGGGTGGAGCTCCCCTTGAAAATAATATTTATGCCTTGTAGGGACACAGTGATATGATAAAAAGTGATGAACATAGATATAGATGCTATGGGCTAGAAAAACACCACATACAATAAATAGTGTCGTGAAACGGACAACAGAGCAAGAAAAATACTGGCATGCAACCAGAGACTTAAAGGGGTTGTCTTGCGCCGAAACGGGTTTTTTTTTTTTTTTTGCATAGGCCCCCGTTCAGCGCCTGACAAACCCAAGGGATGTGTTGAAATAAAAAAAAACATTTTACTTACCCGAATCCCCTCTCTGCAACTTCTTCCTTCTTTTCCTCCAAGATGGCCGCCGGGATCTTCACCCACGATGCACCGCGGGTCTTCTTCCATGGTGCACCGTGGGCTCTGTGCGGTCCATTGCCGATTCCAGCCTCCTGATTGGCTGGAATTGGCACACGTGACTTGGCGGAGCTACGCGATGACGCGTAGAAGAGCGCGGAGCCAGAACGCCGCTCGTGCCCGGACCGACCAGAAGGGAGAAGACCCTTCTGCGTAAGCGCGTCTAATCGGGCGATTAGACGCGGAAATTAGACGGAGCCATGGAGACGGGGACGCCAGCAACGGAGTGGGTAAGTGAATAACTTCTGTATGGCTCATATTTAATGCACGATGTATATTACAAAGTGCATTAATATGGCCATACAGAAGTGCTTAACCCCACTTGCTTTCGTGAGACAACCCCTTTAACTTGAAGCTCCTGGGCCCCAATGCAAAATCTATAACAGGGCCTCCAGCTGTAATGCTTTATTCATAGTACTGGGCTCCCTATATGGAGTAGAGAGGCCTTATGGGCCCCCTAAGATTCCTGGGCCCGGGTGCAACTGCATTCCCTATAGTTACGCCCCTGCATGCAACATAAACTTTTGACGGAGAAGCTCAGGAACACAGGAATAACCTGACAACTGTTTCTATCTAAAGTGAAACAAGCATAATAGATGCACTTTGGGGCCCAGATCCCTTCCTCATTAGTGCTGGGGGGTACACAACTGTGGCAATTAGATGTTGCTTAGCTGCGTTCCCATGTTGTAAAGAAGAAATGCACAAGTAATGCATCTATGGTACTGGTTTTATTTTCAATAAAAAGAAAAGTCATGGTTATTCCTGAGTTGAGCCTTTCCTTTAAAAAGTTGTGCCCCATACAAGTATATCTGTCTCTCCCTAGCCTAAGGATAGGTCATCTAGAATAGATTGGTGGGGGTCCAACACCTAGTACCCTCTGTGATCAACTATTTCCTGGATCTTCTGCACATCAGAACTAGCACAACCCCATACACTGTGCAGTGCCCCAGAATCGTATTCCAGGCTCAATCTCATTCAAGAGGACTCCTAGTGATCAGTTGCTTTCTTTAGAAGAATCCAGAATTAAGTGTGATATTTCCCTGCAGTTCCACCACATGAGAAATTAAGCATTACACAGTTTCAACTATAATCAGTAAAATGTCTGTGTAATTTATGAATTTGCCAGGTCCCCCAAAGGGAAAAACACTCTGCCAGAAATGTCTAATGGATGAGGATCCTAAAGTGGAGAAGGTCCACTTTATGAACTCAAAATTCCTTAAAGTGGTTGTGTCAAGATGGCATCTCCTGATTATATGCTCTATTATTGCCCATTGCAGGGAAAATGTAGCATTAAAGGACAGCCATCAACATGAATGTAATACCAGGAATGCAGAAGGTCCACCAAAATGGAAGCTGCTCTTAATGATGAGCTCTCCACTCTTGGTCATAGGAGGAGGCTCCTAAACAGGTGACTCCCTCTATGATATTCATATGCTCTATTAGGACATATAAGCGTCATTGAGGGATTCTCCCACTCAGGGACCTCTTCCTATGACCCATAACAGAGAGTCCATCAGTAAGGGCAGCTCTCGTTCTGGAGGGCTTTCTGCAGTCTTGGTAATTGCATTCATGTAAATGGCCATCCAGTGGCTTTTACAGGGGAAATGTATAGTTGGCCAAGGCTTTTTCCCAGCAATATCATCTGATTGCTTCGGGTGCCAAGAGTGGGACCCGGGGCATTTTTATGCATGCTCAATTTTTTATTTCGGGGTTGTACCCATTACTAGGCTGATTATATTCCACATCATGAAGATAATATATAATTTATGGCTTTTTATTCACATGTGGATTTTTGATGTCTACAGTGGTTAACAAAGGCTGGACAGGTCGAAATGCATCATGGATTTTGCTGATACACTATAAAATACTCGAATTAAGCAGCAAAACGTGAGTGCTGGTGTTTATTGTAGATTATGCTAGGGTTGTACATCTTAGCACAACCCCTTTAATAGGCTACTTCACAGTGGAATTTCTAAACCAGCAAACCCTCTAGAGAAAAGTTTTTTTCTATCACATTTTTTCAATCATCTTAATGGGATTGAAACCAAATACTGCGGAGTATTCAGCAACCTGAATGTTCAATCACATGCGGCTGGTACTTACCAGCTTATTACAGTAATGCTATATAATGAACCTTGTAAAAGAAGTCACATTCATTAATTTTCTAGGTGTAACTGAATTTTTTAGTCTGTATTTCACTTTTCCTTGTCTGCCACAAGTTCATTATAATGCTTTTCTTAAGATACCAATAGAGAAATTCCAGCATAAAGTATGAACACTGCCAAAATTGCAACAAAGAAAAGACATATAAACTACACCATATGACCCTTTACTCTGAGAGGCAGCAAAGAAATCATTAAAAAGAAATAGCTTCCAACTCATTGGTGTAATAGAGATTCTTCGGTGGATAAGGCAAAGATCTAAGGGAAAAATATACACTTCTTCTATTGATAGCCCAGCTACGCAGATGCTGGGTGCACATTAGGATTGAAGGAAAAGAACATTTGCTGTACTTTAACCATCAAGAACATAGAGAGATTGTTATTGACTATTTCTACAGAGAATCACGGGAGGTGAGCAAAGAAGGTAAAGGATAGGTGTGTTTATAAGAGTCTACATGACACATCCAATAATATTGTTGTAGCTAGTTATAAAGTATTTAGAGTTACACGGATTGTTTAAAGTAAATCCGGTAAAAGAAAATCCACAAGGCAAAGTAAGAGGTATAAAAAAGTTTGAGGAGGTTACGAAAAAGTATTTTAGACTGAGGTAAAACAACTTACAAAAGACAAAATACTCAAGGAGTATGAGTTGTGTAGAGGACTTCAATGTTTTCTTCACAAGTTAAAGGGGTTTTCCCAAGATTGAGGATTACGGTCAACTCCATCTACAGGATAGAGAATAACTGTCTGATTGATGGGGATCTGACCATTGGCACCACCACCGATCACAAGACCTGACAAGGAATTTGGCAGTTGCACTGAAATGACTGGGGCGACATTTCGGAAATGATCTGCTGTTCAGGATCCCTGCT
Source organism: Eleutherodactylus coqui (assembly GCF_035609145.1). Classification (NCBI taxonomy): domain Eukaryota; kingdom Metazoa; phylum Chordata; class Amphibia; order Anura; family Eleutherodactylidae; genus Eleutherodactylus; species Eleutherodactylus coqui. The sequence goes on from NC_089839.1 coordinate 41,311,248, forward strand.
GATCAGTTGATCTTATGCCCACTTTCATTGCATCGGGGACAGATGTCCGCATTGGTGGTAAGGGCTGGAAGTGTAATAGGCAACTTCCCACCCATTGAAATCAATGTGAGCAAAGCTTTCTATTACACTTCCAGCTCCTCACTGCATTCAGAGCTAGAAGTAATAAAAGGCATATCTATCTATCTATCTATCTATCTATCTATCTATCTATCTATCTATCTATCTATCTATCTATCTCATATCTATCTATCTATCTATCTATCTCATATCTATCTATCTATCTATCTATCTATCTATCTATCTATCTATCTATCTATCTATCTATCTATCTATCTCATATCTATCTATCTATCTATCTATCTATCTATCTATCTATCTATCTATCTATCCCATATCTATCTATCTATCTATCTCATATCTATCTATCTATATCATATTTATCTATCTATTAGTGATGAGCGAGTACACTCGCCAAGGGCAATTGCTCGAGCGAGCATTGCCCTTAGCGAGTACCTACCCGCTCGAGACAAAAGGTTTGGGTGCCGGCGGCGGGCAGGGAGCTGCGGGGGAGAGCGGGGAGGAACGGAGGGGAGATCTCTCTCTCCCTCTCTCCCCCCCGCTCCCCCCTGCTGACTGCCACTACTCACCGCTCCCCTGCGCCGGCACCTGAACCTTTTGTGTCGAGCGGGCAGGTACTCGCTAAGGGAAATGCTCGCTCGAGCAATTGCCCTCAACGAGTATGCTCGCTCATGTCTACTATCTATCTATCTGTCTGTCTAAATAGTTTCCATTCTAATATAATGTCAATGTATAATTCTCCATAGTACGAGTATATATTTTATATTGTCTACCTTTGACCCAAACCCTTCAGCAGAGTCTATTCTCACTGCTACAATTTACCTCGACACTGCTTACAATTACTTTGTGCTCTTAAATCTATTTCCATGCATCTTTAGCTTTCTTAATTGCTCATTGAAGAAAATTACTCTTAGAGGTGACTAATGACTTCAAGTCCTCAACTAAGTCCTCTGCCAGCTTCATCTCTCAATAGTTATCAATAAAGAAGACTATTAGGCCATTCTATCACTTTTATTACTTCCAGATATTGGCAAAGGTCAACTGTGGACTTTTATTATCTGCCTCTGGAGCTTATTTTAGTTACAAAAAGTTTTAAAAGTTGCTTGTTCAGTACAGGAAGATTAACAGATCTCGAATTTGTGAAGATCAATTATATCCAGCCTATTCTCTGATGCCAGATGTGAGTTACTTTTAAAGTTTACTATTGTCTAGATGCTGTAGTCTTATTAGTGTGAGAGGATTGTCTCTGCTATCAGACTTCTTAACATTTGTATAAGTGTTTAGGCCCTTTTACATGCAACAATTATCACTCAAAATTTGCTTAAACAAATGTTCCCTAGTGATGACTACAATAGAATAAAACCTTTCGGGTCTCATTTAGCAAAACTGGCTAACAATAAGACTGTCCTTGATGCCCTTAACAGCCAATCATGGTGCAGCTTTCATTTTACCTCAGCAGCATGAGAAATATAAGTTACGCTACGATTGGTTGCTATAGCCAACAAGAACATCTTACTGTTAGTTTTGCTAAATGAAAAATTTTGAGTTTCTGTTTCCATTGATATCAAATTAATGTATATGAGGCTTTGAGTGTATTATAGGTGTGTGAAAACATTCTGTCTAATAGAACCAATGGTTTCCTGTAGAAGCGTTCACATGAAGGAATTTTAGACGCTCTAAATACTTGCATCCATCAAAAATAGGACATGCAACTACAAAGCTCAACTGCGAGGGAAGATAGGACCTGTCCTATCCTGGGTGCTCTACGTGCAGGAGTTTCCATAGATTCCTATGGGAGCTGAATAACATGCATCATGCAGCTTCGATCGTGTGAATGGGCAATTTCACAGTTAGTTATGCTTGAGACTTAATAGCTCGAAATCTCCCTGATGTCAGAGCTCTAAGGAACTCCATACAACGTTTCATTGTCTGCTACGGATTATATATGAGAAGCTGTGTACACAAATCTCTGACACATGACACAGCCAGTATCATGTGACAATGATGCTCTTCTGCCTCTATTAACATCCTCATGGTACAAATATACCCTAGATCACGTATCATCAGAAATACACCCCCCACCCCACCCCCGTAATCATAAGAACTCATGATTGATTCTAGGTGATAATGGTTTAACATATGTTAACTGCTTAAGGTGTGTTACTACTAAATACATGATTTCTAGGAAACCAAAACTTAAGAAGGAGAATAGACTAATTTTGCATTCGTTCTAACAGGTCCTCTCTGAAGGGAGGGGGTCAGAACTCATTATCTCCGGACATTCCTAAGCCAGGAAAGCATATGGAGGAGTATGAGCCTGCACCTTATACATACCAGTGTTAACCATTTGTATGCTAGCTATTCATTAAGAAGGTAGATATATGAATATATATACTGGTGTTTGCCTAGGCTGATGTAAGAAACATATATATACACAATAGAATACATATATTATTACTATAACAACCCATTCACACGATTTTCTCCTGAGCATTATGCGTTTTTTTTTCGATGCTATTAAAGCGTTAAAACCACACTCGTGTGAATGACCTAAGGATCATTAACAAGGGCGTAGCTAAAGGCTCATGGGCCCGGGTGCAAAAGTTTATCTTGCGGCCCTCCAACTTCTCTTAACCCCTTAACGCTGAGGTGTAACTTGAAGCTCCTGGCCCCAATGTAAAACCTGTAATAACCCTGTATTAGCCATTGATGGAGACTGCAAAGTAGAACAGACTAAATGGAAATTTTTGAATGTCAACAATCTTATAAAAATATACATTCACTCATTTGTAGGCCTTTCTACACAGCCTGCTAATTGGACCAACGCCCGGGCGAATGTTCGTGTCCAATAACCAGGCAGTGTAAAATACCCTGTAGATGCATGTATGAAAAAACATCCTCCGCCCAAATTTTGCATAACAATATTTGATTGGCTTTACAAAAGCTGCAGATGTAATAGTCAATGAGAATTAATAAGGAGTAATGGTCCATGTATTAACTCTAATGAAATCATTAGCCACTTTAGTAGGAACTGTTCCTGAGAAGTGCTAAGGGCAGAAGCCAAACTCCGTCTAGTCTATGTGGAATTAGAAGTATGAAGAGACGACAGAAGCAGCTGGAAGGTATATAATCAGAGTGAATGAAGATAATGTATGCCTGCAGACAGCTAAGAAGCGATGCTAAACCATGGAAATATTAAATAAACTACGGATGAATGTCGATAATTAAACCAACTTAAATAAGCCAAGACGACAAAGACAGAGCAAGGAGAGATGGCATTGAAATCTTATTGCACTGTGTTTCCACTGTTATGAATTACTGTTTTCTTTGAACCTATTAGCTCATGATTAGCTTCTGCTGGTCTTCATCTAAACTTTAGCAGGGGCCTTTCTGAGTTGGGGACCTTTCACACCAGATGGAATCGTCTGCGGGATTTGGCACAGGTACGGATTTTGTCAAGCAGGGCAGATTTTATTGTGCTTTGACTGCGGAATGTGTTCTGCAGAACATCTTACAGAATTTCTTGAATTTTTTAACCCTTTCCAATCCACTGTCTGCTGTCTTCCTACATTCTAATCGAATCTTGTACAGCTCCAATGTCAGAAGACGTTTGACAGGGTATTCTTACCGTCTATTGCCAGCCACTCTGCTGTCAGAGCCTCTCTGGCGCACACACACTGGCTTTAGCCAGCAGATGACACCGTTGTATAACAGCAAAAAGAGAAAGACTTTTAGGAAACCCTGAATCTAAAATTGGATTGGAAAGGGTTAATGCAGACTTTAATTGTGGAATTACGTTTCCTGTATGTTAGAAATCTGCAACAACAATTGCACATGATAATTCAGCAGAAGGAAGTTTTTCCACTGCGGAATTTTGAAGTAAAGACTGGTGCAGAATTCAAGCCCCATAGGGATAACATTGTGACGGAGAAATGTCCATGCAGACTAATTATGCCCCATGTGAAAGATCCCTTAGAGGACTAGGGATATGCATTGCCTAATTTCTATAGGAATGCCATCCTTTTTTTGTACAAATATGGAGTTGCATGAGGTCATTTTCAATTTTAGAAGTGCTTCATTGCAGATGTTTATGATGACCACTTACAGGCCTTAGGTCTATGCCATATGTCTAACAATGAAATTAAAAGAAGTGTTTACAATGCCTTATGCTGTTCTTGCTACAGGTCATGTCTGTAAATGTGCTGTAAATAAAATGATCAACTGGAAAACTATAGAAAGACATTCAACATGAGAAGCTAGCTACTTCTCTGGTTTCACCATCCCATGTCATGTTATCAGTATGAAGCTCCTGGACCCCATTGCAAAATCTGCGAGACCTTCCTTATAGTATGCTGCTTATAATACTAGTGATTTATGTGGTAAATGGATCTATTGACCTCCTTGGAAAGCAATGTTTAAATGTTACAGCTCCCTTTGCACTCCCTATAGCTTTAGCCGTGCCTACAACATTACCACTTTGGGTAGTGATTTGGAGCCATGCTTCAACTATGAAGATTCATCAGTAAGAGCATATGAACCAAAGAGACAACCCATGCAGCTGCTGCCGAGCCCCTCTAGAAAGTGGACCGCTCCTAAATTGTAACAGGTGTTGAAACCCTTCACAAGTCTTTTCATGTAAACTATTGATCCTCAACCAGAGACTAGGGAGAGATATGTAGCATGCAACCTCTTGCTGTGTGGGTCACCATAGGATTTCTGAGTTATGGCCACATGCACTGACAACTGATATTATGTCAGTTATTTCCTAACCATTGAAAAGTGCCAATTTGAATGTTCTGCTACTAGCATCAAATTTGCAGTGAAACATGTATAAGCAAATGTTTGTAAACTTGTGATTTCTTATTTCTCCATATTTAATATGGTTCTCCTCCACTTTTTGACTTCATTGTAGCTCTCAACCATTGCTCAAAGTTGAATATGGCTCACAAGGTATAAATGGTTGGGGAACACTGATGTAAGCGAACAAAGCTGAGCGTAATTAACGCAGGTATATTGGAAAGGAGATGCACCGAGTCTTCCTGATTTCGGAGGACTAACAAAAGACCATGAAAATTTATCAAAATGGCACACCAGGCATGCAATATTTCTACACGTTAGACACTTTTCCTACTTGTCTTAGCCACACATGTTATGAACTGGACTTCCACAGAATGTGATCTGCATACAACTTCAAGGGGTTGATCTATTTCCACTCCCTCAATTCCACACTTGTAATAAAATGGAGCATAGATCAGACCCCAACACAGCCCTACTGCTTCAAAAATACATGCTCTAACTACTGATTATTGTTTTGTAATGCAGGTCAGATGCCTAAGATTTGATAATGGGGTACAGGGGTATTCACTGTGCTCTAGCAGTCAAAGTTAACCCTCTATCAGAGACTACATATGCTACAATCTGGTTCCGAGTTGGAGTCTCTTGTTGTAACTGGTGTAGAGCGGAAGCATGCTCAGGGAAAAACAGGTTGGTACATGGGAAGGTATCTGTTCACGGTAAAGAGGAGCAGCTGGGTAGCTTAGTCAAGGAAGCCAGAGGTCTGTACACGGATAGATATGTCAGATAGAAGTATAGAGGAGCAGCAGGTGAGAGAGCTTGACTATTGGCTGGGAGCACAATAATCACACACTGAGGGAGGTACAAGACCAGGTTTATATAAAGTGGCTAATCAGTGTGTGATGGAGCTATTCAGGAGCTTGGTTGCAGGAGCAAGAAACTGTTTTCAAGCTTCAAACCCTGACAACAGGTTCTACTAGAGCAACAAGGACTGAACCTATTAAAGTTTTAGGCTTTAATACAAAAGAGCGCAATGCCTAAAAAAAGTTACACAAAGATCATCTAAAAAAGCCCATACATACAAATATGAAAAAAACGGTTACAAAAAATAAAAGGGAATATAATAAGAATACTAAATCTTGTTGAGAACCATGCAGTCCTGAGCACTTGTCATTCAGTGTTTCACATTCCTATGCAAGCTAAAACTTAATGACCAGTGAGAACCCTACGATTCTCGCTCATCATTCAGTCATTTAAACTGAATGATTATTGTTCAGTTTCGTTTGTTTGAACTATTTTCTGAATGATAATCATTCTGTCTAAATGGGTCATAAGTAGAGTTGAGCGAACATACTCTGCCGAGCTTGATGCTTGTTCGAGTATTAGCATAATTGATGGTGCTCGTTACTCGAACGAGCATCAAGCGGTGTTCAACCCAGCCCCAGTTTTTGGCTCCTCCCTGCTGTGACGTGCCTGTTTTGGCCCCTCCCCGCAGTGACACAGCACACGTCAATGGCACATTTTTTGTCTGGCAGGCAGGGAGAAGAGAGAGAGAGAGAAAGAGAGAGAGAGAGAACTCACGAACCAAGAAAAAAAAAAAAAAGCTTGGGACCCGACGTCCTACACAAAAATGCTCGAGTCTCCCATTGTAGTCAATGGGGTTCGTTACTCAAGTAGAGCTCTCAAATTTTACGAAAAGCTCGACTCAAATAACACGGACCTGAGCATTTGGGTGCTCGCTCATCTCTAGTCATAAGTTTATTCTGTGCAAATTTTTGATAACCCCATTGTGAGCAAGGTGGTACCCTTGAGTACTGGTTTGGATTGTTATTTATGCATATCATGTACCAAGACCACTTGTGAGTTTTGGGACATTTATCTAAGGCTTTCCTTTCTTCGGATGTTCGCGTCAACCTGGGATTGTGGCTCTTTATCATTTTGAAGGTTTCCTTGGCTCATTTGTGTGATGGTGACAAGTCTAGTAGATGCCACCAGAGCACAAGGAGAGTTGACATTTAAAATATTTGTTCTCTTTATCTTCCATCCAAAAGGAAGTGCACTACTTATTTTTATTTGTCTTGGTTTCAGCTTTCAAGATAGATAGAAAAAGTGTCTAAAATAAACAATACATTTGGCAAATACCACTTCCTTTTTGTGCAATTTTCTTCTTTAGAACTTTGCCACATTTTGCAACAGTAAGTAAATCTCCCTGTCTGCAACCAGAAAATCTCTTGATGTACAGTCGAGCTGGATTTTCTTTTTCATACAGAACTGAAATGGCCCCAAATCATTTCTCTAACTTGTAATCTTTCCCTTTACAGTAATCAAGATGGGAATTGCTATCTATCTCATTGCAGAATTGCTAGAATTCCTAACTCAGAAATTACGTGTTTATTCTGCCATGTCCCAGTTTTGTAAGTGCGTAAGTGAAAGACTTCTGCTCTGCCTGACCAAGATGGATTAACGGTCATTTCAACCAATCAAGAGAGAAACAGATGAAGTGTTTCTGCTTTATGTTTTTTCTGACATCATCACAAGAAACATGTAAAATGCTTCAGTGCCATACTTTTCTTGAGAGGAGAAAAATCAGATGTAAGCGCCTGACCTACCAAAGCAGACATGAATATTTGCTGCTTACCAAGTCGGATATAAACTCTGCACCTAACAAATCAGATAGAAAGTCTCTACCTGCCAAATAAGAAATAAGTCCCTAATCTACCACATCAAATATAAAGCACTGTATGTTTGACCTGTACAGTTGTGCCAGCCATAAGCTTGTAGGGGGTACCAGCTGTCAGCCCATCAATGCCACCACAACAGATTCTTTTAGTCCTGCTACTGTATTTATATTCGGAGCTTCATTCTGGAATTGTATCTATGTGCTGAGGTTGGTTTGTACTGTATTTATGTTATGATCTCAGTTCTAGTACTCTCTGATTGTATTTATATATTGAGCTTGGTTCTCATGCTGTATTTATTTTTTATGTGCTTGGTTCTGGTGCTGTAGTTATGTTATAAGCTTGGTTCTCGTATTTCATCTATGTGCTGAGGTTGGTTTGTACTGTATTTATGTTATGATCTCAGTTCTAGTACTCTCGTATTGTATTTATATATTGAGCTTGGTTCTCATGCTGTATTTATTTTTTATGTGCTTGGTTCTGGTGCTGTAGTTATGTTATAAGCTTGGTTCTGGTATTGCATCTATGTACTGAGGCTGTTTGGTACTGTATTTATGTTAGGAACTCAGTTCTAGTACTGTATTCATGTTCTGAGCTTGGTTTTCACGCTGTATTTATTTTATGTGCTTGGTTCTGGTGCTGTAGTTATGTTATAAGCTTGCTTGTGGTACATTATTCATAGCCTGAGCTGTCCTAGTGTGGCTATGTTGCTCTCTTGCTGCTTTTTACTAGTGCAATACATATTGTTGTTTTCTTGTGTTAGAGGGAAGGGGGCAAAAATAATTCCTTACTGGGTGCCATAAACCTAAAGCCAGCACTGCCTGCACATACCAAATCAGATATGAACTCTCACGTTTATCAAATCACATATAAGCTCCCATACTTAGCGAATTATATATAAACTTCAGCACTTACCAAGTCAAAAATGCACTCATACACGGTGGTTGGTACTTTACTTGTTATATGAAGTCGTTTTGCTTGATTCCTCTGTCTTTCTTCTTTCTACTGCAACCTCTAAGTGCGATCCTGGCCTATTGCTTGTTTTTTGTTAGTCGTTTTCAGATTTGTCTCTTTATGATCTTATCTCACACTCATGTAAAGTATCGTATCATTATGATGCACACGTTTTCTTGGCAGTTATATACATGCTGTAGAACTCTACAGGGCTTGGGGGCTATTTATATTTACAAAAGACCACCTGCTATCAGGGCTTATGATCTTCTTCCAGACCAGTTACTTTGTTTTGCATTCATACCTATGGGATGACTTACTGGCTGAGTGCACTATAACAGCTGCTATCTGTGAATTTGCTTCTTGTATGATCCTTGAAATGTTAGTGTATTTATACAAACCTAGTAGTTGAAAATATTTTTCTTTTTGGTCATTCTTGGCTTAAGAATAATTTAAAATATTTCCTGTTAGAACTTTAATTACACTATTTTGTTTTTTAAATAATTTCTTTTTGTACTTGTTTTCAGTTATAAGAGTCATAAACTATCCATACACCGGCTGTAGAATTTATTTTAATACATTTTCAGAAAATACAACTATATTATTTTTTGAGAAAATCTCCTTGCTTTTCAATAGACTTTGTCCATCTGTCAAAAAGCTTTTGTATTCCCTCATTAAAAAATGGTTTAGACTGAGCTGCAAGCAATGCTGTCTTGACTTCTTCATGAGACGTGAATATGTGGCCTCTTAGGGCTTCTTTCAGGGGACCAAACAGGGTCCAATAGGGCAAGACCAGGACTATAGGGAGGATGCTTTAACACCTCAAAACAAAGTTTTTGAATAGTATTGATGGTATGGGCAGTGATCTGTGGGCATGCAACCACACAACACCCTTGGATAGCAGTTCTCTATGGTTTGTTTGAATTTTAGGCTTCAGGTCTTCAATGAGCTCTCACTGTAATGAGCACTGTTGATTATTGAACCTGTTTTCCGTAATGTTCTAGCTCCTTCTTCATGGTCTTCCTTAAACTTCTCTATCCATTCATACACAAAAACCAATCACTGCATGCTGCTCTTCTTTCGTGCAAATTACAAGAGGGGAAGCAATTTTTTTTTGCACCGCAGTCACAAATGAACTAATTCAACACGTTCAAACCCGCACAGCAGTGACTGAGGAGACAGCAATGGAAAGTACTGATAAGACAATGCAGCCAACAGAAGTTTTAAAATAAGTGGAGTGTGAATAATTTTTGACTCTAGTATTTCATGCTTTCTTCTCAATTACCTTGCACAGCTTCTATTGACATTCTTCTAGTTGTCCTTAGAAACAGACAACAGTAAACCCCAAGTTTGCTGTCAGACAGTGGTCTCTCTAGTTACAATATTAACTGTTTTAGGGATAACTATTGTGAGCTTAAAATATTGTAATTTAAAACCATAACTAGTTGGAAAACTTGGAAAACTAATAAATGCTTCGCAGGTCTCAAAAAGATTACCCAAAATAAGAAAAAAAAATAAAGATTAAAAAATTAGATAACTAATACAAATTAAGGAGGTCCTTACACATCATAGTCAAGTCAAGATTCTTGGAAGAGTCTCTTTAAATCGTTTAAGTTATAATTAATATTTTCCCACAAAACTTGATACTATAGGTCTAATATGGCTATGCTATTATGTTTTAGCCATTTTTTTAAGCACTGTTTCCAGCTGTTTTGTGATTGAGAAAAAAAGGGATGAGTTGTCTAGCCCTTTTTTTCAAATTCATAAGAAAAGGTGAGATGTGTATCCAGGGACATACACAAGAGGGCTGTTTCTTGCCACCTTTGCAGACTTTTTTTAGTCTGATGAAGACTATGTTCACACCTGCGTTAGGGAATTCCATTTTCCTACTCCATTATGGGAGCAGAAGTGGGAAAAAGAGACCCCAGTGGGAAAAAGAACACAGCAAATTGGATCACCAAGCAGTAGAACCCCTTTAAGACACAGCCCTTTTTTCATTTTTGGTTTTGGTCAGACAGCTGGCACCCACCTTGTATGAAATGGGATCTGCTCACAGTCCTGCTCTATGTAAACCCCGCTCAATGAGAACCTAAAATGTATGTTCTGTGGTGTTAAGAGGTTAAAAAAATCGACTAGCCGGGTGAATTCAAATTTCTTGGGGAATGTTTTCTTGGCATACTCTAGGACCTTTAATATCTGTGGATGAATTGCTGCAGTGTTGAAGACCACAGGAGGTCCAAAGGGCTACAGCATGGTGACTAAGCAGTTACCACCGTTGCCTTGCAGTGCGAGGTCCTAGATTCAATTGCAACTAAGGACAACTCCTGCATAGAGTTTGTATGTTCTTCATTTGTTTTAGTGGGTTTTCTCCCACACTCCAAAAAGATACTATGCTAATAAATAAATTTAAAAAATTGAGAACCCAATGGGAACAAAATATCAAGTGATGTTAAATGCTGCCTACTATGTATGCACTATATATAAAATTGACTATTATAACTCGATGGGTGTGTCTAATAAAGTGGTCATTTAGTGTAGCTCTGCCATTTTGACAAGCAATATAGCATTATAGATAGAGTATATTGCATATTACATCAATATTGCATTCGATAGCACTCTTAGAGCCACAAGATCTCGCCATAACTAGGGAGATGTCATGTACCTACAGGGTATGATGCCATAGTGGGTTGTGACAATCTACCCCTGTGTTGAGTTGGGTCCTTTACATAGGGATATGTAGCCTATTTTTATGTTTTATTCTAATTACATGTATTTAGAGAAATACTTGTTTTTTTCTACACCTTATGAATTTTCCAATGAAGGTGATAACTTATTTCTGATGTTAGGTCTTAAGCTCTTTAAACTACTTTACTGAAAATCCCTTTAAACTACTTTACTGATGACTGTTATCTGCTGACATGTTGACACAGCTACAAGTCCTTGGCACCACAGTAGGTATCAGGTTCAAATTTCTCATTTTCTACTTTGTAAATGGCTTTCTCAATAGCGTTGTGCCTTTGTCAAATGCCATACTTGGAGCATATAGACATAGAGACACATTATCTTTTATGATTTCGATTTTTACATTTGCATTTAATTTAAGGTGAGCCATTTGTCATTTAATCTACTTACAATAGAACAAAAATGACTTTATATCTCTTTGTCTATTGAAGGTAATAAAATTCTCATCACTGCAAACGGACACCAGCAGCTTCATACCTGTCACCTCGCTAAATAACCGTCTACTATTTCCAAAATCCAATACAAGAGATTACATAAGAGCTATAACAAGAGCAGGACCTTGAAGAGGAAGCAGAACATGACAGAGAAGTCTTCCTTAAGAGAAGTTAAGACACTCATTTTTGGAATTTGTCCAAGCTGAAATTTCTAAATCAGCAAGAATGACTAGAGCTACACAATAAGTGATGAGTACTGCAATACTAATGAAGGAGTTTTCCCATACAGGACTGGGATAGGGAGGAAGTAGTGTAAGTGGTAAGAGAATGTCTATGGTGCCAGGAGGAGTTGCAATTGGCTTTAAATTTCTATTGTACTGTTGCACTTTTAGATTATATGATTCAGTGCCTTATACTGGTTGTCTGAGACTTTTACTATTGATGACTTATACTCAAGATAGGTCATCAATTGGTGATTGGTGGGGGTCTGCCACTTGGGATCCCAACCAATAAGCTAAGGCCTGACACCACTGTTAGTGTGAACAGCGCTGAAAGCAGATAGCGCTGAATTCAATGGGAGCTGTACTTGCAGTACCTAACTGGGCAGCGAGCTGCAATGTTGACAGCACTATGTGCTTCGATAATTAAGATAGGTCATCAATAGTAAAAGCCCCAGACAACCCCTTTAAGGACCTTTTGCACAGCCCAATGATCAGACAAAAACAATGCCTTTCAAAGGGGAGTTTTATCAGCGAGCTACAAAATTACTAAACTTTCGGAAGGCAAAGTTCCATCAGCTCAGAGATGCCCTTAAAGGGGTTGTCCCGCGGCAGCAAGTGGGTCTATACACTTCTGTATGGCCATATTAATGCACTTTGTAATGTACATTGTGCATTAATTATGAGCCATACAGAAGTTATCAAAAGTTTTATACTTACCTGCTCCGTTGCTGGCGTCCTCGTCTCCATGGTGCCGACTAATTTTCAGCCTCCGATGGCCAAATTAGCCGCGCTTGCGCAGTCCGGGTCTTCTGCTGTCTTCAATGGGGCCGCTCGTGCAGAATGCCGGCTCCGTGTAGCTCCGCCCCGTCACGTGCTGATTCCAGCCAATCAGGAGGCTGGAATTGGCAATGGACCGCACAGAAGAGCTGCGGTCCACGGAGGGAGCAGACCCCGGCGGCCATCTTCAGCAGGTGAGTATGAAGACGCCGGACCGCCGGGATTCAGGTAAGCACTCTCCGGTTTGTTTTTTTAACCCCTGCATCGGGGTTGTCTCGCGCCGAACGGGGGGGGGGGGGGGGGGTTAAAAAAAAAAAAAATCCCGTTTCGGCGCGGGACAACCCCTTTAACCTTATTGACTGGGAGAATGTCCTCAAAAATAAAAGTACAGATAATAAATTGGAAGTGTTTAAAACATCTTAAATACTTACTGTCTGTTGTTAATACCTTACAGGAATAAAAGGGTTAGGAATAGGAGAAAACCAATGTGGATCAACAAGGAAGTAAAGGGTGCAATACACAACAAAAAGAAAACATTTAAACTACTAAATTAAAAAGTCAGCAAAGAAATACTTAAAACCTATAAGTAAATAAATAAATGATGTAAACAGCAGATATAATAAATAAGGGTGGAGGCAGAGAGACTCATTGCCAAAGATAGTAAAGCCCCATTTACAAATGAAGACTGTCAGGCAAACGATGCCTGACTCTCGACCCGCGTGTACTCATTCCCATGCTGTTGCACAGGAGCAAGTATTGTTGGCTCACAACTGGAGGAGATTTCACTCCTCGCTCTCCCCTGCCCCTCTCCATTGACTTAACAGAGCGGCTGTTCAGTGCTGAATGGCTGCTGTTTATACTGAACGATCATCGTTCAGTATTTTATGCTGCTTAAAATTCTGAATGATGATCATTGTTCATGTAAATGATCATGTAAGCAACAGCCGTTTAGTACTGAATGGCCACTGTTAAAGTGAATGTAGAGGGGCAGGGGAGAGTGAGGAGTGAAATCTCCTCTGGCCACCCCGCTGCAAGCCAATGATACTTGCTCCTGTGCAACAGCACGGGAGCGAGTATATGCATGGATGAGTATCAGGCATTAGCTAACCCTAAACTGTTCTTCAATTATATAAATAGTAAAAAGATTAATGCTGCAAGTGTTGACCCTTTAATAAATAATGTAGGAAAAATTGTAGAAAGTGATGGTGATAAAGCAAATCTGTTAAACAGTTTTTCCCTAGTGTATTCACAGAGGAAAATGAAATGTCAGATGAGATTCAGAGTGATAGAGTAAACTTTCCACTAAATGTCACTCTTTTAAGCCAGGAAGAAGTGCAGACACACCTTAAAAAGTTTAAAATAGACAAATTGCCAGGTTCCAATGGCATACACCCCTTGGTACTAAGGGAATTAAGTAATGTGATAGACAGACCATTGTTTCTTATATTTAAGGACTCTATAGTGATGGGGTCTGTTCCACTGGATTCCTGCATCACTAATTTGTTGATAATATTCAAAAAGGGGTCAAAAAGCAAACCTGCAAACTACAGGCTGGGAAGTTTTACTGCTATTGTGGATAAAATGTTTGAAGGGTTTCTAAGAGATGCTATCCTGAAGTACCTCAAGGAATATAGCTGTATAACTCCGTATCAGCATGGGTTTATGAAGGGTCGCACCTGCCAAACCAATCTGATCAGCTTCTACAAGGAGGTAAGTTCTGGACTGATCATGTGTATCTGGACTTTTCCAAAGCATTTGATACTGTGCCACATAAAAGGTTGGTACATACAATGAGAATGCTTGGTTTAGGCAAGAATTTGTGTAAGTGGTAAGTAACTGGCTCAGTCATGGAAAGCAGAGTGTGGTTATTAAAGGTACATATTTTGACCAGGTCACTGTTACTAGTGAGGTACCACAAGGGGAAGTATTCAGCCCTATTCTTTTTAATATATTTATTAATGTAAGTATTAAATAATATGTAATGATCTGTTAGAAGGATTACACATTAAAATATCAATATATGTGGATGATACAGAGCAGTGTGAAGTAATTAACACAAGAGAGGACAGAACGCGGTTACAAGATGACTTGGATAAGTTGAGGGCTAGGGCAGAAAAGGTCTTAATCAAAGTCAAAAAAAGTTTTTCTGTGAAGAAATTTTTGAGGTAATTAGGATTCGTTCTGCCTTCAGTGATCTGTCACGTTAAAAATATAGCATGAATAGCCCCTAACTCACATTATAAGGTTTACAGAGGGCATTTTTGCCTTTTTCTTAAATTTTTGCTACTTTTGTTTTCTACCTTGGCAACCCATATCACAGAGGTGAGAGAAAAAATGCAGAAAGACATGACTGCAGACAACATAGTCTGCACATGTGAACTGATACCAAGGATGCCAGCCACAGAGAAGTGTGACACACCATACTGGAATACAACCCCTATTGGCAAAGCAGTGGGTTGCCCTGTATCACCACAGTGTGCCACACTGGCAGGACATCCTAGGCTCCCCCAGCATCTAAAGCACAATGCATGCAAAAAAACACTGATAAATGTGGATGTTAGTTTACATTTTGGCCAAAACACGAAAGCTGATGGGCCACGGCAAGGCCACCACATGTATGTCAAAACCTACACTATCTCACAAATAGCTAAATAAAATCACAGAGGTAAGAGAAACAATGCACAAAGACATAACTCACAGAAATAGGATGCCCTGCCAGTGTGGCGCAATGTGGTGATACAGGACATTGCACTTCTTTGCCAGTAGGGGTTATATTCCTGTAAAGTGTGGTGCACCTATCTGTGGCTGGCATCTTTGGTATCAGTTCACATGTGCAGACTATATTGTCTGCAGTCACCTTCCCCCAATCTTGGGTTGAGTTGAGTGGCTGCCCATTAATCTGCACTGAACATTATTGGGTGATATGGTGATTGAGCCTACAAAGCAATATCAAGTGATGCATATTTGGCTTCTTTTTCTGTAAGTTATACTTTGGTAACTAGGAGCAAATTTACTAGTCCTCAGACACTATGGTGCCTATTTACTTAAACTGGTGTTTGATAACTAAAGTTTTTTACCTGGCTAGGAGTGACAAATGTATTAAGAAAATAGATGAGCGAACTTTTCAAAAGTTCGGTTTAGCCGGTTTATTAAATTTCAGGAAAAAGTTCTGTTCAGTCCAAATTAGTTTGAACTAAACAGGAACTTCATCATTAGCCCTGAAACAATTATCCTGGCCAAATGACAGTGGTGGTTTTTCTTCTGTGGCTCAGTTCTTAGTGCTATTACCTTGCAGTGCTGGGGTCCTAGGGTCAAATCTGGCCAAGGGCAACGTCGGCACGCATCTATGTTTTATGATAATCACCTTTATTTGTATAACACATACATATTACAGTGTTTCATTTTCTGTCCCCCTTGGGGCTCACAGTCTACTCACCTTTTTGTATGTTTTTGTGATGTAGGAGGAAACTCACAAACATAGGGGGAATATACAAACTTCATGCGGATATTGTGCTTGGTCAGATTTGAGCATAAAACCCCATCGCTGCAGCGTAACCGTGCTGACCACTAAGCTGCTGCTGGCATACATGTATCATACAGTACTTCGCTAGTCTGAGATTTTGACTTGAGGACCAACATGGCAAATATACTTATATTTATATTTTATACCATTTAATTTTTAATATAATGAACCTACAAAACTACAGAACCTGTCTAAGTGGTATGCCCACTTTTGAACTCATTTTCGATGCTCTAACACATCTGAGATAAAATGTAAAGCAACTGTGCAAATAGTTTAATTACAAGTTTCCTGCCATTTTTTATCGACAGCTCCTATGTCCTTCTGTGGGGGACTTTACTGAAGACTCAGAATCTTATGCCAGTCTTTAGCAGCAGTGTGCTAGGGAAAGATATTAATTAAGAGGCATACGCTTCTTAATCTGTTTGACACATCTTTGGAAGTCCATTCGCAAGAAGTGAAAATCTATGTAGCATTGTGCCATAATTTATACTAGATTCTGGTGTCAGTTATAGCAAATATGTGGGCTCACAGAAGGCCCCGATGCTCCGCTAAGCTCTGATCACTTTTTTTCTCTTTACTTTGTAAAAGTGGTGAGAGAAGCGCATAAAGGACAAAAAGTCACAAATTGTTTTGCACTTGTGGCATGTGCCATAATTTGCTACTGTTTAAAACTAGAGATGAGCGAGCACCAAAATGCTCGGGTGCTCGTTACTCGGGACGAAATTTTCGCAATGCTCGAGGGTTCATTTCGAGTAATGAACCCCATTGAAGTCAATGGGCGACCCAAGCATTTTTGTATTTCGCCGATGCTCGCTAAGGTTTTCATTTGTGAAAATCTGGGCAATTCAAGAAAGTGATGGGAACAACACAGCAACGGATAGGGCAGGCGAGGGGCTACATGTTGGGCTGCATCTCAAGTTCCCAGGTCCCACTATTAAGCCACAATAGCGGCAAGTGTGCCCCCCCCCCCCCCGCACTGTCAGCTTAAAGATCGTTCTCCTCTGCCATAGCTGTAACAGCTGTGGCAGAGAAGAACGATGTTTGCCCATTGAATTCAATGGAGCCAGCAATACAGCAGGTTCCACTGAAAGCAATGGGCTGCCGGCGATCGCGGGATGAATTGTCGGGAAGGGCTTAAAGGGGTTGTCCCGCGCCGAAACGGGGTTTTTTTTTTTTCAATAGACAAACCCGATGCAGGGGTTTAAAGAAAAAATCGGATAGTGCTTACCTGAATCCCCGCGCTCCGGTGACTTCTTACTTACCTGGTGAAGATGGCCGCTGGGATCTTCACCCTCGGTGGACTGCAGGGCTTCTGTGCGGTCCATTGCCGATTCCAGCCTCCTGATTGGCTGGAATCGGCACACGTGACGGGGCGGAGCTACGAGGAGCCGCTCTCTGGCACGAGCGGCCCCATTCAGAAGACAGAAGACCGGACTGCGCAAGCGCGTCTAATCGGGCGATTAGACGCTGAAGATTAGACGGCACCATGGAGACGAGGACGCCAGCAACGGAACAGGTAAGTGAATAACTTCTGTATGGCTCATAATTAATGCACAATGTACATTACAAAGTGCATTAATATGGCCATACAGAAGTGTATACCCCCACTTTGTTTCGCGGGACAAACCCTTTAAATATAGAAGCCCTTCCCTGCAATTCATCCAGAAATGTGTAAAAATAAAAATATATACCGGCGTATAAGGCGACGGGGCGTATAAGACGACCCCCCAACTGTCACCTTATACGCCGGCAATACGGTGGAGCAAAGAATAAAAATCATTACTCACTTCTTCTGACGTTCTGCGGCGCTCCTGCAGGCTGTCGCTCCCTCCTGGTTCCCGGCAGAGCATTGCTTTCTGGACGCAGGGCTTGAAATCCCCGCCTTCAGAAACACAGCCAATCACAGCCATTCAATGACATCATTGTCATTGGCTGTGATTGGTTGAAGGCACGTGTGTTTCTGGAGGCGGGGATTTAAAGCCCTTCGTAGAGAAAGCAATGCTCTGCCGGGAACCAGGAGGGAGCGACAGCCTGCAGCAGCGGCGCAGAACACCAGAAGAAGTGAGTAATGATTTTTATTCTTTGCTCCACTGTATTGCCGGCGTATAAGGTGACAGTTGGGGGGTCGTCTTATACGCCCCGTCGCCTTATACGCCGGTATGTATTTTTATTGTAACACATTTCTGGATGAATTGCAGGGAAGAGCTTATATATTTACAATTCATCCCGCGCACGCCAGCAGCCCATTGCTTTCAGTGGAACCTGCTGTATTGCTGGCTCCATTGAATTCAATGGGCAAACATCGTTCTTCTCTGCCACAGCTGTTACAGCTGTGGCAGAGAAGAATGATTTGTCTTCTATATGTTCTCAATGGGGTCGGCGCTGCTGCCGCCGGCCCCATTGAGCGCATATAGAGAAGAGAATAGAAATCGCAGATCGCACATAGGTGCAATCTGCGATTTCTATGGCCCTAAGAAGGACCGTTGGGGTTCTTGAAACCTAAAATACTCCTAACACTCTCCGTATAGCAGCTCCACCAAGATACCACTTTCCCTGAACTAATGTCAGAATGCATCTGTGGCGAGCCGCGGGAGGGGCAGATTTTAATACTCGGGTGACACCTGATCTCGCCAGCCACTCACTGCAGGGGGGTGGTATAGGGCTTGAACGTTGCAGGGGGAAGTTGTAATGCCTTCCCTGTCTTTCTATTGGCCAGAAAAGCGCGCAAATTTCTCAGGGAAGAAAATGAAAGTAACCCGAACACCGCGTGGTGCTCGTTACGAGTAACGAGCATCTCGAACACCCTAATACTCGAACGAGTATCAAGCTCGGACGAGTATGCTCGCTCATCTCTATTTAAAACCACAATCATAGTGCACAACAAATAATAACTTCTCCCCTATATGCTTCAATTGTGACATACTCCAAAAAAGCCTCAACGACTCTGATCCTGCAGTCATCAGTGCCCTACTTCTTGCTAATACAGTAACAACACTGAACAATCACTTCATTAGGAACAGCTGGCATGTAACATCATGTGATCATTAATGAGGTACCACCTAATGGGTGCATCACAATCTGCTCTCAGATAATGTGTTAGGCAACATTTAGCAGTCTAAATATGGTGACTTGGGTGACTTTGACCACAGGCAGATTGTTGGTTCCCAGAAGTGTGATGCCAGTATTGCTGACACAGTCACACTTTTTGGCTGTATCCAAATCCTAGTATCAAGAGTGAACAAAAATTGGTTGAACTATGGACAAACATTTAACAGAAAATCACACAGCGGCAGGCCATGTGTGGTTGATCCTAGAGACAAGCATTGGTTGGCACCACATCTGGTATCTCAACAACTACACGCCACAGTGGACCAATTGACAAAGCAGTAGAACAGCAGGGAAGCTAGATAAACTTTCAAAATTACCATACGACATACCTTGTGGCTGAAAAGTCAGAGACCGATAAGGGTGCCCCTAATGACCCTGTGTGATCACCAAACACGCCTCACATTGACCCAGGAAAGATGTCAATAGATATTAAACACATTGCAGAAAGTTGTCTGGCCTGACAAGTCCAATTTCCGGGTGAACCATACAGATGGCTGGATCCACATCTCACATAAGGAGCATGTAGCTGTATCTCATGGGTGTACCGCTCAGGTTCAACAATCTGGTGGTGGCAATGTCATGGTCTGGGGAGCATTTTCCTAGCATGACCTAGAACCATTGTTCATCATACCACAATTCTTGATTAGTCATTGCTATATGGACCTGTTAGCTGACCATCTGCACCCATATTTTTAGGAAGTCTTCAGTGACCACAGTGACACTTTCCAATAGGATAACTCTGTGATATCAAGCTTGGATCACTAGGGAGTTAATGGGACAATACAACAATGAATTTTCCATACTGCCTTGGTCCCCAAACTCACTTGTCTGTAGCTCCATTGAACATATTTGTGACTAAAAGGGTTGAAAAAGGCTGTGAGTTGTACTTCCACTTATCTGCAAGATGTGCACCAACTGATGATCTGCTGCAGCGGCCATGAGTTGAGTTGAGTATTGAGGATATTCACCACCATGTTCCCAAACATCTGAAAGCCATGATCCCCCAAAAAGGTGGATCAACCAGCTAGCCTGGGTTCCCATGGGGCGGAATTCCCGTGGAATTTCTGTGTGGACTTTCTGCACATAAATTCTGCCTGCAATTTCAATCCTGGGATTAAGCAGCAAAGTGGATGAGATTTTAAAAAATCTCATCCACATACTGCGGAGAAGTCGTTACAGCCAAGCAGCGCTGAAACTGACATGCCATGCAGAGATCAAAGCTGCGGCATGTCAATTTTATCACTGTCTCCTCTGTGGCCATCTCTCCTCTCTATGGGAAAAGATGGCCGCAGCAGACTACAGGCAGTAAAGCCGCTTCAAAACCCGCGTCCAACAGCGCATGTTTTAATGCTGCATTCCTGCTGCGGAAATCTTGCGGGATTTCCGTGCGGTCATTTCGCGAGATTTCTGTGGGATTTACACCTAGTGGAAACCCAGCCTTATTGACTAAGTCCTCCTTCCCACGAACGGATTTACGCCGCGTAAATTCGCGGCAAAAATCCGCTGCGTTGCCCCCTGCTATTAGGTTCTATTGAACCTAATAGCAAAATGCTCACGATGCGGAATTCCACCGCGGAATTTCGCACCGTGAAATCTCCCGTCCTCACCCGCAGCATGCTCTATTTGCCGCGAGTGTACGCGCTGACGGCTTCCATTGCAGTCAATGGAAGCCGTCCCTTCACGCTATCTCCCGCTGTAACACAGCGGAAGATAGCGTGAAAACGCTTCCCCGCCTACCGCCGCCGCGTCATATGACGCGGCCGGCGCGTCACGTGACACGGCCGGCCGCGTCATGTGACGCGGTGGGCGTGTCACATGACGCGACGGCGGTGGGCGGGGAAGCGTCGTCACGCTATCTTCCGCTGGTAAGTATGGGGTCTCTGGGGGGCGCCGTGACGGGCTTCACTGCGGAATATTACGCGGCGGAGCCCGTCACGCTCGTGTGAAGCCGGCCTTACTGTTCCTAATGCAGTGATTCTTCAATGTACAGATTGTTTAGCTGATTAAGGGATAAGCCCTTTAAATGAAAAACAAATAACTGCTACAGTCCTTTATACATATGTATATAATTTGACCTTGTAAACTTCTTTATATTATTTTTTATGAGTTTATAACACCATCGTACATTTTTCCTATAATTTAATGTTTATTTTACGTTGTTTTCATATTATGGAACATTAGGGAGATGGAGATGTGGGGGCAAAGTGTATTAATATAGACCAATAGCTGTATATTTGATAGAGCTCTGCAGAGCTCATAAATTACTCTTATTTAACTGTGCCTAATATAAATGGATTAGAAATAGAAAACCTAACTTTGGAAGCCTATTGAGATAAAAGGTTCAGAAACAGTGCAGAAATTGCTGGTTTCTATATTTTATAAACACGCTACAATGCACAGTTTCAGTTCAATGTCATTATACATTCCCTTTTCCAGATCTATGTTAACAGTGGGAACTTGTAATCTAAAGCAACTAAGAATCGACCGAAAACCAGAATTCCATAATTTTCTCACATTATATGGAAGACAAACAATTGGCTTTTGAATATAATAAAGGGGTTTTGCTAAGTTTGAAATTCATTCCCTATCCACAGGATAGCAAATCTACAGAGTGTAACAGCATACAAGTACCAAAAAAACATGTCAATACTAATTATATCAATGTTAAATCGCATTACTGCTATATTTATAAATTTAAAGTTCTTAGTACACATTTCGATCAAATTGTGAGAGCCCATCTGCCCTGACAAGGCAACCTCATCTGATTAGAGATGAGCAAGCATACTCGTTAAGGGACAATACGCGAGCGAGTATTGTCCTTTTCGAGTACCTGCCAGCTCGTCAGAAACGATTCGGGTGCCGCTCGGGGCGGGGGATGCCGGGGTAAAGTGTGTGTGGGGGGGGGGGGAGTTACAAGGGGGAGATCTCTACTCACTCCCAAAACCCACCGCTCACCCCCGCCGGCACCCGAATCTTTTCTGACGAGCAGGCAGGTACCCGAAAAGGATGATACTCGCTCGAGTATTGTCCCTTAACGAGTATGCTCGCTCATCTCTACATCTGATGAAACTCTGCTCTTACAGACATACCTCTCTTAAGCCACATACCTACAAAGCGACCTCAGGAAAGGTACTGTAGGATCCAGCTATTACTCTCTGATTAAAACAGTCTTGGGCAAATGGGAAGACTTTGATGTTCCAAGTGGAGGAAGACACACCTCCAAATGTACAATACAGAAAAAAACAGGGTTAGACAGCACCTCTAAAACAAAGTATAGTAAATATATGAAGGTGTACATTACAGTGACAGTATTACAAGCATATTATCTGCTGTTTACTTTGCAGGCCAGGCCAGGGAGAGATATATTTTTTTAGAGCAGGGTCCCATCAGATGAGTTGGCCTTGGTAGAGCAAAAGGGCTCTCACAATTCGATCAAGATGTGCGCTGAAAATCTTAAATGTATAAATATAGCAGTAATGCAATTTAATATTAAAATGAAGGGGGGTTCAAAAGTCAGGGCCCCCTGGAATATCTTCTGAACAAGAAAGATACAAGTAGGAAACTTTGCAAAAGACTTAGATTGATAGGTGAAAATTTTTAGGCACTATGGTTGTGCCTGTCAGCCACCTTAGATTCAATCCAATAAATTTAAATGGAAAGGGGATTATTTATTAGTAGAATCTCATCAGAAATTAATAGATGCAGTCATGTTTTCAAAACCTGCAACCATTTTCGAGTTATGGAGGATGTAATGTTGAGTATTAATAAAGTTGTCATGTTTAGTTATGTGGTATGGAAAACAATAATCACATGTTTTTTTCAGGGACCACAAGATGCTGTTAACAATCCAGGACAAAATTGAAATCATCCCGTTGGTCTATTTATTTGGGGCTACACATGACACCCATTCTTGCAATCAGTGGGTGTCAGATCTCCAATAAGCGGAAGGTTATCCCTTTTCCTACAGGTGAGGATAAATTTCAAACTTAGCAAAAGCCCCACTGATCCTGAGAATGCAAGTTTTATGTTCCCCTTTTCTCCTCACAGCGTCATAAAGACACTGTCAGGACTCAAACCTTGGAACTCCTGTGCTCCAGGCATTTTCTCTCCTCAATGAGCTATCCAACATGCTGGACAAGCCCCTCTGCTGATCCTAGCATTGTCCTTGCTCCTGTTAAATCCACTTCCTGTTTCCCTGTCCTGACCTCATCCTGCTACTAATTGGGGCTTCCTATGAAAGCCTGACCCTGCCTCAGATCCAGCATGTGATTATTCTGCATCATAGCATTGACTAATCAAGCTCCACTTCTGCCTGCTACTCCGCTATTGTTACAAGACCTCCTGATACCGGCTTTTGGCTTTCCACCTGACTACGTTACCCTCCTCATTCATTTGTACTGCAAACCGAGACTACCCATTGCTGACTCCTGGCTTTTCCTTGACTACTCTCCAGACCTCTGGCAATTACACCTTGAGGCTCCAACCCAGTGCCTGAAACCGCTACAGACTGAATGACGCAGCAGCCAAGCATGCACAATACAGCTCTTTTTTTCTGATGGAAAATGTTGAGAATAAGGGCTCAGCTATCTCCGGCAGTCCCATTGAAGATGAATGGAGTGGCATCATGCATGCCTGCCCACTGTTCCATTAAAGTTCCTCATCACTACAGGAAGTGCAGTAAACCTGCAGTGAGGAGGAGAGAGGGGACATGGAACCCCCATTTCTGGCACTAGTAGCAGTATCAGCAGTGAGACCCCCACTGATCAGACTTTTATCACCTATTCTATGGTGATATTGAAATACTCCTGTAAGTTTACTCAACAAATGATAAGCTCAGCACTGCTATAATACATTGACAAACACAACTGTAATAAAATAATATAGAGAGCTAAATACTTATTTACAAACAAAAATTTATGTTGCAGAATATTTATGGAGTTTTAGACTTCTACATCGGTCTCAGCAGATGTCAGCATTGTCATCATGTTAAGTAACGAATCTGATCATTCAAGTTTGTATCTTGATAAATCTACTGTACAGTCAGCACAAATTAGTATTCGAGACCTGTAAGGAGTAGTACTCCTTTATCTGACCTCTTCAGTTTTTCAACCAATAATGTTGTTTCTGGTAAGATATCATTGTCAGTACATTATTCATTGCACATCTTGGCCAACATCCACATGCTTTCAAAGTAACTTGGTCAGGCAGAAGAAGAATGGTGCAGCTGGGATGAAATTTTCCTGGAGGGCATTGTAGCAATTAGATAGATGAATGACCATAAGTTTTAATTAGAACGCTAGGTACACATTCCATATCATTACTCCTGGAAACAAACCTAATGCAGCGCTGAACGCCTCAGCTCTACAGAACAGTCGATAACGTAGAGATACACAACCTTTAGCTTGATGTATCATTTTTAACACTAATTCTTTCTTCTACAGTATGTACAAGTGTAAAATAATCCATATATACCAGTGAACTTTCCTATACTAGTTCTATACATATATCATATTTACTGTGGAATGAACCAAGAAGATGATACTGCAATAATTAAAGGACCTTTTACATGTGTGGGATATTTCTGTAAAAGACCCCTAAAATCCACATACTGGGCATGGAGCAGAAGTCCATAGCAGTAGATTGGGCTGCGTCTTTAGGTGCACCTTGTGGAAATATTCGAATGTGAAAGGTCCCTTATTGAAGCGAAAGTTTGTCCTAAGTGGCTTCAAGTGTAACTACAGTATTTGTATTATTTCTCTTGCATACATGAGTGGCTTCATTACTTCTTAGGCTCTGCTCACATTTGCATTTGGTTTTCCTTTTCTGTCATGGTGTCACGTGGAGTGGAGCGGATTTCAAGATACTATACAGTAGACGGAGTTACAAAAATATTCAGCTTTTATTTTGGAAACAATTGTAACTGTAGAAGAACAGTAGTGTGATATTAAGAGAACAGATCAACTTATTACTATGACCCAGTCAGAAATTAAGAATATTTTACACTTTACATAATATAGAATTTGTCCTATCTTTTGTGAGAATATGCTGGCTGTGAGAGCCATCAGGAAAAGGAAGGGGAAGGGAGTTTAGCAGCGGTTTGCATTGCTAAAGTCCATCCCCCTCCACTTGCCGACAGTTCCAATAGGCTGGGGAGGGAATTTAGCATGATTAGCTCTGCTAAGCTCCCATCCCATCCTGCCCACACCCTTTGCCGGTAGATGGCAAGGGGCGGAGAAGGGGAGGAAGATTAGCACACTAGCTCTACTAAGCTCTCCCTCTCTCCCCCGGCCAATGGTATTCTAGGCTGCAGTGTATATACGCCACACCCGGCCTTCTAAATAGGGCATGATGCAGGTGGACAAAAATCACAGCCCTCGTGTGAAAGACCCCTTCAACTGGCTCTGGCTAATTGGCAACCTTTCATGTATGATTGTGCATAGAAACGTAGCTGTCAATCACTGAAAGGACCAACCAATGGACTGCTGAGCTCAGAATTAGCAGAGATTTCAATTAATAACATACAAATGATACTGAATCTTTTACCACAAAACTATATATAAGTCTGCTCAGCTCCGCTTAATCACTACTGTCCCAATAAATAATGTTAAAACTTTTGCTACTCTGACAGCAGGCCTGCTTACTAACAAACAAGTCCTTACTGGTGTGCACACCTTTAGACTTTAATGAGGCCGGTCTTACTTACATATGTGCCATGAGAGTACTGCTTAAACCGGCTCTGGCTAATTGAGAAACTTTCCAGTATGATTAGCTAGGGACGGTTTCCAGTGTCCTTTGGGCAGTTCCTGTTTCATTAACTAGTTAATGAACTCTTTCCTGCTAGTTATTGTACCAAGCTTAAATGTGGTCTCAGTAGTATTGCTGCTCACACTTGCTGGTTCTTGCACTCTCCCCCTGATAGAAGAGCCATATTTCTCTTTTTTAGGGCACTAGAAGCATGAGAAACTTAGGGCCAGTTTCCTTTTTTGGGAAAGGGAGGTAGGACTTCCTCAGCGCTGACACATGCTGTGACTTTTTGGTGCTCTGTGTGCTAAATCCCCGTGCTGTGTACCTGTTCCTGGTTCACAGACAGTATTCTAACTGCCTTATTGATTGTGAGGAGGAGGCAAGCGTACATGTGGCTGGAAGTTGATTTGTCTTGTGCGGGGGAAGAGGTTCGCAATGTGCCCCGCCTACACTGGTAGTGGGATAATAGAATGCTGAATCCGTCCCATGACGGAAACAAACAGTGCCTGCCGACCCTTTTGACTATGAAGGGGTCTGTGCAGCTATCAGCATGCCTTTCAGCATTTGCCTGGATAAAATAGCACAGCATGCTTCCAAAGGGTATATTCACACAACGGAATCCAACATGGAATTTTCTGAATTTAAAATGGATTCAACCTCTAAAACTGTGGCAGAAATCTGGGAATAAGCCACATATTTTTTCTGCGGATTGTAACATGGAGCGGCATGTGAGTGGTCCCTTCTGATTGGGCAAAATCCTTGAGCACAAATTGCCACGCAGTTTCTATGCAGATCCGGAATTAAGAAATGACAGGTCACTCTTTTTTTTCATGCAGATTTCAAATGCACAGCAGAAAAATGCATGTTGTAAAGACAACAACATGGCATCCCACTCAAATGAATGGGTTACTGATTTGGTATGGATTTTTGGTGAAGAAATTGTGCCAAAATCTGTTGTGTGGACATGCTCTAACAGAGCCTTAGGCATGTGGAATCCCCCATTGGAATCCGGCTCTGGCAGCAGCGGCGTCCTCGTGTACCTGTTCTGTCGCCATCTTTTCTGTACTGTGGATAAACCCAGCAGCTCGCCTTTGCACATGTGCAGTACAGGTTTTTATTTTCCACATTTTTCACAGCTAGGCCATCAAGATAGGTCATCAATAGTTGATTGGTAGCAGTCTGCTACCTGGGTTCCCTGCTGATCAGCTGATTGTCAAGCATGTGGTCAGTTAAATTCATTCGTAGTTGTATCTGTAGTACCAAACCAAGCTGCTGCAATATTGACAGTGCTATTTGTTTCCATCTTTGTCCATACTGGCAGTGGGTCCAGGAATCAGACTATTGTCGGGTACCCCAAGCAGTAGAATCCAACCTATCAATTATTGATGACCTATCCTGAGGAAAGGCTATCAATATGAAAAATCCCCAAAGTCCCAGACGACTGCTTTAATGGTAAAGGCTGGGGTTTTCTCCAATTCTATGCCTCAATTTAACCTATGTCAACCTTAATGATGACTGGAGCAAGCGGGGGTCCTTGTATACCTATTGGAGAAGAGAGATTTGCTGATGGAGCATCCTGGGACACCATCAGGAGGAAGAGTCCAAGCTCCTGCAAGGATACCATTATTTTCTGGTCAGTATACACAGGGAGCGATGCCAACAGGGAAACAGGGATTCGTGGCCAGGTTTGGGCCACACCAGTTCGATAGGCCTACGGAATTGCGGTGGACCAGAGATGCCTAGGAAAGCTTTGACTCAATTTTGATGCTGCAGAACTTTAATTAACAATAACAAGTACCGATTATCGCGCTAGTATTAAACAGTGTGGTTTAGCAGTCAGTCCTTACCTATCTACCAGGAACAGTTTAGCAACACTAACCATTTATCAGGTACTTGAAGTTCAAGTGCTCAGTCCTTGTGATGCCAAAGTTCCGGGTATGTAGATGTAGTGCTCTGATTTTCTTTTATGCTCATTTGGCAACTATGTACAGTTCTAGAAAAGTCCATTACAGAGGCAGGAAGCCTCCGTGAATCCACTGACACAAGGGACTATTGCAGAAATGGTCCCCGGTTGCTCGTTTTTCCGCCTGTAGGGCCACTATTTCTTTATTGCAGCAATCTCTTTTCAAGAGCTTTTCCAATCTATGGCTTCATATCCACAGGGAAAATCAGGCCCGCTACGGATTCTCCATGGAGAATCCGTAGCGGGTCCCTCCTGCCCTGCGGACATGAATGCTGAAAAGAAGAATAAACTCACCTCCGGATCTTCCCTTCTTCGCGGCTTCATCTTCTCTCCATCGTGGCCGGATCTTCTTTCTTCGGCCCGGCGAATGTGCACGGGACGTCGGTTGCGTGCATGCGCCGGCCCGAAGGAAAAAGATCCGGCCGCGACGGAGAGAAGATGAAACCGCGAAGAAGGGAAGATCCGGAGCAGGTGAGTATATTCTGATTTTTGTCTCCCGCGGATCCGGACGGCTTCCATAGGCTTCAATAGAAGCCTTGCGGGAGCCGTCCCCATGTGAGACCCGCACGAAAATGGAGCATGGTCCGGATTTTTTCATGCTCCATTTTTTTTTAAATCACTTTTATTGAAAATCTGCGGGTATTTATCTACCCGCAGGTGGTCAATGTATCCCTATGGGATGCGGATCCGCATGCGGGTGATCCGCTGCGGATCTTAAATCATATTTTGCCCGTGGACATGAGGTCTATGTCTGCTTGTCTTTAAAACTCTACCGCTCTGCACATCTTCTGGTTTCCGGTCGGTGATTTCTTGCCTAGTGCCAGTTGCTCTTCAAGCCCTCTCCCTCTTAAGGTGACAATGCACATATTTATTGAAACATTGCCCACAATAAAACAGCAGTACAACAACAATACAAACCCAACACGCTTACAACCTCGCTGTGGAAATAGCCATTTTTTAGAAGTAGTTTTTCCTTCTATTCTTTAGACCAGGTCGCCCACCGCTCTCTACAAATTTGTACATTAAACCTCCTCAGGCTTTAAATAAAAATTCATACTACATTGTTCTGCGTATTTGATGCTCTTATGGAGCATTTCACTCATTTTGACACATTTTTCATATTTTTAATAAACCTTCCATTTGGTCTAGGGGATGCGGTAGGGGCTGCAGACACCTGAACTGCTCTTTGTTGTTCTCTATGTATTTTGCTATCATATTTTCAGATCTCTTCTATATGAAGGCTTTGTAGCGTGAGATAAAATGTTATTGCAATCAGAGGATTAGCTCAGGCAAAACGAATCATCCTCGATTATACTATGAACTGTAGAGATGGTTGTGGGAAGCTAAACTTCAGGAGGTAAATTACATGACAAAGATTTAATAGAGAAAAGTCACATATTGTGAAGGATTAATAGTGACATTATGTGAAGGGTCTTTGAAGTTTGTGGTAGAATGATTTTTTTAGTCCTTGGAACAGTGAATTGATTTTAAATAAAACTAGTATCACAGGTAAAATATTTCTCTTTTTTCTTCAATAAAAAATTTCATCACATCGGAGTCATTTTTTTTTTCTATTGCTGTAAGGACCATAATACAGACGTGTCACATGGCTTTCTGAAGCCAGTCAGGTGAGCCTAAGGCCTTAGTCACACGGGCGTTTTTTCGCACGATTTGCGCATCGCATGACGGATGCGCATGCGCAAATCACGTGACCGGCGCCGAAAAATCGGCCGAAAAAAAGCCCGAAAATCTGCTTCTAGCCGCGTTTCATTAGAAACGGGCCGGAGCTGTCCAGCGCATTGCATTCAATGGAGCCGGCAATACAGCCGGCTCCATTGAAAGCAATGCGCTGCGGGCGAGCCCGGGATGAATTGTCGGGAAGGGCTTAAATATATAAGCCCTTCCCTGCAATTCATCCTAAAATGTGTTAAAATAAAAAAAAAATGTATACTCACCTTTCCACTGCAGCCGGAGTTCTGCCGCGGCCGCTGTCAGTTCTCCTGAACTGCTTCTCGGCACTATTCAGCCGGCGGGAGCTGCCCCTGATTGGTCCCGCTGAGCCAATGAGAGGCAGCAGTCACTCACCCATTCATGAATTCATGAATGGGTGTGTGAGTGAAACCTGCCTCTGATTGGTCAGGCTGTGACCAATCAGAGGCAGAGCATTCAGCAGGCGGGGATTTTAAAGCCCCGCCGGCTGAATAGTGCCGAGAAGCAGTTCAGGAGAACTGACAGCGGCCGCGGCAGAACTCCGGCTGCAGCGGAAAGGTGAGTATACAATTTTTTTTTATTTTAACACATTTTAGGATGAATTGCAGGGAAGGGCTTATATATTTAAGCCCTTCCCGACAATTCATCCAGCGCTCGCTGGCAGCCCATTGCTTTCAATCGAGACGGTTGTATTGCCGGCTCCATTGAATTCAATGGGCAAACATCGTTCTTCTCTGCCACAGCTGTTACAGCTGTGGCAGAGAAGAATGATTTGTATTCTATATGTTCTCAATGGGGTCGGCGCTGCTGCCGCCAGCCCCATTGAGCGCATATAGAGAAGAGAACAGGAATCGCAGATCGCACATAGGTGCGATCTGCGATTTCTGTTCTATAATTTATCGGACGAGCGCATAAAAAGCGCTCATGTGTCCGATACCATTGCAAAGCAATGGTTTTATAAAATCGCCGTCTGACTAAGGCCTAAGGCATTAGGCACATGCCCAACTGCATTTCAGCCCAAATTGTATTGAGCCCAATATTGCAAGCGGTATACTCTACGTCTGTATGACTTGCCATTACTAAGACTCACTGGCGTTACTATAGGGGATGCAGGGGATGTAGTTGCACCTGGGCCCAGGAGCCTTAGGGGGCCCATAAGGCCTCTCTTCTCCATATAGGCAGCCACCTAATACTATGAATAAAGCATTATAGTTGGGGGCCCTGTTATAGGTTTTGCATTGGAGCCCAGGAGCTTCAAGTTATGCTTGTTCATTAAGGAGATAAGAGAAGTTGGGGGGCTCCAAGATAAACTTTTGTACCAAGGCACATGAACCTTTAGCTATGCCCCTGTTTTAATGTGCTACATACATTTGTATGTTGTCTGTATTCACGATTCTTGGGACATGGATCCAAGATCATGGGCATGTGCATGTCTCGGGGGATGGTTTTGCAACATCAGTTCAGGACGATTGAGAAGCAGATTTTACTAAACAACAACATAATACACAGTATTTCGCTACATAGGAGGGTTAGCGCAAATACTGTAAATGTTGCATAATAACTCAGCGTATACTCGCCTAAAGCGACAGTGTTCAAAATATCTACGGCAACAAAAATTGTACTTTTTCGACAACCGGCATGCCATACCAACGTTTCCATCACCTTCACTCCTCCTTGGCAGCAAGGCACATGACTTTTTCACAGGACTATTCAGTATACCATAACGGTTACATAAATCATCTTTAGCCATAGGCCCCAACTTCAACCACTCCACAGGAGAAGTGTCCATTCATACATGACATGTTATATCTAAGATACCATTTACAGAGGTCTTCACAAAATAATTGTGACTCAATCCCTACGCCAAATCCGTCTCCCAAATATTTTCTCCATAGCAAGTGCCTTGTTGCATCATGAGTGCATCATGTAATACACATATCACATATCGGATACAACACACATTATACTAAGAACTATGCAAGGCCTTGCTTAACTACTAGTGGAAACACAGTCCCAGTGAGTCCATGATCCCCTACACCCTGGTCAGGCATTTACACACTACATTCCTGGGGAAAGTAATTACACTCATGACCATCTCCACTGTCATGCTCCGGCTTGCAGCTACTCACTACCATCCCTTTCAGCACTGTCATCGTGGTGTCAGGCAAAATAGGGAGGGAAACTGCCTCTCCTCCCACACGCTATGAAGCCCTTTACCCCGGTGATCTGGCAGGTCCATCCTGATCTGGAAACACACCTTTGGTCCCCAGGTTTTCAGGGCCCTCTGGTCTCTCTCTGTCCTTGGGCAGCTCTCTAACACCCTCCCCACTATGGGGAAACTGCTACCTGTGCTGCTGTGAATGGCCACTGCTGCTTTAGGACCTTTGCTGATGCATATTACAGAGGCTGCATGCTATTTCACTGCGTACGGGAGGCTTCACACGAGCGTGTTTTTGCGCGTGCATACGCACGCGCAAAAGCACGTGTCTATTAGCCACAATGCATTCACTATGGTGTGTGCACATGTCCATGCTTTACAGGCGTGTGTCTGCAAAGAGAGGACATGCTTGCATCATAGTAAATGCACGCATTGAAAACAATGGTCTGCCGGCACCTCTGTATTGTTTTTCAGGGAAGGGCTTTACATATGTGCGGGAATGAAG
The DNA here is from genome assembly GCF_035609145.1 of Eleutherodactylus coqui. Taxonomy (NCBI): domain Eukaryota; kingdom Metazoa; phylum Chordata; class Amphibia; order Anura; family Eleutherodactylidae; genus Eleutherodactylus; species Eleutherodactylus coqui. The sequence continues at coordinate 41,343,634 of NC_089839.1, forward strand.
AACACATTTGCCGCTGCTGCAGGCTCCACTGAAAGCAGTGGGTTTTAGGCAACCCCCACAGAATGATTTTCTGGGAGGGGCTTGAAATATAAGTTTAAAGAAAAGTCATTGCGTCCCACCTTGGTTAATTTCTGCTCCCTGTTCCTCTCAGTAGGCGTACTCCACAAGACTTATTTAGCCACCTGTTCTTTGGCTTCTTAATTGAGGTGAACAAGGTTTTATACAAAACCGAAACGCGTTCTCCATATCTGTGAAAATGCACGTTTTACTAATAAAGTAGAAATTCTAAACGCAAGCAGTTTCCCGACATTGAATTATCTTGAAATATAAGCCCTTCCCTGAAAATCATCCCTAGCTGGTGAAGAAAAAAATATTATATACTCATCTCTCCGCTGCTCAGGCGTGTCCTCCAGCTGACTCCCCTGCACTGCTGTCAAGCTCTTTCAGCAGGCGGAGATTTAAATCTCTGCCTCCTAAAAGGGTTGTGCTAATTGGCTGAATGCTCAGCCAATTACTGGCAGCGCTTAGCTATTCATCAATGAAAGAGCTTGACAGCAGTGCAGGGGAGCCAACTGGAGGACACGCCTGAGCGGCAGAGCGGTGAGTATATATATTTTTTTTCACCAGCTAGGGATGATTTTCAGTGAAGGGCTTATATTTCAAGCCCTTCTCTGAAAATCACGCTGCGGAGGTTGCCTAAAACCCACTGCTTTCAATGGGGCCAGCAGCAGCGCCGACCCCATTGAAGGCAATGGGATAGCATCCTGGACTTCTGTAACAGCTGTGGCAGAGGATTCCTTCATCCCCACGGTCCCTGCAGGAATGAAGGAAACTCCTGCCACAGCTGTGACAGCTGTGGCAGAAGTCCGCAATATACTCCCTATGCTTTCAATGGGGCTGGCGTTGCTGCTGCTGAAATCATCATTGAAAGCATTTTGCGATATCGCAGCATAAAAAAAAAAAGTGAGGGGGTAAAAGCACTTATTGCGTATTTCTCTTTACCTAGAAAAACATGGGTGTTTGACTAGATTTTACTTTTTACGGATGAATTTTGAGGTCAAAATATACATTTTTTACTGCAATATTTACATATATCATATATTATCTTATGAATATTCGACTAAGAGTAATTCACTGTGATTATGCATGAGAAACAGTAACTTAGTAATCCTCTAGATGAAATCTTCCAAAAGACACATCTACACAACCGAGCTGTTCTTTCATCACAGTGCAAGTTAAATGGATGATGATTTATCTTAAAGGATACTGTTGTATTAATATTAATAAAATGTCTCATTTCTTGCATAATGAACTCATTTGTATTATTGGTCTCACCCTCACTAATGTCTGATATACATACATAAGATACTCTATCTCCTCTCTTGTATGTCTGTGCAAAGATTATGCAATGTGCTGAGACAGATCGCTGGGCGCATATCAAATAGCGATCGCTGCTTTCACCGATTCCTATAACATGTGCTTAAGATGTAAAATGGAAACTTCTGAGTAATGGAAACCGGGTTTAAATCTGCTAATAATTTCCTCAGGGCTGTTGCAAGAGGTCTCTAAAGATAGCATTAAATGTATGAATCTAGGTTATACCACCTACGTAAAGGGATGTCTTATTATCACCTTAGTGGAAAAAAGGAAAAAAACCTGCACAACTGTTTTGTCAAATACGGGAAAACACAGGTGAGAACGTTTGTATTCCTGTGATGTCAGCAAAGTTCTCATCTGTTAATCATTAAACATTAACAGGTGGATAATTACTGCCTAATTCTCCTAAAATAGGTTTTACGTACCTCTGAATGAGCACGAGATATTAAACTGACTGAAATGGGAACAAAATTATATTTTCATTAAAACCGTTCCCGCTGCCGCGCTTTTATGCTTTTGCGTTTTTCATTCTTGCCTCCAAACTTACAAAAACTCTCAAGTTTTTTAATTTTTTAACAGCATAGCTACCTGAGGGTGCATTGACACGAGCGTGTGCGTATTCGTACATTGGTACGCACAAAACTACGTAGTGCACAAACGCATGTGAATGTAAGTTCGTGCAGCATAACTTCCAATAAGGGGCCACGGCTGCTGTCGGTGACCGCATTTAAAGCAATAGGATGCCGACACTCCTGCAGTGATTTTCAGGAAAGGACTTGAAATATAAGCCCTCCCCTGAAAATTAGCCTATATATATATATATATATATATACACACACACACACACTCACCTCTCCGCCGCTTCTGTGTAAATATTCCCCACTAGGCCATTCATTGAATGCAATGAATGGCGGAGTGCTGCCTGTGATTGGTTGAGCGCTCAGCCAATCAGATACAGCCCTTTCAGCAGGCGGGGATTTCAAATCTCCGCCTGCTCAAACAGATTCAGAGCAGTACAGGCAGAAGACAGGCTGGACGCACCTAAGCCCCGGCAGCTGAGGAGAGGTGAGCATATATATTATTTTTATTTTTAACAAATTCTAAGGATGATTTTACCCGAAAATCCCTGCAGGGCTTGCCAGGAGCCCATTGCTTTCAATGGGGCTGCAGAAGCGCCGGTCCAATTGAAAGTAATGGGAGAACATTGCAATCCTCTGCCACATCTGTCACAGATGTGGCAGGGAATTCTTTATTCCCCACGGGAAGTCCCTTTGTCACTGAACACTGTGACAGTGCTGTCACAGTGTTCAGTGACAAGGAGACTCCCCGCATGGAATATTTACATGCACCACGGAACTATGGCGCACGCATGTCCTATCTTTTACAGGTGCGTGCGTTTGCACGCCTATAAAACACAGACATGTAGACACACAATAGGTAACCAATGGTTCTAATAGATGCATGGTTTTGTGCGCACATAAACACACTAGTCTGAATCCACCCTGAGGGCTTGTTTTTGGCAGAATGATTTGTGATTTTCAATGGTACCATTCAACGTACTTCTAAAAATTTCTAAGTGGGGAGAAATTAAGAAAAAAGGTTTTTTGCCATTTGTGTGGGTGCTTTTACAATGTTCATGCAATAGTGCATTGTTTTCAATTGAGCAGCGGCTGCTGTCAGTGGCTCGATTGAAAACAATGGTCTGCTGGCACCCCTGAATTGTTTTTCATGGAAGGGATTTACATATAAACCCTTCCATGAAAAACAAACATTTTAGTATAAAAAAAACAAAACGTACTCTCCGCCGCTGTCGTGTCCCCCGTGGGAATGAAGAACACATCAGCCGCATGCGGCAAATGTTTCCTTCATCGTCGCTAGTAAAAATAATTCCCTGCTGCTACATCTAGCCACATCTGTTACAGATGCAGCAGATGAATTCTTCAATTCCCTACCGCAGCTGTCACACATGACAGCTGCGGTAGAGGATCCTGCTGTCGGCCCCCAGTAATTGAATTTCAGGCAAGTGCTTCAAATATAAGCCCTTCCCTGAAAAAACAGTGTAAAAACTTAAAAAAAAAAAAGATACTCACCCCCCTTCACCTGCTAGGGCTCAGCCGCGTCTTCTCCGCGCTGTCCCTGGCTCTGTAGTGCTGATCTATCAGCAGAAAGAGCTGATTGTGATTGGCTGAGGTGCTCAGCCAATCACAGGCAGCTCTCGCCGAATGAATGACAGTGCTGGTGCTCGGCTCGAGTAATGAGTACATTTGAGTATGCTAATTCTCGAACGAGCATGCTCGATCATCTCTAGTCACTATTATTGTGTGGAGTACTAAGAAGATTACTGTTGAAGGGGTTTTCCAGGACATGAAGAAAAAAACTCTACAGGCTTAAAATTGTGTGAAATTAAGAAAAAGTAAATACTCACCTATTCTGGCAGCTTCCCAACTAGCGCTACAACCCTGGTGCCCACTGCATGGAACCGAGAAGAAGCAGCAGGCAGTCACATGCGATCCATTGCATACATGATTACTCAGCCACTCACAGGCTTCAGCATACAGTATACAAACTAATTCAGCCTATATAACATGGAAAACAACAAAATCATCACCGTATAAAGCAGTTTCACGACACATTTTTCTCAAAACTGGACTAGGACTATTCTTGGTCACTGCATTTCCAACTCAGCGTACTTCATAGAGCTTCCAGTGTTCCCACTGAACCAAAGCAATCCCACGGGGTAGCTACCATTGCAGAAGATCTGCAGTTATTATTCTACTTCTGTCAGGGATCGAACCCAGTAACTCTTGTGCTCCAGTTGGCAGCTCTCCCTGTTGAGCTATCCAATCTTCTTGAGAGCTCCCTTGATGGAACTTAGTCTTGTTCCCAGCTCTTGTTATCCAGTCCCTGTTTTAGCTCCACCCTACACCTTAATGGACATGATATGAAAGCCTGGCCCTTCCTCCAGTACCTTGCACAATTATTGTGCTGCACAGCCTTAGTCAAGCTCCTCTCCTGCCTGCTCCTCTGCAAATCTAAACTGAGACCTACCGATACCGACCTCTGGCTTTCCACCTGACTATGATTCCTGCCTCCTCCTTTGTACCGCAAACTGAGACCTAGTAATACCGACCTCTAGCTCTTCTCTGACAAATCTCTGGACCTGCATGGCTACTACACCCTTGGCTCCCGACCTAGTGCCAGAAACACCACAACTTCTCTTCTCTTAGTGCAACTTCCCTCTTCCTTCTCTCTCGAAACACAAAAGTCTCCTTGATATGCATTTTCTATTATCTCTTTCTCCTTTATTTGATACTTTTACGTTGAACCTTGATGTGACTTGAGAACTGCTTGTTACATCATTAATGCCCTCTTTTTGGGTTGATATCACGTATGTCAATTTCTTCTTATTTGTCTTCTGTCTTTCTAGATTGCTCATAACACATTTTCTTGGTGATTGCTTCTACTCGCTGTGTTTGCTATTTTGTATTATATCATGTAGAGCTAATTATATGGATGCTTTCCAGTCACAAAAGGATAAAGAAGAATAAACTGCAGTTGGCTGTTGATGTATTAATATATATAGTTTAGCATTACATGTCCACATAGAATTTAACAGCTATGATTAGGCAAATATGCCAAACCTATAATGTGGCTGATAAAACCTGACAGTTTGATAAAAATAATGGGAGCACTAGAAGAAAGGAAAAACATTTACATATTTCATTATTACATGCGCCTTAAGCAATCTCTTTCACAAGCCTTTTCTATATTTCATATTACCACTTGTCTGCCTGAAAAAGCCACAACAGCTCCCATAATACACAACATGGGAATAGAGTATGCTCCTAGTGATAATCTACTGTATATAGTCCATCTCACTATGTACATTTATCTTTCTTCTGCAAGTATAACAAGTTTTATTGTGTTGTTTTTATGTGCTTTTTTTTGCAAGTACAATATAATCTGGAATGATCGAAGCAAGATGTGAAGTCGTCTTGTATGATGCATCTTAGTATACATGATGCACGCTTGAATTCATCAGAAGTAGCATAGCCAGGTTTCTTTTCTGCTACAACCAAATAGGATTCCATTGTGAGGCCTTGGTCACACGGGCGTTTTTTCCCGCGATTTGCGGATCGCATAATGGATGCGCATTCGCAAATCGCGTGACCGGGGCCGACGATTCACTGAAAAAGCTGCACCTAGCAGCGTTTTCAGTGAAACCACCCCACACTGCCCGCTATCCTCTGCCACAGCTGTGGCAGAGAAGAACGATGTTCGCCCATTGAATTTAATGGAGCTGGCAATACAGCCGGCTCCATTGAAAGCAATGGGCTGCCAGCGAGCGCGGGATAAATTTTCGGGAAGGGGTTAAAAATATAAGCCCTTCCCTGAAAATCATCCTAAAATGTGTAAAAATAAAAAAAAATGTATACTCACCTTTTCCCAGCAGCCGGAGTTCAGCCGCGTCCGTTCGGCAGTTCTCCTGAACTGCTCTGTGTAGTATTCAGCAGCTGGAGATTTAAAATCTATTAAATGACAGCTGAGAGCTGCCTCTGATTGGTCCCTGCGCTCAGCCAATCAGAGGCAGCACTCACTCACCCATTCATGAATTCATGAATGGGTGAGTGAGAGCTGCCTCTGATTGATGAGGGCTGTGACCAATCAGAGGCAGCTCATTCAGCAGGCGGTGATTTTAAATCCCTGGCTGCTGAATACTACACAGAGCAGTTCAGGAGAACTGCCGGCCGGACGCGGCTGAACTCCGGCTGCTGGGAAAAGGTGAGTATACATTTTTTTTTTATTTTTACACATTTTAGGATGATTTTCAGGGAAGGGCTTATATTTTTAAGCCCTTCCCGAAAATTCATCCCGTGCTCGCCGGCAGCCCATTGCTTTCAATGGAGCCGGCTGTATTGCTGCCTCCATTGAATTCAATGGGCGAACATCGTTCTTCTCTGCCACAGCTGTTACAGCTGTGGCAGAGGAGAACGATCTTTAGTACATGTTCTCAATGGGGTCGGCGCTGCTGCCGCCGGCCCGATTGAGCGCATATATAGAACACAGCGATGCGCAGAACGCAGATAGGCGCGTTCTGCGAATCGTTGTGTCCTATAATTGATCGCACATCCGCATAAAAAGCGGACATGTGACCGATCCCATTGGGATGCATTTGGTCTATAGATATGCAGATGGCAAGCGCGTCTGCAGATCGGACCAAAAAACGGTCGTGTGACCGAGGCCTGAAAAGGGGTAATCAAAACTTTATAAATTTAATTAACCATTAATTTTGCTGTATTTCCAGATAAGGCATTAACGTCAATCCAGTTCGGACAATCCATTTTTATTAGAAAAGTTCACAGAAAATATGCTGACCCCAAGGTTTTCCATTGCTGGGACCCCCCAGCAATTAGCTGCAATCTTCTGGGAAACCTGTTAGCTGTAAGAAAGGTGAACTATTTCAACACCTAGTGAAATCTGTACTATTATGAATTGTTGCAGTTCTGAAACCAAAGGAAATTTAAAGCGTTACCAGATGGGTGTTAGGATGCAGCAGCATTCTGTTTGATGTTCCATGCAGCATTAGAACATGATGCTTTTAAGAAGCATGTTTCTTTGGGCTCCTTGTTTCCCTGTTTACACCTATGTCAAGCATCTTGCTCTGCGCATGTGCTGTTCCTTTTGTGTGCTATCTCTCGTCTGCAGGTCTGATTTCTCTACAGCTATGACTATTGGATAGATGGGTTGTCCTTGATCGTTGGCAGCCTACTAGTGGTTATGGAGGTATATTTGAACTGGCACTTCTCTTCCTGAAGTGCCAGTGATAGTTACCTTGAGGTTGTGCTGTGGCTCTCCTGCTTTTGTGAGGGGGTATTTGCTTGTGTTTATCTCTCGTCTTTTGACACAGACTTTTAGACTCAGCTTATCTTTCTTGATTTATCCCTGGGGACTCTGCTGATATTTGGATCTCAGATTCGTCTACTCCATCTGGCTGTGTTACTCCAAAGTTCTGACTTATTCCATTCAGTTGCAGATCTGGCTTACCAGACTACATGTCTGTCTAGGGAATATATTTACCTTCCTGTTTTCAGAGACGTCCTTATCAGGGCAAGTGCTCCATGTAAGATGGGTAGTCCATAACTACTAGGTAGAAGATAAACACTTAACTGAGTCTATTTCTCCCATTGTCCCTCTGTTCTCAGTACTCTTCCTGGATGTTTGTCTGAACCTGTCTATTTGTATGATTCTTAGATGCAGATCTGTCACTTAACCATGACATTATCACTGGTCTGCAAAGATTGTATATTTTGCAGTGGATCCTGTTCAGTTGGTAACCACCCAGTTGCAATTGTTGACTTTGCTGGTGTCTGAATTGGCTTCACCAGTATAGAAACAGTGTAGAGAGTGCGGTACAATGTTTAAAGGGAACCACGGGCAGCATGAACCCAAGACAAATATGTCTATTGCTTCGGTATGTGCATTATTCTGAAATGCTGCTGTGTTACAGAATAAACACACTTTGAAGTTTGACTCAAAATGGAACTTCGAGTCAAAGAGTTCGCTGGCGCTTGCTTCCCCCGACCCGCAGCATGTTGACTAACAGCTGCGTTTTGAGTCACACTTCAAAATGTGTTTATTCTAAAATGCCACAGCACTTAAAAAATATACATATACTAGGGGGCAATAGGCAATACCTGTCTTGGGTTCATGCTGCTCGTTGTTTGGGTAGCATGAACCTGACAACAGGTTCTTTTTTACTACTGCATCATTTCTTGAGCCTAGAATGTGTCTTCCTGAAAGCTTTCCTGGTAAAATGAGGAAGTTTATTTCCTTCAGAGAAAGATGCAAATTGTATCTAATGGTGTTGCCTCTGGCACCAGGATCTGAGGATCAATGAAAGGCAATGATAATTTCTCCTTTACGTAGGGATCCTCAGGTCTGGGCATTTTCTTTGTCTGAGTCTTCTATGGTTTAATCCTAAATTGACTGATTTTTTCTAATGCTCTGGAGGTGTTGTATGATGACCCTGATAGGTTGGCCCATGCAGTGAGTAAGATAGTTCCACTAAACGAGGCAGGACACCATTGTCCAAAATTTTGGTGATAAAATGTTGACTTCCACTGGGATTATCCTGCCCTTAGCTAATTTAGGGTGAGATTATCACATATTATTAAAGATGCCATGGTCCACTACCCCCTTCCTGAAGGAGGCCCCGACCTTGTCCATTTGTAAAAAGTAAATTTCTTTGAAGTTTCTTTTAGGTGGCGCTCTCGACTTGTTATTAAGGATTCACCATCTGAAAATGCAGATTGAAAACGTTGATCCATCACTTAATAAATTGGCCATTCATATCCATATATCATATTTTTCAGAGTATAAGAAGCACTTGACTATAAGATGCAAGCAAGGGGGGAGGGGACTGTTTTTCATGAAGGGGTTTTCTTTGGTGGTCTAAGAGATATACAGCTGAGATACAGTATATACATGAATATTTAATATATACAAATTATATATGGTAATGTTATTGCTGTCAGTGGTATGCTTTATTCAAATACTGTGTGTGCTAAAAACTATAATAGTGCACCTCTTCTTCAGTCCCTGGCAGTATGGGCATTAGTGATGCAGCAGTTTTTAAGGAGACTGAAGTGTGGCTGACTGCTATATTTCAGCGCTATACGGCGGAGTGTAATACCCCAGAGTTGGGGTCTCACAGCACTGTTAAAGCTACCTCATGTAAAGTGTAAATGTTTATCTTTAAAGGTGTGAAATTACGTTTATTACTTTAAATGGTTGATAATGGGTTAATGTTTGCTGTTGCTTCCACCTAACACTATATAACTATGCAGAATCCACCCTAACCTCTACTAAATGTCAGTTACCCATAGCTAAATCAGGGATTGGTTAGTCAGTGTTTCCCTAGCTCAGGATTGGTAGACAGGAAGAGTATAAAAGCCAGAGAGTGGGCGGGGTTTGTCGGTCCATTTTAGTTGTCTAGCCAGCTCAGAAGAGCCTGAAGGAGATGGGAGAGGAACGGGAGACCATCTTTACTAACTGAAACAGTGCGGTGAGAAGCAACAATTAAGTGTGAGTACCAAAAGAAAAGTTGTGTTAGCAGAGGAGTCAGAGATAGAGAAAGGACAGAAAAGAGGAGGAAAGAAAGGAAATCAAGTCAGCAAGTCATCTTAAATGTAACAGTCGAAGCCAGGCAGGAAAAGCTGGAAGTTAATGTTATTTCCTTAAGGAGGAGCAAGGTTCAAAAGACTAGAAGTGTGTGTTAAACTCATCAATGTCTGCAAGTCTAATTTTATCATCTACCTCAAGTGAATATAATGCAAGTGTTGTAACTACGGTGACACCAAGTACCCTCTCTGCGTGCAAAAAAGAGTTAAATTGTTTTTGTTTAATAATGTCTGCTTCCTGAAGTACTTCCCATCACCTACAACAGCTAGTTACAGGAGTTACCATATAACACTACAGGACAGTCAGGACTACTTTTGTCATGACAAATCATCATCTTACCCTATCCAACTCCGCGGGTAACAGTTTGTAACAACTACCTATTTTTAGTTTGTTTTTAGTAGTATATTTATTATTTTTACCACTGGCTGTTGTTTGACAGGCATTTTTCCACTCTGCCAGGAGGAGCGGCAAAGCCACCATGACTACCATCTTATTTTTGCCCTTGCTGTTTAATACCTTCTAAGTTTGGGTTATTGCAGGAGGAGCTCCGGAGTAGCTGTGCAGGAGCTGATTCACAATGGAGAGGTGAGCCAAACTTCTTACACTCCTGCCTGCACCAGGGCCACAATGCTAGTTTGGGGATTGCTTATTGGAGACAGGTGGTAACAGACTTTCATTAGACATATCAAAGAGAACCACTGAACAGTTCTTTTATTAATGTGGAATGGCACTTTATGAGTGTTCTGCAACAGTCTTATGGAGGCGGTCAGTGGGATCTGGTGCTGCCAGACCCCACTGACACCGGATTATATAACACACCTTATTTTCATAAAGATTTACTTTTGCTAAGAAGGGTATTTTTTTAGTCAGAAATATGCAACCCATATATATATATATATATATATATATATATATATATATATATATATATATATATATATATGTATATATGTGGATGTATATAATGTAGAAGAGTTTAGCCTGAAATTTAGCTCATTATATCAACTTTCTCTGCCACAGTTGGACAGACTCACACAACCGTGTGAGCTGGAGTGTTTTGTGCGAGAGTCTCGCGTGCCAGCACGCAGCAAGTATGCAATGACATTAGTGCAAGCCGCATGTCACCAAACCCTATGTACTATCTATAGGTGTATGCACTCGTGATACACCTTGCATGCTGCAAAAAAAAACCTTTGGCTTCAGTGGCCCAATACAAATTAATGGGCTATTTGCATCACATGTTGCACGCAGGAAAATTACATGCGCGACACACAATGACAATACACCCATGTGAGACTGTCTTATACTTTTAATTACTTTACAATGGCTTGTGTTGTCTCAAAATAAAATAAGCTTCCTAGCGGCTTAAAGGGTTTTCCAGCAAAATACTATTGATAACTAGAGATGAGCGAGCGTACTCGGAAAAGCACTACTCGCTCGAGTAATTTGCTTTATCCAAGTATCGCTGTGCTCGTCCCTGAAGATTCGGGTGCCGCTGCGGCTGACAGGTGAGTCGCAGCGGGGAGCAGGGGAGAGCGGGCGGGAGAGAGGGAGAGAAAGATCTCCCGAATCTTCAGGAACGAGCACAGCGATACTCGGATAAAGCAAATTACTCGAGCGAGTAGTGCTTTTCCGAGTACGCTCGCTCATCCCTATTGATAACCTATCATCAGGATAGGTCATCAATAGTTGACCAGCTAGGGTCCATCACTCAGGACCCCGACTGATCAGCTGAGCGGGCGCATGTTGTCAGCACTGCATTAAACACAGAGGTCGGAGCGGAAGACTCTAGGCTGACCTCCGTGTAGTTGCCGGCGCTTGTAACTGCAGGCACGGATCTTATTAAAATTATTGAAAGCCATGCTTGCAGTTACAAGTGCCGGCCACTACATGGGAGGCCAGCGCTAAGACTTTCACTCCAAATACACAGAGGTCGGAGTGGTAGCCTCCGCACCGACCTCTTTATAGTGGCTGCAGTCCTGAGCGACGGACCCCGGCCCATCAACTATTGATGACTTATCCTGATGATAGGTCATCAATAGCATTTCACTGGAAAATCCCTTTATAATAAGACAAATTGTTGCAGAAAGCTATCACAGACGAGTTAAACTTTGCTACACCCGTATATGAATTACTGTATATGGATTCCTACAGCTATGATAGGAGCTGCATAAATCTGTACACAGAGAGCTATTTCCATCTTCATCTTTTTTGCACTTCTATCTGTAGGTCTAACCTGACTTTGCACCGCTCCTGCTTTATTTTTGGCCTTGACCTTTGTCTGTTCTTCACTCTGATTCACTTCTGCCCTGCTAATGCATTGGCTGCTCACATTGAAAACATACTATGAACATAAGGGGTGACCAACCCTATGTAACAGCGGATGATTCAAGAATGATGGCATAAAGCTTGAGAAAAAAAAACAGCTTGCAGTTCACACTTTCATCACTAGGTGGCAATTATTTAACTTCAGAAACGATCTCTGGAAACTTAGAAACACTCTTCTGCTTGATTCCGGGTGCCTTCTGCATCGTCACTACAGCAAATACATGGTCCATCCAGTACTTTATATTATTATACTATATATACTTGACATATATATATATTGGTTGTAGTATGTAGATATATATATATATATATATATATATATATATATATATATATATATATATATATATATATATATATATATATATCTACATACTTCAACCAATTTCACTGCTCCTACAATTTATAGATCAGATTGATTGCTAATTGGGGTAGATTATATATCCCTGTCACCTATATTAATTTATATAATCTTATATGATAGTATTTTCAATAAAGAAGACTATTATGCTTGGAAGAAGTAAAAAAAATGACGATCGGGGAGTAGAAGGAATCCTATCGCAAGAGGACTGAAGAAAAGAAGGAAAAAAGAAGAGGGGAAAATGTCTTAAGGGCTCCTGCAGACGAGTGTAGGCGAAGATACACTCGTTATAGTGTGACGCACGTGTGCTGTGAAGTGAGCGCTATTGCGGGCTATCGTGCATATCTGCACATTCTGCTGTACTTTTTTGCACAGCAGGGCCGTTCAGACACAACTGCGCCATGATTGAACAGGCTGGGCAGGCTAATTAGTCACCAGTGTTATCATTTAACCCCGCAAAATCGTGCAATTCAGTGTGCAATTTAGTACAAATAGGCTGCACATTTGCGCACCACCACAGACTCCTATGGTCTCTTGGGTGCGCAAATGCGCACAAAAATAGAGCATGTTATGTATATTTTTGCACATGCGAAAGTTGAGCGCAGAAACGCAGAATGTGAGAGGACCCATTGAAATCAACGGCTTCTAATCTTTGCATCTTGCGCAAGCAAATACGCGCGTGGAAAGAAGCCCTAAGACCAGCATTTCAAATGCAATTCTTAGGTCGCTTCTATTTAATGTATTTGCATGTGCAAAAAGTTGTGTGCAAAAAATATGCGCTACACGGATATGCTAAATGGGCATTACCGAAGCTCTGTGCAGTGGCAGAGAACCGCGATGCTATCCCATTGCTTTCAATGGAGCCGGCGCTGATACTGCCCCATTGAAAGCAATGGGATGAAGGCAAACCCACTTGGATTTTTGGGGAAGGGCTCTTCCCACAAAAATAAACCCTAGCTGCTTGAAAAAAATGTAAAAAATATATACATCACCTCTTCGGCGCTGTCCAGCTCTGGCACATCTTCGCCTTGGTTCCTGGACACTCTTCTGAAGCATTTTCTCCTGGCCGAGGATTTAAAAATCCCCACCTCCTGAAAGCGCTTGGTCTGATTGGCTGAGCGCTGTGACCAATCACAGGTAGTGCTTAGCCATTCATTGAATGACAGCTGAGTGCTGCCTGCGATTGGTCCCAAAGCTCAGCCATTCAGACCCAGTGCTCTAAAGAGGCGGGGATTTTTAAATCCCCGTCCAGGGGAAAATGCTTCAGAAGAGAGCCGGGAGCCAGGGAGAAGATGCACTGGAGCTGAACAGTGCCCGAGAGGTGATGTATATATTTTTAAATTTTTTCAAGCAGCTAAGGCTTATTTTCAGGGGAGGGCTTATATTTCAAGCCCTTCCCCAAAAATCCAAGTGGAAGTTGCCTTCATCCCATTGCTTTCAATGGGGCGGCAGCAGCGCCTGGCCCATTGGAAGCAATGGGTTGGCATCGTGATCCGCTGCCACAGCTGGGACAGCTGTGGCAAGGAATTCTTTTGTCCCTGTGGGGAGTCCTCTCATCACTGAACACTGTCACAGTGTTCAGTGATGAGGGGACTCCCTGTAACATCACACGATGTTATGTGCAGCACGGACCTTACAAGCACGCATATCCTATCTTTTGCAGGTGCGACTATTTTGCACCTCTAAAAGATGGACATGTAAACACTTCATAGGGAACCAAAGGCTCAAATAGACGCTATTTTTTTTGCGCACCAGTTTTTTTTGCGCTCGTCTGACCGTGGCCTAAAGGTCCACATAGAAGTCAATGGACTACACAAATGCGCACGCAATACACAAAAAGATGCGTGAAACACTGCATAGTTGCTCTGGAAAATGAACACATCTGGAATTCATTAGCCATTTCAATTAGTGTGTTTGTTCACCATTGAGCACAAGTGAACATGCCTCGCAGGTCTACAAAATACAGTAAAATATGCCAATACATGCACAAACAAGCCTCGTTCAGTGTGCAAATATGTTGGGCTGATGCGCTTGTGATTGTGCTTACGCTTGTGTGAAGCTGGCCTTAACATGATTTCTCCCTGTGCATCATGTGCCTAATATATAAAAAAGTACACATCTCCTCATGCATTAGGCCCATCTTGGCACCTTCATGCGCCTATACAGAAATATACGATTGGTCTGACTTGGCGTGCATTTCTGGTATAATTTACAACAATTTCAGGCATAAATGATAACTACAGTGTTTTTCCCTGAAAAAAGACACTGTCATATGAATTTTTGCCTCTAAAGAGGCACAGTGTCTTATTTTCGGGGGGTGTCCAATAATATTTACCTAGCAGCCGGCGTTCGGGTCCCGACCTTGGGCTGTGGCGCTGCTGCAGCCTGCTTCATGCCGACAGAGCAGTTCTTCCTGAAAGTAGGGCTTGAATACCCCTGCCTCCAGCAAGCTAATGTTCTGATTGGTTAATCAAGCGCCACGTCAGTCAATCAGAGCCGCGCTCGATTAACCAATCACAGCAATTCATTGAATGACATCATTGAATGTTTGTGATTGGCCAATCGAGCGCCGGCTCTGATTGGCTGATGCGACGCTCGATTGACAAATCAGAGCATTAGCTTGCTGAAAGCGGGGAATTCAAGCCTGGCTACCAGGAAGAACTGCTCTGTTGGTGTGAAGAAGGACATTGCAGTCTGCAGCAGCACCGCAGGCCATTGGGAGGGCCCTGAACGTCGGTTGCTACGTGAGTATTGTTTTTTTTTACATGTAGCCTAGCTAGGGCTTATTTTTGGGGGGGGCTTATATTTCAAGCCCTGCAAAAATTGGGGTAGGTCTTATTATCGGGTAAAGAACGGTAAAAGCATCTGTTCGGGATGGCCATGCCCCTTCCAGACAAGTTACAACCCTTTTAAAAACATCAGGGATGACTGTGCAGGCAGCCAAAAGTTGCTAAATTTTTGTTCAAGCTAGTTTGCAACTTTTTTTTACGCAGAAACTGGCATAAAAAGTTTCATAATTATCCCCTATGGTGTACAAGAATCTGAAATGTGTATTATAATGTGCTGCAGCACCTGGGGCTCAAAACTGACAAATAAACACTGCAACTACTGAGAGAGAGAAAGCGCTACAAATCAGCCTATTAGTGTTTGGCACAGAGGAAGGAAATCCTTGCAAAAGTGATTTGTAACAGGCTGCTAATGCTGAAAGAGATAAGTAGCATCTATGTAGTGCCACTCATCTACATATAATTGTCAGATTAGCACATGATGATTATACAAACATTATTTATATGCTTTGATGAGAGTATACCAAGGGCCAGATGTAGTATAAACACTATGACCTACTATTACATTAAGGTGATCATATGGGCATTGCCACTGTGCCTGCACAATTACCTGTTGGGAGGATGGCTGCAACACTGTAAGGGTGCATTCAGACTATTAGAACACGCTGCCAGCGGCCCCATTGAAAGCAATAGGATGCCAGCAACCTTGCATTGATTTTCGGGGAAACGCTTTAAATATAAGATCTTCTCTGAAAATCATTTACATCTGGGGTAAAAAAAAAAAAAAAAAAAAAATATATATATATATATATATATATATATATATATATATATACTCACCTCTCTGCCGCTGGCGGGGCTCAGGCACTTCTCAACGCTTTTGTCCCGTCACTGTAATGAAGTTCTTTCAGCAGCCAGGGATTTAAAATCCTCGCCTGCTGAAAGGGTTATGTCTGATTGGCTGAGTGCTCAGCCAATCACAGGCAGCGCTTAACCATTCATTGAATGACAGCTGAGTGCTGCCTGTGATTGGTCACAACGCTAAGCCAATCACAGGTAGCACTCAGCCATTCATTGAATTTAAGAGAAGTGTTGGACATACAGTCTTAGGGCTTATTCAAACGTGCGTATATCAGACGGTTTTTCACGCCCTGATGATATACGCTGTCCCTTTCTGCAGGGAGAGGAGCAGGGACGGGTCGGGAGCAGTGCACTGAGCTCCCTCGCCTCTCCGCCCCTCGCCACTGTTTGCAAAGGGAGGGCCGGAACGGGTGGCGGAGCTAAGTTCTGCCCCGTCCCACCCCTTCCTATTGCAAATAGTGGCAAGGGGTGGAGAGGGGGTGGGAGCTCAGTGAACTGCTCCTGGCCTATCCCTGTGAAAAGAGGGACAGCGTATATAGGCAGTGCATGAAAATCCGGCCAATATACGCACATCTGAATAAGCCCTTATGAGATGGAATGCTGTGTATAATTTAGCACACTTAACTCCATTAAGATGGTGATACATATTATGTCCATGAATGTAAAGGGGCTCAGTATCCCACAAAAGAAAGCCCATATGTGGTCAGAAGCTAAGGCTTTATCAGCTGACATATTCTGTCCTCCAAAAAATATGTTTTTAGGGTTAAACAGCCCTGCTTTTCCACTGTCAGTGCCGGGATACACCAGGGTCAGAGTAAAAGCCACTGCTCCGACCCTTGTGTAGTGGCCGGCACTCATAATTGCAGGCACAGCTCACATTAAAATCAATGGGTTCAATTTTACTAATGGGACCTATCAGTGGAGCCTGTTATCTCGCTTAATATCTGTTTTATCTATAGAACCCCTGGCTCAAGTTTAAAGAGAACATTCTCAAATAAAAGGTGTAGAAATTGGCAACCGAGCACACACTATTTCACTGTATGTGGATGACGTTGTACCATCATGAACAGACTCTGAAGGTTTCTTGGAATATGCATAAGATCCTATTGTTACAGTGTGCCATCCATAACAGGTAATGGAACCAGAGTGACATTCTTAAGTCAGCCTGGCCCACGTGGCTATGACTTAGCCCCTTAGTGATGGCCCCATTGCTGTTTTACATCCTGGTTTGCTGGGCTTCAATCCCCAGGGCCGCAAAAACACGCTCACTCTGAGGATTAAAGCCCTGTGGGCTGCGGACGTGACAGATCCATGCTGTTGGCTACCTGAGGTAGCAGACAACCTGGAGCTATCATGGGTAGCAGACAATCTGGAGCTGTCATGGATAGCAGCGATCGCATTTTAATATAGTTAAAAAAAAGTTTAAGTTTCAGCTCCCCTCATAGATCGGATCCGTAAGGGGAGCTGAGAGTACTCGCCACCGTTCTTCGCGATTTCTTGCGACGTTCTAGTGTTACATGACCTGATGCCGGTGTCTACGTCATTACGTCACGCGCAGAAGGCCGGGAGGCTGAAGAAATTTAAAATCACCCTGCTCCTGGCTAGAATGTGTAGCCAAGAGAAGGGTGATGTCACCGGCGACTGCTGTATGCAGTTCCAGGTCACATGATCGCCGCTATCCAATGGATAACGGCGATCATGTAAAGTTAAAAAAAAAGTTTTAAAAAGTGTAAAAAAAAAGAAAAAACAG
Organism: Eleutherodactylus coqui; assembly: GCF_035609145.1. Lineage (NCBI taxonomy): Eukaryota > Metazoa > Chordata > Amphibia > Anura > Eleutherodactylidae > Eleutherodactylus > Eleutherodactylus coqui. The sequence continues at coordinate 41,361,278 of NC_089839.1, forward strand.
TGTAAGTTTCATATGTGAGGGGAGATGAAATTGGTACCTAAGGCCCTCGGATTTATCTGCAGACCATACCACGGCTTCTGCAAATGTGCCTGTCGCCAAAGTGGCGGATGCATGCGCAAAAGCCGCGGATTGCCAGGGTAATTTAAAAACTCCCTGCTCCTTGCTATCAAATGCAGCCGAGAGCCTGGAGATTTTACGGGGGACTGCGGTACGCGATCCTTGGTCACTTGATCACCGTTATCCAATGGATAATTTTCACTTCCCGTCACAGATCTGATACATGAGGGGAGGTGAAATTACTTACTTAAGGCTTCTGGCGATGTCCCCCAATGGGATCTTTATCCACGGACCTTTCCCCAGTTTTGGCACATGGGCCCATCGCCGAAATGGCGAACACAAGCTCAGAAGCTGGAGAGGGCCCGGGAAATGTAAAATATCCTTGCTCCTAGTTACTAACGGTATCTGAAAGCCTGAAACAGTGACTGACGGCCACGGTGATCGGTTCCTAGACATGTGATCACCGTTATCCAATGGATAATGGTGATCACGTAGAAGTTAAAAAACTTTTGGTTTAATGCTCCTTTCAGTTTAAGATTAAGGCCACAATTGGTATGTTTCTGAACACAGGACAAACAGGGGTATCCATTTTGGGGTACAAGTTCTCATTTATGTGTGTGCTGTACAAAAGAAAATTGTTTTTAAAATGACACAATTTTGGAATCAAAATACAAAGATGTGAAAAAATGAAAATTTTTTGAAAATTTTCCCAATTTTGGCATTTTTCAGAAATATACACAAATTCTATCGGTCTGTTTTTACCATCTAAATGAAGAACAATATGTGGGGAAAAAGCAATGTCAGAATCACTAGGATAACCAAAACCTTTACGGAGTAGTTCTATGTTAATATAACACATGTCAGATTTCCAAAATTTGGCTTTGTTACTAAGGTGCAAACGGGCTTTGTCACTAAGGGTTAAGCTCTGCTGCTTGCCTCTTCCCTGTTGCTGCTAAAGATTCCTCTACCATTGTCTATTGGAAATACCTCCCTGAGGCCTTCCTCTCCACTCTACTGTAACATCGCCTATAGTGTATGGGCTGATTGGTTGACAGGGAGGTGTGTCCCCTGGTTGCCCAATCAGCCATAGTGTGAGTATATTTAACCCGGTCACACCCTTTCCTGGGTGTGGGTCATTCTGTAGTCTAGCTGTTTGTGTGAGGATGTGTGCTGTGTATCTCTCTGTCTTGACCCAGATTGGTGTTTGAGTCTAGCTCTGTTGTGTCAGATGGGTGTGGTCTGTTTGTTGGAGTTTGAGCCTAGACTCTATGTTCTGTTAGCGTTTGCCTAGATGCACATTAGAATTGATGTTTGAATATTTGTTGTTTGAATCACTTCTGCCCATAGGTGTGTGGACCCTTAATTCTCACTGTCCATAGGGGAGCGGATGTCTGAAACCCCTCCCTGTAAGGTGTGCAGACACCAGAATCCATGTCTTATTTAGTGTGTGGGGTGAGCACGTGACATCTGTATGTGGCTTATTTTCCATCGACTTAGTTCTGTCCTCTTTCCTACTTTCTGTCTAGGGACAGACTAGGCCCTTAGGTATGTGATGCAGAGCATTGCTTGTCAACAAGATCACCTTACTTGTAGGTGGGGTCCTATAAGTTGCTAGGGATAACTTTCCCTTTTACATTTGTTGTTGTGGTCCATCTTGGACTGTTATGTCATGGTATGAACCCCTTGTATTCGTTCGTGCAAACGAAAGGGTTAAGTCATGCATGAACATAACATTTATTTATCAGTTTGGTTGGGTGGCCTTTTGTAAACTTAACACCCAGAAGTCTCAAATTTCCCCAGTTAATCGAGATATTTTATTTTTTTCTGAAAAATAAGTACCTTTGGACTGTCAGATATAGGCACTCAATGCTCAGGCATTACTGTAAGTGTTTCCTACAAACATCTTTCCCATTACAATTATTAATCTATTTTAAGTAATATTTAGTCTGAGGCCCAAAGATTAACTAAATCTGAAATATACTGCATGGGTAGAGTAGTAGCTTTTAAAATGCTCCTGCCCCCTAAGCTTCTTAAAATTTTCAAAATGCTACCAATTAATACCCTGGGAACTTTCTTTACGTCTATGGAATCCTTGATTTTGTCTTTCATTTGGGCTAAAAATAAACCAAGAATCTCCCACTCAATTCTTTCAAAAGGCAGGTAGGTAGGAAGCCTAGGAGTCTCAGACATTTATAACTATTACCTAGCATCACAAATCACGCAACTTTCCGCTTGGTGGAAGATGATGACAAACACTCATAGGGTTCAAATTGAAAACTACCTGGCCCTGCCTGTGAATATTAGAACTTTACTGTATGCTTTTTAATGGAAGATCCCCATATTACCTTCAATTTTCCGCAGTAAGTCATGCATCCCTAGGTTGCTGGCTAGAATTTTATAGAAAAGCATATAAAACCTGCCCTCTTCCTAAGGAAGGTATCCCTTTGGATCCTTAGACATACCTAACTTAAAGGGGTTGTCCCGCGAAAGCAAGTGGGGTTATACACTTCTGTATGGCCATATTAATGCACTTTGTAATGTACATTGTGCATTAATTATGAGCCATACAGAAGTTATCAGAAGTTATTCACTTCCGTTGCTAGCGTCCTCGTCTCCATGGTGCCGTCTAATTTTCAGCGTCTAATCGCCGGATTAGACGCGCTTGCGCAGTCCTGTCTTCTTCTTTTCTGAATGGGGCCGCTCGTGTCGGAGAGCGGCTCCTTGTAGCTCCGCCCCGTCACGTGCTGATTCCAGCCAATCAGGAGGCTGGAATCGGCAATGGACCGCACAGAAGACCTGCGGTCCACCGAGGGAGAAGATCCCGGCGGCCATCTTCACCAGGTAAGTAAGAAGTCACCGGAGCGCGGGGATTCAGGTAAGCACTATCCCGTTTTCTTTTTTAACCCCTGCATCGGGTTTGTCTTGCGCCGAACGGGGGGGCTATTGAAAAAAAAAACAACCCGTTTCGGCGCGGGACAACCCCTTTAAACTTGCATACTTGGTACCTACTCAGAATTACAAATATAGGTCAACTACTTGACAAAGCCACCATATTACAATTCGAGAGTTTGGTCACTCAATGTGCATTACCTACCTTTGGACATTATAAGTATATCCAAATTAAGCATTTTTTATCCACTCACAAATATAGCTCCTCTCTATGTAACATCTCAATTTTGCAAATATTCTCTAGGAACCTTAAAGTTTTGAAGTAAATTTATAGTCTTGTGAAAATGAACACTGGTTTCTAAAAAAAAAGCTGGGCAAAGAATTTAATGATCAGGAATGGGAAAAAAACCCCTAACAATTGGCTGACAAATACCTGAAATTCTGTTCCCATTTAGGAGCAGAATGAAAGCATTATTTAGATGGTACCTCACTCCAGATTGCCGGAGTTTATTATACCCCAAATTTTCACCATTGTGTTGGAGAGGCTGTGAAACAGGGGCGCTCTATGCATGTTCTATGGTCATGTCCTAATGCACCTGTTGTACTTCGCCACAGGATAGAGGATGGAATGCAAGAATTCCAGCCTTAGGACTTATTCACACGTCAGTATTTTCCATTAGTGTTTTGAACTAAACCAGGAGTTGAACGTACAGAGAAAAAGTATAAGGCCTAATATCCGCGCAAGTCTTCCATGCGGAAGATCCACAGCTCTAGGCGCCCATAGGGATGCAGTAGCAGCCGCAAAACAATTTAGAGCATGCGGATATGATTTTTTTTCTCATCATGCGTATTGCGCGCGCGGGAAGAAATTGCCACTCCACCTCCATTCACCAAGGCGATGCTCGTTCCCCTGTAAAATCACAGGAATAAGCATCGCTGGGTTTTCCCCACAGCTTGTCCAGTGTAAAAGTACCCTCAGGCTGGGTTCACACAGGGCGGATTTGCCACGGAAATTCCGTCTGGAACTTCGCCGCGGCCAATCCGCCTGCAGTCGCTAATCCTAGGATTAGCCAGCCATGCAGACGAGATTTCTCAGAAATCTCGTCCACACAGGACGACGAATCAGTCACGACAAAGCTGGCAGAAGCCGGCATTGCGTCGCGGATTCGCCGTATGCAGCATTTCAATTCTTTTTTTCTTTCCGCTGCTTCTGCGCTCTCCTCTATGGAAGCGTCGGCCACAACGGAAAAGCATGCGCCCGAACCGCTTGAAAACCCGGCTAAGTGCCACGGGTTTTGAAGCAGCGCTTTCCCGGCGGAAATCTTGCGGTTTTTCGCTGTGGCCAAACCGCAAGATTTCCGTCGGGAATACGCTGTGTGAGAACCCAGCCTTAGGGCTCTTGCAGATGAGCGTAGGTGTAGAACGCTCGCGACAGCACTGTGAAAAGGAGTGCTATCACGCACATCTCCGCGTATTTCACTGTACTTTTCTGTGCTGTCTGGCCAGTTCATATCGGCACGAGACACAGCTGTGCTGTGATTTTACAGGTTGTGCAGCCTAATTAGTCACCGTTGTTATCGATTTCCCATGGAATTGCGCAGTTAGGGGGGGCAAAAATGCACACAAAAATAGAGCATGTCGCGTGTATTTTCACCCATGCGCAAAATATAAGGGAACTCATTGCAATCAATGGGTTCTCTTCTCTGCATTTTGGGCAATCAATTTTATGCACAAAACGCTTGTCTGCTGAAACCATAAGGCTGAGTTCCCACAGGGCGGAATCCCGCCGGAAATCTCATGGTTTGGCCGCAGTGAAAAACTTAACCGCGGGTTTTGGAGTGGCTTGGCCGCATGCTTTTCCATTGAGGCTAGCACTTTAATATAGAAGAGCGCAGCAGCAATGGAAAAAAAAAACATTTTGACATTCTGCGGCAGGGGAATCCGCGCCGCAGCGCCGGCTTCTGCAAGTTTTGCCGCGACGGATTGGCTGTCCCGTGTGGACGAGATTTTTGAGAAATCTCGTCTGCATGGCTGGCTAATCCCGGGATTAGCGGCCACAGGCGGATTTGCCGCAGCGGAACTCCAGACGGAATTTCCGCGGCAAATCCGCCCTGGGTGAACCCAGCCTTAGAGCAAAGTCATCTTCTAACCGCTATCTTTACATTAGTTCTCTCTTTGTTTTGTAAATATATTTTACAAAACAATATTTGTCTTGTTTTGTTTCTATTCCAACATCTGCTGTTTATATTTAATTATCCGAATATCTGCCTGTTATGTTCTCTCTGATACGAAATAGTGTTTAAGCTGTATACTTAACTTTGGTAAATATAAAAATAACTAAAAATTGGTCAATGGAAAGTATCCTTCGTGTCCAATAATAACTATAATCATCATCATTATAATGATATCCTGTGAAATCGTGCTGTGATAGAAGGATCGGCTCCGGCAGTAGAGGATTCCCACCTCATAACCTTCAGTAGGAAATGTTAAATCTTACTAAATGGACAGAAGTTACTGGATGTAAACAAAATTAATTTTTGTTACTTCTGACTAGGACTGTTTCTTCTATAATTGAATAAAAACTGAAGAGCAGCACAAGTTACATAGCTGGAGGCAATTTGCGACAAACATTTTAAGTAGGTGTTATTCCCTGGCTGCGCTGCTAAGAATTTGCTGACTAGTCAGAGTTTACTTGTCCTTTTATTACGATGGCTACAGAGATGAAATGCTTTATATTTACAAGTCAATGCAAAAAAAAAGTCCTTTATTTTCCTAGGAATATCAGCAGAGAGAATCCATATTTGTCTGAGCTCCCCAAATGTATATGATGAATATAGAAAAGCTGTATGGATTATGGAATCAATGTATTATATTGTCAGGAGCAAATATTATATCAAATGTCAAATCTAATGCTCAGTCTGACTACAGCTTCCGGCTATGATCTTAAAGGAGCATTAAACTTAGAAATGAATGATACAAGTAAACAGAGCTAAATGTCGCCTACATTGTATGCCAGTCTACAGGGTATTCTGCGTGATCCTGGAATGGTCTTAGGGCTCCATCAGCGAGCGTATTTTAGCTAGTTTTTGCACGAGTAAAAATCCAGCGTGCAATTTTCTTCACCAAGCTTAAAAGCCTTGTAGCAAAGTTCATATGGCAGGGTAAGGGACACAGGGTCAATCATGCGACGCTTGTCAAACCCAAAAGATATGGCGGAATAGGGCTTCCAGATTTTGAACAGTATTGGATTGCATCACACCTGAACCGCATGGTGGATCTGACTCGCCAAACAAATACTAAACTCTGGGTGGAATTGGAACATCTTTCACTAAACATAGATCAGAAATAGAGATGAGCGAGTATACTCGCTAAAGGCAATTGCTCGAGCGAGCATTGCCTTTAGCGAGTATCTCCCTGCTCGAGACGGAAGGTTCAGGTGCCGGCAGCGGGCAGGGAGCTCCCTCTGCTCCCTCCTGCTGACTGCGCTACTCACCGCTCCCCCGCGCCGGCACCCAAACCTTCCGTCTCGAGCGGGGAGATACTCGCTAAAGGCAATGCTCGCTCGAGTATACTCACTCATCTCTAATCAGAAACTATCGCTCTGGTCCACCCCATATAGCAAAGCTAAGCTCAGGGAGATGCAAAATCCTTTTACTCAACTAACCCTAAGTCTATGGCATAAAGCAAACGAGAAATATAAACTAGTACCTCAGATCAGCAGCAATACTCCATTCCTCGCACTAATCCCTAACAAATTTAGAGTGCTTAAACAGCAAATCATGAGTGATGCTCGCTTAAGAACACTGTATTGTAACTGCCTCATTAAAGACAAGTCTGTACCCCAAGATCTACAGTTCCTGAACCACCTAGGGGATACTCTACTCCAAAAGGAAGACCTACATATCATTAGGGACTCGGTTGTGCTACATTCTCCAGATATTATAGACACAGACCAGAATTTACCATTTCACTAATTATTTTGGAGTCTTCAGCCCATTAAGAGTCCAATCTCTAAAATCTATAGGGCCCTGACACAGAACAAACCTCAACCCTCCTTTATTGCCCATTGGGAATCTGAATTAAACACCACCTTTACCACAGATGAGATAAAGGATATCTTATCTAGGTCTCACTTGTCTTCTTCCTCCACTAGGTTCCAGGAACTAAAATATAAAATTGTTTTGAGATGGTATAAAACCCCAGTCCTACTAAACAAAATAGACCCAGACTATTCCCCTTTATATTGGAGATGCTCAGATGGTACTGGATTGTACTCTCACATTTGTTTTTCATGCCCACTTCTACGACCGTTACTAGGTATTATTCTCAAATTTAACATCACTCTTACACCTGAGATCATTCTCTTAAACTTAGATGCTCCAGGCCTTATATCCGAATATAAACCCATTCTCCCGTTTCTTATAAATGCGGATAAGATTCTAATCCCTAGATACTGGAGAGACATCAATGTTCCTTCCATTTCAGAGTGGTATAAAGAGGTGAACATGATCTGCTCCTTTGAGAGAGTCAAGGCTAGGCGAGGGGGAGATTTGGGTAAGTTGGCGGGTCTCTGGAAAGACTGGCTTTCTGTCGCACACGAGGAGCATGGCCCACTCTCACAACTCACTATCACCCCTTAATCACCCAGGTCTCTTTACCTATTCTTCCGATCACTATATACTAGCGTTTACCCCTTATTGGATTCCAGATTTTTACCTGCTGTTACTCACTGCACTATCAACAGAGCTGTCCTTGTTTTTTGTTTATGTATATGATTGATTGTTTTTATTTTGTGATTATCCACAGTTTTTTTTATTTCTATTGTAACCCCTCCCCCTTTTCTCTATCAATTGAAAAATAAAGAATATATATTTAAAAAAATCCAGCGTGCAAAACAAAGAGAATAAAACCAATTGATTTCAATGGGTTTATTCTCACTTCTCTTTTTTGCCCACAGGGGTGCAAAAAAATAGCACCTGCTTAGAAAGTCTAATAGAGGTCTATGGGAGGTGCACAAATAATTGAGTATATTTTGGAATACGCTTGTGTGTCTCTGCCCTTGGGGCAATTTCACATGGACATATTTGCGCATGTATTGCGCAGATTTTGTGCACGCAATGCGCAAAGAATAGTATTCATTGTAATCAAATGGCCCTGTGTTGCAAAAAGTACAGTACTATGGTATGCACAAACACGTGTTCAAATGTACAACCTTTTGCATGCGCAAATGTGTTGCACTGCAACAAGTGTATTTGTGCATACTTAAACATGACCATTGTTGGCTCCCAAACCAATCCTAAAATTGTCAATAAAGATGATATGGTTCCAGTCCTTAGCAGTTGAGGTTTCTCATTAGCAAGACCACTCTAAAAAAAGGCGACAGTGTTGGAGTGTTAATGGCAGGACAAGTAGTGCGTGCCATGACAATCAATATCCTTCTGCTAAGTGTCCGGAAATGGCCTGGGCAGAGACTGGGGTCTGTAATGACAATGTCACCTGTGTCTGGATGGTGGACAATGAAACTGTTGACCAAATGATCCTCTCCAGTGGTGGTCTCTCTGGGCCATCTGGGGCCTGTTCACCAAGTGTGAGTGCCTACTCCCAATACCTACTCATAGCTTGATCAGTATGGCCTAGCTGGCAAGCAGATCATCAAAATGACCATCATACTTCTCTCACACCAATGATTCACTCCGTCTCAGAGTTTGTTAGATGTGCAAAATGTCTTTGAGTGCCTCATAGAGGTGTGTCCAGAGGTCAAGGGTGTCTCATCAAGAAGTACACTACACAAATGTAGCCTTTTTATAGGGCAACGGGGAAGCACTTTTAGACCTCTGGTGACAAAACCCAGTGTCTAATCAGACCACAAGTGTAATCATTTATATATCTGCTTGAGACATAACTGCAAGCTTTGCAACAATTCAACATTTATATATATAGATATACGCACAATCATGTATGCAGGTCAATTACAAGAATCAGAAGCACAGTTCTATGTCTGCATGAAGATGATACATAATGTCTCTATAAAAGTAATGTTTTACTATGGTTGTCATGGTAACAAATGTTACATCTCTGAAAAGCATTGGAAAAATATTACAGTATAAATGAAGGCGGACAGAAAGATATTAAAATAAATGGAAAAGAATACAGATGTAGTGTAAAATATCTATCTATTATCTATCTATCTATCTATCTATCTATCTATCTATCTATCTATCTATCTATCTATCTATCTATCTCATATCTATCTATGTATCTCATATCTGTCTATCTATCTATATATCCCATATCTATCTATCTATATCATATCTATCTATATATCTCATATCTATCTATCTATCTATCTATCTATCTATCTATCTCATATCTATCTATCTATCTATCTATCTATCTATCTCATATCTATCTAACTATCTATCTATCTCATATCTTCTATCTATCTATCTATCTATCTATCTATCTATCTCATATCTATCTATCTATCTATCTATCTATCTATCTATCTATCTATCTATCTATCTATCTCATATCTATCTCATATCTATCTATCTATCTATCTATCTATCTATCTATCTATCTATCTATCTATCTATCTATCTCATATCTATCTATCTATCTATCTATCTATCTCCTATCTATCTATCTCATATCTATCTATCTATCTATCTATCTATCTATCTATCTATCTATCTATCTATCTATCTATCTATCTATCTATCTATCTATCTCATATCATCTATCTACCTATCTATCTACCTATCTATCTATCTCTCTATCTATCTGTCTCTCTGTCTCATATGTATCTATCTAATAGGTGATTACCCTGCCCATGTGAACTAGTGGTGCCTGTGCAAATACGCACAATATTTGCACAGGCACGCACAAAATACATTCGTTCTCTCTGCAAAAAAGTTGCACAAGAGTGAGCATGTTTTGGAATACACTTGTCTGCAGCCATCCTAATACGCACCAACATAGGACATGCTGTGCTTTTTTCACACGTGTTTGAAAACGTGGGTCTGAATGGCCCAATGTAAGGCAATGGGCTTTTAGCACTGCGTATCACGTGCGTAAAAAAAATGTGCGTAATACACAACCAAAGTACGCCTGTGTGAGTGAGCCCCTTAGTGAAACAGATATTACTTCCTAACCACTGATAGCCTTTTACCAACAGGGACTGAAACTGTGTCTTAAATGAACACTAACTTTTCATCAAATGTATACTCTTTTTATAGCTAAAGCGCTAGCAAACGTGCAACTCACTTTATTCACCTAAAATTATGTTTTTGTGCTGAAAAATCACTCTAAAGTGCTGGCCAATAGAGGTCTCACTTCTTTATATCATGATGTCCACTTCCTGTTGCCATGTGAAATCTGTCTCTGTTAGGCCGCCTGCAGACGAGCGGGTCGGATCCGGCAGCGAGAAATCTCGCCGCGCGATCCGACCCCAGAGCCTGCAGGGACGAGCGCGTACTCACCCGCACCTGGCGGCCCGGCTCTTTGATGTGCCGGCTGCCGCGCAGCCGGCGCATGCGCAGACCGGAGCCGGCGGCCAGGTGAGTGCGTGCTCCGCACAAAATTAGAACATGCCGCGGTTTGTTTGCCGCGCGAGATTTCGCGCGGCCAAACCGCGGCCGTCTGCATAGGAGTGCGTATTGTAATGCACTCCTATGCAGACTTTCAGCGGCGGAAATCCCGCGGGAAATCCCGCAGCGGGATTTCCGCTCGTCTGCAGGCGGCCTTAACAGAGATTTTAAGATAGATTGCAGGAAGTTTGGGTGAGGGTGAGACTCAAAGATGTGACTGCAGTTTCTAGTACATGTTTTATCTCTTCTTGGTGCTGCAATCACCTCAATACTGCTCAGTACTGCTAAATAATGTACTCTATACTGCTGCTGTTTTTTTTTTTTTAATTCAGAAAAGTTTTATTAAACAAACAAACAAGTGCAGAACATACCATATGCCGGGTATCTGTGAAACATGATTTTTAGCATATTGTGCGAACATAATAATAGAAAAAAATAAATAAACAAATGAAAGAATCTGTGTCTGTGTGATTCCTTTTAAACAAAAGCAATGCATGTAAAATTTACAAGACAGACAGGCAATGCACATGCAAGAAATCAGACAGCAAACCAATATAGTCTGCAATAGTGGCATACAACATAATAACAACAAAAAAAGCAGCAATAAATGAGTACGCAAACTCTTAGTTCAATAGCACACTAGTAATTATTAGGGAATTATAGTACCAGTGTTTCTGGTGGTGCAATGCGCCACACAGCTTTGCTACATGCATGTCACACACACAGCTGTGGTACATGCCACGCGTCTGACAGACATGACATGCGCATGGTACAAACACAGGTCTGCTACATTATATGCACGTGACAGACACAGCTTTGCCACAGTACATGGACATGCTACAAACTCAGCTCTGCTACATGACATGCGCGTCATAGACACAGTTGTGCTACATGACATACATCCATGCTGACTATAGACAGTACACGGACAACACATTAGACAAACAGCCACTCGCAGCTCTACTCTATTTATGCTGACTGCACACAGCTCTTTGATACAGTGATGAGCCCGTGGTCATGTGAACCCTGTCTCCACCCACACAGGTGATCAGATGATGGTAACATCATCACAGGTCCTGTACTTTCTGTTGGCTTACCCAGTATACAGTACTACCAAACTCCAGAATGGCTCCTCCCACAGCAGTGACATCACCACAGGTCTTTCAGCCCGCCGGATTTCTGTGGTGACGGTAGGTCAGTGTCTCCTGTCAGGACCGCCGAGTTGTATCTGGGGCTATGATGTCACTGGAAAGACGAGCAATGAAACTCTCTCTCTCACACACATACATACATACAAACAGACAAGTGGTCATTAGTAGTTTGATTTATTTAAACAAGGAAAACATTTGGAGACTAATAGTGTCCGGTACCCCACAGCCAGGGGCAACCAGCTACTGATAATGGCAGAGAAACAACAAGAGCACTCAAGTGTAGTTGCCTAAAAAAAAAACAACTGAATGACATACGTGTATGACCTGTCAAAATGTCAGAAACAGATATCCAACCCCATTAAGAACACGCAAAACTGAGTGAGAGCACACAAACCAGTTCTGGCAGTTGATGCTATACGTGGAGGAGTGTTACCGCTCTCCACCTTACTACTGTACAGCTGGCAGCCACTGGCAGATTCAGCTCGAGTGGGGTGGCTGCTAGCCCCACCCCCTTCAGACCAGTACCCGTCCGAGAGATATAGTGGCAAAGTGGAGACTGGCCAAACACCAGGTGAATTCTCCTCCGACAATCTTAGAAACAGCCAATGTGGAGTGCACTGAGGGAAGCAACACCAAAGAAGAGGAGGCTTTTGAAAGTACATTGATAACTGGGGGCCAAAGAGGCAATGCTAGATGTGGAACAGCCAGAAGATCGCTGGGAAAAAGGACCCTGCACCGCATGGGAGGAGAGGGAACCTCCCTCCCTACATGGGACTCAGTGCCAGGAGACACTAACAGTACCATGGATCCAAGCAGGGATAGAGACACAGCTGCCAGATATGTGAGGCTGGTTTCCAGCAACTTAGCGTGCGCACTCTTGACGGACAATAACGGTATGACTGATATGGACTAGGGCATACCTCCCTATAAGGGACTATGTTATATGGGGATGGTGATATTATAGTTACAGCAGCTGGGTTAGTAAGGGCTGCTATGCAGCAAGCAATGTTATGTGTGTAGTAGTGAACAATTGAAAAAATAAAGAATTTTTGTACCAGGGTGGCAAGCCACTTTACAGAGGTGCTATGCACCAAGGAGAAGTTACGATAGATAAAAGCAAGGATTCACATTCTGTGCAATTGTATTTGATGTACTGTAGCACGTACGATGTATTGAGGCCGGGATAATAATGTAGTGCCGCGCACCTCTGGAAATAAATTATGCAGTACTATGATAAAGAAGGAGAGTTACAAGAGTGACTGAAGTGCCTTGCCAGACCGAGATTGGAACACATTGATATTGTGAGATTCCGGGTGAACTTTCATAACATTAAAGTGTAAGGAACACTCCTATAGAGCAAAGTCATCTGCATAGTGCCAGATTAGTAATGTTATTTGTGTAAAAAATCTGGCTTCCGTCTCTGTAAGTTGCTACGCCATCCTGAACCTGTCTCGCGCCACCACCCGTGACACCACACAACGTAGTATTTATCTGGCACACCACAATTAAGGTAAATAGGTTTTTTATAAAGCTGGTAGGAATTCCTACTGCCAATGCATTGTGTGAGGGAGGAGATGACATCATTCATCCAGTTGCGTGCCACTACTCATTTGGCCTGAAAGAGTATCTCGTGGAACAACTGCTGTTGAGTGGGGGGCAGCTTAAGGAGATCAAAACAGCTTCACAAGCTGGACTTACGAGTGAGCGGGATGGGAACTCCCATATGATTGATTAAAAATTGAATGATTTGCTCACACAATCCTTGTATATAATAGTACTTCATACACACTTTAGGATGGCACAACATTTGTATTTCTTCAGCAATCTTGAAGTAGTTAAAAAAGATTGCATATCTAAGGTCTTACCCCAAAGCCTGTGTGCTACACTGTTCCGAACCACCCTAATGAGATAATGCAATACAACTGAGTATCGGGGACTGTCATCCCTGTTCTGCATGGTTTACCACAATAGCTTAGCTCTATTTGATTGACAAATGAAAGACAACAGCCAAGAGTTAATTTTCATGAATATAGATTGCAGGCAATAACTGTGAGCCTGTTGGACAACATACAAAATCATAGGCAACAAAATCATCTTGAGATTGACACTTGCTACGACTGACAATGGCAGTCTTGTCCAAGGCTGCATCTTATTGATGTAGGGATATATAATGTGCCTCACCCAGATATATTGGGTGAGGCACACTATATTCAGGGTCTAAAATGCTACCACTAACAATAGGGACAGGGCTGCCTGATCAAGAGGTTTGCAGAAGGGATCCAGGGGTATGATGAGAGATTTAGCTAGACTATTCGCCAAACCAATCTATTAGGTTAAGAGCCTTTGTAAAGAGGGACCAGGGTCCATCAGGTACAAAATTAGGTCATCTATATACAGACCTACGTGTTCTTCCAAGCTATGCTTATGTAGGCTTTCTGTGTAAGGCCTGTTTCATATGTACTGCAAAATCTCATGATTTTGTAGTGATGTGACATCACTACAAAAAGCATGTATATGAAGCCCATGCTTTCCTATGGGTTCTTTCAGGCTACAAAACATGACTCATGTGAAAGAACCCATTGGAAACTATGGACTTCACATACATGCGTTTTGTAGCGATGTTTCATCGTTACAAAACTGTGTGATTTTGTAACCCATGTGAAGCAGGCCTTTGGTTACAGTCTATGGGAGACATCATAGCAGCTAGCCTACACCCACCAGGTCAGATGAAAGTGAGAATTAGAGAAACAGGCTTTAGAGGGGAAAACTGGTGACAAATACAGGGTACACGTCAAATAATGACCAGAAATAGCAGTATTCCTCATGCACACATACATGGCAGCTTTTTCTGAAACATTACAGATGTTTTATTCCATAATGATAGCAGAATTAATGCTTTAGGAATATTTTGGGTGTTTCAAATCTTAGAAAATAACAGAAGACTGGAGTACTCTTTGAACGGAATGACCACACTCGTTCTCCTACTGTAATCAACTAAGTTCTTTGTTTATTCCATTAACCTGCAGAAGTATGTATACAAAGACATTTGCAACAAGGCTTAAGCTTCATTTCCACTGAGAAATTTGGGCCCGCGCGGATTCTCCATGCAGAATTCCAAAGCGGGTCCCTCCTTTCCCGCAGACATGAGGCCTGAAAATAGATTTTACTTACCTGTCTGGATGCTGCGGGTTCCCATCCGTCACGGCCAGATTTTCTTTTTTTCTGCCCGACGGATGTGCTCAGCACGCCGGCAGCGTGCCGCGCACATGCGCCGTGCACTCTTTTTTTTTTTAACTCCTGCTCTCCCGCGGCAGAGCAGAAATTCAGCTGTGGGTGTACCGCGGATCCGGAGGGCTTCCATAGGTTTCAATGGAAGCCCACGGGAGCCGTCTGTGCGGGGAACCCGCAGAAAATGGAGCACGCTGCGGGTGATTTCCCGCTCGCGCGATCCGCGCGGCAGGGAAAAATGACATCCGCAGGTATTTGCCTACCTGCGGGTGTCCAACACATCCCTATGGGCGCGGATAACGCGTGCAGGACACGCTCGGATTTGCTAAATAGAATTGCCCAGTGGACATGAGGCCTTAGAACACGCCTCATTTGTAATAATTATTATTTATTACAATTCATTTATCATTTGTTATTAAAACTAAAGAGAAATTATGTCTTAATTGTCAGGCAAACTTTTTACAGGCCGATTGGCATTATGCCTCATGAGATCTCTGTTAAACAGCCTTTCCATGGAGAACAGCTGCTGATATTATCCAAGGTTCCATAGTTTATTCCTTTTGTCATCAATAGAATTCCAGAGCTGCAGTGAAGACTGTCCCTTACATATGGGAAACCATAGGAAGGAGGGAGTAGATGTGAGGATGGACTTTGGCAAAATAAAAGTGATGTGAGCAGATTTTGGCTTTTATATGCCAAAGCATAACAATAGTATCTGAAAAATATCTTGAATAATTCTCATAAACCACCCTCCAAATCCTATGAACCAATTTAAAATCTGCCATTGCCGCCCCTACCTTCCCTTCCCACTTTCCAAATTAAGCAGAAGAAATGAAGCTGTATTTACAACTATGGTGGTTTAAAAGCCTGTATCACTGGACATATAGCACCATAAATATACCTACATTGGAAATGTGACACCCTTTGAGCAAATTTGTTATTAATTTGATTCTGTTTACATCATAATTATCCCTCTTTTTTCAATCTACCTAGCTTTCCTGAGGTACTTTCACTCTGGTTTTCACATAGCACAGGACTTGCCTCTCCCAGAACTTATTGTTACACCCTCCATTTCTAATTTTTGCTAGCAGTGCAAGGGGCAAACCCATTACATACTTTCTTTTCTTACATCATCTAGCTCCATCCGTTTGAGTCTGGCTAATTTGTTTGAGCTGATTTTCCACATTTGAAATCTAATAGCCTAGCAGAACATATCTCATGTGTAACACACGCAGACGCCCTTCACCCTCACACACAAAAATAACAGATCCACAGTATTTATGGTCAGAATTACGAGAACAAGGATTTTACTCTAAATCACATATTTTCAATTCACATTGCACAGACCACTTCTAAATCACTTTCTTTCCTCAGCTTTCTTTCTACATTTTGCACAAACACTTGCTAAGACACTTTAATTCACTTCATTCATTTTTTCAGTGTGATCTGCAATCTAACATTTCACTTTTGCAAGCCACCAATACAATATACTTTCTGCTGTCTAATTCACTCTTATCTCGGAAGCCGCATTGTATTAAATTACTTCTCTTTCACATAAGAATGACAGTCTTATTATTACACTAGTGTCTAAACATTATCCAATCTCTTATTCACAGTTTCACAGTCAAAACACTGCATTTAACCACAATTAACTCAATATGTTGCACAGGTCTATTCAATTTAAGCAAGCAGAGTATAGTTCTCCAGTGAAACACCACTAGGTTAAGCTCTTCTCTCTCCCTTAGGAATGTGTGGGAGTGTCTTGTACACATCCATCCATAGAAACTTTTTGACTCTTTACACATATAAGCTTTTTCAGCACTGCTATATCTAGAATTGCTCAAGCAGTCGGCTGAATTCATGCCAGCTCTTTTTAACATTGTTTGACATTCTTTTAACTGCATTTTTAAGTTTTTCCTCAACCAGCTGCTTTGCAGTCTTCTGGGCAAAACCTTCATTCCCATTACCTTTGTGAGTTCTCCTTTGTACAAAGAAAAGTTTCAGTGTAAGGCCTCGGTCAGACGACTGTTTTTTGCTGCGATTTGCGGATGCGCATGCGATCTGCACATATATAGAACCATTGCTTCGCAATGGGATGGGGCTCATGGCCGCTTTTTATGCGGATGTCCGATAAATTATAGGACACCAGGAATCGCCTATCTGCGTTCTGCGATTCCTTGTGTTCTATTTATGCGCTCAATGGGGCCGGCGGCAGCAGCGCCGACCCCATTGAAAACATATACTATAAAGATCATTCTCCTCTGCCACAGCTGTAACAGCTGTGGCAGAGAAGAATGATGTTCGCCCATTGAATTCAATGGAGCCAGCAATACAGCAGGCTCCATTGAAAGCAATGGGCTGCCGGCGAGCGCAGGATGAATTTTCGGGAAGGGCTTAAAAATATAAGCCCTTCCCTGAAAAACATCCAAAAATGTATTAAAAAAAAAAAAAATTATACTCACCTTGTCCCTGCAGACGGAGTTTAGCAGCGGCCGGCCGGCCGGCAGTTCTCTTGAACTGCTCTGTGTAGTATTCAGCAGGCGGGGATTTAAAATCCCTGCCTGCTGAATGGGCTGCCTTTGATTGGTCACAGCCCTCACCAATCAGAGGCAGCTCTCACTCACCCATTCATGAATTCATGAATGGTTGAGTGAGTGCTGCCTCTGATTGGCTGAGCGCAAGGACCAATCAGGGGCAGCTCTCAGCTATTGAATGACAGCTGAGAGCTGCCCCTGATTGGTCCCTGTGCTCAGCCAATCAGAGGCAGCACTCACTCACCCATTCATGAATTCATGAATGGGTGAGTGAGGAGTGAGAGCTGCCTCTGATTGGTGAGGGCTGTGACCAATCAGAGGCAGCCCATTCAGCAGGCCCCCGCCTGCTGAATTCTACACAGAGCAGCTCAGGAGAACTGCCGGCCGGCCGCAGCTGAACTCCGGCTGCAGGGACAAGGTGAGTATATATATATTTTTTTATTTTTACACATTTTTGGATGTTTTTCAGGGAAGGGCTTATATTTTTAAGCCCTTCCCGAAAATTCACGCCGCGCTCGCCGGCAGCCCATTGCATTCAATGGAGCCAGCTGTATTGCCGGCTCCATTGAATTTCAATGGGTTGGACAACGCTCCTTTGATCGGGCCTGTTTCGCCGAAAATGCTGCTAGCTGCAGATTTTTCAGCGAATCGTCGGCCCGGTCACGCGATTTGCGGATGCGCATCCGTCATGCGATTCGCAAATCGCGGCAAAAAACGGTCGTCTGACCAAGGCCTAAGTCAGCTTCAGGTGGGGTAAGCTTCTTTATGTACATTACTTTTAAAACATGACAGACATGACAACCTCCAAAGTGCCAGACATGTTTCAGCTGTAAACCAGCCTTTTTCAAAGCAGTGAAAAAGGCTGGTTTACAGCCGAAACATGTCTGGCACTTTGGAGAATGTCATGTCTCTGTTTTAAAAGTAATGTAAATAAAGAAAATTACCCCATGTAAAGCCGACTTACACTGAACCTTTTTTTGCACATTGCTTGCCCTGCTGAAGCTGGAGGCTTAAGTCTGAGGATTTGCATCAGGCAGTTGGAGGTCCCGTTTGAGAAGGTTAGCCAAACAAACTTTCTTTTTCCTCTTTGTAACTTACCATAGACTTATCTCTCAATTTTCTGACACAGTTCCTAAGTTCTGTCTGATCGCAAGTGAATAAGCTTATAAATATATCCATGCCAGCAGATGCCTCAATACTAGAGATGAGCAAGCACCAAAATGCTCGGGTGCTCGTTATTCGGGACGAACTTTTCGCGATGCTCGAGGGTTCGTTTCGAGTAACGAACCCCATTGAAGTCAATGGGCGACCCGAGCATTTTTGTATTTCGCCGATGCTCGCTAAGGTTTCCTTGTGTGAGAATCTGGGCAATTCAAGAAAGTGATGGGAACGACACAGCAACGAATAGGGCAGGCGAGGGGCTACATGTTGGGCTGCATCTCAAGTTCACAGGTCCCACTATTAAGCCACAATAGCGGCAAGAGTGCCCCCCCCCTCCCAAAAACTTTTACTTCTGAAAAGCCCTCATTAGCATGGCATACTTTAGCTAAGCACCACACTACCTCCAACAAAGCACAATCACTGCCTGCATGACACTCCACTGCCACTTCTCTTGTGTTACATGCTGCCCAACCGCCCCCCCTCCCCCCCACAGCGCACACCAAAGTGTCCCTGCGCAGCCTTCAGCTGCCCTAATGCCTCACCACCCTCATGTCTATTTAGAAGTGCGTCTGCCGTGAGGAGGAACCGCAGGCACACACTGCAGAGGTTGGCACGGCTAGGCAGCGACCCTCTTTAAAAGGGGCGGGGCGATAGCCCACAATGCTGTACAGAAGCAATGAGAAATAGAATCCTGTGCCACCGCCATCAGGAGCTGCACACGTGGGCATAGCAATGGGGAACCTATGTGCCACACACTATTCATTCTGTCAAGGTGTCTGCATGCCCCAGTCAGACCGCGGTTTTTAATTCATAGACACAGGCAGGTACAACTCCCTATTGTGAAGTCCCTGTGGACCGACAGCATGGGTGGCTCCCTGGAACCCACCGGCGGTACATAAAAATATCCCATTGCAGTGCCCAACACAGCTGAGGTAGTAATGTCGTGCTTAATGCAGGTGGGCTTCGGCCCACACTGCATGCCCCAGTCTGACTGGGGTTCTTTACAAGTGGAAACAGATGCATTTATAATTCCCTGTGGACCCACAGCAGGGGTGGGTGCCAGGAAGCCACCGGCGGTACATAGAAATATCCCATTGCATTGCCCAACACAGCTGAGGTAGTAATGTCGTGCTTAATGCAGGTGGGCTTTGGCCCACACTGCATGCCCCAGTCTGACTGGGGTTCTTTACAAGTGGAAACAGATGCATTTATAATTCCCTGTGGACCCACAGCAGGGGTGGGTGCCAGGAAGCCACCGGCGGTACATAGAAATATCCCATTGCATTGCCCAACACAGCTGAGGTAGTAATGTCGTGCTTAATGCAGGTGGGCTTCGGCCCACATTGCATGCCCCAGTCAGACTGGGGTTCTTTACAAGTGGACACAGATGCATTTATAATTCCCTGTGGACCCACAGCAGGGGTGGGTGCCAGGAAGCCACCGGCGGTACATAGAAATATCCCATTGCATTGCCCAACACAGCTGCGGTAGTAATGTCGTGCTTAAGGGCGCCCACCCACTGGCGATTTTTTTTTCTTTGCGTTTTGCGTTTTTTCTCAAGAGCAATTAGAATTGAATGTACTCCTGTCCACTGGCGTTTTTTTTTGCGTTGCGTTGCGTTTTTTAACATAGGAACTGTCAGTTGCATATGTGTCCTTATTTTTCTCCTAATGCACCCATGAAAGTCAATGGAAATTAATGGAAAAGCCGCGAAAACGCCGCGAAAACGCTGCGTTTTTCACGCACGAAAATCACAAACGCCAGTGGGTGGGCGCCCTAATGCAGGTGGGCTTCGGCCCACACTGCATGCCCCAGTCTGACTGGGGTTCTTTACAAGTGGACAGATGTAGGTTAAACTCCGTGTGCACCTACAGCATGGGTGGCTCCCTGGAACCCACCGGCGATACAGAAAAATATCTCATTGCATTGCCCAACACAGCGGATGTAACGTCAGCTGTAATGCAGGTGGGCTAAAAATTCATTTGATTACACTGTAGGCGAGGGCCCACAAAAATTGCTGTATCAACAGTACTAATGTACATCCAAAAAATTGGCCATGGCCAACCAAGAGGGCAGGTGAAACCCATTAATCGCTTTGGTTAATGTGGCTTAAGTGGTAACTAGGCCTGGAGGCAGCCCAGTTTAACGAAAAATTGGTTCAAGTTAAAGTTTCAACGCTTTTAAGAGCATTGAAACATATAAAAATTGTTTAGAAAAATTAGATGAGTGAGCCTTGTGGCCCTAAGAAAAATTGCCCGTTCAGCGTGATTACGTGAGGTTTCAGGAGGAGGAGCAGGAGGAGGAGGAATATTAGACACAGATTGATGAAGCAGAAATGTCCCCGTTTTGGATGGTGAGAGAGAACGATGCTTCCATCCGCGGGTGCAGCCTACGTATTGCTTACGTATCGCTGCTGTCCGCTGGTGGAGAAGAGAAGTCTGGGGAAATCCAGGCTTTGTTCATCTTGATGAGTGTAAGCCTGTCGGCACTGTCGGTTGACAGGTGGGTACGCTTATCCGTGATGATTCCCCCAGCCACACTAAACACACTCTCTGACAAGACGCTAGCCGCAGGACAAGCAAGCACCTCCAGGGCATACAGCGCGAGTTCAGGCCACGTGTCCAGCTTCGACACCGAGTAGTTGTAGGGGGCAGAGGCGTCACGGAGGACGGTCGTGCGATCGGCTACGTACTCCCTCACCATCCTTTTACACTGCTCCCGCCGACTCAGCCTTGACTGGGGAGCGGTGACACAGTCTTGCTGGGGAGCCATAAAGCTGGCAAAGGCCTTGGAGAATGTTCCCCTGCCTGCGCTGTACATGCTGCCTGATCTCTGCGCCTCCCCTGCTACCTGGCCCTTGGAACTGCGCCTTCTGCCACTAGCGCTGTCGGATGGGAAGTTTACCATCAGTTTGTCCACCAGCGCCCTGTGGTATAGCATCATTCTCGAACCCCTTTCCTCTTCGGGAATGAGAGTGCAAAGGCTCTCCTTATACCGTGGATCGAGCAGTGTGTACACCCAGTAATCCGTAGTGGCCAGAATGCGTGTAACGCGAGGGTCACGAGAAAGGCATCCTAACATGAAGTCAGCCATGTGTGCCAGGGTACCTGTATGCAACACATGGCTGTCCTCACTAGGAAGATCACTTTCAGGATCCTCCTCCTCCTCCTCTTCCTCCTCCTCAGGCCATACACGCTGAAAGGATGACAGCCCAGCAGCATGTGTACCCTCACCAGTGGGCCAAGCTGTCTCTTCCCCCTCCTCCTCATCCTCCTCATCCTCCTCCTCCTCCTCCTCAACGCGCTGAGATATAGACAGGCGGGTGCTCTGACTATCCAGCGGCATACTGTCTTCCCCCGGCTCTGTTTCCGAGCGCAAAGCGTCTGCCTTTATGCTTTGCAGGGAACTTCTCAAGATGCATAGCAGAGGAATGGTGAGCGCTAATGATTGCAGCATCGCCGCTCACCACCTGGGTAGACTCCTCAAATTTTCCAAGGACCTGGCAGATGGCTGCCAACCAGGGCCACTCTTCTGTAAATAATTGAGGAGGCTGACTCCCACTGCGCCGCGCAAGTTGGAGTTGGTATTCCACTATAGCTCTACGCTGCTCATAGAGTCTGGCCAACATGTGGAGCGTAGAGTTCCACTGTGTGGGCACGTCGCACAGGAGTCGGTGCACTGGCAGATTAAACCTATGTTGCAGTGTCCGCAGGGTGGCAGCGTGCATGTGGGATTTGCGGAAATGTGCGCAGAGCTGGCGCACCTTTCCGAGCAGGTATGACAAGTGGGGGTAGCTTTTCAGAAAGCGCTGAACCACCAAATTAAACACATGGGCCAGGCATGGCACGTGCGTGAGGCTGCCGAGCTGCAGAGCTGCCACCAGCTTACGGCCGTTGTCACACACGACCATGCCCGGTTGGAGGCTCAGCGGCGCAAGCCAGTGGTCGGTCTGCTCTGTCAGACCCTGCAGCAGTTCGTGGGCCGTGTGCCTCTTCTCTCCTAAGCTGAGTAGTTTCAGCACGGCCTGCTGACGCTTGCCCACCGCTGTGCTGCCACGCCGCGTGACACCGACTGCTGGCGACGTGCTGCTGACACATCTTGATTGCGAGACAGAGGTTGCGTTGGAGGAGGAGGAGGAGGAAGGTGCTTTAGTGGAGGAAGCATACACCGCCGCAGATACCACCACCGAGCTGTGGCCCGCAATTCTGGGGGTGGGTAGGACGTGAGCGGTCCCAGGCTCTGACTCTGTCCCAGCCTCCACTAAATTCACCCAATGTGCCGTCAGGGAGATATAGTGGCCCTGCCCGCCTGTGCTTGTCCACGTGTCCGTTGTTAAGTGGACCTTGGGAGTAACCGCGTTGGTGAGGGCGCGTACAATGTTGCGGGAGACGTGGTCGTGCAGGGCTGGGACGGCACATCGGGAAAAGTAGTGGCGACTGGGAACCGAGTAGCGCGGGGCAGCCGCCGCCATCATGCTTTTGAAAGCCTCCGTTTCCACAAGCCTATACGGCAGCATCTCTAGGCTGATCAATTTTGCAATGTGCACGTTTAACGCTTGAGCGTGCGGGTGCGTGGCGTCGTACTTGCGCTTGCGCTCAAACTGTGGCACTAGCGACGTCTGGACGCTGCGCTGAGAGACATTGCTGGATGGGGCCGAGGACAGCGGAGGTGAGGGTGTGGGTGCAGGCCAGGAGACGGTAGTGCCTGTGTCCTCAGAGGGGGGTTGGATCTCAGTGGCAGGTTGGGGCACAGGGGGAGAGGCAGTGGTGCAAACCGGAGGCGGTGAACGGGCATCGTCCCACCTTGTGGGGTGCTTGGCCATCATATGCCTGCGCATGCTGTTGGTGGTGCCTCCCCAGCTGATCTTGGCGCGACAAAGGTTGCACACCACTGTTCGTCGGTCGTCAGGCGTCTCTGTGAAAAACTGCCACACCGTAGAGCACCTTGACCTGTGCAGGGTGGCATGGCGCGAGGGGGCGCTTTGGGAAACAGTTGGTGGATTATTCGGTCTGGCCCTGCCTCTACCCCTGGCCACCGCACTGGCTCGGCCTGTGCCCACACCCTCACTTGGCCCTCCGCGTCCTCGGCCGCGTCCACGTCCTCTAGGCCTACCCCTACCCCTCAGCATGCTGTATTACCAGTGATTTGATTTCCCAGGCAGGAAATAAATTGGCACAAGCCTGCAGGCCAAATATAATTTTTTCGCTTTTTTGCAAAGGGAAGGCCCCACTGCGTATATTCAATGAACAATACGTTTAATAACTGTGGTGTGGCCCTGAAAAAGTGTCACACAACTTTAGTGTAGCAGAGTTATTAACTCTGGCAGAGCAGGTATTTGCCAGTCAGGAAAGACAATGGCGCAAGCCTGCAGTAAACCGTAGCTGGTTGCGTCTGATTTTTGTACGTTGTCCACGCAGCACACACGTACACGGAGACCTTAGGACTGACACAGGCAGGCCAAATATAATTTCTTTTCCTTTTTTGCAAAGTGAAGGACCCACTGCGTATATTCAATGAACAATAACTTTTAGAACTGTAGTGTGGCCCTGAAAAAGTGACACACAACTTTAGTGTAGCAGAGTTATTAACTCTAGCAGAGCAGGTATTTGCCAGTCAGGAAAGACAATGGCGCAAGCCTGCAGTAAACCGTAGCTGGTTGCGTCTGATTTTTGTACGTTGTCCACGCAGCACACACGTACACGAAGACCTTAGGACTGACACAGGCAGGCCAAATATAATTTCTTTTCCTTTTTTGCAAAGGGAAGGACCCACTGCGTATATTCAATGAACAATAACTGTGTTGTGGCCCTGTCTACACAATTCTGTCCCTGTAGTATCAATGGAGGGTGCAATGCTCTGCACAGACGATTTTTAGAAGAAAAAAAAATGCAACACTGCTAACAGCAGCCAGCACAGTACTGCACACGGTTAAATTTGGCCCTAGAAAGGACCGTTGAGGTTCTTGAAGGCTACACTCACTCCTAACACTCTCCCTGCCTATGCACCACTTCTGTCCCTAATGCCGGGTGCAATGCTCTGCACTGCCGATTTTGAGAAAAAAAAAAAAACACTGCTAGCAGCAGCCTGCACACAGGTAGATGTGGCCCTAAGAAGGACCTTTGGGGTTCTTGAAGCCTACACTGACTCCTAACGCTCTCCCTACAGCAGCACCAGCACGATAGTACTTTCCCTCAGCTAACTCACAAGGCATGTGTGGCGAGCCGCGGGAGGGGCCGACTTTTATACTCGGGTGACATCTGATCTTCCCAGCCACTCACTGCAGGGGGGTGGTATAGGGCTTGAATGTCACAGGGGGAAGTTGTAATGCCTTCCCTGTCTTTCAATTGGCCAGAAAAGCGCGCTAACGTCTCAGAGAGGAAACTGAAAGTAACCAGAACACCGCGTGGTGCTCGTTACGAGTAACGAGCATCCCGAACACCCTAATATTCGCACGAATATCAAGCTCGGACGAGTACGTTCGCTCATCTCTACTCAATACTACACCCCTGGCAGTATTCCAGGAAATGAGTGGTTAGGTGGACTGTTCTCAAACTAGCAATAACTTGTCCAAATCACCAAAACCACAAACAGCAATGCTACAGTTATAAGTAGTGCAATTTTCAATTCTAATCCCATTCCTTAGTGTTTAAGCATTAAACCAATCTGCCTTACACATTACACACATCTCTGAGGCTGGCAGAACCTCCTTTCTCAGTGTATCTGACAAGCAACAAATTCGAACTCTGAGGCAGAGAAATGTTACTATCACCCTTTGCAAAAATCATGCATTGCAAAGACAACAGGCTTTTTAACTATTTGTAAAATCAACCATATAACAAAGATTTATTATTTATTAAACCATTTCCTCTCAGATTCATTCAGTGCTACTGTAGCATTCTAATTTAGGCCTCCTTCACATGGGCGACAAAGTTGTAGGATTTTGTAGGGTTGTGAAGCCCATGCTTTCCTATGGGTTCCTTCACACATGCGATGTTTTGTAGCATGCAACAACCCGACACAAAAACCTTGCAGGTGCGACGATATGCCCGCGACTCGTGAGGTTTTGTAGCCCATGTTTCCGTCTGGAGCCTTCCTCTCTGTTGCATCGCATGAAAACGCGGTTTTCGTGCGATGCCATGCAACTTTGACAGTAGCAAATGCTACTGTCAAACCATTAATCTAAGCCCTAACTGCAAAGAAAAAAATACACATACATCACCTTAGACGCGCTGTCAGCGCAGCCGCATATTCTCCCTGGGTCTCGGCACTGATCTTCTTCTCTTCCGGCCGGGGATTCAAAAATGCCCGCCTCCTGGATACGCTGGCTGTGATTGTCTGACGCTTAGCCAATCCCAGCAAGTGCTTGATAAATGGCATTGATTGAACCAATCACAGCCATTCACTGAGCACTGGCTGTGATTGGCTAAGCATCAGCCAATCATAGCCAGCGCTTTCCTTTTCAATCCCCGGCCAGAAAATGAAGAAGAAGATCAGTGCCAGGACACGGAGAGAAACTGCAGCGGCACACCGGACAGCGCGGGAGAGGTGATGTATACTTTTTTTTCCCTTTAGTTACAGCTTATTTTCGGTGTAGGGCTTATATTTCAAGCCCCCCCCCCCCCCGAAAATCCTCACGTTATGCTACAAAGTTGCGCAACTTTTTAGTGTCACATGCGACTTTGTAGTGCTACAAAATCACAGTATTACCGCGAGAAGACACAGCGATATTGCACGGTGCAGTGATGCGATATCGCTGCGATTTTCTCGCGGCAATGCCGTGTCGCCCATGTGAAGGAGGCCTTCCTCTCTTATCCCAGGACTATATATGACAATATAAATTTTAACACAAGAGTACATGCATAGACTCTCTGGTGTAAATCATGCACATTTAGCGTCAAGACAAATGACACTCACAAATGCTCTTTTATGACCGGTTCACCACTTAAAAAAGAAGACAAACAGAAGTTCCTTATTATTCTCATATCTCTTTCATGCAACAATCGTTCAACTACACCCAAAATACTTCTATTTGGTCCTTTTTTTTGTAAATTCTTTTTTTATTAAAAGTATCATTAACAGATATAATACATTTTTCTTTGTATAATACAAATGTATACAAAAGCATTTTTCATACGCAGAGCAATTGAATAAACTCAACATTTTTTAATTTAACTCAAGGTAAAGAAGAGACTAAGGGAAAACTGACCGGGAGGGAAAGGTGGGAGGGATGTGTAGGAAGGGGGGTGGATAGGGTAGACTGGGGTTGGGGGTAGGTGAGGGGTAGGGAAGGTAAGGGCAAATTGGAGATTTAACTCCAAAAAAAACTGTTCGGTCCTTTTGACACGGGTCGCAAAGCACAACAGTAAATGCCCTTCTGCCACCCGCACATATGGGCAATCACAGCCTCAGGGGAAGACAGACAATTTTGTAAAAAATACCTTTTATTTGCAGAGCAATCTGTCTGCCTTTCCCAGAAAAGAAAAGGTCACTGGATTCTTTACTGGGGTCTGGAGTGAGAGCTGGTCACATTATCTGACTCAAGTCACCAATAAATAGTGAAATTAAATAGAGATGAGCGAGCGTTCTCGGAAAAGCACTACTCGCTCGAGTAATTTGCTTTATACGAGTATCGCTGTGCTCGTCCCTGAAGATTCGGGTGCCGGCACAGAGCGGGGAGCTGCAGGGGAGAGCGGGGAGGAACGGAGGTAAGATCTTTCTCTCCCTCTCTCCCGCCCGCTCTCCCCTGCTCCCCGCTGCGACTCACCTGTCAGCCGCAGCGGCTCCCGAATCTTCAGGGACGAGCACAGCGATACTCGGATAAAGCAAATTACTCGAGCGAGTAGTGCTTTTCCGAGTACGCTCGCTCATCTCTAAAATTAAAGCTTTAGGTATATTTTGGGTTTTTCTAACCTTAAAAAGGTTTCAAACCTTTATTCCATTAACCTGTGGAAGTATATATACAAAGACATTTGCAATGAGGCTTAGAACATGCCTCACTTGTAATAATTATACTTTAATACAATTCATTTATTATCATTGGCTATTAAACATAAACCAGAGAGATGACATCTTAGTTGTCAGGCAGACTTTTTACAGGCCAATTAGCACTATGCCTCAACTTTTATTAATCTTATTTTGCAGTAGACTGGGAAAAAAAGAAATTCAGCCATAGTTTTCAGAATTTTATCTTTACAGCAATCCTTCTACAGTATAAGTAATGGGATAACATTATTCTCTGGGTCAGCATGATTCCGGTGATATCAAGTTTATACAGTTTTTTTATGTTTTGCTATTTTTGTACACTAAAAACACTTTAAGATTTGCTTTTGTGTAGCTGCATTCCAAGAGCCATAACATTTTTATTTTTCCATTGATGGATCTTTATGAGGCTTTGTGTTTTGCACGATGAGCTCTAGTCTTCATGTATCCCATTTTTGGGAGCATATAACATTGTGTTTCAAAAGTATTTATTAAAACTTTCATTTTCAAAATTGGTTTCAAACCTATCTTTAATGTACAAAATTAGTTGTCCATTTCTAGGACATCAAATGCTGTATAAAGTACCTTGTATATTATTTGAGTTATATAATAGAAAATATATAGAGACATTTAAAGGGATTTTTCAGCCAGTGCTGGCTGTTATTGCCAGGCCACTCCAGGGTCGGAACGGAAATTGCTGCTCCAACGCCTGTGTAGTGGGCGGGATTCGTAATGGCAGGTGTAGCTCTCATTGAAATCAATGGGAGCTGTGCTTGTAACTGCAGGTGCAGCTCCCATTGATTGCCACTACACAGGGGTCAGAGCCGCAGCTTCCACTCCAACCCCTGAAAGCTGGCACTGCCTAGAAACCACTAGGTAGTTACCAGGTAGAAAAAGGTTTCAAGAATCAAAAACCAAAGCACCCTATATTTGTTAGTCAACTAGAAATAATATATGGACCTGTAGTGGAATAAAATTTGCAGTCACCCCAGAATACAATGATTACTGAACATCCAGGCTCTCCAAATATTTTTAAACTTTGGGAGTGTAAAGGTGTTGCATGCGAAAATTTATATATTTCGGATTTTTAATGGAATTTAATATGAGCCAATGTTGATCAATGATCAATGCCAGGGACGGAGTTTTTGTGACCATGTATCAAAAACAACAAAGGTAATAGCTGGAACACGGAATCACAGTATTGTTGAATAGAAGAGCAGCTCCACAACATGTGTAGCAAGGTTTCCCTGTTGCCACATTTTCTCCAACAATCAGCCTTACAGTTGTCGTACATTTGGGCCAGGCGAACAGGTGTATAATATCATCACAGTGTAATTTCAGTGTAGATGGGCCAGCTGGAAGCATGTGACTGCTGCAGCCAATCAGAGGCTGCAGTGTCATGTTCCCAAATTTCTGGAATGATGGTGGCCAGGATATGAGCACTGATGCTATGGCATTTGATTGGCCACATGCTTCCACCCAGCCTGAATACCAGATGCCAACGCCAGCTGTCAGCTGCATGCCAGGGCCCCAGGTAAAGTGAGTATGCTCACTGTGGGACAGAGTTTAGTTTTAATGAAAAAAAAAAACATTTTAATGTCAGAATAATGTCCTCTACATATAACAATATTAAATGAGTGCAGCCCCCAATCTATATACATTTATTTGAAGTATTTTCTCTAAGGGCCTGAGCTAATAATGTTTCTAATGGTAGTAAAAAAATCAGCGGGGCTTATGGACACCATTGGTAAATGCCCAGGCTGAGAGATTTGAATACAGCATCTCAAAAAGTCGTAGACAGTTGTAGTAGACGTTTTTCAGTCCACGTGGGCCTCGTGATTTACCAGTTGGTAGAAAGTTGATAGTTATAAGTGTTTCTGCTACTGTTGTTGGAGAATTAAGGACTTCCAAAAGAGTAGGTAGATGGATATTTTGCAAAAACATTTGAATATGGTGCGTTGCATGTGGGCACATGAGTCATCTTTCAATTTATATAGAGCTCAGTGGTAGTCTCTAAAACTATTTGCTATATTTGTTTGATTAGTTAGTCTTCCTTTATTGATCTGGCATAGCAGATATAGGATCCGAGACTTAGGATTCTGGCCTTTAAGACGAAATGTATTATTTGTGAATAATATTGGGCTCTAACTCTTTGCAATTTTATTTCGTAATTCTGGAGTAAGTAGCGTCAGTTTCTGCCTACATTGAAAAAGCTCCTCTGCCTGTTGTGGTCTTTGTGCTGACTTGTTTTGTGCTTCAAGAGTCTTAATTCTGTCTATCAGCTCATCTGAAAGTTTAGTTCTTTCTTTTTTCACATAGTGCCATAACCAAATAAACAAGCCCCTTATATATGCTTTATAAGCATTCCATAGAATCTAGGGATATATTTTGGGGATGCATAAAGATTGAAATTGTCCTTTACATTTCTTTCCACGTAACTGCTATATGTCACATGAGATAACAACAAATCATTGATTCTCCATAAATATGTTGGAGCATGGTTATATTGTTCTGCTAGAGTCAGGGAGATTGCCGCATGATCAAAACAAATGATTGTCGACTCTTTGGAAAGTAATAATATATATTTATCGACTATAATCATGTCAATCCATGAATAACTATTTTGTACAATTTGAATAAAAAGAGTAGTCTTTCATTGAACTGTGCATTGCTCTCCATACATCAAAAGTTCCTCTTTCCACCAAATGTCACCTAAGGATTGAACATGCTTACGTAAACTGAAGGTTGTATTTATGCTAGCATCTGGGACTGCATTAAAATTGTCACATATAATAAGTTTATCTTACCTACATTTAGAAAGAATGCTTACAATTTCATGAGTAATATTCC
Source organism: Eleutherodactylus coqui (assembly GCF_035609145.1). Classification (NCBI taxonomy): domain Eukaryota; kingdom Metazoa; phylum Chordata; class Amphibia; order Anura; family Eleutherodactylidae; genus Eleutherodactylus; species Eleutherodactylus coqui. Next base: position 41,391,716 of record NC_089839.1, read on the forward strand.
TTTGTTTTTTGTTTGGGGCATAAATTGAGGCTATTATCTAGATGGTATTATTTATAGGACAGACTATTATAACATCTCTACCCTGTGTATCTATTTTTTCCTGAATAAATTGAAATGCTATAGAATTTCTTATCATAATCATGAGTCACCTGGATGAGGAAGTGAAATGGGATTGAAATATTATGGAGTAGTTTGGATGTTTTACGTGGGAAGCATCCTTTGAGACTATGCATATCTCCTGCACACAAGAAAAATCTGGCAATAGCAAATTTACATTTGTCCACATAAATTCCTGTTTTTGAGGGCTGTTTAACCCCTTTAACATTTAATGCTATTACTTTAATCACCATAATTGACAAAAGATAATTGGAGCATACTTAAGTAGCTTTTCATGCATTCAAGGTTGTACGGAACTGCCATTATAGGAGCGCCTGCTAAATGCCAAGTAGGCCAAGAAAAATACCTTGAATATGACAAGAAAAAAAGGGAGAAAGAAATAGAAAAATATAACAGTAACTGCAAACAGCTCTTCGTGTAACTGTGAGTGAAGAAGTAAATGTAACAGCTTCCCGAGTTGAATATCAAATTTGGAGGTCTACGTTTTCAGGTGTTTCTGAATTTTTAGTATTCCAGTTGTACACACCAGCAGGATAGGCTTGTCGTTCAATGCTAAACTTGTTTATGGGGTTTTGCAACACGCTATCATGATATGAGACTGTTTCATAGGGAGTTGATCCCGTCTTCGAGGGATTTAATGACAAAGTTGATGCTATTGTAGATAATCAGAAGACATACAGGAAATCCCCATTTGTATGTAATTTTGTTGTCCCTGAGCCTTGTAGTGACAGGGAGCAGCTGTTGGCTTTGTACAAGAGTTGCCAAGGATACATCTGCATATAGAGACAATGATTGGTATGACGCAAGTAGTGAGCCTCTTTTCACGGCAGCCTCCATCAGTTTTTCTTCTACATGTAAGAAGTGGACCTGTGCCAGAAGATCTCTTGCTATATGATCCGTGTTTATGGTGACAAAGTCTATGTGCTCTGTCTATTATGAAATCCTGAAAGGGCAATAATGCTTTTATAAGGTCTTGAAGGCCAATACAGTTTCTGAAATCCCACTGAATTTAACTGTTAGGTTGTGCTAATGGGACATGTAGTGCTATAATTTCTAGCAGCACAAGCCCATAAGTGTGGAACGATATTGAGCTGGCTGGGTGTGGTGATCTCCTGCTAGCCAATCCCCTGGGTCTTTGCTGAAATATGTACCCAGCTCTTGTCAGTGTCTGTTTGGTGTCCAGGGTGAGCAGTCCTGTTATTTCTGTGTTGTAGCTTGTGGTGTGACTTGTGTCCTGTTATCTGTGTCTGGTGCTGCTGGATCATGTATCCTTGTCCCTTGCAGCTTGTAGTGTGTTTGGTGTGTATTGGTTCATGTCCGGTTGTACGGTTGTTTTCCGTCAGTTTTGTGTCAGTATGTTCTGCTGAGTTTGTTTGCCATTTCTGCACTAGGCTGTCCCTTAGGGTCCTATAGTAGACGTGTCTTGCTAGTCTAGGGACCACAAGACATGAGGAGCCTTGTCGTGGCTTTGCAGCTTAAGTTCATTGGCCAATGTACGAACCAATACCTGGTACGTTTATAGCTATATCATCTGCTTATGTGTATAGGTATGCATGGCGAGTGTGTGTCATTTGTTGGTTCCTGTTTGTGTCTTTTGCCAGTACGTCCAGTCTGAGTCCATTTCCTGGCACTGTTCTGGTGGTCCCTAACCTCTGTTTGGGCACGTTCATGTGGGCATTGTGCTTATTCGCTCACACAAACATAACATTAACATGCTAATAACATTGTTATAGCATGACCTATCCTCCAAGGCAGCCACTTTGGCTCTAAGGCAGTTAAGCTCTGATTTCATATACCTTGGTATAGTGTGCGTCAATTAGATTATTATGTGATGTTGCAAATTCTGCCATTTTAGGGTGCGTTGACATGAGCGTGTTTTTGTGCGTGCATATGCACGCACAAAAACACGCTTCTATTTGCAACAATGCATTTCCTATGGTGTGTTCACATGTCCGTGCTTTACAGGCGTGTGCCTGCAAAGATAGGACATGTGTGCACCATAGGGAATGCACGCATTGTTTGCAATGGAGCCGCGGCTGCTGCTGGCGGCTCCATTGAAAACAATGGTCTGCCGGCACCCTTGCATTCTTTTTCAGGGAAGGGCTTTACATATAAGCTCTTCTCTGAAAAAGAAAGATTTTAGTGTAAAAAAAAAAAATATACTTACCTGTCTATTGAAAACACTGGACGCAGCTGCATACACGCATCTTTTTGCTCGTACCTAGGTGCGCACGTATGTACGCACCTAAGTATGAACAAAAACACGATCATGTGAACTAACCCTGAGTCTCTACATATTTCATTGTGTTCTGTGCCACAGTAATGGCTATATTAATAAGCAGAATAATTTGAGAAAATTAGTTTGTATGGAAATTTGCAGAGCTTTTAACATAGCTTTCATGGAGATATAAGTAATATATGCAGCAGTTACAGGAATATCATCCAAAATATCCACCGTATGAGAACATGTAGCATTAGGAGATGGTGGATCACTCACCCTTGCACAAGATTTCCCCTTAGAAGACTGCAGTTTCTGCTTTTGCTTTGCTGGGTGGGCAGAGGAAGAAGAGACCACAGCTGCCATGTGGCCTTGTAGATGATGAAGACCATGCTATTGTGGAAGCTCCCGCGTGGCCTCTGCGGGTTTCCTCCTGGTCTTTGGGTGAATTAGCAGGCAAGGATGTTTACCTTAGATGAGAGGCCCCTCCAACAGATATAATAGAACTGTTCCACAGGCGGTGTTGCTGTTGAGCTTCTCTGTCAACTTCCTGCCCTGCCGTCTTGGTTCTGTCCAGGCAATTGAAAAAAGTAAAAAATTTATTAGTTTCTCTAACCTTCTCCATGGCATCCTGGGTGGTAAGGCAGCAAGTGAAGGCCAAGTAGCTATAAATTTGGTGCAGTAAAGTTTCTGTAGGGCCATGGGGTTTAGGAGTTCTGCACTCAAGCAGCCATCTACTTTGGCAGACAGGCCTCGCCCCAGCATGAAACATTTTGATCGTTTTTTATTATATTTCTTTATAGAGGCTAGCTTAACAAAATCTGCAATTCTGGTGTGTTTTTTCTTTTTTTTTCCTACAGCATTCACAGCATGATATACAGAATATGCTAAATTAATTCTACTGGTCAGAATGATTGCATCCATACCAAATTTACATGTTCTTTTTTTTTAATTTTTTCACATTTTTTTTTTAAATACAATTTTTCTACCACCACATTCAAAGACCTTTAACATTATTTTTTTCAGACAACAGTGCTGTTTGAGGTTTGCTTTTTTAAGAATGAGTTATATTTTTCAATGGTACCATTTGATGATCTATATGACTTTTTGACTGCTTCCTGTTCAGTTTTTTGTGAGGCAAGATTTGCAAAATGAGCTATTTTTGGCATGTTTTTTTATTTTTAATTATTTTTACAACATGTACCCTCTAGGTAAAAAATGTTCTAACTTTTTTACGTAGGTCATTATGAATTCTGTGATCCCAAATTTGTGGTAACTTTTGTGGGGTATTTTTTTTCATTTCTTACATACGGAGAGGGGATGGGTGGGGTTTGGATATTTTATTTTTCCTATTTTTTACTGTTTTCTTTTGATTTTTTTAAACTTTTTATTATTGTTCCACTAAGGAACTTGAATATCATTACCTTTGATTGTCTTTAGAATACACTCTATACTTCCATAAAGCAATATTATATTGCCTATGAAGCTCACCAGTGGCTAAGCTTCATAGGCCACCATAGATGGCAGACCTGGAGGCCATCTTTCAAGCCTCCAAGTGCAATAGTATCCCTTCGAGACCCCCTACATCCGTCAGCCTTGCACATAATAAGGTTAAATTGACCGCTGCATGTAAATCGTTAAACAGCCCGGATCAGAGGTTTCATCCGACAGCCGAGCAACCGCTCCCCAAGGGCCAAGCTTCTGCGCAGCGCTGTGAAAAGGCTCATGCATCAGATTAAAGTCTCTTAATAACGATCATAAAAAGGCACACGGGCAGTTGTTAAGGGGTTAATCATGTTTTATTTTATCTTCCTGAATAAAAAAAGTACTAATCAAAGGGTCACCAAGACTGAGTGTTCAATGGATTTCTATAAATATTATGATGTCAAGTATCTAAAACATATTATACCAAAAGCTACAAAATACCTTAATATTCAATGCTAAAGCATTCCTAGATTTTAATGTAATTGGGTACAGTTGGGATGAAAGTTTTTGCAACTGTAGCTTATCATAACATCAGCATCACGTGAGCACCCATTGCATCAGCTAATCAAAATAGCTGCACCTCTTTGTGTGCTGGAATTAGCTATAATAAACTCCTTTACTGTTTTACTGCGGCATCATAGAAGATTGTATGGTAACCCTCCACCTACAAGGCGGTCTATCTACGATTGAAGCAAGAAATTTTAGATCACTGTTTGTGCAAAATTAAAAGTTCTGGGAGACCACTTGTAGCAGTGGAACAAGTGGGTCATGTTTGTAAGACCAACATGCACACCCCCGGGAAGTCAGCAACATGTGCAGGTTTAGAATTACAGATTCCACAACAGACTCTGTGATAAAGTTTGCAGGATTGTTTAAATATTTCCTCATAAGCTACAGTTAGCACAAAGTTCAATTAACAACAACAAAATCAAGCATCTATAATGATCAGGTGCTGGTTCGGAGCTTCTTATTGGGACGAGTGCGAGTGGGTAGCATAGTCAGGAGAAGCCATAGGTCGGTTCATGAGTAGTATCGGTTGCGGTACAAAGAAGCAGGCAGGTAGTGTAGTCAAGGTGAAGTCAGAAGTCAGTACACAGATAGTATTGGTTGTGGCACAAAGGGAAGGCAGGTAGCGTAGTCAGGGTAAAGCCAGAAGTCAATACATGGGTAGTATCAATTGCAGTACAGGCAGGTAGCATAGTTGGGGTGAAGCCACAGGTCAATACACAGATGCACCAATTGCATGAGGAGTACGTAGATAGAGGAGCTTGACTGCAGGCTGGGAGCACAATAATCATGCACTCAACTGGAGGAAGGGCCAGGCTTTTATAGTATGTCCAATCAAGGAAACAGGGTAGAGCCAAAGCAAGAACTGGATTAGGAACAAGGAGACAAGAACAAGGTCATGCATGGGAGTTAATCAAAGGGCTGGATATCTTCACAGGTAGAGCCACCACCTGGAGAACAATAGCTCCTGGGTTTGAGTCCCAACCCCTGTCATTCCTTCTTCATGGACATGCAACAGCAAAGTGAAGAAGATGATGCATTTGTTGAGTATTCACTAAATTTTAGTAATAGGTCCACCTTCCACAGTAGTAGAAAAGTCAACAACCATAATGTGCATATACAGGGAAAATAAAACCTGAGATAAATGGTTAAGCATGTGTGAGTTTAAGTGAAAATTAACATGTTTTGTGCTGTATCCTGTACAAAGGTATATGAGCCATTCTTATTTCAGGACAATATAGTGACTGAAAGAATTTACCTTAACATGTTAATTAAACAGCTGCTGCCTCAACAACCAGAAAAAAAGTGAAAATTCATTATCATCCAAGTTGGAGCTCCACCACATTGGAGATTCGAAATTGCTTGGGTCAAAATCTGCCTTGACATTGGATTGAATACTCAACAGACCCGTACCTGACACTGGCACATTGATCACCAAGTAATCCAGATCTAATGCTTTGTGATTTTTTTTCTTGTGGGAATTTATAAAAATTTTTGTTTTTCCATTTCCTGTAAGTGTAAAGAAGCTAAGGCAATGCCACTAGAGTTGAGCGAACGTACTCTGCTAAGCTTGATGCTCGTTCGAGTATTAGCGTACGCGAGGGTGCTCGTTACTCGAACGAGCATCACGCCGTGTTTAACCCCGCCCCAGTTTTTGGCTCCTCCCCGCTGTGATGTGCCTGTTTTGGCCCCTCCCCACCCTGACGCAGTGCGCGCGTCAATGGCTAATTTTTTGGGAGAGAGAGAGAGAGAAGAAAAAAAAAAGCTCAGGACCCGGCGCCCCACATACAAAAATGCTCGAGTCTCCCATTGTAAGCAATGGGGTTCGTTACTCGAGTAGAGCTTTCAAATTTTACGAAAATTTTGACTCGAATAACGCGGACCTGAGCACTTGGGTGCTCGCTCATCTCTCAATACCACACAAGAGCTGTGGCGGGCATTGTTGAAGACCTGATCCGGTGTAAATGCAGAGCGAACCTAACCAGTAGGATCCTGTTTCAGGGTTGAACTTTGCTAAAAGTTAAGTTTGACATGTACCCAAACCAAACTTGCCTACCCAAAACAGGGTTTTACTGGTTCAGTTCACTCAACACTAGTCCTGAACATTGTTTTATATGACTGTTCAAGACCCATAAAAGCCCCATATATCTGTCATGTGACAAAAGACTCACTTGAAGAATATTTGTAGGTAGGTCATAAAACCGTAAAGACATGTACTAACAAAATACAAGTATTTTGGCTATATCATAATACTTTGGTTTCTATAAAACATTGAAAGTGTTTATTTCTTTATAGTAACCTTGTATTTTTTTTACAAGACCTCCATTTATAGATTAAACAAAGTGCCGTAATTGCTGCACAAAATATTAATGCCCGAACAGATTTTATTTTTCTAGTTCAAAAGAATGATAATAATCACCAACCTGTTTGCACCATTGCCTCATGCGCGTTCTTTTGTCCCCGAGTAATACATGTCAGTTCCTTTATTGCTAATATTTATTAAATTGCAGTCTTTTGATATCTATTAAACTCAAGTGTTTCAGTCTATGGTAGTACACCTAGCGGCATGAACAGACAATTCTGTCCACATCATAATATGTACATCTTGGCGTGATCTAAAGAATAGGCAATTCAGGGTGTAATTTGATAAAATGTCTAGACCTGCTTAAAAGCTTGAGTGCATGATTTGTTTGAAAAGCCTTCAGTCCATTAAAGCCTGTAAGTATTATTTTCTATAATGTGACATGAATTGAAGTAGGGCACTACTTGTCAATCTTTTGTTATTTGTTGTACAACTTTGGAATTTGACTCACGCGATCTTGTAGACCGTAGAAATCAAAACACCATGCGTGATATGAAATATAATACAAAAGAATACGCTATTGGTAATTGTCTAAAAAGGGCACATTAATTACATGCTTAGCTGACTGGAAGAGGGTACAATGCAGAATAAGGGAGGAGGGAAGGTGTATAAAGTCCCTGAGCAAGAATTGTGACCTAAAGGGGGAAAAATAATTATGTACTTCCAGCTGTGATTTGAACTTTTTAAGATGGCTAGATAAACTATATTGGTTACATAGTAACATACTAACATAGTTCGTAAGGCTGAATGAAGACAATGCCCATCTAGTCCAGCCTGTTTAGCCTCCTGTTTTGTTGATCCAGAGGAAGGCAAAAAACCCCAAGAGCAGAAGCCAATTAGCCCTTTTGGGGAAAAAATTCCTTCCCGACTCCCTAATGGCAATCAGACTGTTCCCTGGATCAACCCCTAATAGTTCCTACCTGCCTGTATACCCGGAATAACAAATAACCTTAGATTTATAGCCTATAATATCCTTCCTCTCCAGGAAGACATCAAGTCCCCTTTTAAACTCCTCTATGGATTTTGCCATCACTACGTCCTCAGGCAGAGAGTTCCACAGTCTAACTGCTCTAACAGTAAAGAACCCTTTTCTATGTTGGTGATAAAACCTGCATTCTTCTAAGCGTAGCGGATGCCCTCTTGTTACCGTCGTAGTCCTGGGTATAAACAGATCCTGGGAGAGATCCTTGTATTGTCCCCTCATGTACTTATACATGGTTATTTGGTCGCCCCTTAACCTTCTTTTTTATAGAGTTAATAGTCCCAATTTTGATAGCCTCCCTGGGTATTCCAGTCCCGTCATTCCATGTACTAGCTTAGTCGCTCTTCTTTGAACCCCCTCCAATACCGTAACATCTTTCCTGAGCACCGGTGACCAGAACTGTACGCAGTATTCCATGTGGGGCCTGACTAGTGCCTTATATAATGGAAGGATAATGTTCTCGTCCTTCGCCCCTATACCTCTTTTAACCCCTTGAGTGGCGGGTTTCCTACCACCCTGTCGTGCCCACCAGGGCAGGTTTTTTAAAATGGTCTAATCATTGAATTTCAACTAATTTTGCAGTTGCGTCTCAAGAGCCATAACTTTTTCATTTTTCCATTGACATGGCCATATGAGGGCTTGTTTTTTGCGGGACAAGTTATGATTTTTTAAACAGGGGGGAGCAAAAAAAGAAATGGGGAAAAAAGAAAAAAAGGGGCCATGTCATTAAGGGGTTAAATAATGTATTAACTTCCTTCTCTGGGTCATTACGACGCATGGATACCACATGTGTGATTATATTTTTGATTTTTTTTTACAAAGTAAAGGGAGACAAGTGTTTTTATTATTTTTTTTATAATTTTTTAACTTTTTTTTTATTTTTATTTTTTTTTTTTTTCTTTTGTCCCTTTAGGGGACTTCCACAGGGACCCATCAGGACCCCTGATCACATTCCGGGGGGTCCGATGGTGACAGCCCTTTACATGCTGCAGTGACAGCCCTTTTACATGCTGCAGTCACTAGACAACAATTTAGAAAAAACCCCCGTGCTCCAGTGATCGGATAGGCGAAATGAGAAGGCAGAAGGAACTTACTTAGCAGGGGTGTCAGTGCAAATGACACCCCTGAAAATCCAGGTCAGCTCGTAGAAATAAGGCTTGTCCAGGTTATGACGTTTATAAAGGTTCTTTATTCACAGGGTGCAACGCGTTTCGGCTGAAACATCAGCCTTTATCAAGCATACAGGGTGGTAAAACATGGTTACATTTATAGTGAACATGACTGAATGAGTGGAGGCAGCGTCTGCTAGTTACCGCCCCTTTTGGGTCACGTGTGTGGTCACGTGGCTCGGGGGGTGGAGGATGATATAGGATGGTGAAAAAAAGGTGAAAAAAAGGAAATGACTGATGGCTAAATAGATCCCCTGGAGAAATGACAGAGGAACGCTGTATGAGAAGGGCTCTAGGAGGAGCAGGGGAGTCACTGCAAGAGAACGTTGGGTATCACATGACTGCTGGGGGGGGCGGGTGTTGGGCTGGAGAGTGACACAGCAGGGGCACATGACTAGTCATGTGCTCCGCAGGTCCTGTAGACACATATCAAGTAAACTGTGTCCGGACGTGGTAACGGCAGGGCTTCAGTGTGTGACTACGTCAGAGCTGGAGGAATGCAGGAGCTGTCAGCTGGTAGGCTTAGACAGCGCATTATGCAGTCTGTATGCACAGAGGATCTGACTTGTCTGGGAAAGGTGGATTAGGTGAGTAACATATGATGATGAGTTTAGACTATGCTTGGTTAAAAAATGTATGGGTTAGGCAGGAAAGCACTAATAGATAGGAGGTGTATTGTAGTGACAAACATGTTCTAGGATGACGGAGGGAGGGGGGGAGGGGCAGAGGGTGAGCCATGCTGCAAAAAATGTAATAAATAACAAAAAATGCTTAATAGAAATAAAGAAATATATATAAAATAGCATATTAAGGACTAATAAAAATATAAATGCTTATAAGTATAGATATTAAAAATGTATGTAAATACATATAGATAATTTAAGAGTTGTTATACATAAAACAAATAAGATATAAAAACTACAATGCATCAAGCAATGAATCCATAGAAATTTGCATAAAAAATAGTAGTATTGTTGCATAAAAGACTAAAGATGATACTAAAGCATGCAATTACTATAAATAATATACATCCTAGTGGTAGCATGAACATAGTGGGTACATATAGCTGGAGTGTTACACCAAACTTATATAGATAATTAGATGGTTGGTTGTTATTAGATTTGTTCTCAAATTTTTCTTCTCCTCAGATTCTTTTACTCTTAGATTTTTTCAAGGACCTCATTTAGGCCATGAGGATGTAACGTGTTAAAATGATATATATAAAACATCTCTTTGGCTTTTAGTCTAGAGAACTCACCCTTGGGGATTTGCTCAATAGGGGTGACTTTCAATAAAGAAGAATCAGAATTGTGGTGTAAAAAGAAATGTTTCGATAAACTATGTTTGAGAAAATTTTTATTAATATTGTGTCGATGGTGGTTGATGCGTGTGCGTAATGAGTTGATTGTCCGGCCAATGTATTTGTTCGGGCATGGGCACTCAATCAGATAAATCAGGTGCTCAGAGGCACAATTTAGATACTGTTTTATTTCAAAGGGGTTGTTCGGTTGCCCCACATCCACGTGTTTTCTCCTGTGGCAGATGTTCATACAGCATTTGCATCCTGAGGCTCCACACTTATAGGTCCCTTTTATGGTGGAAAAAAGTGTGGGATTGGTGTTTGCATTTCTATTTCTATTCTTGTTTCTTGGACATGATGGAGCTAGAATATTACCCAGTGTTTTATTCCGTTTGAAAATTAGGTTAGGGTTAGTGGCTAGGGTATCCATGATAAAAGGGTCGCTCTTTAAAATTTTCCAGTGTTTTTTAAGGATCTCTCTAAGGTCTTTTTGTTTAGAGTTATACCTTGTTATAAAACAAAGGTCGGGGGGATTGGTCGAATGTGTAGGTGTCCCCTTTTTGGTCGAGAGGGATCGTTCTTCCAATTTGGCTCTATTAAGGGAATGATCTAGGAGAGTTCTGGGGTATTTTTTCTCCTCAAATCTTTTATATAAAATTTTGGATTGTTCATCAAATGTCTCCATGGTTGAGTAATTTCTACGTATCCTCTTAAACTGGCTAAATGGTACATTTGTCTTCCACTGTTTTGCGTGGCAACTCCTAAAGTCCAGAAAGCTATTTGCGTCCACTTGTTTAAAATGGGTCTTTGTATGTAGGTTTCCTTCTTTGATATATATATCAAGATCCAAAAAAGTGATTTCCGTCGGGCTGAAGGTCCCAGTAAATTCTAGGCCACAGGTGTTCGTGTTTAGTGTGTGTAGAAATTGTTTGGCTTCTTCGATGTTGCCATTCCAGATGATAAAGATATCATCAATGAAGCGTTTGTAAAGGACCATTCGAGGGTCTTTGATCTGCTGCTCAAAGGCCCCCATGAAGAGGTTTGCATAACAGGGCGCACATTTTGTACCCATGGCGGTCCCCTTTACTTGCAGAAAGAAATGATTATTGTATTTAAAATAGTTGTTATGAAGGATAAATTCTAAACTGTCTAATATGAATTGTTTTTGTTTGGGTAGTAATAGAGTGTCATTTTTTAGGAATGATGCGATGGCTTGGACACCTAGAGAATGTGGGATACTGGAATACAGGGAGCAGACATCTAAAGTTATCAGGGTATAAGTGGTCTTCCATGTAAAGTTTTCTAGTAGTTGTAGTAAGTGAGAGGTGTCCTTTAGATATGCTGGTAGTTGAACCACAAATCTCTGCAATTGTCGATCAACATACTCTGAGAGGTTGCTGGTAAGGGAGCCTATACCCGCAATAATCGGTCTTCCTGGTGGTTTTTCTAGGCTCTTATGGATCTTCGGTAAGATATAAAAATAGGCCACATCTGGGTGAGAAGGAGATAGAAAATGTTTTTCGTCCTTAGTTATGCATTGATTGGCATAAGCCTCTTCAATCAAAAAATGCAGGTTTTTACAGAGGGTGGGGGTAGGGTCTTCTGTTAGTGTTTTGTATTGTTCTTTATCGTTCAGGATTCTGTTGGATTCTTCTTGGTAGTATTCTATATTCATTAATACAATTCCCCCCCCCTTATCTGCTTGTTTGATTACTAAATTATCGTTCTTGGTTAGTTTTTTAATGAGATTCCACTGTTTTCTGTTGAGGTTCCCCTCTTTCTTCGTTTCGTTGTGGTCTTTTTCAGTATTTTTCGTAAGGCGTCTGAAGTCTTCTAGAACTTTATTATAAAATGTGATAATGTATGGGCCTTTGGCATCTACCGGGTAAAAGTTACTGGGTAATTTTAAATTGGGTGACAGCCCTTTACATGCTGCAGTGACAGCCCTTTTACATGCTGCAGTCACATAGACTGCAGCATGTAAAGGGTTAACACAGCAGAGATCGGAGGTTTTCTCTGATCTCTGCTGTAAGAGCTAGTACCTAGCTGTCCTCTGACAGCTAACAACCAGCTCTCCCTGACACAGAGACCATCGGCTTGCTTCTAACAAGCCGATGGTCTCTATGGCAACCTGTAAACAAACCAGTGCATGAGATTGCCGGCATATCGGCAATATCTTCTGCTGGTTTTTCAAAGCCCTTGCTTTGTTCTCTGTGGGTCTGTGCAGGCAGAGCACAATGTCACAGCTTGTGGCATTGTGCTCTGCAGCTCCCATAGTGATACATAGCCCGGAAATCTTCCGGGCTATATCACTATCGGCAGTGGAGCTCGTCCCGGAAAATTTCCGGGCGTGCCACTCAAGGGGTTAATGCATCCCAAAACTTTATTTGCCTTTGCAGCAGCTGACTGGCATTGGTTACTCCAGTTTAGTCTACAGTCCACTAGTACCCCCAGGTCTTTTTCCATCTCACTTTTTCCTAGCAGCACCCCATTTAGTGTATATCGGTAACATCCATTTTTGCTGCCCATGTGCATAACCTTACATTTATCAACATTGAACTTCATTTGCCATTTTTCTTCCCAAGCCCCCAGCTTATCTAGGTCCGTTTGTAGCCGCACATTGTCCTCCGTTGCATTAATTATATTGTATAATTTTGTGTCATCTGCAAATATTGAAATGTTGCTGTAGGTAAAGGTAAAATAAAATAAAAAAAAATAATAAAAATCTTATTTGTATAGCGCCAACTTATTCTGCAGCGCTTTCAGATAATTTATTTATTACCCCCCCCCATGCATTGCCAAGCCAATATAGGTTTCTACATCCCTGAAAACCTTTGTCTTCATGTTACTCCACTTGATACCCTGCTCTTTTTTTCCTGGTGTATCCTTTGTAGACTTTAAGGTATGCATGGAATCATTGTCCTGTTGGAAAGTCGAGAGCTTCATAAACTTCAGCTTCCTCACAATAGGCATGACGTTTTCTCCTAGGATTCCTGATACTTGATTGCCCTCCATACAATGCAGGTTTTCAGTACCAGAAGAAGCAGAGCAGCCCCATAGCATCACCGAGCCATCACCATGCATGTATGCAGGGTGCTCTTTTCCGTGTATGCTTCATTCTTCCTCCCCCAGACATAGGCTTGAAATTTCTGGCTTTGTTTTATTGCTCCATAGAACAGAATCCAAAAAAATCAGACACTTATTTATATGGTTTTAAGCATAATGAATTCAACTTTTTTGGTGCCTTTGGGTCAGTAGAGGTGTACATCTTGGAGTTTGGGCATGAAGGTCTTCAGCGTTTAGTATATGACTCACTCTATAGAAGCCTCAGTGTCTGCTGCCACCAAATCTTGCTACAAGTCTTTTACAGTCACTGGAGGGTTGTTGACCGCTTGTCGCCTCTGGAATCTGGTAACACCCAGTGATAATTTTCCTTTTTCTGACACATCCAGATACTGTATCCAGTGCCCTTTTAACTTTGAATTCATGAATTGTGATTTCAACTGCATCTCTAAGAACATTCAGTGCCTTTGTTATCCTTTTGTATCCTTTTGCTTGTTCATGCAAGGCAATGATCCTTCTCTTAACTTTTTGAACTACCTTCTTGACTTCTAACATATTTCTAACATGTAGTCAAATGTCACAGTCAACAAAACCCTAGCTAGTACAGGTATTTGATCTGTTTTATCTCAAGCACACCTGATGCAGCTAATGAAACCCTAGATTAGTTGCATCAGGTATGCTTGAGTCAGCACTAGAGATGAGCGAGCAGACTCGATAAGGCAAACTACTCGAGCGAGTAGTGCCTTATTCGAGTACCTGCCCACTCCTCTCTAAAGATTCGGGTGCCAGCAGGGGTGGGGGGAGAGCAGGGAGGAATGCAGGGGAGATGTCTCTCTCCCCCCCACTCCCACCTGCTCACTGCCGCAACTCACCTGTCACCTGCGCCGGCAGCCGAATCTTTAGAGACGAGCGGGCAGGTACTCGAATAAGGCACTCCTCGCTCGAGTAGTTTGCCTTATCGAGCATGCTCGCTCATCTCTTGTCAGCACCTGATTTGTAAATGTGTACTCCTATCAGGGAATCTACTCAGAGAGTTGACCAGTTCTGAGATTGCATTAGTCATTTAAAGTAGCATTTTGGGCCGAGTGTAGAGAAACCACATCTTTATTAGTTGTGTTGACCTATTTAAATTGTTCTTATTTGTTTGTTTTTTTGCAAACAGCTAAAAATTTGCAACATTCGACAAATAAACCTAATTTACAATGGTGGCTGCATAATTTTGATGGCAACTGTATATATTTCTGTATCTGTCTTATACAAACTCATCATAGTCCAACAGTGACAGCGGGAAAGTTGAGCTGTTTCTGGACTGTTAAAAGTTAAGTGTAAAATTAAATAACAGCAGTTAACGAGTACAATCAATCGATCACTGAGCTCTGTTATTGGCTGCAGCTCCTGTATGTCCCTTAAACCGGACGGGACTCCGGCTGTCAGCAGAAACCGGAGTGGGGCACCGAGCACTATTGTGGGACACAGTTGGAGTGGGGAGAGGTGAGTATATGACTGTTATGTTAGTGCATGGGGAATGTGTTGTCCAGAGATGGTACAACTTGGACAACCCTCTTAGGCCTCATGTCTACGGGGACAATCAGGCCCGCTATGGATTCTCCTCCTGCCCCGCGGACATGAGCGCTGAAAATAGAAATTACTCACCTCTCGCCCGCTCCAGATCTTTCCTTCGCTGCGACTTCATCTTCTCTCCGTCGCGGCCGGATCTTCTTTCTTCGGCCCGGCGGATGCGCAGGGCACGTCGGTTGCGTGCCTCGTGCATGCGCCGGCCCAAAGAAAAAAGATCCGGCCGCGACGGAGAGAAGATGAAGCCGCGGTGAAGGGAAGATCCGGAGCAGGTGAGTAAATTCCGATTTTGGTCTCCCGCGGATCCGGACGGCTTCTATAGGCTTCAATAGAAGCCTGCGGGAGCCGTCCCCGAGGGAGACCCGCACGAAAATGGAGGATGGTCCAGATTTTTTCATGCTCCATTTTTTTTTATTCACTTTTATTGACCATCCGCGGGTATTTATCTACCCGCGGGTGGTCAATGCATCCCTATGGGATGCAGATCCGCGGGCAGGAGAAGAGTTAAAATCCACTGCGGATTTTAATTCTTCTTTTGCCCGTGGACATGAGGCCTTAAGGGAAGACATCGTTATAGATTAGAATGATCTTCTTCTAATGCCTCCACTTACTCATTGGCAAGGATAGGAATTATTGCAACCAATTTAGAGTCATTTCAGCTTTAATTCAGGGCTTATGGAGACACATAGAAATGTATAGTTAAATATAATAACAATTATAACGATGATGATGATAATAATAGCGGCACAAACAGAAGTAGAAAGAAGAGTTAAACGGATTTATCAATGTAGGCTTTAATATATTTCCACATACCGTGCGCTAAGTAACCAACCTGAACGTTATTACATCACATTTCCGTTCAGCTTAATGTGATCTTTTTGCTTTAATTACCTAACTCTTAAATGAAGGGGCCGTATTACCAGCACACATATCAGGATGATAAACATCAGCATTATAAAGGAGATTAATGATTCAATTTGCAATAAATTTCTTAGCAGTAAGAAACTTATTCCACCACACTCATTATGTCAAATATGTGTTTCAAAGGACCAACTGTGCAAAACTGGATTTCCCTGCGGTGCCCAGAATGGTTGGCCCCTATGGCTTTAATAATGTCACTGTTTCAATTTCCTTGCTAAAGCCATTTATTTTGATCTTTCTGCTAAGACTGCAACATTATGGCAGGCGTTTGGAAAGTTATCGTGTTAATCTACATTAGCGAAAGGACAAGAGGTGCTCACGACGGGAGGCGTTTAACCTTATTTGTGAAGTAAATGAATATAATTGTCACATTATTGTTTAGGCAAATCATTTCTTTCTAATTGTCAAAGAAATAACTCATCATCGGAGCATTCACTTACTCATTTGCTTTTTTTAATTGTGGTTCTGCTGCATTTCGACATTTCCTTTACCCTCTCTACTGATTTAATATTCACAATCATCTCAAACAATTTGTTTTTCTTTAAACGGGTAGAACACGTAGCATTTACTATGGCGGAGGGAAATTAATTGGTTTTTATATTGCTGGGGATTTAATTGAAAACAAGAGGATTTTTTTCCAACTGATTAGACTTTAATAAAGATGACACCTCGTTCTATTATTGCAGACCAAAGATACAGTAGCTAAAGCACTTCTCTGCTCTTAATCATGAGTGTCCTTATATCACCTATGTAAGAAAATAGATCACCCGCTCCTGCCCTAAATACTCTGACTACTGCTGCCCTGATGCACCCAATGCTGTGCCTGCTGTGCTTACTCACAATATTGTGCCCGCAGTGCTGCTCCGGTTGCTTCTAATGGTGTACCTGCTGTTTTTCTCAAAATTGTGACTGCTGCGTTGCTTCCATAATTGCACCTGCTGTCCTGACTCTGCATACTGTGCTGCCGACCCTTATATTCTGCCCGCTGCTGTACCCAAGAGCTCTCACACTAGGAGATAACTGTAAGTACCTGGCTACACTCATATCACTGCCTCTTTGAAAAAGTGTACAGCTGATCGATGTCTGTCACTTGCTGTAGCATTCAACTCTCTCTCTTAGAAGAAATGTGTCAAAATGATCTATTGTTTAACCCCTTAATGACATGGCCTATTTTGGCATTGAGGACCAAGCGATTTTTGGTATTTTTCCATCTCCATTTTTCAAAAGCCATAACTTTTTTATTTTTCCGTCGACGCGGCCGTATAAGGGCTTGTTTTTTGCGAGGCGAACTGTCAGTTTTATCAGTGCCACTTTTGGCTACATAGACTATATCGTAAAACTTTTATTATTTTTTTTATGATAACAGGGAGAGAAAACGCATCAATTCTGCCATAGATGTTTTTTTTTTTTTTACAGCGTTAATCATGCAGCATAAATGACACACAAATTTTTTTCTGCGGGTCGGTATGGTTACAACGATACCAAAATTCTTATTTTTTTTAGGTTTTTACACTTTTTTGCAATAAAAACCCTTTTTTTTGGAAATCTTTTTTTTTTCTCTATAGCTGCATTCAAAGTCCTGTAACTTTTTAATTTTTCTATGTACGGAGCTCTATAAGGGCTTATTTTTTGTGAGACGAGCTGTAGTTTTTGTTGGTTCCATTTTGGGGATTGTACGGCTTTTTTGATCACTTTTATTGCATTTTTTTGGGAGGCAAAATGCTAAAAATTAGCATTTTGCCTCTGTTTTTTAGCGTTTTTTGTTCCCCTTTTTGTCGTACAAAATAAAAAGTGTGTTCAACTTTTTGTACACATCGTTACGGACGCGGCAATACCCAATATGTGGGGTTTTAATTTTTTTTTTTACCCTTTTTTATGCTAATATTAGAAAAAGCATAAAAAAGGGGGTTTTTTACATTTTTTTTACATTTTTCTTTTCTTTTTTTTTACACTATTTGAGTCCCTCTGAGGGACTTGCAGCACTGTGCCTATGATCGCTGTCATAAGGCATGGCAGAGCTACTGCTCTCCCATGCCTTATCGCTTATACAGCGATCATAGGCATAGGCAATACAGGACGCCAGTGCCTGGTGTCCTGTTGCCATTGTGACAGGCCGGGCTCTCGCGATGACACCGGGAGTGCCGGCCGGAGACACAGAGGGAGTGCGGTCCCTCTGTGAACTCTTTCCCTGCCGCGATCTACTTAGATCGCGGTAGGGAAGGGGTTAACAGCGGGGGCGCATCTCCGATGCCCCCCGCTGTTGCAGCGGGACGCCGGCTGTGACTGACAGCCGGCTCCCGCTGCTGGATAGCGCGGGATCATATGTGATCTCGCGCTATCCCCAGGACGTACCGATACGTCCTGTTGCGGGAAGTACCAGGCTCCCAGGACGTACCGGTACGTCCTGGGGGGGCGGGAAGGGGTTAAAGGGTTTAAACTTTTGTTTAAAGGGTCTAAACTAAACTTTTTAAAAACTTCTGACATGTCATAAAGTTAAAGTCCCCTGGTGCAAGCTCTGAGTCATGAATGTCACCTAGGAGATGCCACATTGTGGCGTTTTCTTGGCCATTGCCTTCCCAAGTCATTTTGACTCTGTGTCGCACGAAGTTCAAACAAGAATACAAAAGCAAAAATGATGGTGTTAAGGGGTTAAAAGCACAATGCATAAAAATATCACTTCTCAAAATAATTATTTTTAATATACTTATCTAATAAAGAACAATTGTTGGTATGAGCTACTGTTCAATTCCTGCCCCAACAGAGGCTTGCCCGTAGCTCAGTGATTGTGCTTGCTCTGCTGTGCTGCCGCTAGGTATAATGTCCATCTACTAAAGGGTGATATATACCTAGCCTAACCAAATGCTTGAATTAAATCATCCAGAAGCTTAAGATACTGTAAATGTGGGGTCGACAAGCTATCACCATTTTTTCAGAAAAAGTGATAATGTGGTAAATGAGTCACAAGAAACTTATTAAACTTAACTTCATTATTCTGATAGGTTGGAAACAATATTTTCTTCTTAAATATCCATATGTTCTCCACTTTCCAAAAGGTCTTGTTTTGATCACCCCCGTTTCTTCTATTTTAAGGCTCTTCACAGATTCTAGTATTAAAAAAACAACCTTGCAAAACTACATTAATATTTGCAAGGAAAGCTTTTCCCTCAATTTCATCAAATAGGCACAAAAGGCCAAACTGATACACTGGAGGAGACTTACTAAGCCCCAGAATTCTGGCTTTATTTGAGAAATTCAATTTTTATGTTTTGGTGGCACAATAATTAGCCAAAACCAGGAGTAGAAAAAATTTTAAAAAATGTGAAGAGGTGTAAGGCCATGTTCACATGGGGCAGATTTGTCACTGATTTTCCAAGTGGATTGTCAATTAGCTGCAGCAAATTTGGGGTGCGGATTCCATCTCTTGAAATGAGGGGATGAATTCCACACAAAAGTCCACATTAGAATTTGCACCAAATGATGCCGATTTTGCGCTGTGAATTTGCTGTGGAATGTCTGTTGTGAATACTCCGCAGCAAATTCTGCCATTTGTGGACATAGCCTAACTTTTCCCTCTTTAGGGCTCAGTCACACGGGCGCCGATGCGCTCGTGTTACTGCATGAAGAAGACGGCCGCACTGCAGGTGCGGACGACTCTGCGCACCGCCGGAAGAAAGAACACATGACCGGCAATGGAGCCAGTCATGTGTTCTTTCTCCGCACCTGCAGTGCGGCTGTCTTATCCTGCAGTAACACGGGCGCATCTGCGCCCGGATGCGCCCCTGTGACTGAGCCCTTAGGATATACTTGGAAAGAGTATTAGATTTTCCGGTTACAACTCAACTTTTTTGCATTATACCTAAAAGATAAACTTCTGAGCCCTCATCTGGACACTAGGGCTATACTAGGTACATTTTCAGTGAACTGATCAAAGCTTAGAATTGAAAAAACTCTTCACAAAGTCTGGACAAAGATGTCTGCACCGCTTCCCTGACTACCTGATGCACACTATCTATTAGTATACATCATTAATATGACACTATACCTTCCTTGATTTACTAGTACTGCCCACATTAGCAAAACTGACTAGTTAGATCAGCATGTAGTGTCTTTGACTACTAATATATACTAATGCACAATGTGCATCAGGTAGTCAGAGAAGTGGTGTGGCCATCTTTGTTTCTCCAGGCCCGGAGGATCACTTTAAGCATAAGACGACGTGCATTTT
Source organism: Eleutherodactylus coqui (assembly GCF_035609145.1). Lineage (NCBI taxonomy): Eukaryota > Metazoa > Chordata > Amphibia > Anura > Eleutherodactylidae > Eleutherodactylus > Eleutherodactylus coqui. The sequence goes on from NC_089839.1 coordinate 41,411,640, forward strand.
TAACCAAAGTAATTTCTCATTATAATATGAAGCATATCTAAAGAAAAACTCACCCCCCTTGGTACTTTTAAAGGGACTTTGCATACATCATGGTATAGAGCAGGAGGAGCAGAGCTGATTGATATATAGTTTTATGGGGAAAGATTCAGTAGATCTAGTATTTTATTCATTTATATTTCTGCTCATTCTGAACTTGGAGATCCAGTGGGCGGTCCCAGAGTCGTAACTTGAAGCTTCTGGGCCCCAATGCAAAATCTGTAACAGGGCCCCCAACTATAATGCTTTATTCATACTACTGGGCTCCCTATATGGAGAAGAAAGGCCTTATGGGCCCCCTAAGGCTCCTGGGCCTGGATGCAACCGCATCCCCTGCATCCTGTATAGTTATGCCCCTGGGCGATCCTGCTTATTGATTGACAGCTGTCTTTGTATGCACAGTCATAGATAATTATCATTCACTGATAGGACAACCCATTGGACTCTTCAACTCAGAGTTAAGGCCTATTTAGACACAACAATTATCACTCAAAATTCACTCAAAAGCCGTCTTTTGAGTGATAATTATTGTGTCTAACTGCACTGACATTGTGCAGTTATCCTTAGCCCATAGATCTTTTTTTTGCAGCTGGGCAACAACCCGAAACATCCAGCCAATGTCTTTACCAACCACTTCAGCGTGAAGAAGAACAGAGAGCCCTGAAAGTGATGATATGATCCACACAGACATCATCTAGTCTGTCTGGGATTACAGGAAGAGACAGAGGGATTTGAGCAAGCCAACATCCACAGAAGATCTCTCCTTAGTTCTCCAAGATGAAAAAACCTCCCTGCCGAGTTCCTTCAAAAACTGTGTAGAAGTGTATCTAGAAGACTTGATACTGTTTTGAAGGCAAAGGGCGGTCACACTAAATAGTGATTTCATAGACGTCTCTTTTGTCCATTCATTTTGAATTTTGTTGATTGACAAAGAACAACTATTAACACTTCTATTTTGAAAGCATTCTTACTTTGCAACATTTTTTTCACATCTGCCTAAAACTTTTGTACAGTACTGTAGTTCAGCAAAAGTAATAGAGTACTTAATTCACTTAAAGGGGTAGTCTTATCACATGTGGTACATAACATGTGGTGAGCAGATTTCCATATGCAAGTTGAAAGGTTAAAGGAGATCTACCAGAATCACAAGGTATTTCCTATCCACACTGGAGCCCCCACCATCCCGAGAGTAGGGGTCCCCTGCCCTCTTCAATAAGGGCTTTACATCACGGTGGATGGAAAAGCAACCCCACAGTGATAGGCAGAAAGGGTTGCAGGTCACCTATTCTTGAGCTTTGTGGGGGTCTCAACAATGAGACCCCAACAATTATCAAGTTATTCCCTATCCTGTGGATATGAGATAACTGGTCATCCTGGTACAAGCTCTTTAAGAAGTTTTCCAGGCCTTTTCATATCTTGCCCTTTTATGAAGAGTAAGACTAGAGTTACACAGCAATATGTGTTGTGTGACATAAAGTCTCAGACAAATCATGTGAACATAAAATTTGTGCGACTTGTATGCAACATGTTGTCATAAAACTGTTTCAGAGTTGGAATTTGGCTGTTAAACAACACTTATATCACACACAGGTCACAGGCAAGTTGACTGCAATTTATACTGACGTCTATGTTAGAAAAGTCATATGTGAATTGTGACCTCCGACCACAACCCAGCCAATATAGATAATCTGGAAACCGAAAGAGCAAGTTTTATTTGGATCAGTTTCAGTGTTAAACCACATTAAAAAACAAGCAATTTGAGTGACTTCCAATGAGGAATGGTCATCACTCCAAGTCTAGCTGGGGCCAGAATTTTATACACTGCTAACCTTGTGGGATTTTCTCATGCAATGGTGTATAGGGTATACCAAGATTATAATGGTCAAGGAAAAGCATCCCGTGAAAGTGGATACTATAGGCGTATACAGCTTGTCAACAAAAGCGGTCAGAATAGTAACTAAAGAATCATTCTTACAAAAAGGCCATGCACAAAGACACTACAGTAGAATACAACATTGGTGCGCCAACTGATGGGTCCTAATGCACAACTCGTTGTTCCTTAGTACAGATGGGCTGTAACAGGATGATCAGTTCCGGCTCCATTGCTGTCTAAGAGCGGTACGGCGCCTAGTTGCACATGAACAGCTTTTCTTTCCTTCTCAGACCATTCAAACTCTACGCCTAGGTCAACCAGTTTGAAAAACACTGCGGTAAGATAGGTCCTGCCCTACTTATTTGCACATAGTATTGACTACATCCAGTAAAGATAGGGCAAGTCTTATCTTTTCCAAGATGTATATTCATGCCCAAGAAAAAAAAAGTAAGCACAAACGAAACCACTGAAATCAATGGTTTTGTTTTGTCTTGTTATGATTATCATGACCGCATACCAGGACTAAAACACCTTTGTCTGTTGAAGCCCTCAGAGAAACGAAAATTCAAGATTCCATTGGGAAAGCAGCACAATACTTGAATCACTAAGTAATGGAATGATGTGGCCTGGTCATATGAATCCAGACTTCTGTTGCACCATGCTGATAGGAGGGTCAGAATATGGTGCAAGCTGCATGGATCAGTAATTCGTTTTCTGTCAGTTTATCAGAACATGTGTATAGCTCCATCTAATTTGCGGAAACTGCAAGAAGCTTCCTGTCCACATGGGCCAATATTTCCACAGAATGATTTCGACATCTAGTGCAATCTATGTCACGATATATTGTTGCGGTTCTGAAGGCCATATTAGGTCCAATGTGCTATCAGATGAGGGTATCTAAAATTGTGGCCACTTTGTGTATATTTATCATGACAATGTCATCAATGCCAGGCCGGGCTTCCCTGTTCCAACTATAGAAAATTATTCTGAGGGTCTAGCCTCAATCACACAGAACATTTTAATAGCCTCATACGTTGGCTATCAGTGTACGGGGAGGGCACACCATCAATTGGTCTATTGCTTTTTCTTTTGCAAATCTACCCATAAGAGACAAACCCTAGTAGTAAGTGATGGTCTCCATTTCCATATTTCCACTTCAAAATGGGTTTATTTTTAAAGATGAGCGAACCTACTCGGCCACGCCCCTTTTTCACCCGAGTACCACGATTTTCGAGTACTTCCGTACTCGGGCGAAAAGATTCGGGGTGCACCGTGGGTGAGTGGGGGGTTGCAGCGGGGAGTGGGGGGGGGGGAGGGAGAGAGAGAGGGCTCCCCCCTGTTCCCCGCTGCTACCCCCCGCTCCGTCACGCCTCCCCCCGCCCCCCGGCGCCCCCCGAATCTTTTCACCTGAGTACTGAAGTACTCGAAAATCGCGGTGCTCGATCGAGTAATTACTCGAAAGGAGTACATTCGCTCATCTCTATTTATTTTCTTTTGTAGATTTTTTGATCCATTATTGTGTCTGAACCTGGGTCCAACCGGTGGATGCTCTGGCGCTCTGCTGAGCTAATGGAAACCTGAATGCCTAATAACCATTGAAGGATATCAACATTTTTTTTTTCAAAATACTGGATAACAGTTCAAGCTTGAAAATGTAATTTCTATGCCATTAGGTATATTACTGTCTAACATACTAATATAACTAATGGATAGTGTAAGCTGAGTGGAAATGTTTCTAGAGCTCTGGGAACATTTTCTTTTGCTGCAGTTATTGATTTTCAGCTTTACAAGCTTGTTACAGATATATTTAACCAGAAAAATACTTAATAATAACCAATACATGTTATCAAACCAGCATCCTGTAAATATACAAGACTTTTATTCAATACATTCCCATTTTGGGCTAAGCATTTCAACTTTTTACGGAGGAGAATTGCCTTTAAGGGCGCCCACCCACTGGCGATTTTTTTTCCCTGCGAAATTCGCAGCATTTTTTTCTCTGCAGGGGTCTATGGGACTTGTAATGTTAAAATCACGATCGCGCAAAATCGCGATTTCGAGGTAAATTGCGATTTTGCGCGATCGCGATTTTAACATTACAAGTCCCATAGACCCCTGCAGAGAAAAAAATGCTGCGAATTTCGCAGGGAAAAAAATCGCCAGTGGGTGGGCGCCCTTAAGGTGTTTTCTGGGCCAACACTATTGATGATCTGTACTCGGGATAGGTCATCGCTAGTTGCTTGCTGGGAACCTGCTGCTCGGGATCCCCAGCGATCATCTGATGGTCCAGCCAGCTGTCAGCGGTGGCTGGATGTTGTCAATGGGGTCGAAGGTGGAAGCATCATACCTTCACTCCCGCTGAAATCAGTGAGAATACTGCCTCTTATAACACGTCCGACCTTAGTGTCAGAGCAGGAAGTTCTAGAAATCTAATAGGATGCTGCAACAACTTTTGATTGCAATGGGAGTGAAGCCCTCTGTGATGGTTCTGTCTCCAACCTCAATGACAACGTCTGGCCATTATGCACTGATGGTGGGCCAGGTGATTAGTGGATTGCTGGGGGTGGGTTCCTGGCATTCAACTATTGATGATCTATCCTAAGGATAAGTCATCAATAGCGTTTGTCCAGAAAAACCCTTTAAGCACTGCCCATGCTTGCAATGTGCACATTGCTAAATAGGTAAACACATAAAACGCATATTAGCATACAATTAGGCCTCGTTCACACAATGGGCTCCTATAGAAGCATTCATATGTGCGGAATTTGAAGTGCAAAACAGTGCGCACCTAAAAAAGATTCCATTGACTCCCCTGAAAATCATCTCTGCAGGGGTTGCCTTCATCCCATTGCTTACAATGGGACCGCAGCAGCCTTAGGGCGCCCACCCACTGGCGTTTTTTTTCCCTGCGAAATTCGCAGCATTTTTTTCTCTGCAGGGGTCTATGGGACTTGTAATGTTAAAATCGCGATCGCGCAAAATCGCGATTTCGCGGTAAATTGCGATTTTGCGCGATCGCGATTTTAACATTACAAGTCCCATAGACCCCTGCAGAGAAAAAAATGCTGCGAATTTCGCAGGGAAAAAAATCGCCAGTGGGTGGGCGCCCTTATGCTGCACAAAATGCAGAAAAATAGAACAGGGCATTTTTTATTGCACGTGTTTATGAAATGTCCATGCAAAATGTGCTTTTGAGAATGCCACCATTGAGATCAATGGATTCTATTCTGTATGTTTAGTGCGCGCAGATTTTGCACGAGCAAATACCTGCACAAACCCAGTTGTGTGACTCTGCACTTAGTCATAGAAACTTAAAGGGAACCTGTCACATTCCCACAGCACCATAACACTGAGTTATAGTGCTGTTAGGGAACATGACAGGAAGCAGAGGATGTATTTTTATTCTCCCATGCTCCCGTGATTTAGTGCTGTCACCCGATAAAGTCAGTGCATGGCACAAAAATCCGTCTAGTTTCAGAGTCCCATGTGTGCACTCTCCTATACAAGTCTATGGGAGAGCACATGCATGGGACTTTGAAAAGAGACAGATTTTCGTGCCGTGCACCAACTTCACCAAGTGACAACGCTAGATTGCACGAGCAGGTGAGTATAAAAAATACATTCCCTAACAGCACCATAACTTAGTTGATGGTGCTGTGGGAAAGTTATAGGTGTTCTTTGACCCTTTCCAATCCACTGTCTGAGGTCTAAAGACATTATGATTTAAGGCTGTACAGCTCTGATGTTGGAAGATGTCCGTCTGGGTTCTCTTACTGTATATTGGCAGCCTCTCTGCTGTCAGAGCCTATCCAACGTGTCACCTCATGCAGTACTGGCTTTAGCCAACAGATAGCGCCCTTGTATAATGGCAGAAAAAGAGTAAGCCCCCTAGGAAAACCAGGATACAAATTGGATTGAAAAGGGTTAAAGACAAAAGTTCAAATCCAATTAAATTAGTTGACCTGTTTCATAGCAGTCAAAAACGATGTAGCATGCCAGGAGAAACTCGGAGGGTAGGAATCTGGGCAAAGAGAATCAGCAAGCTCCAGCACAGGCAGGTCTGGTTTAAACTCCATATTTATTCAAATGATTAAAAGCAGACACCATGCAAACCATCAGGAAGGTGTTCCGTGTTTTAGAAGTAAATTCCTTCTTCGCAGGATCTTCCTGGTGGTTTGCATCACATCTCTTTTCAAATGTTTGAATGAATCTGGAACTTTACAGCTGTGTTGGAGCTTGCTGTTTCTTTTTGTCCAGACTTAAAATATTTATACTAAAAAAAGTGTAAGCATTTTGACTATTTCCCCCCTTTTGTGCGGCTGTCCTTTTTGCTGTTTTTTCATTTCTTCCAACGTCTTTTCAAGAAATCATAACATTTTCATTTTTGCAGTGACATAGCTATATGAAATGGAAATAAAAAAAAAGTGGAGAGCGCCACAGGTCGATCCAATCCACACAAAATACGCTGTGTGGATGCGGTCACAAAGTGTCTTTTCCTCAGTGCTCCAATCCTTCAATATAAAGGAGAGCTGCAGATACAGGCTGGGGGGTCTAGAAGAAGAACTCCCCCAGATATAATAAAGAAAGAGAGAAAAAACAAACCGTCAGAAAAAAGAGATCCGCGCTCACAGGTAAAGTGCACTGAGGACAAATTCACGTGTAGACAGTGGTGAAATGAAACACTTACTTGGAAGGAGGGGGGTATGATGCACAAATGCCCCCTCCTCAGAGTGTCCACCACAAGGTATAGAGCTGAGCTCCAAGTAGCAAGATGATTCTCCAGTTGTTGAAATCAAATAAAACTTTTAATACGGCAACGCGTTTCGGTGCAGAATAAGGCACCTTTCTCAAGCCATTAACATATAAAACCAATATACAATGCAGATATTTATACACAATTAAGAAAAGACATACCCTTCCCATGTTCATCTGTGCTGTGTGTCCAGCGTTCCCCAGGCTGGGCGTGCACTGATGACGTCAGCGGCACCATGTGATTTGGTGGCCGTACTTTATATGTAGTGATAAAATGTCTAGGATGAGACTTAATTTGAGCTAAATCACGCTGAATGTCAGAGGGTGAAGTGGGATTTCTAGTAATATTTAAGTGCAATAATCTAGTTGCCGGACGGAGGGGGAGGAGCCTAATGATGCGTTCTGCATCATAGAGTTGCGTGTGGTTGTTAACATAATCACGCCGGCACGGCTTAAATCCCGAAGGATGGGGGGGAGCCCGATGACGCGTCCTGCTAACCTGAACAGTGCGCTGTTATTAACAAACTGCCGCTAGCATAGTCCGGTTGCCGGGCGGTGGAGGAGGGGCCCGATGACGTAATCTGCGTCATTGGGTCACATGATGTGATGCCGCCGGTATAGAGAGGATGCCGGGTGGTGACGGGAAAGTCTCCTGACGCGTAACGCGTCATGGTGTCGGATGGTGTAACCCTTAGACTGCCGGTGATGTAATACAACTTGCTGGCAGTGGAAGGGGAAAAGGAGGGGAGGGGGGAAGAAGAGATGGGAGGGAGAGGGAGCTTTACGACAAGGGCCATAGCGGCCAAAAAATGAAAGTGACTCCAAAAAGAGGAGCCACCATAGCTGTACTATTATTAAGGCAGTGCCAAGAAGCCAGGGAAAGGGGGGGGCAGATATAATACCAGGAATAATGATAATAATAGTGTAATGTTAGGACATTTACCTACACTCAAAATGAAAAAAATGAAAATTATAAGGACTGAAAAATGTACAGAAAAAAATGAGAAATAAATCTACCTATTATGTGTCATAAACTCTCTCTAAAAAATAAAAAGTGAGGGCGCTAAATACTTTAGATGTTTAAAAAGCAGGTGTTTGACATGAAGGTGCATCATGCATAATGATGCTAGGTGCTGCAGCGTACAGGGGCCTGACATAATGATGTGTAATTTTTGCGTCATCCCTAACATATAATACCATGCTGTATTCTAAATACGGGGGAACTTATGGTTGCCTCAGGCTACCCTTATACATTCAAAGTCAAGAGACAATGTGGCATAATGGCTGCTGTTGTATAGCCACTCACATAAATGGTGTCAAACACCTGCTTTTTAAACATCTAAAGTATTTAGCGCCCTCACTTTTTATTTTTTAGAGAGAGTTTATGACACATAATAGGTAGATTTATTTCTCATTTTTTTCTGTACATTTTTCAGTCCTTATAATTTTCATTTTTTTCATTTTGAGTGTAGGTAAATGTCCTAACATTACACTATTATTATCATTATTCCTGGTATTATATCTGCCCCCCCCTTTCCCTGGCTTCTTGGCACTGCCTTAATAATAGTACAGCTATGGTGGCTCCTCTTTTTGGAGTCACTTTCATTTTTTGGCCGCTATGGCCCTTGTCGTAAAGCTCCCTCTCCCTCCCATCTCTTCTTCCCCCCTCCCCTCCTTTTCCCCTTCCACTGCCAGCAAGTTGTATTACATCACCGGCAGTCTAAGGGTTACACCATCCGACACCATGACGCGTTACGCGTCAGGAGACTTTCCCGTCACCACCCGGCATCCTCTCTATACCGGCGGCATCACATCATGTGACCCAATGACGCAGATTACGTCATCGGGCCCCTCCTCCACCGCCCGGCAACCGGACTATGCTAGCGGCAGTTTGTTAATAACAGCGCACTGTTCAGGTTAGCAGGACGCGTCATCGGGCTCCCCCCCATCCTTCGGGATTTAAGCCGTGCCGGCGTGATTATGTTAACAACCACACGCAACTCTATGATGCAGAACGCATCATTAGGCTCCTCCCCCTCCGTCCGGCAACTAGATTATTGCACTTAAATATTACTAGAAATCCCACTTCACCCTCTGACATTCAGCGTGATTTAGCTCAAATTAAGTCTCATCCTAGACATTTTATCACTACATATAAAGTACGGCCACCAAATCACATGGTGCCGCTGACGTCATCAGTGCACGCCCAGCCTGGGGAACGCTGGACACACAGCACAGATGAACATGGGAAGGGTATGTCTTTTCTTAATTGTGTATAAATATCTGCATTGTATATTGGTTTTATATGTTAATGGCTTGAGAAAGGTGCCTTATTCTGCACCGAAACGCGTTGCCGTATTAAAAGTTTTATTTGATTTCAACAACTGGAGAATCATCTTGCTACTTGGAGCTCAGCTCTATACCTTGTGGTGGACACTCTGAGGAGGGGGCATTTGTGCATCATACCCCCCTCCTTCCAAGTAAGTGTTTCATTTCACCACTGTCTACACGTGAATTTGTCCTCAGTGCACTTTACCTGTGAGCGCGGATCTCTTTTTTCTGACGGTTTGTTTTTTCTCTCTTTCTTTATAGCTATATGAAGGCTTTTTAGCATTATGCGTTCTATCTTTCAATGGCACCATTTAACATACCATAGAATGTATTTGAAAGCTTTCAAAAAATAGTTTTGTGTGTTTACAGCATTTATGGTGCAGTAGTAAAAATGCAATGTTACCTTTATTCTGTGCATCAGAATGATTACACCAAATTTAATTTTTATTTAATGCTACTAAGACTTCTTTCACATGGGCGATGTTACAATGCTACAAATGCTACACGTATGTGAAGCCCATGCTTTCCTATCGGTTCCTTCTAGAGATGAGCGAGCACACTCGGATAAAGCAATTACGCGAGCGATCATCGCTCTCCTCAAGTAACTGCTTACTGGTCCGAGGTGGTGGGGGTGAGCGGGGGGCGGCAGGGGGTAGCGGGGGGAGAGTGAGAGAGATCTCTCTCTCTACCCCCCTGTAACACCTGCTGCCCCAACTCACCCACGCCGCCCCCCAAGCCTGCTCGGAGCAGTAAGCAGTTACTCGAGAAGAGCGATGCTCGCTCGAGTAACTGCTTTATCCAAGCGTGCTCGCTCATCTCTAGTTCCTTCACATTTGTGATGTTTTGTAGCACGCGACATTGCGAGTCAAAAACTTTGCGGGTTTTGCGATATGCACGTGACTTGCAAGATTTTGTAGCCCATGTTTCCCTATGTAGCCTTTCTGTCAGGTTGCACTGCTGTAAACTATAGTTATACAGGGCTCCAGGAGCACACCTTCACAGGTGAGGGATAATTGAGCTGCCTGGGTGTGTAGTTCCTCCTGCCAGCCAATCCACACGGGTCTGCTGCATATATATTCACTAGCCCCTCTGCAAGAGGAATATGGTATCCCTTCACTCTAGGGTTTGTTGGTCCTGCATTCCCGTATATGTGTTATGCGTGTGGACAGTGTCTTGCCCAGTGTCTGTGCAGGTGGCCAGTCATCAGGTGTGGACAGTCCTGTTCTGTGTTTGTTCTGTCTTGCATGCTAGTATTAGTGTGTTGGAGTGTGAACTGTGTCCTGTGCTGCTGGATCATGTATCATCTCTATGCTAGTGTGGCCCTTAGGTTTCAGTGCAGGTCCACCTTTATCGAGGCGATCACTCTGCTTGCAGGTAGGGTTCAGGTTCATGTTGTCTCATTAGAATGGGGACTGTGAGACACGAGGACATCTTAAGCTGGGCTCACAGCTTGAGGGCTCAGTCACACTGGCGTTTTTTCACACGATTTGCGGATCACATAACGGATGCACATCCGCAAATCGCGTGACCGAAGCGGACGATTCGCCGAAAAATCTGCACCCAGCAGCGTTTTCAGCAAAAGTGCCTGATCAAATGAGCACTGCCCGCTATCCTCTGCCACAGCTGTGGCACAGCTGTGGCAGAGGAGAACGATGTTCGCCCATTTAATTCAATGGAGCCGGCAATACAGCCGGCTCCATTGAAAGCAATGGGCTGCCGGCAAGCACTGTATGAATTTTCGGGGAAGGGCTTAAAATATAAGCCCTTTCTGGAAAAACATCCTGAAAATGTGTAAAAATAAAAAAAAATGTATACTTACCTTTTTGCTGCAGCCGGAGTTCAGCCACGTCCAGCCGGCAGTTCTCCTGAACTGCTTTCTGTAGTATTCAGCAGGCGGGGATTTAAAATCCCCGCCTGCTGAATGGGCTGCCTCTGATTGGTCCCAGCCCTCAGCCAATCAGAGGCAGCTCTCACTCACCCATTCATGAATTCCCATGATTTTTACAAGTTGCGAGCAGCGACTTTTTTTATGAACCTATTCGTGCACAAAGAAAACACTTGTCTGACCGAGGACTAAATAATGTGATATTTTAATAACCTGAATGCAGCAATACAAATGTTAAAGTTTATTTTTCATGCAATTTCTGTAAAAATTGATTTTTTTAGAAAACTTTTAATATGTTTGTAATTTTGTCAAACATTTAAAAAAAATTTTAATTTGAATTGTCTTTACTTTTTAAATCCCCATAGGGGACTTGAACTAGCAATCATGTTAGAACTTTAAATTACAGGGGGGCGGAGCCTGGATGCCGAGCAGTATGGCTGCTTGAGAGCTGCGCTCCTACTAATGGGCACCCACGCAGCCTCACAGCAGCGGTAAACACCGGAAAAGATGGGGAAAACGACTAAAGAAAAGAGCACAGACCTGCAGGGCACCCCCCGACCGGCCAAATTGCAAGTAGATGTGCAGCGTTTCTTCAGGGAACGTTCCGCTCGTTCCCCGCGGCCCCTGGCTAAGATGGCGCCGGCACGAGAGCTCGCCCCTGCACTCAACCATGCGGAGGAACAGGAGCTGCTCTCAGAGGGGGAGGATAGTGAATCCGTTTCTAAAGGATTCATGAAGAATTTAATCTCGCAAGCCCTGCGTCCCATCAGCTCTGACTTGGCAGAGATAAAAGATGAATTTAAGCAGCTGGGGCACAGGGTGGAAGATTTGGAGTCCACATCTGCTGCCATTTCCTCACATTCCATGCATCTGGAACAAGCCTTAAAGGAGCAGCACTTTCAACTAAACAGAGCTCTCCTACTTCAAGAAGATCTTGAAAACAGGAATAGGCGCAATAACCTGCGCTTCAAAGGCATTCCTGAATCCTGCGCCAACGAATGTCTCCCAAAAGTCGCCAAAGAAATTTTCGCTGTCTTGCTGGGAGAGGAAAGAGCGTCTACCATAAGTATCGAAAGGATCCATTGGGCCCTCAGACCCCCACCTGGCACCTCCGAACCTCCCAGGGATGTCATATGTAAGTTACTTACCTTTCCTGACACTGCGGCGGTCCTGAGAGCAGCCAGAACACATAGAGATCTGAATTATGCGGACTCTTCAATTTCGATCTTCCAGGACCTAGCGCCTTCCACCTTAGTGAAACAACGGGCCCTGCGACCACTGCTCGAGGTCCTTAAATCACGGGAGATAAGATATACCTGGCTGTTTCCTTTTGGTATCAGTATTCCTATCAAATGCAAGAAACTGAATATTCGCACCCAGGAAGACATGCAAAAACTGTGGGGGCTTCTGGATATTGACCCAATCGATCTACCAAATTGGCAACCGCTTCCAGATCCACCTCAGTTCCAACCACTAGAGAACCCAGGGGACTGGCTGGTGGCGGGTAACTCAAAATCCCCCAAGGGTAAAAAGAAGAAGCCCAGGCAGGACCTGTGAAGACCGATCTCTACGGAGTTTACTCCTCCGGTATTCCGACCTACCTCGATGGAACGGCCCCCCGGGCAGCTTTTACATCTCCTACGCTGGCGGCTCTTCTAGGGGGCCTGTTTTCATTCGCATCTCCATTTGCCTCTCTTCCCATCTTAACCTTTTTTTTTTGCAGCTCGGATTGGAGTGAATATGGAGAACTCTAGTCCTAAGATTCCTGAGAGCTTCTCATGGGAGAATGAAGATCCAAATTCTCTCCATCTGCCGACACAATTTCTTGCATCTGGTGACATGTTATTTATATCATGCTGACCATTGCCGGCCTATAACTAATACTGCCGATCACACTGCATGTTTCATTGAATGTTTACCGTTATATTTTATCTCGTGTATTCTGGGCGTTTGGCCCTGTTTTATCCTTTGAAGGACAGGGTGGGTGCCTGTTCTGTCCAGGCCGTAACTTACACTCTGACCTCCCGACAGAGTCTGTGGCTCTGTGGGATTTCAGTAGACCGCCCACCGGGTGGACTCGAAGTGGGGAGTCATCGGACCCCTTCAGGTGCACACAAATAAGTATATTGTTTACCAGCAGAGCCCTCTGTTGAACTGAATTCTAGCTTCTCTTTGCTGATAAGATTCGTGTTTGTCTTTATCCCCACCCCCTCCATCCCTTCTTTCCTTCCTAGCCTTACCTCCTCCCCTTTTGCCTAACCCTTCCCTATCCAAGTTTAAGAGCCGCTTGAGAGGACGTCAACGGGGGCGACCATCGCTAACTCAATTGCTTGTCATTTTGCTCTTTCTTACGCTTACCCGTTCTCATCCTTAGCACAGGAACCCCATCATGAGTGGACTACGTCTCACGTCCTTTAACGTCAGGGGCCTTAACTCGCCTGAGAAACGACATAATCTTGAGCTGCTTCTGAAGAGGTATGATTCTAAAATTCTCTTCCTCCAAGAAACGCACTTTAAGGGAGACAAAGTATTTTCCCTACCAGGAAGACTTTTTCCCAAAGCATTCCACAGCACTGACCCCTCGTCGGCCTCGAAAGGGGTCTCCATATTCCTTCATAAAACAATCAATTTTGTGGAGGAGGTGCAGTTTAGGGACGACGAGGGTAGAGTCCTCTTCATAAAAGGCTTGCTGAATAACACAAAATTGACCTTAGCTAATATTTATGCACCCAACATAGAGCAGATACCCTGGTTGCTAAAACAACTGGAAATCCTGAAACACTTTAAAGAGGGCCAGGTAATCCTGGCTAGGGATTTCAATGCCACCTTTAATCCCACTCTAGACTCCTCATCGGGTCGGTCTCAAATTTCCCAAAGTAAATAGAAAAAACTGGGCAAGCGGCTGCAGGATCTTGGTTTGGTGGATGCATGGCGCTCTCTACATCCTTCCACAAAAGATTTTTCCTACTTCTCCTCAGTACACTCCACGTTTCAGAGGTTGGATTATGTCTTGGTCTCCTCTGCCCTCCTCACATCCCTGATCAGAGCGGACATCGACATAATGACGATCTCCGACCATGCCCTGTACATGTGACTCTACGGTCACCTCAACCGCTTTCTAGGGAATGGAGATGGTCACTCAATACTTCACTCCTCGACCGAGTGGAGGACAGAGAACACTTAGCCAAATTATTAGAAGAATATTTCTGCCTTAATTCAACGGAGGGATCCGAGTCCCCGATGGTCTGGGAGGCCCATAAGGCCTATATGCGCGGCCTACTGATAGCCCTGGGTTCACGCATAAAAAAACGCAAACAAAAAGCTATCGATGAGAAGCTTTCACAAATTGCCAAATTGGAGCTGACAGTGAAACTCTCTCAAGCTACACAAAATCTTGCCAAACTTACGGCAGTTAGAGCAGATCTGAAGGTGTTGCTCAACTCTAAATTTAATAAAAAACAGCTTCATTTTAAGCACAAGATATACGCCCAGGGAAACAGGGGCAGCAAGCTCATGTCCGCACTAATTAAAAAAGCTAGGGCTAAAAAACAGATCAGGGCTATCAAATCCCCTACGGGTGAGACTCTGATCACTTCGAAAGACATAGCAGAGGAGTTCCAGAAGTTTTATACGGGTCTATATAACCTCCAAAACGATCAGAATCCTCCTCCTTCGGAGAACCCCACTGCCCAAATTGACGAGTTCCTCCGCCAGATCGATATGCCGAGTCTGGACCCAATAGAGGCCTCCTCTTTGGTCGCGCGGGTCACACAAGATGAGGTAGAGGCACTGATAGCCTCCAGTCCCCCTAACAAAAGTCCGGGGCCAGATGGTCTCCCTGTGCAGTACTATAAAGCCTTTCTCCCAATACTAAAACCCAATTAACAGATCTGTTTAACGACTTATTGGCGAGGCAATCCCAGAAAGCCCACATTACTTTGATCCATAAGAATAATAAGGACCCGGAACTGTGCGTGAGCTACTGCCCTATATCTCTTATTAATCTAGATATGAAACTTTGGGCCAAGCTATTAGCGAAAAGATTAGAACCCTTTATCCTCACACTGATCAATGTGGAGCAGGCTGGTTTTGTCAGAGGAAGGGAGGGGAGAGATAATTGCCTCAGACTTCTCCATGCGGCTAGATAAAACCACAGGACACCCCTTGCCTTGATAGGTATGGATGCCGAAAAGGCTTTTAATAGGGTTAACTGTCTCTACATGGAGAGAGTTCTGCACCACTTTAACCTACCAGCACAGTTTACTCAGGCAATCTTCTCACTTTATGCTTGCCCCCATGCAAGACTTAAAATAAATGAGATCCTCTCTCCTCCCTTCCTCATAAGAAATGGCACTCGGCAGGGATGCCCTCTCTCTCCCTCTCTTTTCATTATGTCTTTGGAGCCCCTACTTCTGAGGGTTAGGCAGGATCCGGGAGTTAAGGGACTCTGTATTGGAGACCAGCAGCTATCAGCTGCAGCTTTCGCTGATGACATCGCATTCCTAATCACCGAACCCCAGAAGAGCCTACCCAGACTCTCAGAGTTACTCGAGGAGTTCGGCGCGATCTCAAATTTTAAGATTAATTTTGCGAAGTCAACGGCACTGAACATCTCCATACCGTCAAAACAATATGATATGTTGAGAATTAACTCACCCTTCTCTTGGTCATCCTCCTACCTGGAGTATTTAGGTATTAAACTGACCAAAAAGGCCGAAGATCTATATAACACTAACTTCATTCCGCTCATTGACCTGGTCAAACAATTCCTTAAATCCTACGACATCCCTTGCGTGTCTTGGTTCGGGAGGAAAAACATTATAAAAACATATGTCCTACCTATTATATTATACAAGATCAGAATGCTCCCCATTCACCTCCCTACCGAGTTTTTCAAATTGATACGGGCCGCCTTTTTGGCCTTCGTGTGGAGGCGGAGGAGACCAAGACTGGCGCACAGTTTAATGATTAGAAGGAGCACCGAGGGAGGCATAGACCTCCCTAATCTCTACGATTATTACTGCGCCTCCCAACTCCGATATTGGTGGGATCTCTCTCACTCTGAGAGTGATAAGCTACTTACAAAAGTGGTGGAGGGCTATAGTAGGTCCCCTTTGACTGAGGCCCTTTGGTTCCCTGTGAGCTCACACTACCGGGCCAAGTCTTATAATCCACTCCTCAGAGGCCCGTGTGAGATATGGGACAATCTTAGAGGGGTTCTTGCCCCAGCTCCTTCCCCCATTCTTCCTCTGTCCACCATTCCTAAGATCCTGTATCCTCAGCTAAGTCAAAACTCGCCCTCGATCTGGAGGAAATTCAAATCGCTCTCTATAGCCAATTTACAATCTCTCGCTCACCTTGCACCTCCGTCGATCCTCCAAAAGCTACTTCCTTCAGAGAAGTTCTCCTTCCTAGAGTCAGCCCAAGTATCGGGCATCTTTAAAGAATTTCTCAGAGCATATAAATCTACCAGACCTCTGACCCCTTTCGAGAAAGCTTGGTCAGAAAACAAATCCTCCCACAAAAAAATCTCCTGCTTGCACAAAATCTTCATCTCCCCCCAACAACCCTATAAACCAGCATTCCTTACTTCCTGGGAGAGGGAGCTGGGCATTCGGCTTACAGCCGAAGAGACTAAATCGATCTTGAATACCTCCTTTGGACTGACTCCTTGCGTTTTAGCCCAGGAGGCACACTACAAACTGTTAGTCAGGTGGTATCGGACACCCCAATGGCTACATGAACATAAGCTCTCCTCCCAGGAAATATGCTGGAGATGTAAGAACGATGTAGGTTCATACCTGCATATTTGGTGGTCTTGCCCGGGAGTGGTCCCTTTCTGGAAGGGGGTTGGAAAAGTCATACAAAAAATTGCGCCAAATATCTCCCTCACCCGGACCTTGTTCTCCTTTGGAGGCCGCTAAACCACTTCCATCCCATAAGAAATAAGCTGATTGCTCTACTTCTGGACACAGCCAAATCCCTGATCCCCCGCCTTTGGCTACAAAATACCGACCCAACGATGGCTCAGTGGAGGGAGAGAGTTGACAATCTATACTCATTAGAAGAACTACACAGCTGGTCGAATAACACCTATGACAAGTTCATCTTGACATGGGCTCCTTGGTGTGAGGTGAGGCTTACGGCGGTGTGGGATGAATGAGACGTGGTTTCTATTTCCCTCCCTCTAGACGGCTGGCTCACCTCACCTTACCTCCTTTCCTTTCCACTCTTACCCGTCCCGGTCCCCTCCCTTTCCCATCACCCCCTCCTCACCCCTTCCTAATGTTGATATTCTAGTTAATTCTACTCGGCCTTTGAAGGTGTAATGAAAAGAAGACTCCTGAGAAAATTTGGATTATAAGTTACACAGTTCCACACTTTCTGTACAGCTATAGTCGGTGCAGGCCATGTTAACCGGTGACCATTCCGTTTGCTCTTCGGCACCCACTGTTCAGGCATTTGTATTCTCTGGACTAATAGGCCTTTGATATTTGCCTGTATTGTGATACCCCTGTACAATTTGTTAAAAATCTCAATAAAAAATTTGATTTGAAAAAAAAAAAGAACTTTAAATTATAGAAAGTGTTCAATACTACAATTTAGAAAAAATACAGGCTTACTATTAAATAAATAATCACTCTCAATGTTAAATAGAACCTAAACTGGTAAACAGGTCAACATGCATTATGTATAGAAAGTAACATAGAGTTGGCATGAAGGTTCTTGTTACTGCAGCCTTTTGGGATGTCAGGATTATGGGAGCCCCTGCGGAGCAATATATTTCAGAACCGTGGTCATTTATGCAAAGGGAAAAGCTATAGGGAACATCTGTAGTGGAGGAACAAGTGGATTGTGTCGGTGAAAAGCCTCACACATAAAAATTGGTAACTTAGGGCTGGTTGCAAAAAGGTTGTGATCTGAGATCCATAAGAAATGAAGTAGAAAAACATTGCACCAATAAAGTTTAGCCAATGATCTTGGTTCAAATAGAGGTTAAATTTGATCTCCCGATTGTTACGGCTGGCAGGGACAGATAGACAGGGAATCCCTACACCAGCCCTCTCCCGTGTCCCTACCTACTTGCCCCCCTGGGCTAGGCCCCAGAGTGACAAATGGGCGACGGTCCCTATGCTGCACTAGTGACAGGGACTCCACAGAAGGAGGGACAGGGAAACTGTCAGGAAGAGCTGAGAAACTGACAGAAAACAAACGGAGCAAACCAGAGAGCCGTCGATAAGCAGGCAGGGTCAAAACCGGGGGACACGTGCAAAGTACAAAGGGCAAACAGAAGGCAGAGTCAAGAGAAGTCTGAGGTCAAACACGAGCAAATCAGGTCAATAAACGCGAGTGTAGGCAGAGCGGGTCTAAACAAAACACTGGCAATGAGAGTCTGGGCCAGCCAGGCTTATATGCAGAACTCCCCGCCCAGAGGGCGGGAAGAAGTCACATAAAACCATCTCCCCCCAGCGATGCGCACTGCCCAGAGCGCCACACGGCCGACCAGCAGACAAGTGCATCCACTCACGAAGCGGGACGCTCCGCCGGCCGCCATGACCAACTACCAGAGTGGGGGAACCCCGGACAGAGACGGCAGCCTGGGCCCCCACAGAAACTGGACAAGCAGCTCGCAGCAACCGTGCCCCGGCGCCCCCAGAGGTAACCCCATCTCTAACACCAATTTTGTCAGCTCAAACTAGTTGAACTTAGTTTACCGCCAAAATCTAAGATGGCAGACTAGGCTAATAGCCTAGTAGGCTATTCCTGGGTAGTGAATTACACCTATGTTTGCTGCTGGTAGGGGCATTTTTTTTTACAATTTCTATGAAGGCTTTGAAAATCACTTGACTGTAATGACAATCACCCTGTGATACATTTCTACTAGGTTGAATGTTTGATCACGAATTAAGTGAACTTGATTTTGCAACTTTTGGATCAAAAAGTCTTGGTGCAACACCTTTTCCTTAAACTAAGTTCAACATCTGATTGCTGTTTACCAAAATGTGGGACAAAAGCATGGTCAAGGCAACCAACCCTTAGGACTAACGTCCACAGGTAGATTTGAATTGCGGAGGTCAATAAAAGCCGTCCGATCCGCAGGCCTGTCTGCAATTGACTAAAAAAATTTAAAAACTCTACTACACATGTGCGCCAACGTACCGGCCGGTACTTCCACACACATCGGCAGTAGAGAAAAAAAGAAGACCCCGGACGGGCAAGCAGGGTCCTCAGCCATGGGCAGAGTTGGATTCCGCTGCAGGCTCCCGCCTGAGGAGTCCGGTCCGCCCGTTGACATGAGCCCTTAGTTATACAAACTTTAAGAGATATACTAAAAAAGTACGTTGGCTACATGAATATTACTTCGGTTTGTATAAAACATTGAAAGTGTCTTTTATTGTAACACTATATTTTCAAATAGACTTCTGGAAATTATTCTATCAATTTTTATGATTTTGGATCTACGGTTGATAAGGACTCAAGTTGCATAAACTTAAGAAACTGAGAATCCAAGGATATCTGCTGGCAGATCATAGGAAGAGAACAAGTAAATAGAAGTTTTCCTGGATTGTAATTTATTTGCCCATAGTACTTGTAAGACTGGAGAAAAGACTAATTGAAATGTCTTGGTGAATAAAATATAAATATGGCATGCAAAAATACATTGCCGTAAGCAACAGTGGCTTAACGAATAGTCGCGTTCCTGTTCCATTAATTATACAAACTCTCCCGAGTCTGTAGATGAAAGGTTCTACATTAGCTATTTAAAACTAATAAATGACATATTAGAATGTATAAAAAGAGTGTTATACGATTACGTGGAATTCTCTCTTACATTTGCAGATGTCTTTTGAGACCAGGTATGTTTGAATGCTCTTCGACTCATTCACCCACCTGCCCTAAAAGAAGAATGTAGTCAAGCACATTAGACAATGCACTGAGCTATGATGGATGACCTGAGAGTTCAATTCCCTAGCAGGGAGAAAGCTTTGATTAGCTTTGTCCTTTTCTTCCCTCTAGCAGCCTAACCTCAACATCAGCTTTTGAAGGCAAAATCAAACACAGAGCTTTAATGTCCAGGCACTAGAATACAAACTAGATGGCACAACATATTCGAGCAGAAAATGGCCGTGAATCATTGCAAATTTCATCCATATAAAGGTTTGGGTTTTTAGTTACTCATACCCATTGCCTATAGCCTGTATCATCTTCCGTATAGTCCCTATGGCCTATTCTCTCACAGCAGGGGAAAAATTAAGAACATAAAGTTTTCTTTGGGCGATGTGTGACTTTTTTCTTCTAACAGACTCGGTATTCGTCAGGGGCTCTCAGACTAACTCATGTAAATTTCATTTCCTTTTTATTAAATACGTTTATGTAGACTCAGGGCAGGTTTTTCCTCTATCTTTTTTTAATAACTGAAGTTGGTCACACTCATATTTATATAGATGCGTGCTTCCTTACCTTTTCTCCTTTTCAAGATATCCCCTGGTAGATGATGACTAGCTTTAAGAAGAAACTACTTTTTTCAGAGCTACTCATCTCGAAGCATTCATTTCTGGAAATTTCATTGGCTTTAATGGGAGCTGTGCCCACAATTACCAGCGCTAGCCGTTAAACAGGGGTTTGAGAAATCGGCTTCCTACCCTGATTGTTTTGCCATTGACAATGGGCACTTGACAGCTAATTGGTCACAATCCCACTCAACTGTTGATCACCTAAGTCATCAATAAAAACATCCAACAAAAAACCCTTTAATAAACATATTTACATGACTGTTGTAGTGAGTGCAAAAATGTTGCGTTTCTGCCAGGCTCTCTTATTGGCCTTGTATGACTCCTCCCACACATCTGATTGGTGACAGGATCGTAACATCAGAAATGTCCTTCACACCAGCAGCTTCTTTATTATTGCGCTCTGCTGGACTTTTTTTAAGAAGATATTTTTCTGCTAAGAACTTCACTTTTAGCCCAAATAATATGGTATATATATAATATGTATGTGTTAGTCAAAAATTATCCGCACTCTGTCTGTAGAATTTCTTTTAAAGACAAGCCCATTATTTTTTGACATAAACTCCCTGATGTTCAATGTACTTTGTCCATCTGTCAACCAACTTTCATATTCCCTCATTAAAAATGTTTATGGCTGAGCTGCGAGCCACAAATGCTCCGCTGTCTTCACTTTTTCATCAGTCTTCAATCTTTGTCCTCGTAAAGCTTCTTTCAGGGGACCAAACAGGTGATAGTCTGATGGGGTAAGATCAGGACTATAGGGAGGATACTCTAACAATTCAGAACGATCCAAAAAAATAAGTTCATGTGCACACTCAATCCATCCATACATACTTCTTCGTGACTCGTTCTCCATACTGTGCACAAAGTCTTTGATAAATGTTGGCACTGGACACAGCCTCATGGCAAAAACACATAGCCATATGTGCCACTAAGCTCGCCACTATACTCGCCACTATGAAGTGTAGTTGCATGTGAATTTTAATACCACGTATGGAAAAGATAGGGCAAGTCCTTTCTCTTCTTGCCCATTAATAGTACCGCTAATGAAAACATCACCATTGAAATCAATGGTTTCATTTTGTCTCGTTATACAACCATGATTATCACAGCCGCATAACAAGGCAAAATCACGCCCATCTGAAGAAGTCCTCAGACCACAAAAGGTAAATCACTGCATGCTGCTCTTCCTTTGTGCAAGTGGGGCAGACATTTTTTCTTGCACTGCAGTCACATATTTTACATATATATATATATATATATATATATATATATATATATATATATATATATATAAAACAGAAGAATTCCAGCATATAAATTGTGGACAAATTAAAAATCCATTCTTAATTCTGTTTATCAATAATATTAAATGTATGCAGGCATGTCCTGATTTTATCCTATGTATTTCAGATGGCCCTCTGCCTTTATTGGCTGACGATGGGAGCGCTATCCAAAATGCAGAGGTAAAATCAGGATATACATACATACTTTTAATCTTATCAATGACAGAATAAAGAATGACTTTTTCATTTATCCATGGTTTAAGTGCTGACCTTCTACTGATTGGGTAGAGATGAGCATTTCTTTCAGATTTTTTACTATATATATGAATAATACTGCTGCCTTTAATTTATGTTCATGCAAGGACCTTCAGATTGAGGTCACATGACTTTGTTCACTCTGGTTTTCGCTGCTATGAACTGTTAGGACTGAACTGCACATTAATTGGCTGAAAGGCTTGGTACAAAATAAGAGGTCCTCTTCCCGGGTTCTGGTGTGACTCAGCAGTTTCAGGGAGTGTAATAAAGATAGACACTCAGACAGTGAGAGCTGCAGCAGAGCTTAATTTTGGCTGGACTGAGAGACGAAGACTCAAGTGATTGAAGCAAGATACTGTCCAGGCTCTAAAGACAGATTCAGCTTGTGCCTAAGGAGCTTTCAGTTGCCCAAATGCAGTCATTGTCAGCAGGCTATGAGTTTTCAAAGGGATAAAAGATAACAGCGGTGACACAGAGATTGTCAGCGACTATCTAAACAGCAAGCTGACAGCTATTGAAGTTGTACTGGTATATGAGTCTATGCCTTTGCACCTTGCACTAAGTATATTCACAACTAGAGATGAGCGAGCATGTTCGTTTAAGGCGGGTGGAGCAGAGGGGAGTGGGGGGGAGTGGGAGAGATCTCTCTCTCCCCCCCACGCTCACCCCCGCCCCCCACCGCATTTGCTGAGACCAGTAATCAGTTACTCTAGAGGACCGATACTTGCTCGAGTATCAGCCTTAAACGAGCGTGCTCGTTCATCTCTAGTCACAACCTCTTTCCCAAAGAAAAATGAATGTAACAAAAATATATATAAAACAATAAAAGGAAAAAATATCACCCGCATATTGTCATTCATCCCCCATGGACCCTAATACTGTTCAACTGTTGCCTACAATTCAAATATGACCTTGCAAATGTCGATGCGTACAAAAAAATCTCCATGCTTGTGGTTCTCACAGGAAAAGATCCCATATTTACAAACATAAGCTCTAAACTAATTAAACTCGATAATATTAAAAGAACAAAAGACTAAAAATAATAATTAAGGTACAAAAAAACAGAACTCAATATCTCAAAGGTTTATTTTATAATTAATATAATGATCTAGAAAAGGTACAGCTTCTACCTAAATTCACAAATGGAAAAAAACACCACTGATCCGATAGACTGCCATTAATATAGTATTAATTGAAACTGAAAATGAAATGAAATTAGACGTTATTATCATTGCTGTTAAAAAGTTTTAATAAATCAGTTAAATTACTTCAGAAATCCTATTAAATTCTACGACAGATTTACTTAATCACAGAATAAGAAGAAGATACCCTCACGTAGCCAGGACTCAGCTGATCAAATTGTACCTCATGTAAAATGTGAGCAGAATAAAACAAACTACCTGCAGTAATGGCCACCAACACACAGAGAAAAAGACAGATCTAGAGCAAGGATCGGAGGTGCTAATCGGGCACTGTAAAGCCTTCTCTTGACCCTCAATATATTAAGGAAATGGGATCACTGGACCTTTGTTTGGCACTCAAGAGAGCCCCACCTACAACCCGCTAAACCTGTTGTCATTGGTGGAAGGAATAAAGCGGAAAAAAAATGGGGAGATCTCTGGAGTCCTCCACCTCCATTCAATGAGTAATTACCTCTCCTATGGGAACGCCCGCCGTGGATTCCGCAATGCAAATCCTTCCATATGCAAGCAGCCTAAGAATGGTGTTCAGGAAGAACTACATTAAAGAAGTGTCTGCTGTCCGAAAAAAAGCATCCAGCAGCCCATCTCAAGGTTGCCATAGTCCGTCTGGATATTTGAAAGTGTTTTTTGGGGAAAATGTTTTATGGACAGATGTGACAAAAGTGGAACTTTTTAGCACAAATACACAATACTGTTGGGAGGAAAACGAATGCTGCACATCAACACCAAAACCTCATTCCAACCATGAAGTATGGAGGAGGGGGCATCATGGTTTGGGGCTGCTCTGCCGCCTTAATGCCTGGACACCTTGTAATCAATATGGAAATTATGAATTCTAAGGTGTATCAAAACATTTTACAGGAGTGTATAAAGGCAGCCTTGCATGTCCTCAAGCGGAAAACATGCTTGAAGGTACAACAAGGCAATGAAGTAAATCACCTGAAGAATGGTTGAAATAGAAGATTTTGCATTTTCAAATGGCCAGATCAGAGTCCTAACCTAAACCCTATTGATATGCTGCGTCATGCTCTATACACAAGGCATCCCAGAAATATTGAAGGTTATTACATTCAAGGGTTCATTTACTTTTTTCCTGCACTGTGAATATTTACTCAAAGTGCTGAATAAATGACATGAATGGTACAACTGTTTTTGCATAATTAGCTTCGTTAGATTGTGTTTGTTTACCATTGTGACTTAGACTATAATTAGACCACATATTTATTAACAATCAATGCAGAAATCTAGCCCAAAGGTTCACTTAATTTTTGTTGCAACTGTGATTAAAGATTTGTCCTATCCTAAATGGAAACATTTTAAGTTTTTTTTATTAGAATAATCAATGTACCTTAAAAACATCATAATTATTCTGCTTCCTTTCATGCCAAAGAAACAAATTCACACTGAACTCATTTAGTATTAAAATAGAAAATGTAGATCAAACAATCTGTTGATTCATAATAAAAAGAGAGCAAATTTACAATGTTTCATGTGGTATAAGACAAAAGACTATAATAAGCAGGTTTTTATCAGCAAAAATGAAAAAAAAATGCTAGAACACACTGTTAACCCCTTAAGGACCAGGCTATTTTGTATTTAAAGGACCAGACACTTTTTAGGGATTTTAACCATGTGGTGGTTTAACCGCCCTATTTTTTTTTTCATTCAGCTACCAAATTTATTTTTGCTGCATTTTTTTCCTGTGACATATAAGGCTACTTTTTTTAATATCTTTTTCACTGACTTTTTTTTTACCATTTTTTAATTTTCATTGGGGGTAAAAAGCTAAAAGATAAAAGATTTTTTTAACATTTTTAGTTATTTATGTTTAAATTAGTATATTTATGCTAAAATAAAGTATGGGCTTATTTTGTTTCAGATATTTACTACGCTTGGTACTTAAGGGTTAAACTGCAGTCATGTACTGAAAATAGAATGAATAAAATATATATACAATAAAAAATAGAAATAAATTTGGGGTAAAGAAGCTTTGATGCAGTCTACAGGAAAACTACCACATCTTCTAGAACCCTTTGGAGGTGTTTAATTCTTCACTAGAGATGAGCGAATGTGTTCGTCCGAGCTTGATATTTGTGCGAATATTAGGGTGTTCGGGATGTTCGTTATTCGTAACGAACACCATGCGGTGTTCGGGTTACTTTCACTTCCTTCCCTGAGACGTTAGCGCGCTTTTCTGGCCAATTGAAAGACAGGGAAGGCATTACAACTTCCCCCTGTGTTGTTCCAGCCCTATACCACCCCCCTGCTGTGAGTGGCTGGGGTGATCAGGTGTCCGCCGAATATAAAAGTCAGCCCCTCCCGCGGCTCGCCTCAGATGCCGTGTGAGTTAGATGAGGGACAGTGCTGTTTGTACCGGAGCTGCTGTAGGGAAAGAATTGGTAGTTAGTGTAGGCTTCAAGACCCCCAAAGGTCCTTATTAGGGCCACTGATAGCTGTGTGTTGGCTGCTGTTAGCAGTGGCAATTATTTTTTTTCTCAAAATAGCATCTGCAGAGCGTTGCACCCGGCATTAGGGACAGAAGTGCTGCATAGGCAGGGAGAGTGTTAGGAGTGAGTGTAGCCTTCAAGAACCTCAACGGTCCTTTCTAGGGCCATATTTAACCGTGTGCAGTACTGTGCTGGCTGCTGTTAGCTGTGCTGCATTTTTTTTTTCTTCTCAAAATCGCCTCTGCAGAGCATTGCACCCTCCATTGATACTGCAGGAAAAGAATTGTATAGGCAGGGCCACAACACAGTTATTATTCATTGAATATACGCAGTGCTGCCTTTTGGTGGAAAAAAACTGAAAATAATTCTATTTGTCCTGCCTCTGTCCGTCCTAAGGGCGGTGGACATGTGTCGGCTGTGTGTGCAACGTTTAAAAATCAGACGCACCCAGCTACGTTTTACTCCTGGCTTCGCCATTTGCTTTCCTTAATTGGGAAAAAAAATACCTGCTCTGCCAGAGTTAATAACTCTGCTACCCTCACGTTCTGTGACACATTAGCAGGGACACAGCACAGTTATTAAACTTAGATTATTCATTCACTAGAGGCAGTGGGGCCTTTTGTTTTCAAAAAATGGAAAAAATTATATTTGGCTGCAGTCTTGCGCCAATTTATTTCCTGCCTGTGAAATCAAATCACTGGTAATACAGCATGCTGAGGGGTAGGGGTAGGCCTAGAGGACGTGGACGCGGCCGAGGATGCGGAGGGCCAAGTCAGGGTGTGGGCACAGGCCGAGCTCCTGATCCAGGTGTGTCGCAGCCGACTGCTGCGCGATTAGGAGAGAGGCACGTTTCTGGCGTCCCCACATTCATCGCCCAATTAATGGGTCCACGCGGGAGACGGTTATTAGAAAATGAGCAGTGTGAGCAGGTCCTGTCCTGGATGGCAGAAAGTGCTTCGAGCAACCTATCGTCAACACGCAGTTCTGCGCCGTCCACTGCTGCAAATCCGAATCCTCTGTCTGCTGCTCCTCCTTCCTCCCAGCCTCCTCACTCCACTACAATGACACCTGCTCAGGAGCGGGAGCACTCCCAGGAACTGTTCTCGGGCCCCTGCTTAGATTGGGCAGCAGCGGTTCCTCTCCCACCAGAGGAGTTTATCGTCACTGATGCCCAACCATTCGAAAGTTCCCGGGGTCCGAGGGAAGAGGCTGGGGACTTCCGCCAACTGTCTCAGCAACTTTCTGTGGGTGAGGAGGACGATGACGATGAGACACAGTTGTCTTGCAGTGAGGTAGTAGTAAGGGCAGTAAGTCCGAGGGAGCAGCGCACAGAGGATTCGGAGGAAGAGCAGCAGGACGATGAGGTGACTGACCCCACCTGGTGTGCAACGCTTACTCAGGAGGACAGGTCTTCAGAGGGGGAGTCAAGGGCATCAGCAGGGCAGGTTGCAAGAGGCAGTGCGGTGGCCAGGGGTAGAGGCAGGGCCAGACCGAATAATCCACCAACTGTTTCCCAAAGCGCCCCCTCGCGCCATGCCACCCTGCAGAGGCCGAGGTGCTCTAAGGTCTGGCAGTTTTTCACAGAGACGCCTGACGACCGACGAACAGTGGTGTGCAACCTTTGTCGCGCAAAGCTCAGCCGGGGAGCCAACACCAACAGCCTCACCACCACCACCATGCGCAGACATATGATGGCCAAGCACCCCACAAGGTGGGACGAAGGCCGTTCAGCGCCTCCGGTTTGCACCCCTGCCTCTCCCCCTGTGCCCCAACCTGCCACTGAGATGCAACCCCCCTCTCAGGACACAGGCACTACCGCCTCATGGCCTGCACCCACACCCTCATCTCCGCTGTCCTCGGCCCCATCCAGCAGTGTAGTTCAGCGCACCGTCCAGCCGTCGCTTGCGCAACTGTTGGAGCGCAAGCGCAAGTACGCCGCCACGCACCCGCACGCTCAAACGTTAACCGTCCGCATAGCAAAATTCATCAGCCTTGGGATGCTGCCGTATAGGGTTGTGGAAACGGAGTCCTTCAAAAGTATCATGGAGGCGGCGGCCCCGCGCTACTCAGTTCCCAGTCGCCACTACTTTTCCCGATGTGCCGTCCCAGCCCTGCACGACCACGTCTCCCGCAACATTGTACGCGCCCTCACCAACGCGGTTACTGCCACGGTCCACTTAACAACGGACACGTGGACAAGCACAGGCGGGCAGGGCCACTACATCTCCCTGACGGCACATTGGGTGAATTTAGTGGAGGCTGGGACAGAGTCAGAGCCTGGGACCGCTCACGTCCTACCCACCCCCAGAATTGCGGGCCCCAGCTCGGTGGTGGTATCTGCGGAGGTGTATGCTTCCTCCACTAAAGCACCCTCCTCCTCCTCCTCCTCCTCTGTCTCGCAATCAAGATGTGTTAGCAGCAGCATGTCGCCAGCAGTCGGTGTCGCGCGGTGTGGCAGCACAGCGGTGGGCAAGCGTCAGCAGGCCGTGCTGAAACTACTCAGCTTAGGCGATAAGAGGCCCACGGCCCACGAACTGCTGCAGGGTCTGACACAGCAGACCGACCGCTGGCTTGCGCCGCTGAGCCTCCAACCAGGCATGGTCGTGTGTGACAACGGCCGTAACCTGGTGGCGGCTCTGCAGCTCGGCAGCCTCACGCACGTGCCATGCCTGGCCCACGTCTTTAATTTGGTGGTTCAGCGCTTTCTGAAAAGCTACCCACGCTTGTCAGACCTGCTCATAAAGGCGCGCCGGCTCTGCGCACATTTCCGCAAGTCCCACACGGACGCTGCCACCCTGCGCACCCTGCAACATCACTTTAAGCTGCCAGTGCACCGACTGCTGTGCGACGTGCCCACACGGTGGAACTCTACGCTCCACATGTTGGCCAGGCTCTATGAACAACGTAGAGCTATAGTCGAATACCAACTCCAACATGGGCGGCGCAGTGGGAGTCAGCCTCCTCAATTCCTTTCAGAAGAGTGGGCCTGGTTGGCAGACATCTGCCATGTCCTTGGTAATTTTGAGGAGTCTACCCAGGTGGTGAGCGGCGATGCTACAATCATTAGCGTCACCATTCCTCTGCTATGCATCTTGAGAAATACCCTGCAAACCATAAAGGCAGCTGCTTTGCGCTCGGAAACGGGGGCGGGGGAAGACAGTATGCCGCTGGATAGTCAGGGCACCCTCCTGTCTATTTCTCAGCGCGTACAGGAGGAGGAGGAGGAGCATGAGGAGGGGGAAGAGACAGCTTGGGCCGCTGCTGACGGTACACCGGCTGATTGCCTGTCATCCTTTCAGCGTGTATGGCCTGAGGAGGAGGAGGAGGAGGAGGATCCTGAAAGTGATCTTCCCAATGAAGACAGCCATGTGTTGCGTACTGGTACCCTGGCACACATGGCTGACTTCATGTTAGGATGCCTTTCTCGTGACCCTCGCGTTGCACGCATTCTGGCCACAACGGATTACTGGGTGTACACACTGCTCGACCCACGCTATAAGGAGAACCTGCCCACTCTCATTCCCGAAGAGGAAAGGGGTTCGAGAGTGTTGCTATACCACAGGACCCTTGCGGACAAGCTGATGGTAAAATTCCCAGCCGACAGCGCTAGTGGCAGAAGGCGCAGTACCGAGGGCAAGGTAGCAGGGGATGTGCGTAGATCGAGCAGCATGTACATCCCAGGCAGTGCAACAGTCTTTAAGGGCCTGGCCAGCTTTATGGCTCCCCACCAAGACTGTGTCACCGCTCCCCAGTCAAGGCTGAGTCGGCGGGAGCACTGTAAAAGGATGGTGAGGGAGTACGTAGCCGATCGCACGACCATCCTCGGTGACGCCTCTGCCCCCTACAACTACTGGGTGTTGAAGCTGGACACGTGGCCTGAACTAGCGCTGTATGCCCTGGAGGTGCTTGCTTGTCCTGCGGCTAGCGTCTTGTCGGAGAGGGTGTTTAGTGCGGCTGGGGGAATCATCACAGATAAGCGTAGCCGCTTGTCAACCGACAGTGCCGACAGGCTAACACTCATCAAGATGAACAAAGGCTGGATTTCCCCAGACTTCTCTTCTCCACCAGCGGACAGCAGCGATACGTAAGCAATACGTAGGCTGCACCCGCGGATGGAAGCTACGTTCTCTCTCACCATCCAAAACGGGGACATTTCTGCTTCATCAATCTGTGTCTAATATTCCTCCTCCTCCTCCTGCTCCTGCTCCTCCTCCTGAAACCTCACGTAATCACGCTGAACGGGCAATTTTTCTTAGGGCCACAAGGCTCACTCAAATAATTTTTCTGAACAATTTTTATAAGTTTCAATGCGCTTAAAAGCGTTGGAACTGTAACTTGAACCAATTTTTCGTTACACTGGGCTGCCTCTAGGCCTAGTTACCACTTAAGCCACATTAACCAAAGCGATTAATGGGTTTCACCTGCCCTCTTGGCTGGCCATGGCCAATTTTTGGGATGTACATTAGTACTGTTGATACAGCAATTTTTGTGGGCCCTCGCCTACAGTGTAATCAAATAAATTTTTAGCCCACCTGCATTCCAGCTGACGTTACCCCAGCTGTGTTGGGCAATGCAATGGGATATTTCTATGTACCGCCGGTGGGTTCCTGGCACCCACCCAGGCAGTGGGTCCACAGGGAATTATAAATGCATCTGTTTCCACTTGTAAAGAACCCCAGTCTGACTGGGGCATGCAGTGTGGGCCGAAGCCCACCTGTATTACGCACGACATTACTACCTCAGCTGTGTTGGGCAATGCAATGGGATATTTTTGTGTACCGCCGGTGGGTTCCAGGGAGCCACCCATGCTGTAGGTGCACACGGAGTGTAACCTAGATGTGTCCACTTGTAAAGAACCCCAGTCTGACTGGGGCATGCAGTGTGGGCCGAAGCCCACCTGCATTAAGCACGACATTACTACCTCAGCTGTGTTGGGCAATGCAATGGGATATTTCTATGTACCGCTGGTGGCTTCCTGGCACCCACCCATGCTGTAGGTGCACACAGAGTTTTTACTACATCTGTACACTTATAAAGAACCCCAGTCAGACTGGGGCATGCAGTGTGGGCCGAAGCCCACCTGTATTACGCACGACATTACTACCTCAGCTGTGTTGGGCAATGCAATGGGATATTTTTGTGTACCGCCGGTGGGTTCCAGGGAGCCACCCATGCTGTCGGTCGACAGGGACTTCACAATAGGGAGTTGTACCTGCCTGTGTCTATGAATTAAAAAGCCCGGTCTAACTGGGGCATGCAGACACCTTGACAGAATGAATAGTGTGTGACACATAGGTTCCCCATTGCTATGCCCACGTGTGCAGCTCCTGATGGTGGTGGCACAGGATTCTATTTCTCATTGCTTCTGTACAGCATTGTGGGCTATCGCCCCGCCCCTTTTAAAGAGGGTCGCTGCCTAGCCGTGCCAACCCTGTGCAGTGTGTGCCTGCGGTCCCTCGTCATGGCAGACGCACTTCTAAATAGACATGAGGGTGGTGTGGCATGAGGGCAGCTGAAGGCTGCGCAGGGACACTTTGGTGTGCGCTGTGGGGGGGAGGGGGGGCGGTTGGGCAGCATGTAACCCAGTAGAAGTGGCAGTGGAGTGTCATGCAGGCGGTGATTGTGCTTTGTTGGAGGTAGTGTGGTGCTTAGCAAAGGTATGCCATGCTAATGATGGCTTTTCAGAAGTAAAAGTTGTTGGGAGGGGGGGGGGCCCACTCTTGCCGGTATTGTGGCTTAATAGTGGGACCTGTGAACTTGAGATGCAGCCCAACATGTAGCCCCTCGCCTGCCCTATCCGTTGCTGTGTCGTTCCCATCACTTTCTTGAATTGCCCAGATTTTCACACATGAAAACCTTAGCGAGCATCGGCGAAATACAAAAATGTTCTGGTCGCCCATTGACTTCAACATTTTGGTGTTCGCTCATCTCTATTCTTCACAGATCTTTCCCTAACCACAATTCATTTGCTACTAAAATTCTCGGCCATCACATCCACTTTGAGACAGCATAAAATTGATTGCGGGCTCAGTCACACAGGCGCCAATGCGCTTGTGTTCCTGTACGATAAGACGGCCGCACTGCAGGTGTGGACGACTCTCTGCACCGCCAGAAGAAAGAACACATGACCGGCTCCATTGCCGGTCATGTGTTCTTTCTTCCGGCGGTGCGGAGAGTCGTCGGCACCAGCAGTGCGTCCGTCTTCTTCGTGCAGTAACACGGGCACAACGGTGCCAGGATGCACCCCGTGTGACTGAACCCTACAAGTGGAGGATCCCAATGAAGCTCCTGGTGTATAGAGGCAGCAAAATTCACATCATGCATGGAACAGAGGAAGGCCTCTCCTTCCTCAAGCTACTTCTACCCAGCCAAAAGGTCAGAAATCATCTATACATCTCTCTCCAGAATCATCTATACATCTCTCTCCATATGTATATACCAAATATATACATATGTTGAATACCAATGGTCTCTATAGCCTTTTCAAAAGAGCCTCAGTATGGAAGGATGTTTTGTCTTACATACAGACATTCTTTGCTCCAACCCCCCCCCCCCCCCCCCCCCCACTCCTAAGTTCCATCACAAAAAATTCCATAATATTTATCTGGGTAATGCTGAAAAGAAAATAGCTAGGGTTCTAATTGCCATCAGAGATACTGTGACGTTCCAGCTTCTGGGGTGCTTCAGAGATGACGGGGGCAGATTTATTATTTTAACTTG
Organism: Eleutherodactylus coqui; assembly: GCF_035609145.1. Lineage (NCBI taxonomy): Eukaryota > Metazoa > Chordata > Amphibia > Anura > Eleutherodactylidae > Eleutherodactylus > Eleutherodactylus coqui. The sequence goes on from NC_089839.1 coordinate 41,443,939, forward strand.
CAAGTTTAATGACTATAGTCAACTTAGGCTGGCTGCACACGAATGGGTCAAATTCCGGATGCGGGATCCCATTGCGGAGTCTGACTCTGTGCCCGACCAGCGTCGCGCGTACCTGCCTTTAACTGTACTCCGGATGGTCCGCAGGACTCGCCACCGGACATGCGCAGTACAGTTCTTTTTAAAAAAAAATCCTTGGGTACCTGTGAACTTTCCTCAATGTCATTGCGGTAGAGCTGCAGGTCAGATGGTTTTCCAGCGCTGTCCGCGCAGTAACTGTCTAAAAATAAAGCATGCTACAATTTTTCCTCCACAAGCGAAAAATCACAATTGATTTCCATTCATGAGCAGAAAAAAACATTTTTCCATAGCATATTATGGATGGTATTTGCTGCAGAATCAGGAGGTGGACATCCCCTCCGGATTATGCGTTCCCAACTTCTCACAAATTCATTTATTGTATATAGCACAATTTACAAAATCAGGAAAGTTCAGCAAGGCAAATTAATACTATGCAGGGACTTCAATGTTGTTTGAGACAGATCACATGACACCACAAACAAGCTGATGCGCTACTCTTCAGCACTTTGATCCTGGTTATACAAAAAGGAACTGTATGATTCCTTTAGATGTCTAAACACCTCCTCCAGAGAGTATACCTTTATTCCCTCAGATATCCATCTTTCCTTTAATGTAGGCCCTCATGTTAATACCACAACATCCTGGAGGAACAATACCCACTTAATGAACATACTAGAATTTAATAGAAACTGCATTGAAAACTATCTTCAGACCAACCATGAGGCTACACAAGAAGTATAATGATTCAACTAGGTTCACTATATAAAAAACAAAGGCAAAAATATATAACGCAATTGCCTCAGCAAATAAAACCATTGAAATACAGCTTCAAGATTATTCATTCTTTCCCATGCAGGACTCATTATCTAAATTATGTTTGCAACTTATGGTAGCACACTACAAGACCTGAAGCCATTTAAATATGACATATGATACGCCTTACAATAAGGCTAGCAAATAAATGGCATAAAGGGTCAAACAAATCTAGAATTCCTTTTGTATGGTCAAATGGCAAGAAACATAAACTAACCCATTGCAGATGCCTTTAGCTCATTCTGTGTAGGATTATATGACTTGAGAAGTGTCCCCTCCATCAGTCAACCCACTGAGAACATCTTCCACAATTTTCTTAACAATATTCAGCTCCCCAAAGTTTCCAAATCCGATCTAGACCAGTTCAACAAGCCCAAAACTTTAGAGGAAATCCAAACTTCAATTAAAAAGCTAAAATTTTGTAAAGCCCAAGGTCCTAATGGGTTCTCGAGTGAATATTACCAGCTGTTTGGGCACATACTGTCACCTATATTGGTAGAAGTTTTCCAAGAAGTGGCTCAATCAGGCAGCTTCCTTTCAAAGATGTTGCAGGCTACAATAGTAAATATACCTAAACCAGGGAAGCCCTCAGATTGTCCCGCAAACTTTTGACCCATATCTCTTTTGAATTGTGACACGAAAATGTATGCAAAAATCCTAGCACTTTGTTTGGTGAGCATATACAGTGCTGGATCCCCGCAGCAGAGGATCCAGCAGATGTTATTATAGTGTTAAGCCCAGTGCCTAGGGCCAGTTGTGAACAGGTTGAGGATTGTTAGGTGGTAAGTCTAGTGGGGCTGTGTTCATGGACAGGAGTCTACCTTGTATGTCCATCTTGTTCTTGGGACCATACTGGTTGCTTTCCAACTGGAGTTCAGCTAGCAGCACTGGGCTAGTGTGAAGGGACTGGTATGGTCTTCTTGGCACTATTCAGCCGGCGGGGCTTTAAAATCCCCGCCTGCTGAATGATCTGCCTCTGATTGGTCACAGCCCTGACCAATCAGAGGCTGAAAACACTCACACACCCATTCATGAATTCATGAATGGGTGAGTGACTGCTGCCTCTCAGCGCTGAGCCAATCAGGGGCAGGTCTGACTCACATCCATTCATGAATTCATGAATGGGTGTGAGTGAGGCATGCCTCTGATTGGCTCAGCGCTGAGCCAATCAGGGGGCAGGTCTGACTCACACCCCCTTCACACCCACTGCAGGACGGCCACGCGGAGCTCCGGCTGCCGGGAGAAGGTGAGTATACAATTTTTTTTTATTTTAACACATTTTAGGATGGATTGCAGGGAAGGGCTTACATATTTAAGCCCTTACCGACAATTCATCCCGGGCTCGCCCGCAGCGCATTGCTTTCAATGGAGACAGCTGTATTGCCGTCTCCATTGAATGCAATGAACTGGACAGCTCCGGCCCGTTTCCAAACAAAACGCGGCTAGGAGCAGATTTTCGAGCGATTTGCGGGCGACTTGCGCGCACCGGTCACGCGATTTGCAGATGCGCATCCGTCATGCGATCGGCAAATCGCGCAAAAAATCGCCCGTCTGACTAAGGCCTCAGGGCTCAGTCAGACGTTTTTTCGTGCGATTTGCGCATGCGCATGCGTCCGGCGATTTTATAAAACCATTGCTTTGCAAAGGTATCGGACACATGAGCGCTTTTTATGCGCTCGTCTGATAAATTATAGAACAGAAATCGCAGATTGCACCTATCTGCGATTCCTGTTCTCTTCTCTATATGCGCTCCATGGGGCCGGTGGCAGCAGCGCCGACCCCATTGAGAACATATAGTAGACAAATCATTCTCCTCTGCCACAGCTGTGACAGCTGTGGCAGAGAAGAATGATGTTTTCCCATTGAAGTCAATGGAGCCGGCAATACAGCCGGCTCCATTGAAAGCAATGGGCTGCCGGTGAGCACGGGATGAATTTTCGGGAAGGGCTTAAAAATATAAGCCCTTCCCTGCAATTCATCCAGAAATGTGTAAAAACCAAAAAAATATATATACTCACCTGGTCCCGGCAGATGGAGTTCAGCCGCGGCCGGCGGCAGTTCTCCTGAACTGCTCTCTGTAGTATTCAGCAGCCGGGGATTTAAAATCCCCGCCTGCTGAATGAGCTGCCTCTGATTGGTCACAGCCTGACCAATCAGAGGCAGCTCTGACTCACACCCATTCATGAATTCTCTGAATGACAGCTGAGAGCTGCCCCTGATTGGTCCCTGCGCTGAGCCAATCAGAGGCAGCACTCACTCACCCATTCATGAATTCATGAATGGGTGTGAGTGAGAGCTGCCTCTGATTGGTCAGGCCGTGACCAATCAGAGGCAGTTCATTCAGCAAGCGGGGATTTTAAATCCCCGGCTGCTGAATACTACAGAGAGCAGTTCAGGAGGACTGCCGGGACCAGGTGAGTATATATATTTTTTTTATTTTTACACATTTCTGGATGAATTGCAGAGAAGAGCTTATATATTTAAGCCCTTCCCTGAAAATTTATTGTGAGATCGCCCGCAGCGCATTGCTTTCAATGGAGCTGGCTGTATTGCTGGCTCCATTAAATTCAATGCGCTGGATAGCGCTGCACTGCTCCGGCCCGTTTCTATTGGAACGCGGCTAGGAGCAGTTTTTTCGGGCGATTTTTTGGCCCCGGTCACGCGATTTGTGGATGCGCATCCGTCATGCGATCCGCAAATCGCGGGAAAAAACGCCCGTGTGACTAAGGCCTAACAGCTATAGTTAAATTCATCCTATAATTATGAAAAATTTTTGTGTTTACACTTATTAAAAAACTCTACAGATATTCCAAGACTAATGTTAGAATAGCACCATTTCCTGTTTCTATCCTTAGATATTCCAGGAGTAATATTAGAGTAGTGCCCCCTGTTGCTTCTATTTAACAGCTTTTCTGTGTCTGGTCCACCTCAGTAAATTTCCCAAGGTGGTCACACATGCTTAGTTTTGCTTCTCTGCAGTAAGGTTGCCTTGTGTCTTATCACTTGCTTAGCATAACTTCAGACATCAGAGAAGACTCAACAACTTCAGAAGCAGCTGCTCACCACACAGGGGGTCCCTCCACGTACCCAGTGTGGCAGAGAAGAAAGTAAGAATGAGTAGTGGGAACAATTGCTGTGATGGCCACAGAACAGATATGATAGGTGACACTTCAATAAGTGTTAATACAGAAAATATTTATAATTATGGATTAGCCATAACTGAAAACTATATTTTTTATGGGACAACCCCTTTAACAAACTGTATTTATCTATGTTTACTGAATTGCTTGCAGTGATACCATACATGAGAAAAACTAAGTATGCCATCTTTGAATTCTATGATTTTACGTATTGGGACATAATAAAAAAAAATCTAGTCCTTAGAAGGTCTTAAAATTAGGTGAATACAAACTCAGATGAACAACAACACAGGACAAATTACACAGCTTCATTATTTATTTAACAAAAATTAGGCCAAAATGCGGAAGCAGTTTGTGAAAATTTCAGTACACCCTTACTGCTTTCATAGGAATTAAGAATGTAAGTAGCAGCCAGGTGCTGCTAATACCGTGCCCTTGATTAATTGATCACCAGCAAGTGTGACCACAGCTATAAAAGCAGAAGTTTGGACAGTTTGCTAGTCTTAAGAATTCAGTTATCTGATAACATAAGGAGGAAATATATTACTAATGATCTCAGAGAAGCTGAATCTCTGAACAGTTATAATGCCATTTACCCCCCAAAAATAGGTGTTGTAGCAGAGTGAGAGGTGAATTGAGGGACGGAAGGTATATATCACGGAGGTTACTAGCATCCGTGATGTAGATCCGGTCTGTTCCTCACTCCGGTACAGAATTCCACCTGAGCAGGACAGGTGGTGGATACAAATTGGTGCAGATGACCAGTTCAGGGGGAGATGTCCTATGTTAGCAGCAGAGGTTGAGAGTGAGAGCCCTGAGCTGGAGACACCGCACCACACTGCAGGGAAGGTTTGCTGAGACTATGCCCTATTGAAATCTAAAAGACTTGTGTTTACTATTGCTGGACTGCTGATTTAAAAGGACTTTCCTTGAAGCTTATGTTATCTGTAGAATGCCAGTACTTTATGTTCTGTTCATCAAGTCTGAATAAAGACAAGACGCTCAGCATTTGGTCGTGGCCTGGTGTGTTTCCCTCTGCACTGCTACAGTGTCTATCATTCTACAGTGAGTAAGAATATTCACAAGTGGAAAATATTCAAGACCGTTGACAATCTTCCTGCAAGTGGATGTCCCAGCAAGACCAGGAGAAAGCCTTTTCTTTCTAAAAAAATAAAAAAGAAGAAACAAAAAAAACCTTTCTTTGCAAGCTAAAGTTTGCAAAGTTGCATCTGAACAAACCACAAGACTTCTGGAACAATGTCCCTTGGACAGATAAGAAGAGATGTTTGGCCATAATGCCCAGTGCCAGATTTGTCAAAAACTGAACACTGTATATCAGCGCAAACACCTCATAACATTTGTCAAGCATGGTTGTGGACCAATGATAATTGGTGTTGGTTTTGCAGATATATCCAAAAGCTAAGACTTTGCAAAAACTTGGTCATGCAACAGGACAATGATCCCAAACACACAAGCAATGCTACATCAGAATGGCTGAAAAAGAAAGCAATCAACGTGTTGGTGAAAGGTCTAGACTGCAGGTGACCAGTTCAGCCCCTGGACTCATCTTTGGTGAAGCCATGCTGTTGTGATGGATGCAGCATTGTCTTGTTGAAATATGCAAGGCCTTCCCTCAAAGAGGCGCTGTCTTGATGGGAGCATATGTTACTTAACAATGATAGTGCCTTTCAAGATGTGTAAGCTGCCCATGTCATAGGCAATAATACAACCCCAAGCCATCAGAGATGAAGGCTTTTGAAATGTGTGATAATAACAAGCTGGATGGTCCCTCTCCTCTTGAGTCTGCAGGACATGACGTCCATGGCTTCCAAAAACAATTTCACATTTTCATTCATCTGTTCACAGAGCAGTTTTCCATTTTGCCTCAGTCCATTTTTAATGAGCTTTGGCCCAGAGAAGACGCTGGCATTTCTAGATTGTGTTGATATATGGCTTCCTCTTTTGCATGATTCAGCTTTACCCCACTTTTGTGGATTGCACATGCCTGTTTTTAATTCAGTGACTGACAGCCTTGTCCCTTGTGCACATGAATTTCTTCAGATTCTCAGTATCTTTTCATGATATTATGTACCATAGATGGTGGGATATTAAACGTCTTCACGATTTTATGTTGAGGATAGAGATGAGCGAGCACCAAAATGATCAAGTGCTCGTTACTCGAGTCGAACTTCCCGCGATGCTCGAGGGTTCGTTTCGAGTAACGAACCCCATTGAAGTCAATGGGCGACTCGAGCATTTTTGTATATCGCCGATGCTCGCTAAGGTTTTCATTTGTGAAAATCTGGGAAATTCACGAAAGTGATGGGAACGACACAGAAACGGATAGGGCAGGCAAGGGGCTACATGTTGGGCTGCATCTCAAGTTCCCAGGTCCCACTATTAAGCCACAATAGTGGAAAGAGTGGGCCCCCCCACCCGCACTGTCAGCATAAAGATCGTTCTCCTCTGCCACAGCTGTAAGAGCTGTGGCAGAGAAGAACGATGTTACCCCATTGAATTCAATGGAGTCGGCAATACAGCTGGTTCCATTGAAAGCAATGTGCTGCCGGCGAGCGCGGGATGAATTTTCGGGAAGGGCTTAAAAATATAAGCCCTTACCTGAAAATCATCCTAAAATGTGTAAAAATAAAAAATAAAATTTATGTCAGCATAAAGATCGTTCTCCTCTGCCATAGCTGTAACAGCTGTGGCAGAGAAGAACGATGTTAGCCCATTGAATTCAATGGAGCCGGCAATACAGCCGGCTCCATTAAAAAGCAATGGGCTGCCGGCGAGCGCGGGATGAATTTTCGGGAAGGGCTTAAAAATATAAGCCCTTACCTGAAAATCATCCAAAAATGTGTAAAAAGTAAAAAAAAATATATGCTAACCTTGTCCCGGCAGCCGGAGTTCAGCCGCATCTGGCCGGCAGTTCTCCTGAACTGCTCTGTGTAGTATTCAGCAGCCGGGGATTTAAAATCCCCGCCTGCTGAATGAGCTGCCTCTGATTGGTCACAGCCTCACCAATCAGAGGCAGCTCTCACTCACACCCATTCATGAATTCATGAATGGGTGAGTGAGTGCTGCCTCTGATTGACAGCTGAGAGCTGCCCCTGATTGGTTCCTGTGCTGAGCCAATCAGAGGCAGCACTCACCCATTCATGAATTCATGAATGGGTGTGAGTGAGAGCTGCCTCTGATTGGAGAGGCTGTGACCAATCAGAGGCAGCTCATTCAGCATGCAGGGATTTTAAATCCCCGGCTGCTGAATACTACTTAGTGCAGTTCAGGAGAACTGCCGGCCAGATGCGGCTGAACTCCGGCTGCAGCGGAAAGGTGAGTATACATTTTTTTTTTTATTTTTAAGAGAACGATCTTTATGCCGACAGTGGTGGTGGGGGGGGTCTCACTCCCACGCTCGCCGGCAGCCCATTGCTTTCAATGGAGCCGGCTGTATTGCCGGCTCCATTGAATTCAACGGGCTAACATCGTTTTTCTCTGCCACAGCTGTTACAGCTATGGCAGAGGAGAACGATCTTTATGCTGACATTTTTATTTTTTTTTTATCTTTACACATTTTAGGATGATTTTCAGGTAAGGGCTTATATTTTTAAGCCCTTCCCGAAAATTCATCCTGAGATCGCCGGCAGCCCATTGCTTTCAATGGAGCCGGCTGTATTGCCGGCTCCATTGAATTCAATGGTCAGTGCTCGTTTAATCGAGACGAGTACCGCATGGTGCTCGTCTCGAGTAACGAGCATCTCGAACACCCTAATACTCGAACAAGCATCAAGCTCGGACGAGTATGCTCGCTCATCTCTAGTTGAGGAACATTTTTGTGAAATTTTTCCACTATATTTAGACATTTTCTTTTCACAGATCGGTGGCCCTCTGACCATCTTTGCTTCTGAGAGACTCTGGCTCTCTAACATCCTCTTTTTATACAGTCATGTGACCTAGTGGAAAATTAAGCTGTTTTTCATTAGTACCACTAACTTTTCCAGTCTTTGTATCCCCTGTTCAAACTCTTTTTTAAAATATGTTGCTGTCATCAAGTTCTAAATGAATGAGTTGCTTTAAATTGTATGTAAAAATGTCTCTTTTCATCTTCTGAGATAAGCAAAAAAACAAAAAAACAAAAAGGATCCAGCGCTCCAGAGAAATGCCTATTGTACTATATAAATGATAGGTCCCTTGGATATTTCCAAAACAAGAACCAACTTTTATTAACAGATATGTCCGACGCGTTTCGTCGCCCTAAAGCGACTTTTTCAAGTGACATATACACATATACCTTCTCCTTATATACATATGTTAAACCTTACCCACCCAATCATCTCTGCATATCCTCTGCATGGCCTCCTGAAGCGCCGGGTCCTGACTTCCGGTGCACGGAAGATTACCTGGAGGACTTCCGGTTCACGGATACTACTTCCGGGTTGCCACCATGGATATGCTATCTCAATAAAGTGACGTGCGGACGTGCCGGTCACGTGACTATACTAGTCACATGATCGCACACCGTCCTAACGTCATCACGTTCAGGATGCATCTGTATAATGCTTTTCTAGGGGGTGCGTTCCCATAGTGATGGGACGCATTCCCCCGGCATATATCGGAACCACGAATATGTTTTCTCAGCAATATGACGCGCGGACGTGCCGGTCACGTGACTGTACTGGTCACATGATCGCAACACCGTCCTAACGTCATCACGCTCGGGATGCATCTGTGTGATGCTTCTATAGGAGGTGCGTTCCCATGGTAATGGAACGCATCCCTCCGGCATACAGCAGAACCTTCACTGTGTTGCTGTCATGTTTTATACATATAAAAAATGTATCTAAAACGATATAAATAGATCAATTCAGCATATCTCTTTTCCATCCTTCACAATGTTATAAGTTTACAACACACTCAATCACTTATTTCTTATATACTACATTGTTAACCCAATAAATACCCATTACTATCAATACATTCCCATTACCTTAAAATTATATATATAAATATAAGATCATCTAATAATAGCCTATACATCATATCATAATACCAATAATAATCATATATATCATGAAACTATATCTCACATTAAAAAACTTCAATAGATACTTTCTAAACTATAATCCCATCCATATATCTATGGATGGGTACATCCCAGTTGTCAAAAAAAACTTTAAAAAACTAATAAATAAATAAAAAATAGAAAAAATAGAAAAAGGGCCCTGATTAAAATTTCTCTAACACTTCATTGAGACCATGCGGGACAAGAGAATTTAACTTAAATATCCAAAACATCTCCTTGGTACGTAAATTTCTAATAGACCGTAAGGAGATGCTCTCCAGGGGGGTAACTTTCAAACCTGTGGGATCACAATTATGGTGTATTTTAAAATGCCTAGAGACGCTGTGTTGCATAAAACCCTTCCTTATGTTGCTTTTATGCCTTGAGATTCGTGCTCTCAACATATTAAGGGTTCTTCCCACATACTTTTTGTGACAAGGACATTCCAAAAGGTATATAACATTTTTGGATCTACATGTAAGGTGTTGCCTTATCTGGATTTCCTCCCCATCCTGACTTATTATTTCTTTAATTTCATGTGCGATGTGTATGCAGCTTTTGCACCTCTTCTTACCACATTTATATACTCCTTTTTGCCCTTCTTTCCCTTCTTGCTCCTCTTTAACTCTGTTTTCTTTTTTAGGGCGGGATGGGGCCAGCATATTCTTAAGGGTCCTATTTTTTCTAAAAATGCATTTAGGATTTTGATCTATGCAATTTCCCAAAAAAGGGTCATTCTTTAATATACCCCAATTTTTCTTGATTATTGCCTTAATTTCCTTATGTTGTGAACTATACTTTGTAATGAACGTGGTCTTTTGAGATCCATTATTTTGAATCCCCTCTTTGTCTTTTTTCTGTTCTTTTCTTTTTGATATCTCACATACCCGTTTATAGGCCCCCTCTATTATTTCTCCTGGGTATCCCTTTTCTCTAAATCTTTGTTTTAAAATTTCTGATTGTACATCAAAATCGGATTTTTTTGAACAATTTCTTCTTATCCTCCTAAGCTGTCCGTACGGGATGTTAGTACGCCAACTTTTAAGATGACAACTATTAAAATCTAAAAAGCTATTGGTATCTACTGGTTTAAAAAATGTCTTTGTAGTAATTCTTCCCTCTTCAATGAATATCTCCAAATCCAAAAACACTATTTTATGCGGATTACAAGTATCGGTAAACTTAAAATTAAATTCATTAATATTTAAGGTATCAATAAATTCCCTCAAACTCTCTACGTCCCCCCTCCATATCATCAAGATGTCATCAATATATCGTTTGTATAACCCAACACGTGGGTCTTTAAAACGATTCCTCTCGAATATGCCCATTACAAGGTTGGCAAAGCTAGGGGCACATTTAGTGCCCATAGCTGTGCCCCTTGTCTGCCTGTAGAAAACTCCATCATATGTAAAACAATTATTACTTAAAATAAAAGACATGGCTTCTATAAGAAAATCCTTCTGTTGGTTTGGCATAAGGGGATCTTCATCTAAAATTTCTCTTATGGCCTCTAAACCTTGTTTATGTGATATATTCGAGTACAATGCCTCAACATCTAGAGTACACCATATTGAGGGGTTATGCCATTGTTCTTCCTTTAAAATCTCCAATAAATGGCCAGTATCCTTGATATATGATGGCAGTGTTTTTACATAGCGTTGTAATTGTATGTCCACATATTCCGACAGGTGACTCGTTATTGAACACATACCCGCTATGATAGGGCGTCCGGGAGGCTTATGTACGCACTTATGTAGTTTGGGAATGTGATAGAAATAAGGGATATCTGCATCTATATTGATAATATATTTGTATTCTGTTCTAGAGATCCCATTTTCCTCTAAAGCCCTCTTCATCATGTCATGGAACATTATATTAATTTCACCCATGGGGTCTTTGTCCAATTTCTTATAATAAGATGCATCGTCCAATATCCTTAAAGCTTCCCCATGGTAATATGAATGATCCATCAACACTATTCCCCCACCTTTGTCCGCTTGCCTTACTACCACCTCCTTTTCTTTAATAAGTCTGTCTAATGTTTTTTTCTGTTTTTCATTTAAATTAGGTTTCCCTATATGGGTCTTCTTTTTACACATCATGTTAAAGTCCCTAAGGACATTCTGGTAGAAGAGCTGAAGGTATTCACCCTTCGATTCTGTGGGATAGAATTTTGAGTGGGGTTTTAATTCTGTGATAATGGGTTCATCTAATGAAAATTCACCTAATACATCCTCATTATTACTATTTCCATTTTTTTCTTCTCGTGGATGTTGTAAGAAATACCTATTTAGAGTGAGTTTGCGAAGGAATGCATTAAGGTCGACAAAAAGGTCGAACATATTGGATCTTTGGGTGGGACTAAATGAAAGACCTTTCGACAAAATTTCGACTTCTTTTCGCCTCAGTAAATACCGTGAGATGTTAAAAATACCGCATTTTCTTGCTTCCTCAAAGCTAAATACTTCCTCATCTGTATTTGATTTGTTTCCACGTTTCTTGTGTTTTTTTACCACCCCTCGTGCCCCTTCTTTTGTCCCTTCCATTTTTCTTTTTTGAACCTGGGTGGACTGTGTTAATGGATGGTAAAACTGTGTAATCTTGGACCTCGCTCCCAATCCACTGGTAGTTTGGTAAGTTCTTCCTTTGCTCTGATTGGGGGCATTGTTCCCCAATCCGGTAGTCATGGATGGTGCTGTTTGATTGGTAGTGACCAGAGGGCAACGAATGGTATCTTGTAACCCTAAAAAAACCTGACCTGAGCCCGTTTGATTATGGGAACTGATATTATTTATCACACCCTCTTTCCGCCCAGTTGTTGTGTTCGCTAGGCATAAATCCAGTATATCCGTGGGGGAATTTCCAAGGGGAGATGTTAAAAGGGCTCTCTCAATAGGGTGTGGAATTAATTCCGGAGTGAAAAATATATGGTCACTATTTAATCTCTCCGGCGTTTTCCTGGAAACTTCCAATCTTCTAATGGGTGTAACCATGGGACTAGAGATTATGTCTTTGGTATTCTCACATCTAGTATCATCCACTGTAATCATGGACTGTAAATTAACAGTATTCTCACCATCCAAATCCTGAAGATGCAATGCATTAAAACTTCCATTAGTGTAACCCTGCCTCCCTTCTGTTTGTGTCATATTATCCCTATTGATCCTATGTCTATGTCTGGTTTCCATATGAGATGTACTGTTGTTGTCATGGAACCTTGAATGTGTATAGTTCTTCCTCTCAAACCCCCTTCTTCTCCCCCCTCTATACTGATTTCTAGATCTTACTGGTTCCCAAGGATAAGAATTGTCATGTATGTGTGAATATTGGTTTCTTCTAAAATTCCATTCCCCATTCTTTCTACGTTCATTAAACCGATTATAATTAGTGAACACCCTTGTTTCCCCAAACCAGATCTTTTTCTGGGGAGGTATATATGTATTATTTTCAATAACCTTTTCATGTCTACCTTCTCCCGATGTATGGGGCTCCTGATGATTCCTCAAATTATTTCTCTCATGTTCTACCTCTCCTCTTGTTGATACTTCTCTCTGAAAATAATACATATATACCTCCCCAGAAAAAGATCTGGTTTGGGGAAACAAGGGTGTTCACTAATTATAATCGGTTTAATGAACGTAGAAAGAATGGGGAATGGAATTTTAGAAGAAACCAATATTCACACATACATGACAATTCTTATCCTTGGGAACCAGTAAGATCTAGAAATCAGTATAGAGGGGGGAGAAGAAGGGGGTTTGAGAGGAAGAACTATACACATTCAAGGTTCCATGACAACAACAGTACATCTCATATGGAAACCAGACATAGACATAGGATCAATAGGGATAATATGACACAAACAGAAGGGAGGCAGGGTTACACTAATGGAAGTTTTAATGCATTGCATCTTCAGGATTTGGATGGTGAGAATACTGTTAATTTACAGTCCATGATTACAGTGGATGATACTAGATGTGAGAATACCAAAGACATAATCTCTAGTCCCATGGTTACACCCATTAGAAGATTGGAAGTTTCCAGGAAAACGCCGGAGAGATTAAATAGTGACCATATATTTTTCACTCCGGAATTAATTCCACACCCTATTGAGAGAGCCCTTTTAACATCTCCCCTTGGAAATTCCCCCACGGATATACTGGATTTATGCCTAGCGAACACAACAACTGGGCGGAAAGAGGGTGTGATAAATAATATCAGTTCCCATAATCAAACGGGCTCAGGTCAGGTTTTTTTAGGGTTACAAGATACCATTCGTTGCCCTCTGGTCACTACCAATCAAACAGCACCATCCATGACTACCGGATTGGGGAACAATGCCCCCAATCAGAGCAAAGGAAGAACTTACCAAACTACCAGTGGATTGGGAGCGAGGTCCAAGATTACACAGTTTTACCATCCATTAACACAGTCCACCCAGGTTCAAAAAAGAAAAATGGAAGGGACAAAAGAAGGGGCACGAGGGGTGGTAAAAAACACAAGAAACGTGGAAACAAATCAAATACAGATGAGGAAGTAGTTAGCTTTGAGGAAGCAAGAAAATGCGGTATTTTTAACATCTCACGGTATTTACTGAGGCGAAAAGAAGTCGAAATTTTGTCGAAAGGTCTTTCATTTAGTCCCACCCAAAGATCCAATATGTTCGACCTCTTTGTCGACCTTAATGCATTCCTTCGCAAACTCACTCTAAATAGGTATTTCTTACAACATCCACGAGAAGAAAAAAATGGAAATAGTAATAATGAGGATGTATTAGGTGAATTTTCATTAGATGAACCCATTATCACAGAATTAAAACCCCACTCAAAATTCTATCCCACAGAATCGAAGGGTGAATACCTTCAGCTCTTCTACCAGAATGTCCTTAGGGACTTTAACATGATGTGTAAAAAGAAGACCCATATAGGGAAACCTAATTTAAATGAAAAACAGAAAAAAACATTAGACAGACTTATTAAAGAAAAGGAGGTGGTAGTAAGGCAAGCGGACAAAGGTGGGGGAATAGTGTTGATGGATCATTCATATTACCATGGGGAAGCTTTAAGGATATTGGACGATGCATCTTATTATAAGAAATTGGACAAAGACCCCATGGGTGAAATTAATATAATGTTCCATGACATGATGAAGAGGGCTTTAGAGGAAAATGGGATCTCTAGAACAGAATACAAATATATTATCAATATAGATGCAGATATCCCTTATTTCTATCACATTCCCAAACTACATAAGTGCGTACATAAGCCTCCCGGACGCCCTATCATAGCGGGTATGTTTTCAATAACGAGTCACCTGTCGGAATATGTGGACATACAATTACAACGCTATGTAAAAACACTGCCATCATATATCAAGGATACTGGCCATTTATTGGAGATTTTAAAGGAAGAACAATGGCATAACCCCTCAATATGGTGTACTCTAGATGTTGAGGCATTGTACTCGTTTTAAAGACCCACGTGTTGGGTTATACAAACGATATATTGATGACATCTTGATGATATGGAGGGGGGACGTAGAGAGTTTGAGGGAATTTATTGATACCTTAAATATTAATGAATTTAATTTTAAGTTTACCGATACTTGTAATCCGCATAAAATAGTGTTTTTGGATTTGGAGATATTCATTGAAGAGGGAAGAATTACTACAAAGACATTTTTTAAACCAGTAGATACCAATAGCTTTTTAGATTTTAATAGTTGTCATCTTAAAAGTTGGCGTACTAACATCCCGTACGGACAGCTTAGGAGGATAAGAAGAAATTGTTCAAAAAAATCCGATTTTGATGTACAATCAGAAATTTTAAAACAAAGATTTAGAGAAAAGGGATACCCAGGAGAAATAATAGAGGGGGCCTATAAACGGGTATGTGAGATATCAAAAAGAAAAGAACAGAAAAAAGACAAAGAGGGGATTCAAAATAATGGATCTCAAAAGACCACGTTCATTACAAAGTATAGTTCACAACATAAGGAAATTAAGGCAATAATCAAGAAAAATTGGGGTATATTAAAGAATGACCCTTTTTTGGGAAATTGCATAGATCAAAATCCTAAATGCATTTTTAGAAAAAATAGGACCCTTAAGAATATGCTGGCCCCATCCCGCCCTAAAAAAGAAAACAGAGTTAAAGAGGAGCAAGAAGGGAAAGAAGGGCAAAAAGGAGTATATAAATGTGGTAAGAAGAGGTGCAAAAGCTGCATACACATCGCACATGAAATTAAAGAAATAATAAGTCAGGATGGGGAGGAAATCCAGATAAGGCAACACCTTACATGTAGATCCAAAAATGTTATATACCTTTTGGAATGTCCTTGTCACAAAAAGTATGTGGGAAGAACCCTTAATATGTTGAGAGCACGAATCTCAAGGCATAAAAGCAACATAAGGAAGGGTTTTATGCAACACAGCGTCTCTAGGCATTTTAAAATACACCATAATTGTGATCCCACAGGTTTGAAAGTTACCCCCCTGGAGAGCATCTCCTTACGGTCTATTAGAAATTTACGTACCAAGGAGATGTTTTGGATATTTAAGTTAAATTCTCTTGTCCCGCATGGTCTCAATGAAGTGTTAGAGAAATTTTAATCAGGGCCCTTTTTCTATTTTTTCTATTTTTTATTTATTTATTAGTTTTTTAAAGTTTTTTTTGACAACTGGGATGTACCCATCCATAGATATATGGATGGGATTATAGTTTAGAAAGTATCTATTGAAGTTTTTTAATGTGAGATATAGTTTCATGATATATATGATTATTATTGGTATTATGATATGATGTATAGGCTATTATTAGATGATCTTATATTTATATATATAATTTTAAGGTAATGGGAATGTATTGATAGTAATGGGTATTTATTGGGTTAACAATGTAGTATATAAGAAATAAGTGATTGAGTGTGTTGTAAACTTATAACATTGTGAAGGATGGAAAAGAGATATGCTGAATTGATCTATTTATATCGTTTTAGATACATTTTTTATATGTATAAAACATGACAGCAACACAGTGAAGGTTCTGCTGTATGCCGGAGGGATGCGTTCCATTACCATGGGAACGCACCTCCTATAGAAGCATCACACAGATGCATCCCGAGCGTGATGACGTTGGGACGGTGTTGCGATCATGTGACCAGTACAGTCACGTGACCGGCACGTCCGCGCGTCATATTGCTGAGAAAACATATTCGTGGTTCCGATATATGCCGGGGGAATGCGTCCCATCACTATGGGAACGCACCCCCTAGAAAAGCATTATACAGATGCATCCTGAACGTGATGACGTTAGGACGGTGTGCGATCATGTGACTAGTACAGTCACGTGACCGGCACGTCCGCACGTCACTTTATTGAGATAGCATATCCATGGTGGCAACCCGGAAGTAGTATCCGTGAACCGGAAGTCCTCCAGGTAATCTTCCGTGCACCGGAAGTCAGGACCCGGCGCTTCAGGAGGCCATGCAGAGGATATGCAGAGATGATTGGGTGGGTAAGGTTTAACATATGTATATAAGGAGAAGGTATATGTGTATATGTCACTTGAAAAAGTCGCTTTAGGGCGACGAAACGCGTCGGACATATCTGTTAATAAAAGTTGGTTCTTGTTTTGGAAATATCCAAGGGACCTATCATTTATATAGTACAATAGGCATTTCTCTGGAGCGCTGGATCCTTTTTGTTTTTTTGCTTATCTCATTTATATTTAGTCGCACCCTGTCACAGGGGTATGACAGATCCTTGCTTGCTTCAATGGTATTGACTTCCTGAACCTCCGATTGGTGATTGCAGCATTTATACAACGTGTACCAGGACGTGGAGGTGTTAGGTGGAGGGTCTCTTTACAGTGGCCCATCCACCTGCACCGGGTAAGTCCCAAAAAGAATTTCTGTTTTTCTACATCTTGGAAATGACATTCTAGTGGGTGGAGCGCCGTCACTTATTGTTTTTTACTATTTTTTTTTCTTTTCATCTTCTGATGTTTTACTGTGAATAAAATATGGTTATATGAGATTTAAAAATTATTGCATTTCTTTTTTTTTAGCATTTCTTTACATATACCGAACTTCAGGGTGACTTAGGTTCTTATATATATTGTACAGTATATCCAGATTGGTTTTGTAATCTTCAATCTGTTTCCTTGGTTACCACTGTTCTTGTACTGTAGTGTAGAACTCTTAGCTGTCTGTAAACCTGTATGCAAACTCTCTCGAATATGTTTGGACTTGATTGAAGTGCACTTGTTCGATGTATCATTCAGAAATACTTTTACTGGGGCATGGCCTGGATGGCGGCGAGAGTGGATACTACAGAGTGAGCTTCAACTCACTTTGAAGTCCTGGTTGGGACTCAGCGGCAGCACTAAGAGAAAATGATCACTCCTCCCCCTGAGGTCAGAAATCCTGCATATTCCATACACAGCACAGATGATGGGGGTAGGAGTGAGGGTCTTCTCTGAACACTGCAATAGCATCCCAATTGGGACTTCAGAGTGCGATAGGCACTTGATGATATGGTTGCTGACGGTACAGAGGGGCTCACACCAGGTAATTACTTTTTATCTGCCCTTATTGTGGCCGTAAAGAGTGGCCTCTAGAGTAAATTACTGGCTGGATCAGTGGTTTACCAGCTGGGTGGCAATCCTAGATTTACCCTACATGCTTACAAAAAGGGAAAGTCAAAGGTATAATGTATAAGAGCTATTTTCGACAGTAGGGGAGCTCAGAGACAGGCTGGTCCAAAAATATATTTTTTAAGCCATATTATAAATGTGGCATGTCTGTTAAACCTATGTAATGTTGCTACAGTATTGAAGGGAAACTCTGACCAAAACTACATTTTTCTACATGTTCCATTATAATGGTATAAAGTATTTTTCCCCCTATGCATTGAGCAGCTAATATACATATATTAAATAGGTGTGGGTATGATTGCTGTGACCCCTAGCACTCACCAAAACTCCAAATTCCCATTCTGCTGGCTTCAAGATTTCAGCCGGGGGGCATTGGAATGGACAATGGTTGAACATGTGCTTGGCCACTCCATTCAAAATCTATGGCACTGACGAAAATAGGCGAGCACAACACTTAGCTATTTTCATCAGTGTTATAAACTTTTAATTCTAGCAATTGGGGAGAGAGAGAACACGAACCAAGAAAAAAAAAAAAAGCTCGGGACCCGGCGTCCCACATACAAAAATGCTCGAGTCTCCCATTGTATTCCATGGGGTTCGTTACTCGAGTAGAGCTCTCGAATTTTATGAAAAGCTTGACTCGAATAACGCAGACCAGAGCATTTGGGTGCTCGCTCATCTCTAGCTCTTACCATATAGTTACTGTACACTGAAAAATATGACAAAGAGAAGGTACAATTCTGCATATGACAAAGACATGTTAAATCCTCGCTAAAGTCCAAATTTAAAGAATAAGTAGACAAACAGACCCCTGTCCAGTCCCGCTACTTTATCTTTATCACTACATTACCATCTGAACAGTTTTCCTTGCACTGCCTTGATTGAAATGCAGATGTAACATATTTGGAAAACTTTTTTTTGTTTCACTTTACTGAAGAAGATGACAGTTCAGCCTCCTAAGGCCCAATGTCCACAGGCGGGTTTGATTTGCGGAATCCGCAAATCCAGCCACCCAAATGCATTAAAGCATGCAGATTTGATTTGTGAACCTTTTAGTATGGAAAACAAATCGCAGTATGCTTCATTTTACTGCGGATGCTGCACGGATGACTTCCATTGAAGTCAATGGAAGCCGTCTCATCTGCGGCACATCCGCAGCTGACACTGTGGACAGGTACGGATCCATGGGGAAGCAGGAGTTTAAAAAAAATCTACTGTGCATGTGTGCCCGCACACATCCGCAGTGCAAAAGAAAGAAGATCCAGACCAGGACACAGACGTCTCGAACAGGTAATTAATTGTCCTCAGCCATGGGCAGGGTAGTATTCTGCTGTGGGCTCCCACAGGCGGAATTTGACCCACCCGTGGACATTCAGTGTTACTGTATGCTTATGGTCTGTTAACTTATTTAGGAGAATGTAGAGGGGTGGATATTAGAGTAGTGTTGAGAAAACCAAAAGAGTCAAACCTTGTTTCAAGTTTAGCTTTGTTAAATGTTTGGTTCAACGAGAACCCAAACTTCAGGTGGTTTGTCTTAACTGATTCTGCTAGAGGAAGAAAGTTGAATATGGAAAAATAAGAAGAAGAAGGAAAAAGAAAAGGCAGATGGGGAAAAGAAGAAGAAGGAAAAAGAAAAGGCAGATGGGGAAAAGAAGAAGAAGGAAAAAGAAAGGGCTCAGGGGGAGAAGAAGAAGAAGGAAAATGAAAAGGCAGGGGAGGAGGAGAATCTTTTCTCTCCTTCTCCTTCTTTCTCTTCTATTTTTCTTCTTCAATAGCCTTAAAAAGAGCTCAAAAGTATAAAGATATAAGTCATCGGGACTTTTATGGCCCTTTGACAGTGTTATACACCAGTTTTAGTGGCATTGGTGAAGTTCCATTTCGGTTCAAACTAATTTGGATCGAACTGAACTCTTTGCAGAAACTTGGCGAATCGATCAAATCAAACTTTTCAAAAGTTTCAAAAGTTTGCTCATCACTATGCGGGATGCACACAAAAATGCATATGCCTGTCTCCTATCTGTCTGTCACATCATTAGATAGATAGATAGATAGATAGATAGATAAATTAGAGTGGTTCCAAAACATACAGTACAGTATTGGTACTGTACATAGTGATTGGTTCTGGGATGTTCATTGTATACTGAAAATATTGCATGTTGATAATAATTAGAGATGAGCGAGCACCAAAATGCTCGGGTGCTCGTTACTCAGGACGAAATTATCGCGACGCTCGAGGGTTCGTTTCGAGTAACGAACCCCATTGAAGTCAATGGGCGACCCGAGCATTTTTGTATTTCGCCGATGCTCGCTAAGGTTTTCATGTGTGAAAATCTGGGCAATTCAAGAAAGTGATGGGAACGACACAGCAACGGATAGGGCAGGCAAGGGGCTACATGTTGGGCTGCATCTCAAGTTCACAGGTCCCACTATTAAGCCACAATACCGGCAAGAGTGGGCCCCCCCCCCCCAACAACTTTTACTTCTGAAAAGCCCTCATTAGCATGGCATACCTTAGCTAAGCACCACACTACCTCCAACAAAGCACAATCACTGCCTGCATGACACTCTGCTGCCACTTCTCCTGGGTTACATGCTGCCCAACCCCCCCCCCCCCTGCACGACGCAGTGTCCACAGCGCACACCAAACTGTCCCTGCGCAGCTTTCAGCTGCCCTCATGCCACGGCACACTCATGTCTATTTATAAGTGCGTCTGGCAGAGGAACCGCAGGCACACACTGCAGAGGGTTGGCACGGCTAGGCAGCGACCCTCTTTAAAAGGGGCGGGACGATAGCCCACAATGCTGTACAGAAGCAATGAGAAATATAACCCTGTGCCACCGCCATCAGGAGCTGCACACGTGGGCATAGCAATGGGGAACCTATGTGCCACACACTATTCATTCTGTCAAGGTGTCTGCATGCCCCAGTCAGACCGCGGTTTTTTATAAATAGTCACAGGCAGGTACAACTCCGCAATGGGAATTCCGTGTGCACCCACAGCATGGGTGGCTCCCTGGAACCCACCGGCTGTACATAAATATATCCCATTGCATTGCCCAACACAGCTGAGGTAGTAATGTCGTGCTTAATGCAGGTGGGCTTCGGCCCACACTGCATTCCCCAGTCAGACTGGGGTTCTTTAGAAGGGGAAACAGATGCATTTACAACTCCCTGTGCACCCACAGCATGGGTGGGTGCCAGGAAGCCACCGGCGGTACATAAAAATATCCCATTGCATTGCCCAACACAGCTGAGGTAGTAATGTCGTGCTTAATGCAGGTGGGCTTCGGCCCACACTGCATGCCCCAGTCAGACTGGGGTTCTTTAGAAGGGGAAACAGATGTATTTACAACTCCCTGTGCACCCACAGCATGGGTGGGTGCCAGGAAGCCACCAGCGGTACATAAAAATATCCCATTGCATATCCCAACACAGCTGAGGTAGTAATGTCGTGCTTAATGTAGGTGGGCTTCGGCCCACACTGCATGCCCCAGTCAGACTGGGGTTCTTTACAAGTGGACAGATGTAGTAACAACTCCCTGTGGACCCACAGCATGGGTGGGTGCCAGGAAGCCACCGGTGGTACATAAATAAATCCCATTGCATTGCCCATCACAGCTGAGGTAATGTCGTGGTAATGCAGGTGGGCTTCGGCCCACACTGCATGCCCCAGTCAGACTGGGGTTCTTTACAAGTGGACAGATGCAGTTACAACTCCGTGTGCACCTACAGCATGGGTGGCTCCCTGGAACCCACCAGTGGTACATAAATATATCCCATTGCAGTGCCCTACTCAGCTGAGGTAGTAATGTCGTGCTTAATGCAGGTGGGCTTCGGCCCACACTGCATGCCCCAGTCAGACTGGGGTTCTTTAGAAGGGGAAACAGATGCATTTACAACTCCCTGTGCACCCACAGCATGGGTGGGTGCCAGGAAGCCACCGGCGGTACATAAAAATATCCCATTGCATTGCCCAACACAGCTGAGGTAGTAATGTCGTGCTTAATGCAGGTGGGCTTCGGCCCACACTGCATGCCCCAGTCAGACTGGGGTTCTTTAGAAGGGGAAACAGATGCATTTACCACTCCCTGTGCACCCACAGCATGGGTGGGTGCCAGGAAGCCACCGGCGGTACATAAAAATATCCCATTGCATTGCCCAACACAGCTGAGGTAGTAATGTCGTGCTTAATGCAGGTGGGCTTCGGCCCACACTGCATGCCCCAGTCAGACTGGGGTTCTTTAGAAGGAGAAACAGATGCATTTACAACACCCTGTGCACCCACAGCATGGGTGGCTCCCTGGAACCCACCAGCGGTACATAAAAATATCCCATTGCATTGCCCAACACAGCTGAGGTAGTAATGTCGTGCTTAATGCAGGTGGGCTTCGGCCCACACTGCATGCCCCAGTCAGACTGGGGTTCTTTAGAAGGGGAAACAGATGTATTTACAACTCCCTGTGCACCCACAGCATGGGTGGGTGCCAGGAAGCCACCAGCGGTACATAAAAATATCCCATTGCATATCCCAACACAGCTGAGGTAGTAATGTCGTGCTTAATGTAGGTGGGCTTCGGCCCACACTGCATGCCCCAGTCAGACTGGGGTTCTTTACAAGTGGACAGATGTAGTAACAACTCCCTGTGGACCCACAGCATGGGTGGGTGCCAGGAAGCCACCGGTGGTACATAAATAAATCCCATTGTATTGCCCATCACAGCTGAGGTAATGTCGTGGTTAATGCAGGTGGGCTTCGGCCCACACTGCATGCCCCAGTCAGACTGGGGTTCTTTACAAGTGGACAGATGCAGTTACAACTCCGTGTGCACCTACAGCATGGGTGGCTCCCTGGAACCCACCAGTGGTACATAAATATATCCCATTGCAGTGCCCTACTCAGCAGAGCTAACGTCAGATACAATACAGGTGGGCTTCGGCCCACACTGCATGTCCCAGTCAGACTGGTAATATGTACCTTAACAGTAACCTCGTTGGTGGTAATGTGGTGGTGACTGCGGACCTGGTAGCGCGGTTTTATGTAGTTGGTTTTCGGAATGTGGCCGGGATTAAGTGGGCCGTGGCGGGGGGATGGTGGTGGTGCTCTCTTGTTGTGTCGTTAAAGGTGAAATTCTTGGACTGCCACCAGACGGACCAATGCAAAGGTATTTGCCAAGAATGTTTTCATTGTTGGAGGAGGAGGGGGATGTTTTGGAGGCACTATGTGTCCTCTACACGTGTCCGTGGTTATATGCACCTTAACAGTAACAGCGTTGGTGGGAAATGGCCTCGCCGCCATCATGTCTTTGTGAAGCCTCTGTTTCCACACCCCAGTGACATACCATTAGCAGCGGTATAGGCAGAGCCCAGAATTATTAACATTTCAGCGGTAGCATTAGGGACAGGCCCCACTAACATATCACTAGCAGCAGTATAGGGGGAGCGCAGTCTTAGTTCCATTTCAGTAATAGTAGCACTCAAGACAGGCCCCAGTAACATTCCCATTGCAGCAGTTTAGGGAGATATCAGTCTCTTTCACATTTCAGTAGCTGCAGTATAGACAAGGCCCCAGTTACATTTATGTAGCTAAAGTGTAGGCCAACCCCACACACCTTTCTGTACCATGAGTGCAGGCGAAGAACATAGAAATTACTATGATTACACTGTAGGTGAGGGCCCCAAAAAATTGGTGTACCAACAGTACTAATATACCTCAGAAAAAATTGGCCATGCCCAACCAAGATGGCAGGTGAAACCCATTAATCGCTTTGGTTAATGTGGCTTAAGTGGTAACTAGGCCTGGAGGCAGCCCAGTTTAACGAAAAATTGGTTCAAGTTAAAGTTTCAACGTTTTTAAGAGCATTGAAACGTATAAAAATTGTTTAGAAAAATTATATGAGTGAGCCTTGTGGCCCTAAGAAAAATTGCCCGTTCGGCGTTATTACGTGAGGAGGAGCAGGAGGAGGAGGAGGAATATTATACACAGATTGATGAAGCAGAAATGTCCCCGTTTTGGATGGTGAGAGAGAACGATGCTTCCATCCGCGGGTGCAGCCTACGTATTGCTTAGGTATCGCTGCTGTCCGCTGGTGGAGAAGAGAAGTCTGGGGAAATCCAGGCTTTGTTCATCTTGATGAGTGTAAGCCTGTCGGCACTGTCGGTTGACAGGTGGGTACGCTTATCTGTGATGATTCCCCCAGCCGCACTAAACACCCTCTCTGACAGGACGCTAGCCGCAGGACAAGCAAGCACCTCCAGGGCATACAGCGCGAGTTCAGGCCACGTGTCCAGCTTCGACACCCAGTAGTTGTAGGTGGCAGAGGCGTCACGGAGGACGGTCGTGCGATCGGCTACGTACTCCCTCACCATCCTTTTACAGTGCTCCCGCCGACTCAGCCTTGACTGGGGAGCGGTGACACAGTCTTGGTGGGGAGCCATAAAGCTGTCCAGGGCTTTAAAGAGTGTTGCACTGCCTGTGCTGTACATACTGCTCGATCTCCGCACCTCCCCTGCTACCTGGCCCTCGGAACTGCGCCTTCTGCCACTAGCGCAGTCGGATGGGAATTTTACCATCAGCTTGTCCGCCAGGGTCCTGTGGTATAGCAACACTCTCGAACCCCTTTCCTCTTCGGGAATGAGAGTGGAAAGGTTCTCCTTATACCGTGGGTCGAGCAGTGTGTACACCCAGTAATCCGTAGTGGCCAGAATGCGTGCAACACGAGGGTCACGAGAAAGGCATCCTAACATGAAGTCAGCCATGTGTGCCAGGGTACCTGTATGCAACACATGGCTGTCTTCACTAGGAAGATCACTTTCAGGATCCTCCTCCTCCTCCTCCCAGCATGGGTACCATCAGCAGTGGGCCAAGCTGTCTCTTCCCCCTCCTCCTCATCCTCCTCATGCTCCTCCTCCTCCTCCTCAACGCGCTGAGATATAGACAGGAGGGTGCTCTGACTATCCAGCGACATACTGTCTTCCCCCTCCTCCGTTTCCGAGCGCAAAGCATCTGCCTTTATGCTTTGCAGGGAACTTCTCAAGAGGCATAGCAGAGGAATGGTGACGCTAATGATTGCAGCATCGCCGCTCACCACCTGGGTAGACTCCTCAAACTTTCCAAGGACCTGGCAGATGTCTGCCAACCAGGCCCACTCTTCTGAAAATAATTGAGGAGGCTGACTCCCACTGCGCCGCCCATGTTGGAGTTGGTATTCCACTATAGCTCTACGCTGCTCATAGAGCCTGGCCAACATGTGGAGCGTAGAGTTCCACCGTGTGGGCACGTCGCACAGCAGACGGTGCACTGGCAGATTAAACCAATGTTGCAGGGTGCGCAGGGTGGCAGCGTCCGTGTGGAACTTGTGGAAATGTGCGCAGAGCCGACGTACCTTTACGAGCAGGTCTGACAAGCTTGGGTAGCTTTTCAGAAAGCGCTGAACCACCAAATTAAAGACGTGGGCCAGGCATGGCACGTGCGTGAGGCTGCCGAGCTGCAGAGCGCCACCACGTTACGCCCGTTGTCACACACGACCATGCCCGGTTGGAGGCTCAGCGGCGCAAGCCAACGGTCGGTCTGCTCTGTTAGACCCCGCAGCAGTTCGTGGGCCGTGGGCCTCTTATCTCCTAAGCTGAGTAGTTTCAGCACGGCCTGCTGACGCTTGCCCACCGCTGTGCTGCCACGCCGCGCGACACCGACTGCTGGCGACGTCCTGCTGCTGCTGACACATCTAGATTGCGAGACAGAGGTTGCGGAGGAGGAGGAGGAGGAGGAGGGTGCTTTAGTGGAGGAAGCATACACCGCCGAAGATACCACCACCGAGCTGGGGCCCGCAATTCTGGGGGTGGGTAGGACGTGAGCGGTCCCAGGCTCTGACTCTGTCCCAGCCTCCACTAAATTCACCCAATGTGCCGTCAGGGAGATGTAGTGGCCCTGCCCGCCTGTGCTTGTCCACGTGTCCGTTGTTAAGTGGACCTTGGCAGTAACCGCGTTGGTGAGGGTGCGTACAATGTTGCGGGAGACGTGGTCGTGCAGGGCTGGGACGGCACATCGGGAAAAGTAGTGGCGACTGGGAACTGAGTAGCGCGGGGCCGCCGCCGCCATCATACTTTTGAAGGACTCCGTTTCCACAACCCTATACGGCAGCATCTCAAGGCTGATAAATTTGGCTATGTGGACGGTTAACGCTTGAGCGTGCGGGTGCGTGGCGGCGTACTTGCGCTCAAACACTTGCGCTAGCGACGGCTGGACGGTGCGGTGCGAGACATTGGTGGATGGGGCAGAGGACAGCGGAGGTGAGGGTGTGGGTGCAGGCCAGGAGACGGTAGTGCCTGTGTCCTGAGAGGGGGGTTGGATCTGAGTGGCAGGTTGGGGCACAGGGGGAGAGGCAGCGGTGCAAACCGGAGGCGGTGAACGGCCTTCGTCCCACCTTGTGGGGTGCTTGGCCATCATATGTCTGCGCATGCTGGTGGTGGTGAGGCTGTTGGTGGTGGCTCCCCGGCTGATCTTGGCGCGACAAAGGTTGCACACCACTGTTCGTCGGTCGTCAGGCGTCTCTGTGAAAAACTGCCAGACCTTAGAGCACCTTGGCCTCTGCAGGGTGGCATGGCGCGAGGGTGCGCTTTGGGAAACAGTTGGTGGATTATTCGGTCTGGCCCTGCCTCTACCCCTGGCCACCGCACTGCCTCTTGCAACCTGTCTTGCTGCTGCCCTTGCCTCCCCCTCTGAAGACCTGTCCTGAGTAGGCATTGCAAACCAGGTGGGGTCAGTCACCTCATCGTCCTGCTGCTCTTCCTCCGAATCCTCTGTGCGCTCTTCCCTCGGACTTACTGCCCTTACTACTACCTCACCGATAGACAACTGTGTCTCATCGTCATCGTCCTCCTCACCCACTGAAAGGTCTTGAGACAGTTGCCGGAAGTCCCCAGCCTCATCCCCCGGACCCCGGGAACTTTCCAATGGTTGGGCATCAGTGACGATAAACTCCTCTGGTGGGAGAGGAACCACTGCTGCCCAATCTGAGCAGGGGCCCGAGAACAGTTCCTGGGAGTCTTCCCGCTCCTGAGCATGAGTCATTGTAGTGGAGTGAGGAGGCTGGGAGGAAGGAGGAGCAGCAGGCATGTGTCATTGTAGTGGAGTGAGGAGGCTGGGAGGAAGGAGGAGCAGCAGACAGAGGATTCGGATTTGCAGCAGTGGACGGCACAGAACTGTGGGTGGATGATAGGTTGCTCGAAGCACTTTCTGCCATCCACGACAGGACCTGCTCACACTGCTCATTTTCTAATAAAGGTCTCCCGCGTGGACCCATTAATTGTGCTATGAATGTGGGGACGCCAGAAACGTGCTTCTCTCCTAATCGCGCAGCAGTCGGCTGCGATACACCTGGATCAGGAGTTCGGCCTGTGCCCACACCCTCACTTGGCCCTCTGCGTCCTCGGCCGCGCCCACGTCCTCTAGGCCTACCCCTACCCCTCAGCATGCTGTATTACCAGTGATTTGATTTCCCAGCCAGGAAATAAATTGGCGCAAGCCTGCAGGCCAAATAGAATTTTTTCTCTTTTTTTTTAAAGGAAAGGCCCACTGACTATATTCAATCAATAATAAATGTGTTGTGGCCCTGCAGTGTGTCACAGAACTGCAGTCTTGCACTGTTATGAACTGCAGCAGAGCGATGATTTCCCAGCCAGGAAATAAATTGGCGCAAGCCTGCAGGCCAAATAGAATTTTTTCCCTTTTTTTTTTTAAAGGAAAGGCCCACTGACTATATTCAATCAATAATAAATGTGTTGTGGCCCTGCAGTGTGTCACAGAACTGCAGTCTTGCACTGTTATGAACTGCAGCAGAGCGGTGATTTCCCAGCCAGGAAATAAATTGGCGCAAGCCTGCAGGCCAAATAGAATTTTTTCCCTTTTTTTTTAAAGGAAAGGCCCACTGACTATGCCCACTGACTATATTCAATCAATAATTAATGTGTTGTGGCCCTGCAGTGTGTCACAGAACTGCAGTCTTGCACTGTTATGAACTGCAGCAGAGCGGTGATTTCCCAGCCAGGAAATAAATTGGCGCAAGCCTGCAGGCCAAATAGAATTTTTTCCCTTTTTTTTAAAGGAAAGGCCCACTGACTATATTCAATCAATAATAAATGTGTTGTGGCCCTGCTGTGTGTCACAGAACTGCAGTCTTGCACTGTTATGAACTGCAGCAGAGTGGTGATTTCCCAGCCAGGAAATAAATTGGCGCAAGCCTGCTGTTAAACTTAGCTGGCTGCGTATGATTTTTTTTAAGTTCTCCACCCAGCACACACGTACCCAGAACGCTGAGGACTGTCAGAGGCAGGCCAAATAGAATTTTTTCCCTTTTTTTTTAAAGGAAAGGCCCACTGACTATATTCAATCAATAAAATATGTCTTCTGGCCCAGCCTACACAATTCTGTCCCTGTAGTATTACTGCAGGGCGCAATGCTCTGCACGGCCGATTTGGGAAAAAAAAATGTGCAACACTGCTAACAGCAGCCTCCACACTACTGCACACGGTTAGATGTGGCCCTAAGAAGGACCGTTGGGGTTCTTGAAGCCTACACTAACTCCTAACACTCTCCCTGCCTAACCACCACTTCTGTCCCTGTAGTATTACTGCAGGGCGCAATGCTCTGCACAGCCGATATAGCAAAAAAAAAAAAATGTGCACCACTGCAAAAGGCAGCCTCCACAGTACTGCACACTGTTAGATGTGGCCCTAAGAAGGACCGTTGGGGTTCTTGAAGCCTACACTAACTCCTAACGCTCTCCCTATAGCAGCTCCGGCACCAGCAGCACTGTTCCTGATCTCTGTCACAACGCATCTGAGGCGAGCCGCGGGAGGGGCCGATTTTTATACTCGGGTGGCATCTGATCTCCCCAGCCACTCACAGCAGGGGGGTGGTATAGGGCTTGAACGACGCATGGGGAAGTTGTAATGCCTTCCCTGTCTTTCAATTGGCCAGAAAAGCGCGCTAACGTCTCAGAGAGGAAAGTGAAAGTAACCCGAACATCGCGTGGTACTCGTTACGAGTAACGAGCATCCCGAACACCCTAATATTCGCCCGAGCATCAAGCTCGGACGAGTACGTTCGCTCATCTCTAATAATAATTCAATTAAAATTTGAAAATTGGATCTGAGCCCCTATATATCACCTAAACTGTAGAGAGGCGCTAGTGAAAATCAAGCAGTGAATGCACTTCAGTAATATAAGTGTTTGCCCATTCTGATTGGCTGGATTTTCCCACAAAATGCATGCCATTGGATGTTGTGTCTTGTTTCAGCTAACAATCCCTCAGTAAAGACTGAACTAAATAGAGCTTGTGCCTAGCTACAAATAACTAATACATTAATAGGTGCAAGTCTCTTCAAACATTTGTTTAATCTAGCAGCACCTCCATGCACCACATAACAACTTAGGAGCTAGAGCAGGTTTTGCTATAAGCTACACCATTTCTGGCATAGACTATAGTAAATTTAACAGGGTGCGCTCGCCCACACCTTCTGCAGCCAGGCCCCACTCACGTTTTGAAAAAGTGACGTAGCATGGAGTACATGAACAAAAAGTTGTGGTTTTGGCATATAATAAATAGGCACCAATATATCCTGATGGAGTTGTAACTTTAGGAAACATAATAGATAGGCTTTGATCAGCTATGCTACGCGTTCTTCTTTTAAGGGCTCTCCACTAACCTCCACTGTTGTAGTGGCCATAGCCAAGATCAGGCTCTTCCTCGTCCCAGCCAGTCCTTTTTGGCCTCCCCTGCATGTCACCCAAATTGCTTTTTACTGGTAGCGTACTACACCTGTAACAACACCACAGGGCAGCGAGGCTTACTGTCCAGCTGAGGGGCAAGATAGAAGAACATTATGTATAAACACTACAACAAAATTGGTCAGATTTACTATTAAAATTGCTCCAGTTTTGTGGTGCAACTTGCATCGGAAAACTGACTTACAAGCTTTGAAATAAATTTTTTATATATTTTAGACACTTTGGGTGCGTTCACACGAGCGTGTTTTTGTGCGTACTTAGGTGCGTACATACCTCCGTACCTAGGTTCAAGCAAAAACACACGTGAACACAGCTGCGTGCTTGTTGTCAATGGAGCTGTGGCTGCTGCCGGCGGCTCCATTGAAAACAATGCTCTGCCGGCCCCCTGCATTCTTTTTCAGGGAAGGGCTTTACATATAAGCCCGTCCCTGAAAAAGAAACATTTTAGTGCAAAACAAATAAAAAAACTTACCTCTACGCCGCTGCCATGATCCCTGTGGGCATGAAGAACACATCTGCTGCATGCGGAAGATGTTTCCTTCACCCCCACTAGTTAAAAGAATTCTCTGCTGCTGTCAATGGCTTTGCAGGGAAGGGCTTCTTAAGCCCTTCCCTAAAAAGCCTTTTAAAATAGTAAAAAAAAACCTCACCTGCCGTGGCTCAGCATCGACTTCTGCCACTGTCCCCGACTCTGTAGCTCTCAGCTATCAGCAGCCAGGGATTTAAAATCCCCGCCTGCTGGTATTTCTAAATGTGATTGGCTGAGCGCTTCAGCCAATAACAATCAAAGCTACCAGCAGGTGGGAATTTTAAATCCCCGGCTGCTGACAGCTCAGCAGTGCTACAGAGTCGGGGACAGCAGCAGAAGTTGCCGCTGAGCCCTGGCAGCTGTCAATGGCTTTTCAGGGAAGGGCTTCATAAGCCCTTCCCTGAAAAGCCCTTTAAAATAGTGTACAAAAAAAAAATTATACTCAACTGCTGAGGCTCAGCCGCGGCTGCTGCAGCTGTCCCCGGCTCTGTAGTTCTGAACTATCAGTAGCTGGGGATTTAAAATCTCCGCCTGCTGGTAGCTCTGATTGTGATTAGCTGAACTGCTCAGCCAATCACAATCAGAGCTACCAGCAGGCGGGGATTTTAAATTCCCGGCTGCTGATAGCTCAGTACTACAGAGTTGGGGACAGCGGCAGAAGTCACCGCTGAGCCCTGGCAGCCATGAATGGCTTTTCAGTGAAGGGCTTCATAAGCCCTTCCCTAAAAAGCCAATTGTAAGTAGTGTAAAAAAAAATGTACTTACCTGTCAGCCGCTGCTGTGTCCCCCGCGGGGATGAAGAACACATCTGCATGCGGCAGATGTTTCCTTCATTCCCGCTAGTTAAAAGAATTCCCTGCTGATATATCTGCCACATCTGTGGCAGATGCAGCAGAGGAATTCTTTAATTCTCTACCGCAGCTGTCACACATGTCAGCTGTGGTAGAGGATTCTGCTGACGGCAATTGATTTCAGGGAAGGCCTTTAAATATAAGCCCTTCCCTGAAAAAGTGATTTAAAAAACAAAAAAAATAGATACTCACCTCCTTTCAGCTGCCAGGGCTCAGCCGTGTCTTCTCCTGCTGTCCCCTGCACTGTGCTGCTGGTCTATCAGCAGCCGGGGATTTAAAATCCCCACCTGTTGAAAGAGCTGAATGTGATTGGCTGAGGTGCTTAGTCAATTATAGGCAGCTCTCGCGGTTATTTAAACCACTGTTACTTGATTTTCAGGGAAGGGCTTATATTTAACCCTTTCCAATCCATTTATTTTTTCTCATCCATCCCCCAAGCTCCAATTTATTTGGAGCTGGGGGGATGGATGAGAAAGAATACATTTTCCCTTCATCCTCCTGAACTGACAGAGTTCAGGAGGGTGCAGGTGCTCACTGCACCGTGGGGGGAATGCGGAAGTAACACTTCCGCATTCTCCCTTCTGCCTCCCGACTCGGCGATCATGTGACCGCTGGGGTCAGGTGGCACCCAGTGGTCACATGATCGCCAGATGCACTCCTGCACTGCAGTGTCGGGCCTGTCCCGAC
Source organism: Eleutherodactylus coqui (assembly GCF_035609145.1). Taxonomy (NCBI): domain Eukaryota; kingdom Metazoa; phylum Chordata; class Amphibia; order Anura; family Eleutherodactylidae; genus Eleutherodactylus; species Eleutherodactylus coqui. The sequence continues at coordinate 41,475,545 of NC_089839.1, forward strand.
ATCGGAGCTGTGAAGGGAAATGATGATGTCGGGGCAGGCCCGACATTGGATTGGAAAGGGTTAAAGCCCTTCCATGAAATCAATTGCCGGCAGCAGAATCCTCTACCACAGCTGACATGTGTGACAGCTGCAGTAGAGAAATAAAGAATTCCTCTGCTGCATCTGCCCCAGATGTGGCAGATGTATGAGCAGGGAATTCTTTTAACTAGTGGGGATGAAGGAAACATCTGCCGCATGCGGCAGATGTGTTCTTCATCCCCGCAGGGGACACAGCAGTGGTGGACAGGTAAGTAATTAATGTTTTACACTAAAATTGTTCTTTTTCAGGGAAGAGCTTATATGTAAAGCCCTTCCCTGAAAAAGAATGCAGGGAGTCGGCAGACCATTGTTTTCAATGGAGCCACCAGCAGCAGCCACGGCTCCATTAAAAACAATGCGTGCGTTCCCTATGGGGCACGCATGTCCTATCTTTGCAGGCACGCACCTATTTACACATATTTTGTGTCAAAAAAGCAGGTCATGGCTTCACAAGAAGGGGGGCATGGCTTTACAGGAAGGGGAGGCATGCCCTAATTGCAACATTATGTGCCAAAGCTACACAAAAAATGTTGCAGAGAAAAGTAGCGTAAACAAAGCCAACTGAGGGCTCAGTCACACGGGCGCATCCGCACCCGTGTGACTGACAGTTAGAAGACGGCCAAACCTGAAGACAGCCGTCTCTCTCCAGCGCTGATGAAAGAACACATGACCGGCAATGAAGCTGGTCACATATTCTTTCCTCCGGCGCTGCAGAGAGACGGCCGTCTTCAGGTACGTCCGTCTCCTTCCTGCAGTAACACGGGCGCCGTATGGAAGAACTGAAAGCAAGAGATGATGCAAAATACTCTGCGTATCACGCTACTTGGGAACCCTGGTTAACGTTTCGCAGATCCCCAAGGTCTGACCAATGGCTGGTGAGTGGAGCTTTGCCTAATCAATAATTAGTCTGTAGCAATGTGAAGCGGACCTGGGACAAAGACCTCTCTTAACCTTCTCTTTACCTTGTCTGTACTTAATATCTATCGTCTTTTCCCTGCTTTGCATACTGTTCTTTTTACTTCCTCTAGGACCCTCTACCCTACACCCCCCCCCCCGAAGCCCAGAGGGGTCCTATGGGCGTCCTTATGGGACTCCCCCACCAAACCCTTGATCCCCCTCCCCCCCCTATTCTCTCCTTCTTCTTCTCTCTCCCTAAATTCTACAAAGTTAGATAACTTACAGTTATATATAAGCGTTTGTTTAAAGCAACTATAGATAGCAGCAGATTGGGGTGGGTGGGATGATAAGTCTTATGGGAAAATCTATTAAGCAAGAATATATTAAGCAAGAGCACCGTCACGAAGCGAAAACTTACAACAAACGAGGGTTAAATTCGTGACTCCTTGGTTTTGACGAGGATTTAATAATATTAATGCTATACTTTGAAATGCCTTTCTAACTGATTGTACCATGGAAAAGTTAATAAAATACATTTTGAAACAAAAATTATAGCTGTCAGAAGATGGCTGCAGAAAATGTAAAAAAAAATAAATATCTGAAAAAAATAAAAGCAGTAAAGCAAAAAAAATAATAAACTATATAAATGTAGTATCATAGTAATGGTATTGACCCACAGAACAAAGTTATCATTTCATTTCTGCTGCAGTGTGTACGCAGTAGAGACAAGACACAACCAAAGAGGGCGAAATTTAGATTTTTCTTTATTTCACTCCATTTAGTTTTTTTTTAAGTTTTTCAGTACATTATATGATACATTAAATATAACCATTGAAAAAAACAACCTGTCCTGCAAAAACAAGTTCTCAGACAGCGACAGCAATGGATAAATAAAACAGTTATGATTTTTTTTTTTTTTTTTAACGAAAATGGAAAAAAAAGGGGCCAAGCTCTTAAGGGGTTAAACTGAGCTAGAACTCACTCAGTGAGCTGAAACAAAGCATCTAGTGACTATTTAGTGACTTCTTCCTCAGTACCCTGTCAGTTCGGTGTTTATACAGGACAAGTATTGTTGAAAGTCACTCCTGTGGGCTATTTGTCCACCGATAGCTGTCCAGTGTAAAGCCACCATTATTTATTCGCTGATGTCATGCAGACAAATACTTGACAATTCTTGTGATTTTACACAACTATTATTCAGCAATTTCATTGCGCTAAATTTGTTCAAGGATCTCTGAGACCTACTGTAAAAATGAGAATATATTGTTCCCCGCAGTGTACATCAAAGACTTCAAATTATGTTCTCACATAAACAGACCTTCACCTCAATATAAAGGTTAAACATTTCATTATGTGATATCCGTTTTAGTGAAGATGCCCAGGGCTGCTCTGGAGTAGTCTCTTCAGCCTTGTAAAGGAGCATTTAGCAGATCCAGTGACCTACGTGGTGAGCCGGGGCAAAGTGTTTCCATGGACTCTTGAACTGTAAATACTGCAAGTCGAATTTAAGAGGAAGTTTTAGTGAGTGGTTACATTCTTAAAAAGAACGCTTGAGAAATGTAGCTAAACCTTCGCTACTATATTGCATGCAACATTAACACATTAAGGATCTGAATGACTGCCTAAAGTAAATAACTTTATGCTCTTCTTCGGTTAGGGTCCTGGTCCTCTCTCCTGACTCTTGGAGTTAAAAGGAATGTATTGCCTATTTTTTATTACTCAAAACCAGATACTGATAATCTTTATTCTAATCTATTTGTATGAGTATGAGCTGCTGTTAAGAGTATTCACAGAAATACTTTAAGGCAGCCATGTGAGCTATAGGAACCTGGCCTGTTGACCCCATAACATCAATTTAGAGACTATAAATTTTCACATTCCTTGTCACCAGACTAATTATTTACTGTTATGCTCATCCCTCCCTGGTATTTATTTAAGTACTATTAATCACAACATGTCTGTTCCCTCTTACCCTGTCTCTGGTATTTATCTAAGTGCAAATTAAGTTCACCATGGTTGTGCCCTCCCATGGGATCATGTGTATATGTTTTAATATAAATATGTCTTTAGATTTGTTCCATTTTGCCTGAGGAAGAACCCTGAGTAGGTTTAAAAGCTCGCTATAACATCATGCATTTTAGTTAGCCATTAAAAGGTATCATATCTACAAGATTACTTGGTTTCTCTTACTGAGAACAATTACACTTTGCTCTTCTGGCTCACATGCTACTAAACATTTTTCGTTTTACCTATGGGAACCTGTAACCTGGAGATTCATTGACTTCTATGGTTGAGTGTTGTGGGCATGCTCTGTAACCTATGTAGAAATCATCGGCAGCGAGGAAATTAGCTGTAGCTATCACTTATTCTGAATGGTGGATCCTGCATTATTTATGTATATTTGCTACCTTTTATTGTAATTCTGGAGTCAAAGCAGCAGATGTTAACCCATTGTGCCACAGAATGATTTAGCATAGGGCTACTCCATAGAGCTTTATCTAGGTTTCCCTGGTTTTAATCCATTAACCTTTTCAATTGGGATCTGGTCTTAAATGCTGTTACCTCAAGAATAGTCTTGGTTTTTTTGGTGACTGACATGGACATGTCAAAAGTACTGTAGTGTGATACTGTAGGGTCAGATAAAGATGTGGTCAGTATACACAGGCGGTAATTATGTTACCGATTCTTAGTTGGGTATATAATATGGGGGGACATGTATTAAGAGTGCACTTCAAACACCAGTCTGAATCATGTTTCCACCAGAGCACAGTGAGTCTAGTACATGAATAGGCACATGACTTTTCATGTATTAAGCACATTTCGGCAGTTCAGGAGAACTACTGGCCGGCCGCGCTGAACTCCGTCTGCCGGGACAAGGTGAGTATATTTTTTTTTTTTTGTTTTTACACATTTCTGGATGAATTTCCAGGAAGGGCTTATATTTTTAAGCCCTTCCCGAAAATTAATCGTGAGATCGCCCGCAGCCCATTGCTTTCAATGGAGCCGGCTGTATTACTGGCTCCATTGAATTCAATGCACTGGACAGCCACGGCCCGTTTCTATTGAAACGCGGCTAGGAGCAGTTTTTTCGGGCGATTTTTCAGCCCCGGTCACGGGAAAAAACGGCCATGTGACTAAGGCCTCAGAGACAGCTAACCAAACTTGCAATAAAAAATTGCCTTCTGGCTCATTTAAAGATGATGGTTAACGCACATAATTTTGGATGAAGTGAAAATCAGTAATAGAAAATTTGTAGTGTGGTCTTCTCAAAGAGGTGGCCTTTTTGGAGATTTCTCATTGTATAGTTGTTATGATTTGTGACTGTGGCCAGGGGCGTAACTATAGTGAATGCAGGGGATGCGGTTGCACCAGGGCCCAGGAGCCTTAGGGGGCCCATAAGGCCTTTCATCTTCATATAGGGAGCCCAGTACTATGAATAAAGCATTACAGTAGGGGGCCCTGTTACAGATTTTGCATGGGGGCCCAGAAGCTTCAAGTTACGCCTCTGACTGTAGCCATTATCTTACCTTTTGCTGGCAGCTGAGATGCACCTTCTCTCAAATCACTCAACTGGCATGCAGCCCCAGCTTCCTTCTTGCCCCTCTTAGCTGCCGAAAGGGCAGGCATACACATGCTTTTACAGGGTCAGCATACACCTATCTATGTTGGCCCCTGTCAAACATGGATTGCCTCCTGTCCTGTTGTACTGCACTAAATCTGCTCTGACCTCTTACTTGTCCTACATGTTAACCCTTTCCAATCCAATTTGTATCCTGGTTTCCCTAGGGGGCTTACTCTTTTTCTGTCGTTATATAACGGCCCTATCTGCTGGCTAAAGCCAGTACTGCATGATGTGACACGTTGGATAGGCTCCGACAGCAGAGAGACTGGCAATATACAGTAAGAGAACTCCGACAGACGTCTTCCAACATCGGAGCTGTACAGCCTCAAATCATAATGTTTTCAGACGTCAGACAGTGGATTGGAAAGGGTTAAGGTTGCACCACCAGCATCAACCTGGAACTCTCTAGCTATAGATCTGTTCATATACTCTGGTACCTAGCTCTGGTCTATTGTAGAATCAGCCGTCGCATAACTGGAACAATTTCCCGTGTAATGGTTTGTCTGTTATCTATGCTTGAAAAAGACATTTATACACGCCGTACTTTGCATGCTAGCTTGGATTTTACTTTGGACTTTGTTTGCTGCTAAATCTATGCTAGATTAAAATACCTTTGAAATTATACCTGGATTACCACCCTATATAGGATCCAAAAGAATTAGATTGCCTCTCCACCCTAAGTATGAGCTCATAAGGACTATTTTCTGTTACCTATCTGAATATTCCCCCATTCTGTACTTTTTAGGGTATACCCTGTTTGCTGCTCTCCATGTACCGTGGTTTACCTGTGGGATTGAAGATGGATACTATCTGAATTTGCCGGACCACAAGTGGCAGCGGTGAGCTCCTGTTTAATACAATAGGCACTGCTGGGCATTAGGTGAGTCCCTCCTTCTTTTTATTGAGCCATTTGGCTTTTTGTATCTGTTAAACCTATCCATCTCCATGTTGTCCAATTTATACTGTAACCAGTGTAATGGTATGGGGACCCTGTAGCAAACCCAAATCCTGACTGGTAGGGTGAACGGGTGAAGACCAGGGTTTCTCAGGTGTCTCCTCTAGATTTGGCCCAAGCAGTGTGTCCAACAGCAGGTTCCCGTACAATAATCACTATATAGAACTTTTGTATAACTAATGGAAAATTCAATTTTAAATATGTATTATTGTCTAGAAACAAAGGTCTTGCTGCATCAAAATGGTCTAAAATAGAGGCATAACTTGAAGCTCTCGGGCCCCAATGCAAAACCTAAGGCAGAACCTCCTGATTTACTTTGTTCTATTAGGCTGCTTTCACACGGCCTACAAATGACATGTATGTAAAACCTATGGTTTTCTATGGGTTTCTTTACATTAGCAATGTTTTGTAGGCTGCTAAAATGCGAGGAAACAAAATCGCAGCATGCTGAATATTTTCGCGATTTGCAATGTTTTGTAGCCCATATTGTCCAATGGAGCCTTCCTTTGTGTTGCATCGCATTATACAAAATCACGGTTTTTGTTCTGTGCAATGCAAGTTTAACAGTAGGAAGTCCTACTGCATTAAAAAAAAATAATAATACATTCCCTAACAGATGCTGTCTGCTCCACCGCAATTCTCTTCCCGAAGCTTCACTGAACTTGTTTGCAGTCTTCAGCCGCTGCTTCCTGGTCATAAATCCACCTCAAGGAAGCACTGGCTCTGATCAGTTCTCGAGCCTAGGCTCAGCCAATCAATGCAGCTGTGGATGAACCAATCACAGCCATCACATTGAACGGAACGGCTGTGATTGGTTCATTAAGCGCTGCACTGATTGGCTGAGCCATGGCACTCGAGAACCAATCAAAGCCAGCAATTCCTGGAGGTGTGATTTATGAATGCCTTGACCAGGAAGTGGCAGCTGAAGACTATGAACAAGTTAAGCAGAGATTTGGTAAGAGAAGTACGGTGGACAGCACCTGTTCAGGGATGTATTAATTTTTTTTTTTTTTTAGGGGAGAAGTGCTGATGAGCAGACGGCGCCTGTTAGGTAATGTATTGTTTTTTGTTTTAAATGCAGCTAGGCCTTATTTTGGGGGTAGGACTTATATTTCAAGCCCCCCAAAAATCCCAGCAAAAGTGGACTACAAAGGCACGTGACTTTGTTTTCGACAAAATCGCGATATCACTGCAAGAAAACGCAGCAATATCGCACAGAAATTGTGGGAACACCTGCAATATCGCTGTGATTTTCTCACAGCAGTATCACTTTCGCACATGTGAAAGAAGCCTTATACTAATGTTTTATTATTTGGAAGGGCACCTTAGCGCCCCCTTAGGGCTTGGGTGTAACTACTGAATGAAAAAAGTGGTCCCATTGCAAATGGCAACGAATTAGATGTCACATTGTGAACAATGGACAGCAAGGCATTTCCTCTTAATTTCCCTGACAGCTTTGAAACACAAGAAATTCTTTCCATCTCATTTTCAGTATATTTTACCAGCAGCATATTTAACAGTAGTAAATTGAAATAAACAGGGCATATAAATAATATGTTGCCTTAATTATGTGTAACGTCCTGACAACTATCATTTAACATTTGTTATTGCTAATAGCCTCCCGGGGATAGGTAATATGCTATTATTCTTAAACAAATGAAACTGTAATGTTCACATACTTATTCATCCAACTTTATAAACATTTACTGTATTTATTGTAAAGAAAAGGTTGGAAATGATTGCCTCTAATGATTGCTTTCACTACTTACACTGAAGCTCATGTTTGGAGCCACTTTAACTATTAAGCAACATTATGAGTAAAGAATGGTTCAGATAATAGAGCAAAACATTGAAAGTGAGATCATATACCCCCAACAGTAGGACCAGATCGTCATTGGCGATTACAACCAATGCATCGGTGCCCTGCCACAAAGGACCTAACACCAAGATCAATGGTGAGTAGAGTTGAGCGAACATACTCTTCCGAGCTTGATGCTCATTCGAGTATGAGGCCTTAGTCAGACGGGCGTTTTTAGCCGCGATTTGCGCATGCGCATGCGTCCGGCGATTTTATAAAACCATTGCTTTGCAATGGTATCGGACACATGAGCGCTTTTTATGCGCTCGTCCGATAAATTATAGAACAAAAAATCGCAGATCGCACCTTTCTGCAATCTGCGATTCCTGTTCTCTTCTGTATATGCGCTCAATGGGGCCGGCGGCAGCAGCGCCGACCCCATTGAGAACATATAGAAGACAAATAATTCTTCTCTGCCACAGCTGTAACAGCTGTGGCAGAGAAGAACGATGTTTGCCCATTGAATTCAATGGAGCGGCAATACAGCCGCTCCATTGAAAGCAATGGGCTGCCGGCGTGCGCGGGGTGAATTGTCGGGAAGGGGTTAAATATATAAGCCCTTCCCTACAATTCATCCTAAAATGTGTTAAAATAAAAAACAATTGTATACTCACCTTTCCGCTGCAGCCAGAGTCCAGCCGCGGCCGCTGTCAGTTCTCCTGAACTGCTTCTCGGCACTATTCAGCCGGCGGGGCTTTAAAATCCCCGCCTGCTGAATGATCTGTCTCTGATTGGTCACAGCCCTGACCAATCAGAGGCCGGTTTCACTCACACACCCATTCATGAATTCATGAATGGGTGAGTGACTGCTGCCTCTCAGCGCTGAGCCAATCAGGGGCAGGTCTGACTCACATCCATTCATGAATTCATGAATGGGTGTGAGTGAGGCATGCCTCTGATTGGCTCAGCGCTGAGCCAATCAGGGCGCAGGTCTGACTCACACCCCCTTCACACCCACTGCAGGACGGCCGCACGGAGCTCCGGCTGCCGGGAGAAGGTGAGTATACAATTTTTTTATTTTAACACATTTTAGGATGCATTGCAGGGAAGGGCTTATATATTTAAGCCCTTACCGACAATTCATCCCGGGCTCGCCCGTAGCGCATTGCTTTAAATGGAGGCGGCTCTATTCCCGTCTCCATTGAATGCAATGCGCTGGACAGCTCCGGCCCGTTTCTAATGAAACGCGGCTAGGAGCAGATTTTCGGGCGATTTGCGGGCGACTTGTGCGCACCGGTCACGCGATTTGCGGATGCGCATCCGTCATGCGATCCGCAATTTGCCCGAAAAAACGCCCGTCTGACTAAGGCCTTAGCATACTGGAGCGAGCATCACGCCGTGTCGCGACCCTGCCCCAGTATTGGCCCCTCCCCACCGCTGACGTGTCAGATTTGACCCCTCCCCGCTGTGACATTGCACACATCAATGGTAGTTTGCAACTGGCTTGGCGAAGGAGAGAGAGAGAGAGAACACAGGAGAAAAAAAAAAGCTCAGCAACTGGCGGGTCCCATACAAAAATGCTCGAGTCTCCCATTGAAGTCAATGGGGTTCGTTGCTTGAATAGAGCTCTCGAATTTTACAAAAAGCGCGACTCGAATAATGAGGACCCGAGCATTTTGATGCTGGCTCATCTCTAATAGTGAGGATGCTGGCCAATATTAATGACTACAGGTGCCAAAATATCTTTGCATATTTTTTTAAACTTAAAAGCATGGTCTGGTTTAGAAAATCCATTTTCGAATATTTTAACGTATATGAAGAAAAAGAGTTAAAAGAATAGAATCCTGCATTTAAAGAGTAGTACAGAGACGCAAAATTGGAGTCATTGAGTTAGAGTAAAAGTCAGTTTTGACTGGAGTTATGGTAAGTAGAAATGTACCAATTTCAGTTTCTAAAAAAATGTATTAAATATATATTGATATGTAATAAATTAAGGGGGTTTTGTCATTAAAAAAAAAAAAAAAAAATTCTATACTCACCTATTTCTACCCCGTCAGTCTCCTTACCACATCTTATCACCTCTGAGCTTCTCCAGTGCCCCTTGGTTAGCTCATCACATGCTGGCCGGTTGGTATGAAGCTGGCATTCCTCACATTGCTTTCGGCCGGGTCAATGAAGGTTAGGTCCCTGTGCTGTAGCGTTCCCTGGCTACGAAGGAATTCTGATCTATTGCCGAGAAAGCTTGCATGAGCAGTCTCTGAAGTAGATTGGCACTCCTCCTGCTGGCCTGTAAACTGTGACGTAACATACATTGGTTGGCAGGAAGAAGACTGCCAGCCAGTGAGCGTAACCTCACAGGAAGGAGAGGAATCAGCCAGCTGGAGGTGAAGTAACCCCCCGGACTGCAGGAGACAGGAGAGGATAGGCGTTTTTTTTTAAATAACAGAATCCCTTTAAGTCTGATTTTACAGCACATAAAACATTTATGAAGGAGCTGTTGTCAGAGCTGGAGCTTGAGTCTGGAAAAATAGAGGCATCAGAGTTAAACATTTGACTTACCAAATTCAGAGCCATGGCTACAAAGATCTTTTCTCAATCTGGAAGACTTTAGCCCATTCATGCATTATCTAGACAGTCCAATGATTTTACTAGGCACCATGTGATGCATAATTTTTCCTATGGTGGCACTTTAGGGAAATTGAATACTTGCTGTCAAATATTGGTCTGAATTACAGATGATCACTGGAATCCTCAGTAGTAGGACATCTCAGATTATCATTAGAGAAATGTTTGAGCAAAAAAAGGATTATCCCAAAATACAACCCTCTAGCTTGAAATAAATGCACACTGGTGGAAATTGAAAGTCTGATATCCAGACAGATATGCGGTAAATTTCTGAAACTTGGATCAAAATATGTCAATATAAGGGTACTAAATAAGTAGAAATTGCATGAATTACATGTATTAGTATGCAAATTATGGGGAACTTATTGTTTTAGTTTATAAGACATAAAGTATGTTATGTAACCCATCAAATTGTGTGGATGGTAGTTGCCGATATATGGGTCACTGCACCACAGATATGAGCAGTGCTTGGAGTCATAGTCACCTCATGAACAACTGTAGTGTTGCAGCTGTTCTGAAGTCTTCACCTTGCTTTCAGGCCGGACCAGGGTTTAGCACTGTCTCTACCTTTCCTGGAGCTGAGGGGTGTGGTGGTTGGATGAGTGATGTCAGTTCTCACCTGTTTCTGAGTGGCTCGGCTCCTATATAAGCTATGCTAGATTTGACCTCAGTGCTGGTCAATTTTCAGTTGCTGCCTGGACTGCTGCTGAGGAGCTCAGCCTGCTCCTGGAGCTCCTCCGCCTTGCTTCTTAAGTTAAGTTTCTTTGCGTTTATGGTGTACTGTTCCTTTTTTCGTGTCAGGGCTCTCTGGTAGGGAGTTATTAGTGGCCTAGGCATGAGTTGTGGGTCCGCACCTGTTGGAAGCGATCGGCCCGCCGAGTAGGCAGCGCCCCCTCCCGGGATAGGGGTTAGCAGGGAAAGGATTTCCCATAGCTTTTTATTTATGCTGCACAGTTGTGCCTTTTCTTTTATTTATTAATATTGCACGTCCAGTAAGGACGCAACATGTAGACTAATTGTTTGAAAGTGGTTTGCATTTTTGGACCCCCATACAAGGTGTTCTGTTAACCTGATCTCACTGCCAGTAACAATTAACATGGTGTACTGCTAGATGCAAATGGAACCATGAATGGAGAACAGTTGTGTTTAGTTACGAGTCTTGGAGTCTGAGTTTTGAAGAAAGGGCATTGTATTGCAGAGCCAGGGACATCGTAGAGTACGCCGCTGAGCCCCGGCAGATGAAGGAAGGTGAGTATTTTTTTTTTTTTTTTTTTACACTGCTTTGCCTTGTCTTTCAGCGAAGGGCTAATATTTAAAGCCTTTCCCTGAAAAACAATTACAGGATGCCGGCAGCTGGATCCTCTACCGCAGCTGTCATCTGTGATGTGTCAGGTGCAGCAGGAAATTCTTTTTCCCCGTGGGGATGAAGAACACATCTGCCGCATGCAGCAGATGTGTTCTTCATCCCCATGGGGGACACAGCAGGGGCAGACAGGTAATTATATAAACACACTAAAATTACGGAGTGCCAGCAGACCATTGTCTTCAATGGAGCCGCAAGCAGCAGCCGCGGCTCCATTGAAGACAATGCGTGCATTCCCTATGGTGCACGCATGTCCTATCTTTACAGGCGCATGCCTATAAAGCACAGACATGTGAACACACCATAGGGAATGCATAGGTTCTAATAGACATATGTTTTTGTGCGCACGTATGCACGCACAAAAACACGCTTGTTTGAAGCCACCCTAAGGCCTTAGTTAGACGGGCGTTTTTAGCCGCGATTTGCGCATGCGTCCAGCGATTTTATAAAACCATTGCTTTGCAATGGTATCGGACACATGAGCGCTTTTTATGCGCTCGTCCGATAAATTATAGAACAAAAAAAATCGCAGATCGCACCTATCTGCGATCTGCGATTCCTGTTCTCTTCTCTATATGCGCTCAATGGGGCCGGCGGCAGCAGCGCCGACCCCATTGAGAACATATAGAAGACAAATCATTCTTCTCTGCCACAGCTGTAACAGCTGTGACAGAGAAGAACGATGTTTGCCCATTTAATTCAATGGAGCCGGCAATACAGCCGCTCCATTGAAAGCAATGGGCTGCCGGCGTGCGCGGGGTTAATTGTCGGGAAGGGCTTAAATATATAAGCCCTTCCCGGCAATTCATCCTAAAATGTGTGAAAATAAAAAAAAAATTGTATACTCACCTTTCCGCTGCAGCCGGAGTCCAGCCGCGGCCGCTGTCAGTTCTCCTGAACTGCTTCTCGGCACTATTCAGCCGGTGGGGCTTTAAAATCCCCGCCTGCTGAATGATCTGCCTCTGATTGGTCACAGCCCTGACCAATCAGAGGCAGGTTTCACTCACACACCCATTCATGAATGGGTGAGTGACTGCTGCCTCTCAGCGCTGAGCCAATCAGGGGCAGGTCTGACTCACATCCATTCATGAATGGGTGTGAGTGAGGCATGCCTCTGATTGGCTCAGCGCTGAGCCAATCAGGGGGCAGGTCTGACTCACACCCCCTTCACACCCACTGCAGGACGGCGCGGAGCTCCGGCTGCCGGGAGAAGGTGAGTATAATTTTTTTTTTTTTACTTTAACACATTTTAGGATGAATTGCAGGGAAGGGCTTATATATTTAAGCCCTTACCGACAATTCATCCCGGGCTCGCCCGCAGCGCATTGCTTTAAATGGAGGCGGCTCTATTGCCGTCTCCATTGAATGCAATGCGCTGGACAGCTCCGGCCCGTTTCTAATGAAACGCAGCTAGGAGCAGATTTTCGGGCGATTTGCGGGCGACTTGCGCGCACCGGTCACGCGATTTGCGGATGCGCATCTGTCATGCGATCCGCAAATCGCGCGAAAAAACGCCCGTCTGACTAAGGCCTTAGAGTAAAAATAATATGTCTTGTAGGTAAGTTCCCTGGTGCAAGCATCTAGTCTTGACTGATTCCTAGTGTGATGTCACATTGTGACTTTTTTTTTGGCAGACTGTTTTTGTGGGGTGGTTTACCATTGCCTTCCCAAGTCATCTTTTACCCCCCAGCAAGCTGGATACTCATTTTACTGACCTTAACCATGAGCCAGCAACCTGAAAATGCAACCCTCAGGTCATGAGTGAGAGCTTGAGAGCATTTCTGCTGCCTTGATACTCTGCGCCACACGAGGCTCGTACAGTGGCTTGTACAGTTACATGTTAACCAAGGAGTGGTATAAGAATAAATGTAAGCTGTTAGTTATGTTTGCCTAGTCTTTCGAGAGCATACTATTGATGACCTATCCTCAGATCATCAATATCAGATTAATGAAGGTCTAGAGTGTTGCATTCCCACAGATCTGACATTGGTGACCAATTCAATAGTGCACTCTAGAAAAAACCCTTTAACTAGCTCTTTGAACTATAATCTTAAATCCAATGCTTTCTACAATGGCTTGGCCAGTAAAATATTAAGCCATTAACATTACCACATGAATCTACCCATTTGGCTATAATTCTATACATACATTTTTTAAAGTTTTGTTAATTTAATTTTTAATTTGTATTGACTGATCTGAAGATCATATGTTATTTTATGTGTAAGTCATGCATAGAACTAGAAACTTTAAAACAGTTTTATCAAGTCGATATATCAAAATAAGGCCTCATGCACGCAGACATATTTGCGCTCTATATTATGCACATCATTTTTATGCGCATCATAACGGCATTTTACCCCTTTGGGCTTAGTCACATGGACGCATCTGGGCACCAATGCGCCAGTCTTCCTGCAGGATAAGATGGCCGCACTGCAGGTGCAGAGAAAGAACACATGACTGGCTCCATTGCCAGTCATGTGTTCTTTCTTCTGGCGCTGCAGAGAGTCGTCCGTACCTGCAGTGTGACCGTCTTCTTCATGCAGGAAGATAGGCGCATGGGCGCCCGGATGCACCCGTGTGACTAAGCCCTTAAGGACATGACCTATTTTGTGCTTTGGGCCTCGGTCAGACGAGCGTTTTTTCTGTGCACGTATAGACGCGCAAAAAGATTGCATCTATTAGAGTCAATGCTTTCCTGAAAGTGTTCACATGTACTTTTTTTTTAGAGGTAATACTTGCACCTGTCAAGAATAGGACATGCTAGTGGAACTCACATCTACAGGTTCGTGGTGCACGCAAAGATAGGACCTGTCCTATCTTTGTAGCGTGTTTTCCGTAGACTTCTATGGGAGCTGGAAAACATACACCCAGCACCTCCGATTATGTCAACGGACTACTTCAAATAGCTGGAATTTACTCATTCATGCGATCTTTTCCACACGCAAGGGGCGGTCTTTTTGCGCACCTATTTGCGTACGGAAAAAATGCTCATCGGACTGAGGCCTAAGGATGCAACAATTTTGGGGGGATTTTTATCACCACTTTCAAAAGCCATAACTTTCATATTTTTCCATCAACATGGCCATATGAAGGCTTATTTTTCGCATGGCACACTATAGCTTTTAGTGGTTCTATTCCGAAGATACATATAACAGTGTATAACTTTTAATACATTTTTTTGGAGGGCATCTTAATTTTGCCATTGTTTTTTAAATCCTGAATCATGCTGCATAAATGACAAAATACATTTTGTCTGCAGGTTCAACAATACCAAAATTATATATATTTTTTTTTTAGTTTTTTCCATTTTTTGCACAATAAAACCCTTTTATTATTATTTTTTTTTTGTATTGCTGCATTCAAAGTTCCATAACTTTTTTATTTTTCCCATACCTGAGCACCTGTTTTTGCATAACGAGCTTTAGTTTTTATTGGTATCATTTTGGCATATATACAGCTTTTTGATCACCTTTATTGTATTTTTGGGAAGCAAAATTAGCAAAATAAGTATTTTGGTTCCAATTTTAGTTTTTTTTTTAGATTTGGTCCTTGAAAACATTGTATATATCATGGAAAAAACTGCATATGCACATGTGAATGAACTCAAATGTAATTATCCCTTAACATGTCTATGGAGCTCTATGCACTATTTTAATGTTTCTTCCCTTCAGTCTCTTTAGAACTGAGCTTCTTACCTTGGAAGGTGTGTAGGGTGCCTTTGTAGGGTTGTCAGAGCTTTGCCACCATCTGTGATTTGCTGAACAAAGTGGTGTATAGAGGTACGCTGGAGCTCAGAATCCAAGATGGTATCCGCTCCCTCTGCCAAGCACTGGTTGCGATCTCCAGCAAAAGTAGAGATCTGGTCTTTCTGTGTCCGAAGCTCATTTCGTGTTACATAAAATAAAGCGGCGGGTGAGATTTGGCCCTTGGGCATTGAGTTTGACACGTGTCCTAGGACATCGAAACTTTTTGAATGATAGGTATTCATATTACAGCTCTTTCTTCACACTTCTCATGAATAAAGAAATAAATCTGTGTATGCATTTATAAGACTCTGTGAATTACTTAATTTCTTGTAATAGAAACTTGTGCTGTGATAATTATTATAAAATCATGCAAAAATAATGTTATATATTTCCAAGATACTCCTTTAGGCCTTAGTCAGACGGGCGTTTTTTTCGCGTGATTTGCGGATCGCATGACGGATGTGCATCCGCAAATCGCGTGACCGGTGCCCGAAAATCGCCCGAAAATCTGCTCCTAGCCGCGTTTCATTAGAAACGCGCCGGAGCTGTCCAGCGCATTGCATTCAATGGAGCCGGCAATACAGCCCGCTCCATTGAAAGCAATGCGCTGCGGGCGAGTGTGGGATGAATTGTCGGGAAGGGCTTAAATATATAAGCCCTTCCCTGCAATTCATCCAGAAAAGTGTTAAAATAAAAAATATATATATACTCACCTGCTCCCGGCAGCTGGAGTTCCGTGCGGCCGGCCTGCAGTGGGTGTGAAGGGGGTGTGAGTCAGACCTGCCCCCTGATTGGCTCAGCGCTGAGCCGCCGGCCCCATTGAGCGCATATAGAGAAGAGAACAGGAATCGCAGATAGGTGCGATCTGCGATTTCTGTTCTATAATTTATCGGGCGAGCGCATAAAAAGCGCTCATGTGTCCGATACCATTGCAAAGCAATGGTTTTATAAAATCGCCGGACGCATGCGCATGTGCAAATCGCGGCAAAAAACGCCCGTCTGACTAAGGCCTAAGTGTTATGTTGCCTATTTGTGATTCTGCAGCGCAAAAAAACATTTTGCAGTTGCTTAATGGACTAGGTCAAGAGAATAAATACCTTTAGAGGCAATAACCAGCGGACTCCATGTTGAGAAAGAAAGTGATTTTTTTTTTAGCTATTTCTTGTTGTTCATAAGGTTATATATGGAATAGTCCTTGGGACATGTTAGAAATATATTTTAAAAAACTGCAGAACCAGTTAGAACAGTTAAGATAGAATTCTGACAAAATTAAATAAAAATTCTTATTTTAGTTAAATAAGTTTACTAATAGATTTCCACATGGTGGACCCAGCCCATGCACGCATTACAAGGATGACAAGTTGTTCGAATGGCCAGCATGGAATGTTATATCTGCAACTGCTGCATGGCAAATGTGTACTGTATATTCCGGCGTATAAGGCGACGGGGCGTATAAGACGACCCCCCAACTGTCGCCTTATACGCCTGGAACACGGTGTAAAAAAAAAAGCAGTACTCACCTCCCCCGGCGTTTTGCGGTGCTGCTGCAGGTTGTCGCTCCCTCCTCGTCCCCGACAGAGCATTGCTTTCTGGCTGCGGGGCTTGAAATCCCCGCCTCCAGAAAGCTAATGCTGTGATTGGCTAACTCACGGGGTGTCAGCCAATCAGACATTCAACATTGAATGGCTGTGATTGGCTGACCCCACGTGGCGTCAGCCAATCACAGCCATTCAATGATATCATTGAATGGCTGTGATTGACTGACGGCGCGTGAGTTAGCCAATCACAGCACTAGCTTTCTGGAGGTGGGGATTTCAAGCCCCGCATCCAGAAAGTAATGCTCTGTTGGGGACGAGGAGGGAGCGACAGCCTGCAGCAGCGCTGCAGAATGCCGGGGGAGATGAATACTGGTTTTTTTTTACCTTTTTTTTTTTTTTTTTGTATAGCAGGCGTAAAAGACGACCCCCAACTGCAGAGCAGATTTTTCGGGGTTAAAAGGTTGTCTTATATGCCAGAATATACGGTAGTTAGATTTGGGTTCCCCTAGGGGTTCATGATTTTAGCTCAGAATTGTGTTACCACGTATTTAATCCTTAAAGACACATTTTTTTATTTTTGTTTAACAAAATATTTATTGGTTTTATGATGTTCCAAAATCTATCAATCAAGAATTTCAACTTTACAGTCATGTGTAAAGTCCAGCGGCAAGAAGATTGAACAGATAAATCAGGAGTTACATTGCCAGATATCATTTCTAATAAACATACAAAGTAAGATAAAAGTAAAGTGCCAATTTTCACTTCTTCAATTACTGCAACTCCTAATCAGATTAATCAGTATAAATATTAGAGAACCATAAATTAGAGTAATGGGTGAGGGAACACAAGAGGAACACATAAGGGAAAAACTAAAGGGGAAAAAAGGGATGAGGCTGTAATATGGTTTATTATGTGGGTGAGCCTGAAAAGGAAAAATAAAAATTTATTCTAATAACCTGGCTGGAGCCATGCTCCTCATACGTCTGTTGGGGAGTAGATGAAATGCTTGAAGGTAAACTAGACTGCCCTGGAAGGGTCAAAGCTCTGTCTGTTGGGTCCCATAGGTGCATAGTCTGCGAATAATGGTACCAGGACGACCATGTCTTTAAACAACCCTTCCCAATCCATAAGAATAGCTGCCAGCTTCTCATTGACCGTGATCCAAGATAATTTAGTTTTCACAATTTCAATACTAACTGAGGTTTTCCTCAGGCTATTGCGATCCGTGCAGATGAGAAGCAATAGGATATCCATTTATGGGTGTGTTTGGGGATGTTAGGGATTTGTTTACCCAGTAGAGCTTCCCAGAGCAATTTTTGTAGTGACAGGTTTGTAATAGAAAATATTAAAGAATATACTTGGATCCAGAACCTATGAATCCTAGGGCAATTCCACCAAACGTGTAGGAAGGAACCCTCACCTCCACAGCCTCTGAAGCATAAGCCTGACATCCCAGGGAACATACTGGCCAGTCGTCTCGGAACCATATACCATCACATTAAAATTTTATAGCCCGCCTCTGTTATTGCTACATTAATAGAAAGCTTTGTGGTTGAAATGGCTATTGGATGCCAGTTCGAGATAGGCAATTCCTCTCCCTGCCCTTCCTCCCATCTCCTCATATATTGGAGTTTATCCGTGAGTGTTGTAAAGTGGGAATACAATTTGGCAATTTTACAAGGACCCCTGGCGTTTGAGTTGCATAGGCTCTCAAAACTAATTAGTTCGGAAAGGTCTTACAATTTTTATGGTTTTTGTCTTTCTATTCCCCTTTATCAAATCATAACTTTTTTGCTTTTCCATCAGAATAGCCTGTCTTTTGTGGGATAAGTTAAATTTTTCAATGGTAGCAAATAATATACCATATAATTTTAACCTTTAACCATTTAGTGACCACCCATACGTGTTTTTACATCATAGGTGTCTGGGCTTTGATCTACAGGGCTGTAAAGCATGCTGGCCTTGTAGAGTCAAGGATCTCTGTGTGTGAGACAGCTCCTTGCTATTGACTGCCGGAGCCTGCAGCTGTTGTGGTGGATTTCCTTTGCGGAATCACGCCTTACTCAATTAGGAATGATCACACCCTTCCAGATTGATTGATCAAAGGTATCGGACAGTGCGCACTGTCTCCTAGAAATCACTTAGTCTGACACAAGTTCAAAGAAAAAGTAACTTCCTGTTTATTCTTGGCGCGTAACAAGGTTTTATAAGGCACATCATCAAAACAGCCCTTTTGGGGCAGGCAAGAATTACATAAACACAACGTGTTGGTTGATTATTGGATAAGCGTCTTCCTTCATCCGGTCATCTGGTATTGCCTGTCACGTGGTAGCACTCTGGAGAGTAGAATGGGCTGTCTCGCCCCACGTGTGTCAAAACCGATATGATTGGAGGCTATATCATGAATTAGTAATTGCATAGACCGCCCATGTTATTTGCGTCTGGTTCCAGTAAAATCGCTGGGGGATTTTCGCGGTGATCCAAAAACGGTAGTCCGTCTCGGATGCGGTTGATTGTCTGATTCCTAGTTCCATATTAATGCATGCAGCTGGACGGTCAAATATATTTATACATGTTGGTTACGTGCTAAATTCCATCTTTGTCAGCAGAGTTATGAAAAACAGATATTTCATTGCCTAATACTATTGCATAATTGTACGTACACTTCTATAGTTGAATCAAAACAGATTTAAAGCATTTGAATTAACAAGTTTGGCCGTACGGCCCACCAAATCCCAATACACAAAGATTTATATATTGGGATTGCCACCACAGACCCCCCTTGAAACTATCTGTTTCACCAAACTCGCCCTGCTCCATCCCACCCCCACCGCTGACTCTAGACTTGTAATGTGTTGTAGACTGGAGCCATTGCTCTCATGGGGGTATAGGATGGGTCAACATCATCGTATTCTGGATCTGTGATGACGACATTGGCATTGACAGTGGGCCTACTGCCGGACATCATAGAGAAACAGGTGGACCAGGTAGACACCAGGGCCGGGATACACTGTATGCAACAACAAACAGAAATTAGAACCATTACAGTGGCAACAAAAACAGTTAGTATTTTCTTCATCAGAGTAAGCCCAAACCAGGACCCTGTCAACCAGTCAAACCACCCTTGATCCGTTCCTTGTTTGATACTGGTGGCTAGATCTCTCAGGCGGTTGATCTGTTGGTGGATTGACGCAGAGTTGTCAGAGAGATTAAAACAACACATCCCTTCAAACTCTTCGCACCCGTGGTTCATGGTCATAAGGATGTAATCAATGGTGGCCCTGTTCTGTAGGGCGGCTCTTCGTATGTTTTGTACATCTAAGAGTAGTAGGTCCAGTGCCTGGGATGTGGCATTTAGGCCCTTTACCATGTCACAAGCTAAGCCGTTAATTACTCTTGTGTTATGCTGGGCCAATGCCGGGGTGCCTAGGATGCTGAGAGCTAGTGCGGTGTGCTCTGAGAAACTCAGTAGAGTAGGTGGTCCTACACAGTTATCGGCCAGGCCGTGGATGTCCCTCCGATCCCTAAGTGAGGGTGTGGGTGCCGGGGGGTCTGGCTTCTGATACATAAGGATACTTAGACGGGACAATGCACACGGTCCTCCTGTAATGTTGGCGGGGATATATGTGTATGTCAAATTGCCACAGGACAGGACCCATCCTACTGGCAGTTTGACATGTCTGGTGTGGCTGGGACTCCGAACTACTTTTCCACAAGACATGGTAGTCACTATCTTTTGACATTGTTCTTCAGTACGGGAGCAAAGTATTCGGGAATCACTAGTGACCACTTGGCCCCTCTCACATTTCCCAATGTACCGTGGATTACATGTAAAGTTGTAACATACCTCAGCCTGTGAGACATTTCTGACCTGGAACTCAGTCATATTGGACCAGTCAGCGTGTTCTACAGCCTCACAGTAGGGACAATACTCATATATGTTAATGAAGGTGTTATCTTGTATCACATCGCCTTCCCCCACATCATCATCATCATGTACCATTGCATAAATTGATGTCAATACATTTACTGGAGTGGGAATGGCCAGTAAGCAAGCTCGTAGAATATCTTCCCCGCTCCTTAATTTAGGCATGCACATATTAGTTATATTGATAACATCTCTGGCTAAATACTCCCACATATTGATATGGCTTTCCTTTACCCATTTAGCCTGCTGCTTCTGGTTCTTCACTGAGGTACCCTTTTCGTCCCACATTACCAGAACCCCACATAGGAGAAGTATTATGATAACTTGACCTAAATATTTCATGATGAGTCGTCCTTCTGGGATGGAGCTTTTTTGCAGTGGCTTGCGTGGATCCAGGTAGGCTTCCCCTCTAGTTTCACCGAGATGGCAGTGGTCAACAACACCTGGAACGGACTGTCGAATCTGGGCTCAAGAGAGTTTTTCCTCAGGAACTTCTTTACGTACACCCAATCCCCGGGTTGTATGGAATGGGTGCCTGTGTCCTGGTCTGGGTCTGGAATGGAAGAGAAAACTCGTGCATGGACTTTAGTTATTTCTCTGGCGAGTGATATAACATACTTAGTCAGAACATCTGAGTGCAATTGTAACTGCTGAGGAAAATAACACCCTAGTCTGGGGACGGTCCCGAAAAGAATTTCATAAGGTGATAACTTATGCTTTCCCCTTGGTGTGTACCTCACGCTATACAGTGCTATGGGGAGGATTTCTGGCCAGGGCATGCCAGTTTCTCGTGTCATTTTAAGTATTTTTGTTTTCAAGGTACCGTTTAGTCTCTCTACCTTACCACTACTCTGGGGGTGATAGGGTGTGTGAAACAAAAGACTGCTGCCCAACGCCTGCCATATCTCCTTGGTGACGTTGGCGGTAAACGCTGGACCTTGATCACTTTCGATGACTTCAGGTATTCCGAAACGGCAAATTAACTCAGTCATGAGTTTCTTAGCGGTACTTTTGGCAGTCATATTTGTACTTGCGTATCCCTCTGCCCACCCAGAGAAAACATCCACCACTATTAGGGCGTATTCAAAGCGTCCTGATTTCGGCATCTGGATGTGGTCAATCTGGATCCGTTGAAATGGATACAGTGGCTTGGCCAGGTGTTTTCTCGGTGTCTCCTCCATTTTTCCTGGATTACATTGGGCGCAAATGGTGCAAGATTTGCAGTACTTGTCCACCAACGTTGTGATGCCAGGCGCCAGGTAATATTTCTGGATCAATGAGTTCATGAGCATCTTGGAGAAATGGGTTGGGCCATGCGCCCACTGTACCACTGCTGGGTAGAAGCTTCTAGGCAAACATGGGCGGCCTGCCAGCGCAAACAGTCCCTGTTCGTCCTTTTTCGCTCCCTTTTTCGTCCATTCTTCTTTTTCTTCCTTGCTTGCTCTCTTTTGTGCTTCTGTAAGGTAGTCCGGTCGTATCTTCTCATCCACACTGACCATCATGGACGGGTCTGGTTCCTCCGTTGATTCTACCCCTACCGGTAGAGCTTCCACCTGAATTCCAATTCTTCCAAACTCCCCCCTTGCAGCTCTTTTTGCTGCTTGATCCGCTGTATGATTACCAACGGCCTCTTCAGTGTTCTTCTTACTGTGAACTTTCACTTTCAGTACGGCCACCTTCCGTGGCAGTTGGAGGGCATCCAGCAGGTGCCTGATGGCTTGATGATGCTTGACTGGGGTGCCTGCAGCTGTGAGGAATCCTCTAACTTTCCAGATCATCCCGAAGTCGTGTGCCACTCCATGAGTGTACCGTGAATCTGTGTAGATGTTGGCTGTATGATACTGGGCCACCTCACACGCCCGTGTGAGGGCCTGTAGTTCGGCTTCTTGTGCTGATACCGTAGGAGGGAGTTGTTGGGCTTGGATTATTTTCGTGGTGGTGGTAACTGCGTAACCGGTATGATACCGACCCATCTCATCGGCAAATCTGGAGCCGTCCACGAAGAGTGTGTAGTCTACGGGTTCCAGTGGTTTGTCATAGACTGATGGTAGATGAGAGATTTCCTGTTGCATCATCTTGACGCAGTCATGTGAAGGACGTGGAATGTCGTAGTAGGAGACGGAACCATTCGGTTTTTCCTCACCATCGTTCTCATTCTCCTCTCCATCGCCTTCCCCCTGAAGAATTGGAAGGAGGGTGGAAGGGTTGAGGACATTACAACGCTGTAACGTGACATTCTCCGGAATCAACAGTGAGCACTGCAAACGTAGATGCCTTGCTGCTGATAGATGCTTCGGCTGTGTCTGGTTGAGTACGGCGGCAATGTCATGTGGCGCCAGGACAGTCAGAGGGTAACCCAACACGAGATCTGAAGTCTTATCCAGCAAGACATGGGCTGCAAAGACTGCCCGCAGGCAGGAAGGTCCTGCTCTGGCCACTGGGTCGAGTCTGGCTGAGAAGTAGCCGATGGGTCGCGACTTTCCAGCATGCTTTTGAGTAAGGACACCTGATGCGTGTCCTTGATTCTCGGATACAAACAGAGCAAATGGTTTGTCGTAGTCTGGTAGTCCCAATGCAGGTGCTTTAGAGATCAAGTCCTTAAGTGTGCTGAAATTTCTTGTCGAGTCTTCAGAGAGTGTACACGGGGCCTTGGCCTTTCCTCCTTCTTCACCGATCCTTCTGACATCTTCGTACAGGGGTTGCATCAGCAAAGAGGCCTCTGGAATCCAGGCTCTGCAGTACGAAATCAGTCCCAGGAAAGCTTGAAGTGCCTTTTCAGATTGGGGAAGCGGCACTTGTTGAATGGCGGCGATCCGGTCTTCTGTCAAGTGTCGTACTCCTTGGGAAATGCAGTGGCCAAGGAAGATGACGGTGGTGCAGCACCACTGTAACTTGGATTCTGACACTTTACATCCCTGATATGCCAGATAGCACAGAAGATTTTCAGAGGAGGAGGAGGCCGTGTCCAGATCGTCTGCGCAAAGTAACAGGTCGTCCACATATTGGAGTAAGACCACTGTGGGGTGTCCCTCCATCCATGGGTTTAGAATCAGAGACATTGCTTTGGCAAATTGGCTGGGTGAATTCTGTGCACCCTGAGGCATTACAGTCCATGTAAGTTGGCCTCCGTTGTGCGTGAAGGCGAATAGATATTGGCATGATGCGTCTAATGGGACGCTAAAAAAAGCGCTTGTCATATCTATCGCTGTGAAGTACTTCGCTGTTGGCGGAATTCCAGACAGTAGCGTGTGTGGATTCGGCACCAAAGGAGTTTCCAATATGGTCGCCTGGTTCACTGCCCGTAGATCTTGAACCATACGGTATTTGGTTGTTTCTCCCTTCGGTGTCTTTTTCACCGGGAACAACGGGGTGTTGCATGGCGACTCACATGGCACAAGGGCTCCCTTCTGGATCAGCATCTTAATCTGTTCGTCGATGGCTAGCGACACTGAGTGATTCAGTGGGTATTGTGGTCTTCTTGGGAATGGCATTCCGGGCTTCATCCTCACCATCACTGGTGGAACTCTCAGACGACCAATGTCCTCAGGTCCTTTTGACCACAGTGTATCAGGGATTCTTGCTTTCACCTCATCTGGTATTGTCTTTCGAACTTCTTGACAGGTCATGAGGAATGGTTCTGAGGCAAGTGTCATCTGGTCATCTTCAGATAGAGGGAAGGTAACCGTTATGCCACCGTCTTCAGTGTAGGCAATTGTAGCTTGAAGTCTGGATAGAAGGTCAGCTCCCAGTAGGTTGAGCGGTGAGGTCTTGTGGACCACAAATCTAGCCAGGATGTTCTGTATGCCGACAGGAAGTGGCTTGCTTAGTGGGTTTTCAGACGGCCTTCCTCCTACTCCTATGGTCAGTATGGTCTTGTCATCCAGCAGGTGCTTGAAGGGGAAATCGTCAGCACGAATGATGCTCCTGGCTGCACCAGTGTCCAGTAGGAAGGTAATTGGATTCCCTGCAATAGAGAGAGTCACTTGGGCTTGGGGTCCGGTATTATCTACTGCAGGGTTCTGGAAAGAGGCCATACTGGAGACTGGCTTGCCTGCGTCCTATTGGGACGGGCCATGGTAGGATACTGGAGGTGGTGGTGGCGGAGGCGGTAAGTCATCAGAAGATGCCGGAGTCCTTGTCTGATTTGATTGTCCGCGTTGCTTGTACAGGACGCGACAATCTTTCTTGAAGTGACCTGTCCTGTTACATATAAAACACCTTCTTGGTGCAGATCCATCTTGATTGCGTGGAGTTCCCGCTGCCACCATGACGGGGGTAGGTCCGTTTCCTGCTACTCCCTTCGCGACCGGTAGTAGGACATCGATAGCCAGGATCTTGTATTCCGGTTTTGCTGCCATCAGTCCTTTCCTTATTGGGTCCCGTAAGCCAGAAACAAAAGCAGCGGAAAGCATCAATTGGTGCGTTCTGATTTGTGATGAGAATCCGAGATCGTCAAAGAGTTGAATGAGGCGACCATAAAACTTGTCCACAGATTCCCCTTTATCTTGGGTCACGTCCTGCAGTGTGATCGCTTGATCCGCCAACCTGTCTTGCGCCCAGGCCTTCACTTGCTTGCAGAATTCCCTTCCGGAAACATATGTTGTCTCTGGAGTAGCATTCTCACTTGTCGGATCAAGGGATTTCTGGATGACCGGCCAATACGTATCTCCGGCCTTTACCTCCGTCAAGGCCTGTAGATCCTACCAGGTGGCTGAATAATTACGTTGGTACTGGACCAACTTCCTGAAGAAAGGCATGGGTTGCTTTTCTGGATCTGGTAATCCCGCCTGGAGGGTAGTGGCCTGGCTTGGAGTGAAGCTGACGTATAGGAGTGGGGCGTCTGCCGGTACGAAGGGCATCCTGTGCGGTGCCAGCTGAGGCGTGATCTGTGGTGCCAGAGATTGATGTTCATCTTGTGTGAGGGAGTCTTGCGATCCATAAGGGTCATCTCCTTGTGGGGACATGAAATGGACCTTAGGAGTAGATGTATTGGGGGGTGCAAAGTTAAGTTGCTCTTGAATACTTGTGCGAGCTGCTGGGCTTTTTCGTAAGCTGGGCTTTGTTAGCGAGAATTGTTCTTCTGCTCCCCCTGAAGTCGTCGTCGCTGAGCGATGTTTTGGCCTTGCACCATATCCCTTGTTTGCCAATATGCCGTCCTGGCGGCGCACCATTTTCACAGGGGGGGGGTCGGCCTCGGAACTTCTCTCCAGACCTAGTGACTCCTGTTTCCCCATCCTCCTCACTGTCTGTCCATTGATCTCCATCTCCCTCCCTGGGATTTGGTGGGGGTGGGGGTAGATCAAAGCCTCCCTGAGCTCCACCTTCACTTGCAACAGGTCCTGCGATCAGCTGATCCTCTGTGCTTGCTTGGTCATCTGTAATTGACTGGTCTGGGAACAGAGAGACAGCTTGTCTTTGTGCTTGTAATGCTTGAGGATCTATCACTGGATAGAGTGGAGACATGGTAGGTGTTTTGCGTCTCTGAGGTGTAGCAATATGGCTGCCTTCATGGGTGGACAGCTGGGTACTAGGCCTCTGGGGTGTACCAAGATGGCCACCGTATGGAGTGGGTGGCCGTGCACTAGGCCTCTGAGGTGTCTTAAGATGGCTGCCAGAGGAAGTGGTCATTGAGGAAGTGGCTGTGGAACGCATATTGGAATGCCTAGTGCTTCCTGCGACATCATCACAGGAAACTGCAGTGTTGAAACCCACTGCAGCTCCGGATACAGGAACCGCCTGCTCAGCGTTGAATACAGGAAGTGTGGGCTCATTTACACTTCCGTCTGGGCGCGGGGAGCCACATCCCAGACAGGTTTCTCGCTGCCTTGGGTTCTGCATTCCACAGACTAGGCACATCCAATATGGTAAGTTACCTGAATGCATGGGAGGTGCTGATGGATGTGTAAGAAGTGGGTTCACAGAATTTGCATGATACACATAACGTTTGTATTTCCCCCCCCCCCTTCCTGCTTCTCCCTCCACCCGTCTCTATTCAGTGTTTTTGCGACCTCGATACCACGCTTCTGCAGCTGTGAGTAAATTTTTATCCTGCAACATGCCGCGCCTATCTCTTATCAAGACTTTCCAGGGTTCCGGCTGAAGTCGTCCATTTGGATCTGGATCCCAGCCCGCAATTTTCCTTATCTGTGGCCACTTATCTGAGCAGTGTTTGCCTTCTCTCTCGGCCACTAAATCACGTGCCCGCCGCCCGTTATTACTGCTTGATTTATTCCCCATTCTTAAGTCCGTAATTTTAGGCGTCTGGCTGGAACCTGTAGTACTAATAGATTCTAAACTAACACTTCCTCTTTTTCGGCCTCCGCAGAGTCCCCCCCCCCCCCCCCTCTCTCTAGCAGGAGGATATCTTCTCTTTCAGTGCCAATACAACTAACCTGCTCCCCCCGTCCATTAACTTCCGTCGCCCACAATACCCTACAACAAGGAGGTGAAATCCCTGCCTATCTCAGGAGGGGGGCATGGACCTCCCGTGTGTTTTTTTCCGAGAAATCCACACCCCTCACCTGTACGAGGTGGCACTTCGTGAAGTGTCCCCTCGCTGGTTCCTATGGCCGCCTATACTATCCCTAGGCGAACGGGAAGTTAACTGACTGATATGACTACGGAGCAGGTGTATGCCAGCGTGCGTAGTTAGCGCTAACTGTGCCGACTGGGATAGTGTCGGAGTCCAGACAAGAGACAAGCGGTGCGGCTGCAGGTACTATAAATATCCCGTCCTTAGGTCACTGATCCGGAACAGTCAGTGATGGTCAGGAACAGCGATATCTCTAGTTTCTAGGGTTTTTTCCTTTCTCTCTAAGTGTAATGTTTAATTGAGGAGCTGGGTGTCAGAGTGACTTCCTCTTCTCCGCAGCGTTGATCCCCCGCGCCTCCCCCTTCTGATAACAGACTACAGTTTAACCCTATATCACAGACTTAACCTTAATTCTATGCAATATACAGACAGACTATTTCTATATGAGATGTAAGCAGGATTAACTCTACATGATATATAAACACTCTCAATTCTATGCAAGGTTTATCTTATGCAATGGATGAGCTGAACTATTCAGATTGCAATTACTTATACTCTACTGTTGCATAACTTAGCAATAGCAATTGTTAGTACTGTCCATTACAGTTATAAACGTGACACTTTTGAACACATCAGAGTCAGTGGTAGCAGTGATTATTTGGATTTCCACATCTCAGAGGGGGATGCAAAAACTGTCCTTGATACAACAGGTGTTGCATTCCAATCTCAAATACGGCAGTCAGGTCTAAAATTCTAGGAGTAACGCTAGATGCCGGACACAGTATGTCCCGTCCTAGAACCTCACAGAGTTCTACTGCTACAGAGTTCAACAATCTACCTTCAGCCAGAGGGATCCACTCATGCACGTTTAAACGATAAACAAATATTTGTGGACCATCACCCTCAAGCAGTGGACCGTAACCACAACGGTGGGCGGGGTACGGATTACTCTGATTACAGATCTCCCATCCGAGGGTACTTATTGTCAATAACAATCCTTTTTTGCAATTTGGGCAAGACATGTGCGGTATTCTCATACAACTAGACAGACAAGTAGACGGAGCACCAGTACGGCTGGTTTAGTCTTACTGCCCCTCGGGGTCCGGTCTGGCAGTTCCCTTTCTCTGAAAGCCTTTTACCAGACTTTACCAAAGTAGCGATACCTGCCCAGACGTTTGACGGCTTCCTCACCCTCAGGCTTTGTAACCAAACCAGACCAGAGCAGGACAGCCTTTTAGTCAAACTACCCTCACAGGTCCCCTACTCTTAGGTTTTGTAACCAAACCTGACCCGAGTAGTCGGGACACCTGCGCAGGGTCAAGCCCCCCCTTAAGGCAGCTACTGACCTTGCCACTCGACCAGTACTCTCAAAACAACAGGCATGTAATCATTCCTTTATATCTTATGACAGGTTCGTATCATGTGATCGAGACTTAAAGAAATACCTGTCGTCGTATGGCTCCAACTGACCGGCCTTGACACAACACAGGCAAACCTGAACTTAGCCACACAGGTATAGATAATCAATTTATCTTACCGTCTTCTGTAGATAGGTGGGCCCACCAAGTCCAAGGTTGTCTGTCCGTGCCTTGTGTCCGGCCTCTTTGGAGCCTTTATCGATCACAGTCCCATCTGGGGTGCCATGTGGTGGATTTCCTTTGCGGAATCACGCCTTACTCAATTAGGAATGATCACACCCTTCCAGATTGATTGATCAAAGGTATCGGACAGTGCGCACTGTCTCCTAGAAATCACTTAGTCTGACACAAGTTCAAAGAAAAAGTAACTTCCTGTTTATTCTTGGCGTGTAACAAGGTTTTATAAGGCACATCAAAACAGCCCTTTTGGGGCAGGCAAGAATTACATAAACACAACGTGTTGGTTGATTATTGGATAAGCGTCTTCCTTCATCCGGTCATCTGGTATTGCCTGTCACGTGGTAGCACTCTGGAGAGTAGAATGGGCTGTCTCGCCCCACGTGTGTCAAAACCGATATGATTGAAGGCTATATCATGAATTAGTAATTGCATAGACCGCCCATGTTATTTGCGTCTGGTTCCAGTAAAATCGCTGGGGGATTTTCGCGGTGATCCAAAAACGGTAGTCCGTCTCAGATGCGGTTGATTGTCTGATTCCTAGTTCCGTATTAATGCATGCAGCTGGACGGTCAAATATATTTATACATGTTGGTTACGTGCTAAATTCCATCTTTGTCAGCAGAGTTATGAAAAACAGATATTTCATTGCCTAATACTATTGCATAGTTGTACGTACACTTCTATAGTTGAATCAAAACAGATTTAAAGCATTTGAATTAACAAGTTTGGCCGTACGGCCCACCAAATCCCAATACACAAAGATTTATATATTGGGATTGCCACCACACTGTCACCAGGGGGTTCAACCCCCAGTCATGTGATCGCCGTTATCCAAAGGATTTCAAAATGGGGTCACTTGTGGGAGGCAGTCTATCATTTTGGCAGCTTGATGGCTCTACAAGTGAGCAATGGGGCCTGGAATTTATTCATTTGTGCCCTGAAAGCCAAAGGGTATTCCCTCCATTACTGGCCTAGCCATGTGTCCAGTAAGCAGATTGGGGCCACAATGGGCATGTTTCTAAACACAGGTAAAACAGGGATATCCATTTTGGGGTACAAGACTTCATTCCTATGTGTGCTGTACAAAAAAAACTGTTTTTTTTTTTTTTTAAAATGACATAGTACTCCCCTAAATGAATGTGTTAAGGGGTCTAGTTTTTAGAATGGGGTTATCTGTAGGGATTCTCTATCGTTTTGCCAGCTCAAAGGCTCTACAAGTGGGCAATAGGGCCAAAATCACCTTCAAGGAAAATGTCTGTTCTGAAAGCATCAGCTGCTTATTTAGTTTTGGATCCCACAGTGCATACGGACACAAGATTAGGGCCACAATGGGTATGTTTCTGAACACAGAACAAACAGGGGGATCCATTTTGGGGTGTAAATCCTCATTTTCATATGCACTATAGAAAAAAAACAAGTCTTTAAAATGACATCTGCAAAAAGATGACATTTTATTTTTTTCTTCTCTAAATTGCATTAACTCCTGAAAAAAAAAATACTGGCGTCAAAATACTCCTGACCCCCCCTCAGTGAATACATTAAAAGGTGTATTATTTTTAAATGGGGTCATTTGTGGGGGGAATCTATCATTCTTACATCTGAGTCTTTGCAATCTTGGCTTGGTGAAGGAAACCAAAATGTTCCCCAAAATCTTAATTAAGGTTAAATTTGTATGTCTCCTAAAATGGTTAAAAAAAACTAAAGTTTTTCAAATGGGCTCCTAGAACAAAGTAAACAGATGGAAATATACATCTTATCAAAAATGTGCGCAGTATGTTTGCACATATTGGACATACTGCAGTTGAAAATGTGAAAAAAATGACTTTTTTTCAAAATGTTCCCAATTTTGCTGCTTTTAATAAATTCTTTCAGTCTATTTTTACCACCTCATTGAAGTGCAATGTGTGGCGAAAAAACAAAGTCAGAATTACTTGGATATGCAAAACCTAAAGTGACAAATGTCAGATTTTCAAAATATGGCCGGGTCATTAAGGCGCAAGCAGGCTTGGTCACTAAGTGGTTAAAAGTGAGGTGTAATAAAGAACAAAATACAATTTTGTCATTTGGAGGGGGGGGGGGTGGTCTTATTTTTACACTGTACATGGTCCAGCAAGAAGACCATAATAGCTCAATTTTATGGGCCAGTATGACTTTGGAAATATAGCTTTTTTAATGTACTACTTTTAAAAAAAAATAATATTTTTAAGAAGAAATACTTTCTGTCGCCATATTCTGAGCCTTATAATTTTTTTATTTTTTCATTAATGGCAATTTTTTTGCCAGACACCCTTCTTTTTTCAATTGGTACCATTTTGGGGTACATATTCTTTTTTGATCCCTTTTTATAATTTTTTTTCTTGGAGGCGGGGTGACCAGAAAAGCACAATTCTGTCTTTGTGTCATTTTTCGTAATTTTTTAGCATTCACCATGCAAGATGAATAATAAGTCATTTCAATAACTCATACTTTTGTAGATGCAGTGATACCAAATATTTTTTAGGTTAAAAATGGTCAAAGAGGGGTAAACTTAATTTTTATATTCTTGTAAAAGTTAGGAAAACTTTTTTTTCTCTTTTAGTCCTCATAGGGAATTTGAAATAGTGATCGTCAAATTTCTGCATGCATTCTATTAAGCCCTGCCACATGCATAGCTTCATAGAAAGCTGGGGACCTTTACAAAGACCCAGGTAGCCATGACACCTGAACAGTACCTGACAAATTCATTGCAGGTTTGAGAGAAAGAAGTAGCTCCCTCCTTCTGTTGGCCATTTAATTGCCACTGTCACAATAGCTAAGAGCTGCAATCAGAGCTATCTTAAGGGCTCAGTCACATGGGTGTTTTGCCGCACTAATTTTTGTGCGCATAACTGATGCGTTCAAAAAATCGCGTGACCAAAGCTTGCGTCGTGGCGCAAAATCCGCAGCTAGCAGCATTGATCCGCGCCAGGATCTGACCTGAGCTAAAATCGCAGTGCGCATCAAAATGTGCATGAATATTTGAGCAACCGGAACGTTATCGTCATACGTGAGCTACTTATGTTTCATTCTCTTTTCTAAAGTGACATACAAATACCGCACATCTTTCAATGGAAACGCGGTCAATGGAAATTTTCTTAAACGATATGCATATTGGAAAACAATCCTTTTGGATTGCTACAACAAACATATAGAACAATGACACTAGAAACAAACAACAAAAAGGCTTGTGAAAGAAAAACAACGCAGCGAAAACAAATGCTTCTAGCCCCAATAAGGACAACATCGTCAGCCTTTGCTATTTAAAACACTTTCACAGCATAGAAGACTATGCACTCATGCACATGACAAGAGTACAGTGCGGCATGGTCGAAAATACACAATAGCAGGCAATTGCAATTTCTGCGTTTTTGTGCAACATCCTCAAAACGCAGAACGCAGATATCTGTGTTCTGCGAATCGGTGACCTATAATTTCAGCCGCATGCGTTTGTGCGCTTGTAAAATACGCACAGTTGACCAAAGGCCTCATATATTCA
The DNA here is from genome assembly GCF_035609145.1 of Eleutherodactylus coqui. NCBI lineage: Eukaryota > Metazoa > Chordata > Amphibia > Anura > Eleutherodactylidae > Eleutherodactylus > Eleutherodactylus coqui. The sequence goes on from NC_089839.1 coordinate 41,507,739, forward strand.
GCAATATCATACATGGAGTCATACGTAAATGTATATGGTTCACTATGAGTCCATAGAATGGAGTCATACTGCATTTAGTGAAGCACTTTATTCTTTATTGATTACATCATCTTATCAATTGTTAATTGTTGGGGGTCCACTCTTTGAGATCATCTATGATTAGCTTATCCTCTGAGCTGCTGTCAGTGCAGTGGGGCTGGATATCTTCACCAGTGGTCATGGATGGAAGTGTAATAAAGGGTTCACTGTTATTAAAATCAATGACCGTGTGGCTATCCATAATGCTACCAGTAAAAAATGTAAATACTACTCTGAACCCATAGATCAAACCAGAGACTTGATTATTTGTTTCTTTCTTCCAAATGCATGCCCTTTCTCAACAGTTCTTCCATAGGGCATAGAGCAATCTTAGGTCACACACCTGTACACATGGATATAACAATCAAATCTCTTCAAAAGAAATTAACTTTGAGAATGAAGACTCAATGAAACTCTTCTGGATGAATAATGAAATAGGTTACATATCAAAAACTACTCGAAAAAGGGGCGTGGCTTAGAGAGAGACCGAGACGGCCGTGTTTTACTAACCTCCGTCTAACAGCATCGCTCAGCGACTTTATAAGCACACCGGAGGGCTCACCTTACCGCCGTTCGGAAAGCAGAAGTGCCAGGGTACATGGCAGCAGCTAGGAGAAGAGCCTCCAAAGCCCAGCCGACGCGGCTGGAAGAGTTTTTCGGACCGCGCGCTCCGCTCCCTGTAATGGCGGCGGAGGAAGAGGCCATGCTGACAGCAGTCACCCCGGTAAGAGGACTCCCCGACCACTCCGTTTCTCACCCCATCTATGAGACAGACACCGCAAACGTCAGGGAACAGCCAGGGGGACTGAGGCAGGGTGAGAGCCATAATAAGGGAGATCACAAAGTTAAAATGAACCCTACCAGCGGTCGCAGCACAAAAAACAAAATGGCGACGGCCCCCCTGCAAGGAGTTCAGCCTCCCTCTGCTTCCAGCAGCCCGGCCAAACAACGCCAAAAAATGACAGGAGATGGAGAAGAGGAGAATTTGGAGGAGGCTTCCCCTATGGAAGCACCAGATGAGGAAATTAACAATCTAGCGGCCACAGAAAAACCCGCATCTGAATTGTACATTAAAGAGGCCATTTTAGCCTTAAGGCATACAATCCAAACGGACCTAAAAAACCTTACTCAGCATGTGGACTCCTCGGTAGCAGAAGTGAACAACAGAATTAACAACACAGAGCATAAAATGGAGGAAATGGTTAAATCCCATAATGCTCTTATTGATGCCCACTATGATTTGGAAGGCCTGGTTACCAAATTGCAAAACAAAATAAGCGATATTGAGGACAGAAACAGGCGCAATAATGTAAAAATAAGAGGCGTGCCTGAAAAAATTGCGAACCCCGAGCTGTCGGAGTATGTGATGCGCTTGACCCAAAAGATTCTACCAAATACTCCTGAGCAAGAGCTCAAAATTGATAGGGCACATAGACTTCCATTGCCCAAATTCCTGAGCGACAATAGCCCGAGGGACATTATTGTGCGTTTTCATTATTTTAGCACAAAGGAGGCTCTCATGCAAACTGTAAGAAAGATGGGGGACCTCCCGAGCCCATATACAGGCATCCGATTATTTATCGATTTATCCCAAGCTACGCTGGAGGCGAGACGCAGTTTCTCGGAAGTGACCCTAGCCCTAAGAGAGGCCAAGATCCAATACAGGTGGGGGTTTCCCACCAAGATAATCGTGACAAGGGAGAATTCCTCTCATGTGTTTCTTGATCCTACCTCCGCCAAATCCACCCTGAAAGTGTGGGGCATAAAAGTAAAAGATCCTTCACCCCCCCGTCTGGATCGAGAAGTTGAAAGAAATCAAAGAAGAGGGGCCCGCAACACTTGAACGTCTTCTTCACGCTACACAAGGGAACTGTTGATTCCATGTATTCCTACCAAGGAAAGACACAAGGTCCATTGAGCCCGATGGTACTATGTTTCACGATTTTGAGTGATGTTACTATCTCTATTTCTCACTCTTACGCGAACTGTCGATCCCCGTAACAAAACCGCAAGTTTCGGCTTGCCCAGTCATATCTTATTGTACCCTTTTGTTTGTTTGCATCTTAGCCAAATACCCCCTAAATGTATGCTTTGTCTGCTTTTTTCTCTACTTAACCAGACCTTGTTTTCCCAGTTTTGTTTGTGATATTTGGTCAGGCATCACCCATTACGCTGGCTCTCCTGCTCCTAGCTTCTTATTGCTTTACAAGGACAAATGGCGTTGAAATTGCTGTCCCTGAACGCTAACGGCCTAAACTCGCTGAACAAAAGAAGGGCTGTCTGGAAGGAGGCTCTGCACCACAACGCCGATCTGGTCTGTATACAAGAAACACACTTAATAGAGGCAGATGGCAGGCTTATGTCACACAAAAGATTCCCTCATGCGATGTATGCGTTTGCTCCTAAGAAACATGCAGGGGTTATGGTTGCGGTCAGGGACTCCACTACATTTAAAATAGACACCCAAGTGTGCGACCCTAAGGGTCGATTTATAATTTTAGTAGGCAATTTGAGGGGTTCACAGGTCACACTCGTAAACACATATGTCCCTAATACTAAACAAGTCCACTTCTTGAACAAACTCATGAGAAAAATTCGCAAAGTTGCCAAGGGTCCGCTGATTCTTTGCGGGGACTTTAATCTGGTACCTGAAAGCAGATTGGACTCCACCCAAAGACACGCAAGGAAAGACTCTCCCCTGGGCCGTTGGATGCATGAGATGGCCTTGTACGACACATTCCGCTGCTTAAATGCATCGGCAAAGGAATTCACCTTTTACTCGCCCCGTCACAGGACATTCTCGCGCATAGACTTATGTCTCGTGGATAAGCAATTAATTGCTTCAGTAGCAGAAGCTTCCGTAGGCACGGCAACGTGGTCTGACCACGCTCCAATAACGGCGTCAATCCACCTAGGTACCCCTAACCATGGGACCAAAATATGGAAAAACAACGTCTATCTCATGAAAATTCCCGAATACAAAAAAGAAATTAAAAAAAGCCTAGAGGAGTTCTTTGTCATAAATGCCACTATAGACATAAACCCACACACTCTTTGGAACTCCCATAAAGCGTATATAAGAGGAGTTCTTATAAAATTGGGGGCAAAATATAAGAGAACGAAACGCAACAAGATTGAGTCGTTGGTAACAAATATCCACGTTCTGGAGAGGGAACTTCAAACTTCCCCCTCGACACTTTCTCATAATAAACTCCTTAATGCCAGATTAGAACTTCGAGGTACTTTACAGGGGGACTTTGAAAAAGAAACTACCATAAACAAAGCTAACATATACTCCTACTTAAACAAACCAACAAGACTAATGGCCACCATGACCAAAAAAAAGACCATTAAATCCAAGATCCCGTTTGTATGGAACTCAAAAAGGAAAGATTTCAAGATTACCCACCCAAAACAGATAGCCGACAGATTTAGCTCATTTTATAACGACCTGTACAACCTGAAAGATGATAACTCCATAAAACAGCCGCATAGTGAGGTGATAAAGAATTTTCTAAATAAAATCAATCTACCCAAAATCTCTACATCACAGATGTCTGAATTAGATAAAGAGATATCCCAGAAGGAAGTCCTAGATACCATTACATTAATGAAAAATCAAAAAGCCCCCGGCCCGGACGGCTTCTCAGCCGAGTACTTTAAACTATTCCAGGGTCTATTGGCCCCACATTTAACACAGCATTTTAATTTAGCCATGCGCAGAGGCGAGTTTCCAGAGGAGAACCTTCAAGCAATCATAGTAGTATTACCTAAACCCGGGAAACCCCCCGATGACTCATCCAATTTCAGGCCCATATCCCTATTAAACGTGGATGCAAAAATATATTCCAAGATTTTGGCGGGGAGACTTTTAGAGGTCCTCCCGGGGGTCATCCACCCCGATCAGGTTGGGTTTGTGAAGGGTAGACAGGCATCCGATGGCACTCGCAGAATTATCAATCTCCTGCACTCCGTGAAGACTTCCCGTCTCCCAATGATCATGCTCGCACTAGACGCCGAAAAGGCTTTTGATCGTGTTCATTGGGAGTACTCTTTCCTCACACTGGGAAGATTTGGCTTGGGCGAAGGAGTTCAGCGGGCTATTCGTGCCCTGTATTCCACGCCCTCGGCCAGGGTGCTGGTTGACGGGACTCTGTCCGGATCGTTCAAAATAACTAACGGCACGAGGCAGGGCTGTCCGCTGTCTCCCATACTATATGTTCTTTCGATTGAACCGCTGGCAGAGGCCATTAGAACATCGCTGGACATTAGGGGGATACCGTTGAATCTCCGCCAGCATAAGATTGGGTTGTTCGCGGATGATGTCATCCTCACCCTGACGAACCCGCTCAGTTCTCTGAGAGCGGTTCAACACACCCTGCACGAATTTGGAGTAGTTTCACAATATAAACTAAATACTGATAAATCCCTAATTATGGGGTGAATGTCTCAAGGGACTTAAAAAAGGCTATAAAGAAGGAGTTCCCCTTTGAGTGGAGGGAAAGAGAGCTTCCATACCTGGGAATATGTCTGTCCCCCGACACAAAAGACTTGGAAAAAATTAACTTCCCTCCATTACTGACCTCCATACAGGGGGACCTAGATCGCCTGTCCAGGCTAGGTCTATCATGGTACGGCAGAGTCATGACTTTTAAGATGAAGATATTTCCTAAAATCCTGTACTTCTTTCGGGTTCTACCGATTATCATCTCGTCGCGCACACTATCTAAATTACAGAGGCAGATATCAAATTTCTTATGGGAAGGCAAAAAACCTCGGTTGGCGTTATCTATATTGGCTACGCATCGCGTAAAAGGGGGGGCGGGTATACCAGATGTAGTGAGTTATTATAAGGCTTCTCTCCTGAATCAGACCAGAGGATGGCTTTCCCAGAGAGATTCAATGGGCTGGGCCGGTATGGAGTGCCACTTCGCAAAACTTACCTCCTGTAGACCAATGCTCTGGGCAGCTTCTCTGGAGGGCATGTCGAGTCTCACAAACAAGCCAGTATGCCTAAAAGAGAACGCAAATTGCCTCTCTCCTACTACACAAGCTGCGCTCAAGGTCTGGAAGGACCTAACTGTAAAACTAGCCTCCCACGACAAACTAGAGGTCCCGCAGATACCTCTCGAGACAGTGTGCCTATTTCTTCCAGATTTAGAAGTAAGAGACTGGAGAGATAAAGGCATAACACTAATATCGGATCTGGTGATAAAAGTAGAGGTAAAGCCCTTCGGGCTATTGGCCGCCCAATACAACCTACCCCCGCAAGACATATATAAACACACGAGAATAGCTCACTTCCTACATAAATCACAATTACATACAACTAAGATCCCACTTGGAATCCTAGAGAAAATATCGGCATGCTCCGATCTGGGTAAATCAGAGACAAGACCTTTTTATGACATATTTACAGGCAACAATACCCTAATAAAGAGAATTCATATGCTTAACTGGGAGAAGGAACTGAGGACAACCATCCCAATAGATAAATGGAGCATAGCTTTCAAGCTAGCTGGAAGGGCTGCCAGGGGGATGAGAATTCTAGAAGTACAAATGAAGACTAACATGCGATGGTATTATTCCCCAGCTCTAATTGGTAGTAGATTCCACAGAGGAGATGGGGCTTGTTGGAGAGAATGTGGGAGCAGGGGTAGCCTTTCTCATATCTTCTGGTCATGTCCAAGGCTGCAGGTCTATTGGCGAGGGGTGCTGGACCTGCTGGACAAGAGTCTGCAATCGCGTAACTGTTGGAAGGCGGAACAGACTCTGCTGCTGGTCGGTCTGGAGGATTTCCCACCCCCTTCTAGGAAATTAATAGGCCACGCCCTAATGACGGCTAAAGCAATTATAGCAAAACACTGGAAGAGGGCGGACCCTCCCAGTATACAAGAATTTGCCACCAGAATGTCCGAACAGAGGGTATATGAGAGATGGCTGGCGTTCAGGGAAAATAGTATAATGAAGCATGAGGAGATGTGGAGCGCGTGGAGGGAGCCCATATAACTGGGTAGAGCGTTTCGATGCAGATGCCTTTCCTTATTTTGTTGCATTTTCTTATTTTGTTGTTGTATGTTGTTGCAAGTTACGATATGTAACTTCTTGCTTTTTCTTTAACTACCTCCTATTCAAAAGAAATGTTGTCTGAAATTACATAGTTCGCCACTGTGAATGCACACAGTGATTTGGAAGTAGTACTTAATCATTCATTGCAGAAGCATTTATCTACCTTCAAAAAATTTCTGAGGATGTTATTGTATTACTATGTCAGAAGAGACCAATACTGTTTGTATGGCTGTATTGAAATTACTGTGATTTCTCTTCGCCTTCAGTTTATGTAATATTCATACTCCTCAATAAAAATTTAATAAACAAAAAAAAAAAAAAAACTACTCGAAAAACTACTTCCAGGAGAATAAACTATCATCTACTCCATTGGCTTTAATATGGGAAGCAAACAAATCCAAGGTAAGGGGAGAGTTCATTTCCTTAGTTGCTCATGTTAAAAAGATAAAAATAGCATTAAAGAGCCAACTAGAGATGAGCAAGCTTACTCGGTAAGGACAGATACTCGAGCGAGTATTGTCCTTACCAAGTACCTGCCTGCTCGCAAAGATTCGGGTGCCGGCGTGGGTGAACGCTGTGTTGCGGGAGTGAGCAGGGGGGGGGGGAGAGAGATCTCACTCCCGTTCCCCTCCCCCGCCGCTCCCTGCTCCATCCGGTACCCGAATCTTTGTGGACGAGCAGGCAGGTACTCGATAAGGACGATACTCACTCGAGTATCTGTCCTTACCAAGTACGCTCGCTCATCTCTAGAGCCAACACAAACAGACCAATACTGAGATAACTTTAGCAGATCTGATCTTGCAAAGAGAGAAACTTAAAACCTATTAGACTTCAAAGTTGCCAAAACCTTTTTATATAGTGAACATAAAATGTATATACATGGTAACAAAAGCTCAGAATTGGTGGCTAAATGGAGGCAAGAACAATCATATATAGAAAAAATAATCTCCCCCTCTGGCATGCCTTATTCAGATAGAAAAGACATTACTGAACAATTTAAACAATATTATGAAGCTCATAAGACCTAAGATCCAGTGGGGCATGAATCTCACCAATGTTAAAACTCTTTATCAAGAAATCCATTTGAACAGAGTCTTAGGCTGATTCAGAAGACCTAGCCATAAACTATATATAGAGATTGAGGAAGTCTTCCAAAGATCCTACTTTATGGAAGCCTTACCTTAACTCAGGATGAAACACCCCCACCCACACATACATACACACAAAGTAAATCCTCTAATCAAAGCTTCAATACACATACGGAGGGTGCTTTCCATCAGTAAAGATGTATGGCCTAACTCTTTCTTTCCCACTAATGATATTTGGAGACTTAATATGACTTGACACAATGGGCAGTACATTCTGAAACCCTCTTCAAAGTTAACTAAGGGGGAAAGCCATAGAAGATATATTGGAAGTAGACACATTCCCTCCCATGTTTTTGTTACTAAACTACTCCCCTCAAACCCCCATAGATTTCTTAACATATTCACAATTAATATGTAACTTAAAGAAACTAATGGCTAAAGGCTCTCTTGACAGAAATCTAACTTGGTTTGAACAATTAATCACTTCTGCAAGGGTTCCACAGGGACTGATATCGGGAATCTATACGTCATTGACAGAGGAAGAAAGGATTCTTGTATGCATGAGAGCCTGGGGAAGAGAGCTCAATATTAAGTTGTCTTCCACAGAAGCAACTTTAATCTATAGAAATTGTCTAAGCTCATCTAAATGTATCAATCTGCAAGAAACGTCTTATAAACTGACCTATAAATGGTACAAAATGCCCAAATTACTTTATAGAATAGATAATTCACTCCCTGACCAATGTTCTCTCACAACTGGTTCATATCTGGTGGGAATGTAAAAGCATAAAATCCTAGTGGTCTAAAGTAACCTAGCTGATTTAAATTGTGTGTCCCTAAGCCCCTAAGCTATCTTCTGAATTGCGTTTTCTAAATCTAGGGCCCCTAACACCAAAGTTAGGATACAGATATTTGTGGTCTCAATTACTACTTGCGGCCAAATCTGTGATACCACTCTTAGCGCAATATGGACACCATCTATAGCCCATTTAATTGCAAAGGTATCCCAGATAGCCAGATTGGAAGAATTTTGTGTGCTAGACAGTGATGCATATTCGGACTTGAAATTGACTTGGAACCCATGGCTTTCTTTAATGTAGAGTCCAAACCACTTAAAATAATTAATGCTACATTAATGTTTTTGTCTTGGAACATTTTTTGACCAGCATGACATTGTTAGAAATATTTTCTCCCCTCAGTCATTATTAATATTATTATTTACCATCAGAACTTATATCATGGTCTTTTTGGAATAATTGATTTAACTAAATCAGAATACATGACATTTAATTGTGACAATTGTGCTTCTAATGAACAAGTGATATATCTCCTCCTCATAGAATCACAGAAATCATCCATGACAAAAACGAAAAAAATACCCCTTTAATCCATCCATTTTCACAGGCTTGTTCATAACCTGAAAGAAGATATCATGTGTATCACAACCCTGGAGTAGGGAAGAGATTGCAAAGATGGATAGTGACAAAATGTGTTTTTCTCCGCTCTTTCTTTCTTGTGTCAGAATAAAAAAGAGGAAAGAAAGGCTCGGCGCTCCACTAGGAAAAAAAAACAAAAGGAAACTAAAGATCAAATTAATGATCTGAAATATATTAAATTCTTGTACAACGCGTTTCGTCGCGAACACTGACTTTTTCAAGTTTCCCTTTGGGTTTTTTCCTACTGGAGCGCCGAGCCTTTCTTCTTTTTTATTCTGACGCTTTGCTAAATTGTCGGACCCCACATAGGGGTACGACTGGCTGGGCAAGCTCTCCTGCCTACAAGTCGGGATTGTGGAGCAATACCCTTGGACCATCCAATTTGTGGATTTTCCACACGCTGACCAGGTGTTGGTGGGTAACCCTCCCTTGGGTTATCTTACTGGCATCGGGTAAGTCCTGCCTTTTCTCTAAATTTGGCTATACCTCTGTGGTTCTTTTGAGCTGGAGCGCTGTCCCTTACACTTGGTTTCTTTCTTTCTTGTAGTTCCATCATCTACACCCCCTGGAGTAACCTACAAGGACACAAAAACAGGAAGTTTAAATTTCACACTCCATCTTTACTTCAAATTTGGCATATTTTTTTTTTTTTTATAAGAGAAAAGGCAAAGAACAAATAAGGACAGTGTCTTAAAGATATGACATAAAGAATCAACACCAAAAACTCTGTAAGGACTCACCAGCTTTGGACAACTAGCCTGAGGGAGGGGTAGCTGCCACACCTGCAGTCCTGGTAGGCCATAAATTGTGCAAGCACTTTTTATGCTCAAAGAGCTTCCATAGAACAGGAGAGCATCAGGGGAAATCCAAAAACGGAATTTCAGAAAAATAACTTGAAAAAGGTGTATAAATACCAAAACACGTTGCACTGTATTGGATGTCCTCTTTGCTTTTGGCCAATTAAACCTTTCCACCTCTAGCAATTCAGTTTCTTGCCATTTGTTGTACCATTAGAGGGGGGTTCTATTTCACCTTTAGACCCTAAAACGTACTTTTACATTATTACTATATTTTTACTTATTACACCATTACATAATTTTTTCTTTATAGTTATGAATCTATGATTCGAAGTGATACTCTAGAAACACTTGTTTAAAACCATAGAATTTACTTGTGTCCTTGGCAGTGAAAATGTTGTAGTCTTCTAAAAGGAATCACAAAAAAGCAAAATCTCAGAGGGGCTCAATGTACTTTAAGATATTTCAGCAATTTTCGGGCTAAATGCAGATAACGTTGCATTCTTCCCCAAATACTATATGTCTTGGGAATAATACCTTCATAACATGGTATTTGTTGATGTGGGATCCTGGAGTGGCGCTCCACAAAATCATTATTTGTGCTTTTCCAATGCTTTATAATTTTACTTGTGTCTTTATAATATGTACTTATGCTTTTGAAGTGCTGACTGAATAGTGAATGTATTTTATCCGCTGTATTGTGTTTTACAGGTGGTAGTTTAGTTTAGTATAGTAAAGATAGGGTTTATGAACTCAGTTCTGTAGCCCTACACTTATAGCCAATCACAGCAAGGCCAGTGTGTGGAGCTAAGGTTCAGTAAGCCTTCACACTCCTAGCTTAATCTGTCTTTAGTTGCTGGTCAGAGGTTCAGTTAGCTGAGAGCAAGAAACTATTTGCTTTGCTCGCAGTTTAGAAAAAGCAGATGTGGAGGCTTATTATTGAGTAGATGACAGGTTTGCTATCCTGACACCTGGAATCACTACATAAAGGACACAGGATCCAACAGAATTGACTTAACTGATAAAAAGACTCTCTGAAAAAAACTGCAGAATCCAGGGCCGTGGACACCTCGTATTAGTGTAGTACAGAAGTTCTGAAAATTCAATGCCCATGAGGAAATCACAGTGTAGTACAAAGTTTAAGGATACCTTGAGAGGGGTTGCAGGCACTAACCGTTTCAGAATCTTCTGTTTGCTGACTTTCAAGAAATGTTCCTTCATATTTGAATGTTACACTGCTAGGCTTTGATTGTAAGTAAGAGTGAGTTTAACCTTCCTTGAGTCTCTGGGTTTTATTTGAAGTAATATATTGCATCCCAACACCCCCTACACCAAGAAGCAGAGACCAGCCCTAGTATATCTCACCATCACTCCATAGTCTTTGAATGTGTGTGATTGACTGGTTGGGTGCAACATACCATGAGAAGTGTTTCGGGTTACGGTGTCTTGCACAGTCAACCCAATGCCAGTTGAATTCCATATTGGAGTGTAGGTACAGTTTGGACCCATCGATTTCTATAAATATGGCCATAAAATCAAAGAAAAATAATAATTTTAAATCTGATGTTTTTTTCATCTACCTAGCCCAAAAAAAGTAATAAAATATTTGTAATATATCTGCTCCAAAATATTTCCAGTAAAAAAAACACATTGACCTAAAAAACAACTTTCTATTGCTGTTACAAAAAAGAAAAGATGTAGGTTTTAAAATATGGTCATGAAAAGCCCCCAAAAATTGCAGTGTTAAGTACCAAACTAGGCAGCTTCCTAGGAGTTCACGATTGCAGTGTATGAAGACATAACTAATTCCCTTGGAATCCTCAGGATTCATATGTATTTTACTAGTGTAGTACAATGTGGTTCAAAATCCTATAGTTTTTGTGATTCCCTTTCAATATCACATTTGCAAAATTCTATTGGGGGAGCATATAGAAAATTACTTGTGACTCGTGACTTGCAATACAATATCTGTAGTTTCTTTAGAGTTATATGGAAAACTGTATTTAATATTGTCGATTAGGTACTGGTAAAAAGGCAAGCCTTCATTTTTTTATATGGAGTCCTGGAAATCTTTTGAAATTGAATTTTCAGGAAAGTATCTACTTTCCTTTTTGGAGAGCAGGAGATAAGTTTGTTAGGTAGGAAAGCTTAGCTATAGGGTGTGAAAGGGTAGCAGCTGCATCCAGCCTTGGTGCCTAAGGGTTCCAAAAAGATATTAGGGCGCAACACATTTTGCATTGGAGCCCAAGTGTTGCAAGTTACCCTTCTGAACATTCCTTTAGGACAGTTGGCAAATGCATCACTGCTTTTTTATGATGTTATTGAAATATTTTCTCGGCTACAGGCAGCTACATTAATAATGACTTTACATTAGGGAAATAATATTCCCTAATGTCCATGATCAACTCAATATGTGGCTTTCATGCAGTCCTTGTATCTGACACTTTAGGATATCCTGGGGACTATATCAATTAGTAGTGATGAGCAAACTTATGAAAAGTTCTATGCAGCTGGTTTGTTGAACTTTTGTAAAAAGTTTGCTTTGGTCCAATTTAGTTAAAACTAAACTTGAAGTTTATCAAAACCCCTAAAACCTATGTAAAACACTGTCTAATGGCTATAAAAGTCCTGTATAACATTCTGATACTGTTATACAGGGCTTTTATGACTCTTAGACAGAATTAGACACCAGTGTTCAGGTCTAGTGTTGAGAAAACTAACAAGTAAAGCCCTTTTTCACTGAAGCAGGAGAATCTACTAGATAGTTTAGATATAGAATTTTCACAGTTTAGGATTCTATGCAGCTTAGGCCTTAGTCAGACGGGCGTTTTTTCGCGCGATTTGCGGATCGCATGACGGATGCGCATCCGCAAATCGCGTGACCGGTGCCCGAAAATCGCCCGAAAATCTGCTCCTAGCCGCGTTTAATTAGAAACGGGCCGGAGCTGTCCAGCGCATTGCATTCAATGGAGCCGGCAATACAGCCCGCTCCATTGAAAGCAATGCGCTGCGGGCGAGTGTGGGATGAATTGTCGGGAAGGGCTTAAATATATAAGCCTTTCCCTGCAATTCATCCAGAAAAGTGTTAAAATAAAATATATATATACACTCACCTGCTCCCGGCAGCCGGAGTTCCGCGCGGCCGGCCTGCAGTGGGTGTGAAGGGGGTGTGAGTCAGACCTGCCCCCTGATTGGCTCAGCGCTGAGCCAATCAGGGGGCAGGTCTGACTCACACCCCCTTCACACCCACTGCAGGCCGGCCGCGCGGAACTCCGGCTGCTGGGAGCAGGTGAGTGTATATATATATTTTTTATTTTAACACTTTTCTGGATGAATTACAGGGAAGGGCTTATATATTTAAGCCCTTCCCGACAATTCATCCCGCGCACGCCGGCAGCCCATTGCTTTCAATGGAGTCGGCTGTATTGCCGTCTCCATTGAATTCAATGGGCAAACATCGTTCTTCTCTGCCACAGCTGTTACAGCTGTGGCAGAGAAGGATTAGTCTTCTATATGTTCTCAATGGGGTCGGCGCTGCTGCCGCCGGCCCCATTGAGCGCATATAGAGAACAGAACAGGGATCGCAGATAGTTGCTATCTGCGATTTCTGTTCTATAATTTATCGGACGAGCGCATAAAAAGCGCTCATGTGTCTGATACCATTGCAAAGCAATGGTTTTATAAAATCGCCGGACACATGCGCATGCGCAAATCGCGGCAAAAAACGCCCGTCTAACTAAGGCCTTAAAATGTAACTTTTAATATATATCCACTCAAAACTTAAAATAGACTTAAAGTCTAGAAATAGGACACACAAACATAAAAAAAAAGTCACAAAAAATTCCTTATAGCCCTATTATATGCGTAGAAATCAGGGCTGGAGGGAAAAGAAGAAAAAGGGCAAGAGGGAGAGGCCAAGAACAATGCCTCTATGCAAAAAGCCCTCTACACCAGGACAGGTATCCTTAATCAAGAAAGCCAGATCAACAAGCGCTTGGCTCACATCAATATAAAAGGGTCCTGTAGGACAATTATATGTCCCTGTGACTTTAAATCCTGGAAAATATTAAATTTTCTGTCAAAAGACTGGATAAACCAGTAATATATGCCAATCAAAGAGGCAATCGTTATCACGACCAGCAAATCTAAAGGAGATCGTTATCACGACCCGGTTCTATAAAACGGTTTGACGCGTTTCCACCAGTAAGCCTGGTTTCGTCAGGAACCAAAAAGAAACTGCCAGCAGCCACATCAGTAAGCTGCTGCAAAAAGGAACTAAGATTTCTGATCCTCGTATAACTATAGCTGGGTGAGTGATAGCCGATACTATCTAGCTGCAGCTATTCTAGCATAGCATTCACACCCCATCCCGGCCCCAAGGTTAGAGCAGAAAATAACAAAAAGAGTAGCAGCACCAGCCCTTATGGTAGGCTGGCGGCTAAGATCTCGCTTTCTTGATTAAGGATACCTGTCCTGGTATAGAGGGCTTTTTGCATAGAGGCATTGTTCTTGGCCTCTCCCTCTTGCCCTCTTTCTTCCTTTCCCTCCAGCCCTGGTTTCTACTCATATAAAAGGGCTGTGAGGAATGTTTTGTGACTTTTTTATGTTTGTATGTCCTATTTCTAGACTTTCTTAAGTCTATTTTAAGTTTTGAGTGGATATATATTAATAGTTACGTTTTAAGCTGCATAGAATCCTAAACCATGAAAATTCTTTAACAAGCAAAGCCCTACACAGTAGAATGGGTAAAACTTTGCTATAGACTTGGTCCAGGTTCATGCTGAACCAAACTTTCAGCAAAGTTCCACCCAAAACAGGGTTCTACTGATTTGGGTTCACTCAACACTGTCTATTAGTGAAATTGTGAGTTCTGGGATAGTGACCTCCACTTATTAACTCTACTCTCACTAATAATGCACAATGATAGTACAGATCAGTAAACCAAAAATTAAGAGCCAAAAAGAAAAAAAGACGGATTTAACTTTTAAACCAGTAAGATAAATTGGGGACAGATGACTGTATAGTATTTCATGAAGTAAAACTGAGTAAGAAAACTTCATGTGGTCCACAAGGACCTGTCCTTGAAGATAATAGTCTGGCATTTCAAATTACAATACGTGGAGCTGATCAGAAAATTGAGCTCTTCCTGTACTCTCCAAAAGATTTCTCAATTTCAAAATGTCATAAAGGGCTCTTGAATACACTTACTAATCTGTATTAAATCATAAAGAGCAGGTCTGTTGTCTTTAAGCATTTGATCATGTGTGCCATCAAAATATCATTTACACATTCTCCGGCTTGATCCTTCTATGTTGCAATGCAACTAAATTGTTTCTTTTTATTTACAGCATAAGATGAAAATCAATATTATTGCACTGAAAAGTATACAAGTTTTTGGTGCCCAAACTCTCGGAGTAATCAGAATAAATCATTTAGCATTTTTTGGAGAGTGCTTATGACAAAAATCCTAAACTCTCAAAAAATATGTATTAATGGAGTCTTGAAATACAGTATTTTCTAGAGAAGCTAAGGTGTAGATTAGAACTTCTGGCCTAGGCGCTGGTGAAACATTCATACAAGGGGCTTGATGAGCTCTCCAGGTGCCCAACATTAGATTACAAAAAGTTGTGCATGACAGTGATGAAATCAACACTGAGTAATGTAATTGACTTCACATACCGTATCAATCCTTAACCTTATGTATTCTCCTGATCGCCCCCATCTCCTCAATACTATGCATCACCCCTCCAAAATGGAAAAATGTCCAGTGTGGATGAGGGGCATAAGGTTTCAAGCTTTATTAAAGTATTTAAAAGCAAGCCAATGCATAATGCATATTCGGCACCTCTGATGCATTAGATATATATTGTCCTTAGTCGTAGTCACTGATATGGACTATGTGTTAGTTTTGCCTTAAATGCTTTTATAAAACTTGACATTTTATGTCCCTCATCCCTGCTGGACATTTTACCTTTTTGGATTGTTACACCGTATTTGAAGCGGAGTCCTGGCGTGTTCAATTGAGGAACTGGTTAACCCTTGGTGTTTCCATATGTATCACCACTGTCTCACCAATAGCTCAAAAAATAAACATCTACTCACCGTCTTGTAATAAAAGCAATTTGCCCTGGAAACCCACTCAAGAGCACAGAGGAAAGAAAACCACTGATTCTTGGACATATATAAGGTGTCTCCAGCAGCAGGGAAGGATCAAAACTTTATTATTATATGATTAAAGAAGTTTGCATACAAAACTCAGGTTAAAATATTTTAAACCCTTAAAATGTTAAAAAGATGCTTTTGTAACTGTTCTGTCAATTTGTTATACAAGTATACAATAACAATGTGACAAATGTTGAACTAACCTGTATGTTTTAATAAAACAAAGAATTTCCCCAAAAAACCTTTGTCTTATACATTTTGAGCCAACTCTAAAGCTTCAAATGCAAAGGTAGATCGGGCCAGGACCGATTTACTGTCAAGAGTACTATTTCCTCCTTTTTATCTTTTGGGAAGTGATCTGATTTACACCTCCCATAGCCTCAGGGGGTGGCTATATATAAAAAAAACAATTATTTTTGGTAGAGTGACACCAAAAACAACCATATACTTAGGTCCTGACCTTATCACCCACTATATAAGTGAGAAGTATTCTAGGAATTTAATAGCTCATCAGTATGAGATGTTTGTTTGTGAGTTTTTGTGAAATTTTTTTTTTAACAATAATATTAAAAGTTATGTTTTAGAGTCCAAAACAGGAAATAGACACATACGGACTTACTTTTTTTTGCAGCGTAACTTTATTTTTCAGGGCTCAGTCACACGGGCGCCGATGCGCTCGTGTTACTTCACGAAGAAGACGGACGCACTGCAGGTGCGGACGACTCTCCGCACCGCCGGAAGAAAGAACACCTGACCGGCAATGTAATGTACACGAAAACTTTAAAATATTTCTAAGTGGGGAGAAATTGAAAAAAATGCAAGCTGAATGAAGTTTCCGGGAAATACAATTCTTATTTCTTATTGTTTGTTTCCCTTTGTAATTACTTCTGTCTTTATAATTTATAACACTAAAAAGGCTACATTATTACTATAGAAAAATTCTCCAATATGATGATTGTGTATTTCTTTTCCATTTTTGAAGTCAGAAGACAGTGGCTTCTTCTTGACTGAGACAAGAGTTTTATAAGTCTCAAAGAAGTCTCTTTAGGGTGCATTCACACAAGCGTGTGCCATACATAAGTGCGTACATGCACAAACACGCGTGAATGCAGGTCATTGAATTCAATGAATGGCCAAGCACTGCCTGTGATTGGCTGAGTGCTGTGACCAATTACAGGCAGCACTCAGCTGTTATTTAATGAAAGGCTGAGAGCTGCCTGTGATTGGCTGAGTGCTCAACCAATCAGATATAGTCCTTTCAGCAGGCGGAGATTTTAAATCCCTGCCTGCTAAAAGAGCTTCAGAGCAGTGCAGGGAGAAGACAGGCTAGACGCGCCTGAGCCCCGACAGCTGAGGAGCGGTGAGTGTGTGTATATGTATATATATATATATATATATATATATATATATATATATATATATATTTACACATTCTAAGGATGATTTTCAGGGAAGGGCTTATATTTAAAGCCCTTCCTTGAAAATCACTGCAGGGCTTGCTGGCAGCCCATTGCTTTCAATGGGACTGCAAAAGTGCCGGTCACATTGAAAGCAATTGGAGAATATCACAATCCCCTGCCACAGCTGTGGCAGGTTATTCTTTACAGACATGTGAACACACCATAGGGAACCAATGGTTCTAATAGGCGCATGTTTTTGTGAGCACAATTGTATGCACATAAACATGCTTGTGTGAATCCACCCTTACGATTATCTTATAGTAAAAAAATAAAGGGGGTACAATTTTCAAAATAAGTTTTTCTATCAAAGATTGAAGTTACATCTACTCATCAAACTAAGATAAAGTAGAAGTAAGAATGACTACAAGACAAAATAAAGAATGCAACATTGCCATACTAGTCATTACCTTACAGGAAATCCTCGGCTTAGGGAATAATAGTTCACTATAAGTCATTGGATATTTGCAAAGTTGATTAATTGCATCATAAGCGTATTAATGAAAGCACATTTATATTCATTAATTCAATATAACCTATAGTAGAAAAAAGAACCATGATTAATTGTACCCTAATACTGGAGTATAATATCCAGACATTATTATAAAAATGTATGAGTGTATTGCTTTAGATGCTTCATTGTATTTCTTTGCCTTGACATACACTATCTTACTTACTGGGGCTTCTTTGGCCATAATGACAGTAATACTCTCCATGGCATACTTTCTACTACCGCCTGATACACTTCAGCTGCTATTTCCTTTCTTTCGTCTTGCAAACGTCTGGCAAATTCTTGTAAAGAAAATGGGCACTGTTCATTTTTCCTGATTCGGCATTCCAATTTGTCACAAAGATGTTCAATAGGGTGCAGGTTGGGACTCTGTGTAGGCCAGTCCTGTTGTGGAACATCCATATCCTCAAACCAATGTAAAACAGTATTGGATTTGTGACAGGGCACACTTACTTGTGATCTGAAGATGGAATAGTGGGATTTGTCACTCAATATAATGTTCCTCCACTGCTCAACTGTCCAAGGATAACACTCCTTGCAATATTTTAGACCGCCCAATGCATTATACTATGTTATGGACAGCTTGTGTGCAATGGCATAACCCGTATGTCCAACAGCGTACAGCTCCCAGCACAAACGATGGATGATACTTCCAAAGCTCTGCATCTTACATAACTTGGTTTAAGACATGTGACACGCTAACAAAACTAAATCTATTCTAGTGTTCAAATACTTTTGGTAGGATAGTGTATATGGGCATATGTAGAGTGGTAAGGCAGCAGAAATGCATCCCTAAGCTCTCGCTCACGACCTGAAGGTTGCGAGTTCAATCCCCAAATGGTTCAGGTAGCCGGCTCAAGGTTGACTCAACATTCCATCCTTCCAAGGTTGGTAAAATGAGTACACAGCCTGGAGGGGGGTAATAACTAAAACATTACCTGAAAGTGCTGTAGAATAAGTTGCCGTTATACAAATAACAAGACTTATTTTTATTTTATTTTTAATTCCAAATGCCACAATAGCTAAACAAATATGTATTGTCCCACAAACATTCTTCGGTGCAATGAACATTTATATACAACATGCAAAATGCGACTTCTCTAATTTAAAAAAAATGTATGGCCATGCTACAAAAACTGTATAGACATGATACTTTAATGCAAATGTAATAGCGGCTACAGTACATCTGAAAAGTGCATAAAAGACATGTTCACAGAAAATGTAAAGACTTCTTCAGTTCTGCTATATCTGTTATTGATTTTTACAGGGGTTCTACAAGGAATGCTGTAAGAAAGGTAAAAGAAGCCAAACACACCTCACCTGATCCTCCACCACTCCTCACTTGATTCCACACACTACAAGCCAGAAAAGATGTCACTGACATCAGAGACAACGGGACTGCTGCACCTTGGCCAGTGTCTAGTTGCAGTGGTAGCATGTCCCATTGTGGGGAGGTCATTGCTGTGGCGGCTGAAGGAGAAGACCAGAAGGGGATTTGAGTGAGATGAGTATGGCTTCTTTCATTTTTTTACAGCGTTGTGAGTAGTTTTGAACTTGTTTTTGTCCTCAGATAACCCTTTTAAGGTTTGTACACAAAGTTGTGTTCAATGTAGATTTTTCCATGTGGACTCCATCTATAAAAGCCATGGCAGAATTATAAGGCTGAGCTGAAAATTTCTACCACAGCTATGCATTTGTTTGGCTGCAGATCTTCATACAGATTTATACATTTTCAAAGGGGAAATCCACATGCAAATTTCCTGATGTGGAAGCAGCCTGAAATTCACGTCAAGAAGTGACGTCATTTCTTTTTTTAGAATCTAAGCGCAGAAGAAATCTGTGCTGTATAGATTCCTATTAAAACCAATTAAGCACTTATTTGAAGTGGATTTGGTGTGGATTGAGGGCTCAGTCACATAGGCATTTTTTTCGCACGATTTACAGCTGCGGTTGCGATCCGCATATATATAGACCCAATGCTTTGCAATGGGAGAGGTCACATGTGCGCATTTTTCATGCGCCAAAAACGCATGTGGTGAAAATTATAGGACACAACGATTCGCTGAATGCATGTAACTGGGTTCTGAGCAAATCGGTGTTCCTGTGTATGAGCGTTCAATGGGACCGGCAGCAGCAGCGCCGACCCCATTGAGAACATATACTAAAGATTGTTCTCCTCTTCCACAGCTGTGGCAGAGGAGAACAATGTTCTCCCATTAAACGCAATGGAGCCGGCAATACAGCCAGCTCCATTGAAAGCAATGGGCTGCCGGCAAGCGCTGTAGTAATTTTCAGGGAAGGGCTTCAGATATAAGCCCTTCCCTGAAAACCATCCTAAAAAAGGGTAAAAAATTAAAAAAAATCAATACCTCTCTGCAGCAGCCGGGGCTCAGCCGCATCCAGCCAGCTCTTCTCCTGAACTGCTTTCAGTAGTATTCAGCAGGCAGGGATTTAAACTCCCTGCCTGCTGAATGGACTACCTCTGATTGGCTGAGCACTGTGACCAATCAGAGGGAACTCTCAGCATTGAAGGACAGCTGAGAGCTGCCTCTGATTGGTCCCTGTGCTTAGCCAATCAGAAGCAGTACTCACCCATTCAGAGGCAGCCCATTCAGCAGGCAGGGATTTTAAATCCCTGCCTGCTGAATACTACTGAAAGCAGTTCAGGAGAATAGGTGGCTGGATGCAGTTGAGCCCCGGCGAGAGGTGAGTATTGATTTTTTTTTTTTACACTTTTTTAGGGTGGCTTCACACAAGCATGTTTTTGTGCATACATGGGCGTGTACATAGGTGCGCAGCCATGTACGTGCAAAAACACGCGTGAATGCAGGTCCCTGCATTGTCTTCAATGGAGCCACGGCTGCTGCCGGTGGCTCCATTGAAAACAATGGCCTGCCAGCACCCACTCATTCTTTTTCAGGGAAGGGCTTTACATATAAGCCCTTCCCAGAAAAAGAAAGGTTTTAGCATAAAAGAAAAATATATATATATATACTTACCTCTCCGCCGCTGCCTTCATCCCCGCTAGTTAAAAGAATTCCCTGCTGTTACATCTGCCACATCTGTGACAGATGCAGCCGAGGATTCTGCTGCCAGCAACTCCTTCAATTGATTTCAGGGAAGGGCTTTAAATATAAGCCCTTCCCTGAAAATCCAGCAAAAGTGCTTTAAAAAACAAAAAAAATAGATACTCACCTCCCTTCAGCTGCCGGGCCTCAGCCGTGTCTTCTCCTGCTGTTCCCTGCACTGTGGTGCTGATCTGCCAGCAGGCAGGGATTTAAAATCCCTGCCTGCTGAAAGAGCTGAATGTGATTGGCTGAGGTGCACAGCCAATCACAGACAGCTCTCCCCAAATGAATGACGGGTGAATGCATTGTTGCAAATAGAAGAGTGTTTTTATGCGTGCGTATGCACGCACAAAAACATGCTCGTGTGCAGCCACCCATAGGATGGTTTTCAGGGAAGGGCTTAAATTTGAAGCCCTTCCCCGAAAATTAATACGGCACTTGCTTGCAGCTGCTGTACTGCCGACTCCATTGAATTCAATGGGAGAACATCACGCTCCTCTGCCACAGCTGTGGCAGAGGATAGCAGGCAGTGCTCTTTTTGAGCGCACAAATGTCCGTGTGACCGTGCCCTTTGGGCGGATAAACGCTGCTAGCGTTTTTTTCCGCCGTGCCGCTGGCTTAGGTCACAGGATTTTTTGAGTGCATCAGTTATGCACACAAAAAATCATGCGAAAAAATGCCCGTGTGAGTGCGCCCTTAGTGTCAAATCAAGATCCTATTTTTTGCTGTGTGAAATGAACCTAATTAGGGCACGACCAGACTAAGGTCTATATGCAAAAATAATTTGTTTGTTTTTTAAATCTAACCTTGAAAATGTATTAGACTGGTTGCACATTCATGTTGGAACCTCTAGCCAGAGAAAATACCAAAAGAAAAAGTGCTGCATTCAGCAATTTTTCTTTTGTACAAAAGCTGGGCAGCGGGATGGAAAGGCGGCAATGAGATCAATGGGGTCCATCCAGTGCTATGCAGTTTGTTCCAGAGACTGAACTGTTAGGCCTAGGGGGTTCCATTTTCTTGCTCCCTAAATGGGGCAAGATGGTGGAATCCCCAACTTGGATGTAAAACCATCCATACATTTGTTTCCTGCCATTCTCTGTTAGGTGTAGTTAACTCATTCTGTTGTGAAGTGAATATCAGTTGCACAGAGGCGTAACTTGAAGCTCCTGGACCCTAATTCAAAGCTTGCAACAGGGCCTCCAACTGTAATGCTTTATTCATAGTACTGGGCTCCCTATATGGAGAAGAGAGGCCTTATGGGCCCCCTAAGGCTTATGGGCCTAGGTGGAACCTCATCCCCTGCATCCCATATAGTTATGCCAGTGGATGTGCATATTACATGCATGATCTACTCTAAAGCATATAACTGGAATACTTATGGAAGTATAATATTAATAGCTGCCAGAAGATGTGATAGAAAATGCTCAACTTAATTTAGGATATGCTATATATATATATATATATATATATATATATATATATATATATATATATATATATATATATATATATATAATATTACACATACACAGTAGTTTAGATTTAGTGTATACTACCATTTTATAATAGTCTGGCTACTTTTTTCTTGGAATGCGTGTGTTGTAATTTTTTGCTGCGTTCATCAGTTATCCAGCCTTTATACTTTCTGAAACTATAATTATTCCTCTATGGAATGTAAATTTTGGAATTTAAACAATGTGATTTACAGAAAAGTTAAACAAATTCTTCAGCATCAACTTATGTTGCACAATAGTCTGTCTACCCCCAGGGAAATAAGCATAATAGTCCAACTATTGCTTGCAGATTGGTTAATAAAGCTAATTAATTTAAAGAATTCACACTTTGGGTTTCTGTTTAAGCCAGGCGAAATATACAGCACAATGTATTTAAGCCGCCGTCACAAATCTTTTCTGTAGAATTTATAAAAAAATACTATTTGGAAAATATTGTTTGCAGTTATAAAATTGCATAAAAAGGGAAAATCTCAATATGTGCTTTCTAAAACAGTGCCTATACCTTGCTCAACATTTCAAGGTATTATTTCAAAATATACTAAAAGAGGATCAACTGCTTTTGGGGAGAAAACAGGCTACCTGCCAAAAATGTCTGTGCAATAGAGAAGAGAGTTCCATTGGAATTGGCAAGAAGAATCAGGAAGCGTCAGTTGCTGCCATTCCAATGGAGTGGAATCCAATTACCAGAAAGAATGTAAGTAACATAGCATGCAACAGAGCCATAAGCAGACTAAGCTTTGGTTTCTACAAGGCAAAGTAAAAACCTGGTGTGGACTAAGGAGCACCATAATTGGGTGAGTTGTCAGTGGAATTCGATAATATGGAGTGACGAGTCGAGGTTTGATCTAAGTTTTTGATGAGCACAGATAAGTGTTCCAAACTTCTAAAGTGTTTTTCCCAGACTGCCTAACTCAGACAGTGAAATTTCCAGCTTCTGTAAGGGGATGTGTGTTGACTAAAGGCGTTTGCACTTCATGGTGACTACTATCAATGTTCCTATGTGCCAAAACATTTTGGCTGAACATTTTTAGGCCCCTATTCCGAGGCTTCAAACTAATGATGGAGAATTAACTTTCCAACAACATGGAGCATCCTGCTAGACAGCTAAGTCAACTAAAGACTGGTTGGCTCTAAATGGGATTACAACACTTCTCTGGCCTCCTACAAGCAGTCCTAACTTGTTGTCAATTGAGTCTTTAAGGTGAAAGATGAAATGGGAAAATGGAAAACTCTATGGTGCAGCAAGGATAGATAAAGATTCTGCAGTTTTGGAATTCATCCACCTCCAAGGAGTGCCAAGCATTAGTAAACTTGATGTACTCTCAACTCAAAAAAGTGATTCTACATTAAGGGGACGCAACAAATCTTTTTAAAAGGGGCCTTGTGTGGTGCAAAGTGTTAAGGCAGCAGAGATGCAGTCCTAAGCTCCCACTCATGACCTGAAAGTTGCAGGCTCAATCCCCACTTGGTTCAGGTAGCTGGCTCAAGGTTGACTCAGGCCGGTAAAATGAGTACCCAGCTTGCTGGGGGGTAATAAACAAATTACCTGACAGCACTGCAGAACAAGTTGGCACTATACAAATAACAAGTCACTTCCCACATAAACTTTGTATTTTTTCTGCACTATTGGATTCATTTAATGTATGGCCACTGATGGACTATTATGAAAGTACAGGCTGTGCTTTCACAAAGGAAATCTCTTTGATTTCTACTAGTACTTTGCCTGTGTTAAAGAAGAAGCCAAAGTGCAAAGTTATTCAAATTAATTAGTTTTTTTAACCAATCCGCAAACAATAATTGGACTATTATAATATTTTCCAGGGTGGTGGTGGGGGGCAGATTGACTATTGTCCTACATAGATTGATGTTGAATAACTTGTGTAGCTTTTCTGTAAATCATTTTGTCTGAATTGTAAAACGTGCATTTTATAGAGGAATAATTATAGTTTTAGAAAATCTAAAGCGTGGAAAACTCACGAACACGAAGAAAAAATGACAATGGTTTTACAAAGTTCATACATTCAGAACAAATGGTAAGTGGGTTATTATGAAAAAGAGTAATATGCACTGCTACAAACCGCAGTAAAAACTATGTATGGGCGTCTTTAATTAAATGTAATGCATGTATCATAACATGCAATGCTTGTTTATATACAGCACATGTGTGAAACTCAAGGCCCGCTACATCAACTAATTTGGCCTATGACAAGGTCCGGACACAGAAAACCTGACCCTTCGCTTTTATCGTAGGAGCGAGGGGGTTGCGTATATTTACGCGCGTATTTGCGCAATGGGCATTGCGTATTTGTGAGCACGTGTTTTACTGCACTTTTTGTGCACACATATTGAGTGCATTTGCAATAAAAAATGCAACCATGTTCCCATTCATTGAAATGGGCAATTAGTGTAATTAGTCCAGTATGTGTATATTTTTTGGAGTAAACAAAACAAACGCGCAAAATATACTTATGTGAACAAACGCTGCACGAATACGTTTGTGTGAATGCAGCCTCAGGACTCAGTCACACGGGCGCATCGGCATCCGTAGACCGGCGCCGATGCGCCCGTGTGACTGCAGGAAGGGGACAGACGTACCTGAAGATGGCCGTCTCTCTGCAGCGCCGGAGGAAAGAACATGTGACCAGACAAATCAAGTATAGAGCGAGCACACAGAGTGGGGCCCCCTAGACAATCAGGAACAGGCCAACGCCCAAGGCAAGTGATCGCTAAATATCTAAACTGGGCAGTGAAGGAGGATATTCTGAAAAAGTATCGGACCCAACAAGTCCTAAAAGTCAGAGACTTTAAAATACTAATATTTCAAGATTTCTCAGCATCAGTGGCCCAAAAAAGAAAATCCTTCACGGCAGTCTGCAAACATCTCCATGATAACTCTACACGATTCCAGCTCTTGTTTCCGGCAAAACTGCGGGTGCAGGATAACGGAAGACAACTACTCTTTGATGATCCACAAATGGCGGCCCAACACTTCCATCTCCGAGCCGACAGACAACCACAATAACCCATATATCTGGGGACTTTAAGACACTGCGGCGTGGCAATTTACTGCCTTGCCACTCTATAAGACGATCTTATTCTGTCCCCTTTTTACAAAAGGGATTTCTATGACACTGTTTGTAACTTTGTTTATTTTTTCAGTTGCAGTTGGAACTCAAGAGTTGACACCATTATGCCTCTCTCCTCCATTGTTATCAAGACCTGATGCCGCTGCGCGCGGGCCCTCAGACGTGACTCTTCAAACCCTTTGCCGCTCGCTTGGATGGTGGGGGAGAAGGTACAGAACAACCATACAGCACACACATCACAGAACCCCCATAACATGACAGACCTGAATGACGAGATAGGGCAGGAATACCTCACACCCACACAGATAAAGGTGGTCTCGTGGTACGTAGCGGGTCTCAACACACCAATTAAAAGAAAAAAGATTCTCACGCATTTGAGACGCCTACGTCCCAATATAATTTTCCTACAAGAGACACACTGGAAACACGATTCCGGAACCACTCTAAAAGCCCCCTGGCTAGACTCATGTTACTCAACAAATTATACATCCAAAAATAGGGGGGTTGCTATCCTCTTTCGCAGAGGTCTGACATACTTAGTCGAAGAGGAACTGGCAGACAAGGAGGGCAGATTCTTGCTCCTCAGATCAAAGATACATAATGTAGACTATACCTTACTCAACCTCTATGCCCCTAACCAGACAAGCAATAATTTTTTTGCAAAAATAAACGCCTTACTGTTACAAAAGCAGTATCCTAACCTGATAGTGGGAGGAGACTTTAACACCATTACCCACCCCACTCTAGACAGATCCTCCCAGAATACGAGTCTCACACAGGCCTCCAGGGATGTGCTTCATCTTATGGAGACGCACACTCTCTGTGATCCTTGGCGAGTTACAAATACGGACTCTAGAGAATATACGTATTACTCAGCAGTCCATCAGAGTTTTTCCAGAATAGATTGTTTTCTTCTATCCGAATTATTATTTGACAAACTCACAGACACGTCCATTCTCCCAAATGAGGTGTAAGACCATGCACCAATCACCTTGTCCTTCCAAGGTAAAGAAACACAGAAAAAACTGGAATGTGGTCCTTCCCGGCATATCTCTACCATTCAGAGGATTTTGGGAACTATTTGAAAATACATTGGGCAAATTATCTTGATGATAACATTGAACATGTCGAGAATACAAGCCTCTTCTGGGCAGCTTCAAAGGCGGTCATACAGGGCCATATAATTAATTACACCTCAAACAAACAAAATCAAATCAGACAACAATTCTCCAAATTGCAACACAACGTGTTTACAGCACAAAAAGACTATGGTCAACTCCTGTCCCAGCAGAATTAGGACATATATAACGACACAAGAAACATTCTAGAGTCTTATGTCCAAAGTCAGGCCCTATGGCTCACAAAAATGGATCAAAATAAATATTACCGGCAGGCCAACAAAGCGGGTCGCTTACTGGCCTGCCTAACAAAGGCACAAACTAAAAACAACCCTATCTTGTCCCTCACTGATCCAATAACAAACACCACAACCTCAAACAAGGAGAAACTGGAAAATATCTTACTAGACTACTTTGAAGACCTATATAGAGCGCCTCCCATGGACATGGCCAAAATACAGGAGTGGTAAGACTCCCTTACATTGCCTTAACAGCTACAAACAGCTTTTTTAGAGGAACCATTTTCTGAAACAGAGGTGAGAGAAGTGATCATGACATCCCCAAATAACAAAACCCCTGGCCCGGATGGCTATGGTAACTAATATTATAAACTGCTGCAGCTGGATGTAGACCCGGTCCTAACCAGGCTATATAATGAGATTTATGCTCAGAACATACAAGTAGACACACTACTAGATTCAAGAACGATCCTGATACTAAAGCCAAATAAAAATCCAACTGAAACACAATCATACCGTCCAATCTCCCTATTAAACAGTGACTATAAGTTCTGGACAAAACTAATAGCTAACCGACTACAAACCCTATGTCCACAACTTCTCCACCCCTCCCAGAGAGGATTTACGAACAACAGACATTCTACCAGAAACGTCCGAGCAGCGATAGCTGCAACGGTCGAGGCCAAACGCCCACAAGCCCGCAAACACTATTGCTGAGCCTGGATGCGGAAAAAGCATTTGACAAAGTGTCCTGGCCCTTCCTACAACTATCCCTACAAAAAAGACACTTTGGCTCAAACTTCTGTAATTTTATTGATTTATATCCACAATAATGCCTCGACCACCCTGACGATAAATGGACACAATGTACAACCGATAGACTTGTTCAGGGGCACCAGACAGGGCTGCCCTCTCTCACCCCTTCTCTTTAACCTCTCTCTGGATCCCTTACTGTACCATTTTCAACCAGTCCCCCCTGATATATTAGGATGGTGTGGGCGGGATGATATATCTATAACTGCTTTCGTGGACGATGTGCTCCTGTGCATCAAGGACCCAGCCCATGCGCTCCCGGAAATTCTCAGAGACCTCCAAAATTTAGGCCCACTCTCAGGATATACTCTCAACTTAGGAAAAACTAAGGCTTTATTAACAAAAGGGTCTCAAAGGCCATGCTGGACCCATCAATACCCTTTTCAATGGCGAACACGCTTTATCACCTATTTGGGGATTCGTATACCTAAAAACCCACATGAAGTTCCAAGGCAAAAAAATCTTTCCGCGCTGCTGTCGAGTTTCTCTTACGAGAAAAAAATGAATATAAACTGTCGTAGCAGACAGTAATTGAACATATAATTCACTGGTTTTAATTCCAAAGAATAAAAATACAAAGCATGCTGCAGGGAATAGCTCTGCAGCAAAGGTCTTTACAACGCGTTTCAGCGTTCTATAAAACGCCTTTATCAAGTATAAATAACATACAAACAATCCCACATTATATAGCAAGTCTTACCTCTCCGGAGGTGGGAGTTCCCAGTAGTTCGCGCTCGCCTCCATGCCGTGTCACTATGGCGCGGCATCAAAGCGTCATGAATGAATAACGGAGAGGGTGTTCCGGCGTAAATGTACGCTAATAATGAACGTAAACTCCGTAGATGTGGAGAAGGAGATACGTAAAATGCGTAACTCTCGATCTCCTGGAATGGAACAAGGGTAACTCCAACCTCTAGAGGGAAGAGTGTATCATAACCATTTACAATTATCTCAATCCATTACAAATGAGAGTACAATAAAAAAATAATATACAGTTATATAAAAACTTATGTGCATTGATCTCTGAAAAAAATATATATATATATTTTACACACTTAGGGTAATGTTAAAATTCAAAAAAGGGGTCTTGCAAAAAACTACCTCCCAATGATAAATTCATGTCAATTGATATATATAATAAATAAACATGTAAATAGATATCAACTTATACCAAACATCGAATTAAAAAAAAAAAAAAAAAAAAAAAAATTTTTTAGAAGCCATATTCCAAAAATGCCAATAAATACATATAGTAAATATACATACAAATGGATATCACAATTTACTACACATCCAAAAATTAATAACTATAAATGTATAAGAAAATATAAAAAAAATATATATGTATAGATCAGTAATAACGAGTTTAACTATTAAAATTTTTAAAAATTTTTTTTAAAATTTTTCCAAAACTTCGTTCAAACCGAAAGGGATTAGGGTATTTAATCTATAAATCCAAAACATCTCTCTCGTTCTCAATTGTGCGAACGAGAGAGTGTGGATGTGTTCTAAAGGTGTAATTTTCATAACCTTGGGATTTTTATTGTGTTTTTCTAAAAAATGGCGAGAAACACTATGCTTAAAATAACCCGTTGAAATGTTGAATCTATGTTGGTTCGCCCTGATATTCAGAGCGTTCATAGTACGTCCTATGTACTGCAGTCCACACGGACATTCAATCAAGTATATTACAAATTTTGAGCAACAGTTTAAAAATTGGTTGATTTTTATGTGCTTTTTTTCTTTCGGACAGTACACTGATTTTCTCCCTTGCGTGATGCTCTCACAACATTTACATTTTTTCTTACCACAACGGTAGACTCCTGTTGCCAAAGGTTTTTTTATTGTTGTTGTTTCTATAGCAAGTTTATTTTGTGGATTGGATGGAGCTAATGTATTTTGTATTGTTTTGTTTCTACGATAGATTATCTTGGGGCTGTCACATATTTCTTTATTTAGAATAGAGTCTTTCAATAAAATATTCCAATTGTTTCTCAATATTTTTTCTATTCTTGTTGCTTGACAATTGTATTTCGTAATGAATAACACATTACTTTCTGCATCGATTTTATTTGTTTTTTGGAGCAATGCAGTTGGGTCAGTGGATTCGTTAAGCGCTTTTGTATAGGCTGCATCAATTAAATTAGCGGGGTAGCCTTTTTGTTTAAAACGACCTTTTAAAATTTCAGCTTGTGAAGAGTATATTTCAGTTGATGAACAATTTCTACGAATTCTTTTGAACTGTCCGTAAGGAATGTTCGTCTTCCATTCCTTCTTATGGCAGCTTGAAAATTTTAAAAAACTGTTGCAATCAGTCTTTTTAAAATGGGTTTTGGTTTCTATGTGACCCTTCTCAGAGGATATCACTAGGTCCAAAAATATTACCTCCGTCTTGCTCAAATCATGTTCAAATTTCAAATTAAAAGAATTATTATTTGTCTCCAAAGCAAATTTTTTAAGATCATCTATTTCACCTTCCCAAATCAATAAAATATCGTCGATAAAACGTCTAAAAAATACAATTCTCGGGTCATTAAAAATAATTCGTTCAAAAAATCCCATAAAAAGATTAGCGTAACTCGGGGCGAATTTCGTGCCCATCGCCGTACCATTGGTCTGTAGATAAAAAATCCCATTGTATAAAAAATAATTATTTTTCAATATAAAGTTTATGGCATCAATTAAAAAATTTTTTTGTTTTAATGGCATTAAATTATTTTTAATTGATGCCATAAACTTTATATTGAAAAATAATTATTTTTTATACAATGGGATTTTTTATCTACAGACCAATGGTACGGCGATGGGCACGAAATTCGCCCCGAGTTACGCTAATCTTTTTATGGGATTTTTTGAACGAATTATTTTTAATGACCCGAGAATTGTATTTTTTAGACGTTTTATCGACGATATTTTATTGATTTGGGAAGGTGAAATAGATGATCTTAAAAAATTTGCTTTGGAGACAAATAATAATTCTTTTAATTTGAAATTTGAACATGATTTGAGCAAGACGGAGGTAATATTTTTGGACCTAGTGATATCCTCTGAGAAGGGTCACATAGAAACCAAAACCCATTTTAAAAAGACTGATTGCAACAGTTTTTTAAAATTTTCAAGCTGCCATAAGAAGGAATGGAAGACGAACATTCCTTACGGACAGTTCAAAAGAATTCGTAGAAATTGTTCATCAACTGAAATATACTCTTCACAAGCTGAAATTTTAAAAGGTCGTTTTAAACAAAAAGGCTACCCCGCTAATTTAATTGATGCAGCCTATACAAAAGCGCTTAACGAATCCACTGACCCAACTGCATTGCTCCAAAAAACAAATAAAATCGATGCAGAAAGTAATGTGTTATTCATTACGAAATACAATTGTCAAGCAACAAGAATAGAAAAAATATTGAGAAACAATTGGAATATTTTATTGAAAGACTCTATTCTAAATAAAGAAATATGTGACAGCCCCAAGATAATCTATCGTAGAAACAAAACAATACAAAATACATTAGCTCCATCCAATCCACAAAATAAACTTGCTATAGAAACAACAACAATAAAAAAACCTTTGGCAACAGGAGTCTACCGTTGTGGTAAGAAAAAATGTAAATGTTGTGAGAGCATCACGCAAGGGAGAAAATCAGTGTACTGTCCGAAAGAAAAAAAGCACATAAAAATCAACCAATTTTTAAACTGTTGCTCAAAATTTGTAATATACTTGATTGAATGTCCGTGTGGACTGCAGTACATAGGACGTACTATGAACGCTCTGAATATCAGGGCGAACCAACATAGATTCAACATTTCAACGGGTTATTTTAAGCATAGTGTTTCTCGCCATTTTTTAGAAAAACACAATAAAAATCCCAAGGTTATGAAAATTACACCTTTAGAACACATCCACACTCTCTCGTTCGCACAATTGAGAACGAGAGAGATGTTTTGGATTTATAGATTAAATACCCTAATCCCTTTCGGTTTGAATGAAGTTTTGGAAAAATTTTAAAAAAAATTTTTAAAAATTTTAATAGTTAAACTCGTTATTACTGATCTATACATATATATTTTTTTTATATTTTCTTATACATTTATAGTTATTAATTTTTGGATGTGTAGTAAATTGTGATATCCATTTGTATGTATATTTACTATATGTATTTATTGGCATTTTTGGAATATGGCTTCTAAAAAATTTTTTTTTTTTTTTTTTTTTTTTTTTTTTAATTCGATGTTTGGTATAAGTTGATATCTATTTACATGTTTATTTATTATATATATCAATTGACATGAATTTATCATTGGGAGGTAGTTTTTTGCAAGACCCCTTTTTTGAATTTTAACATTACCCTAAGTGTGTAAAATATATATATATATTTTTTTCAGAGATCAATGCACATAAGTTTTTATATAACTGTATATTATTTTTTTATTGTACTCTCATTTGTAATGGATTGAGATAATTGTAAATGGTTATGATACACTCTTCCCTCTAGAGGTTGGAGTTACCCTTGTTCCATTCCAGGAGATCGAGAGTTACGCATTTTACGTATCTCCTTCTCCACATCTACGGAGTTTACGTTCATTATTAGCGTACATTTACGCCGGAACACCCTCTCCGTTATTCATTCATGACGCTTTGATGCCGCGCCATAGTGACACGGCATGGAGGCGAGCGCGAACTACTGGGAACTCCCACCTCCGGAGAGGTAAGACTTGCTATATAATGTGGGATTGTTTGTATGTTATTTATACTTGATAAAGGCGTTTTATAGAACGCTGAAACGCGTTGTAAAGACCTTTGCTGCAGAGCTATTCCCTGCAGCATGCTTTGTATTTTTATTCTTTGGAATTAAAACCAGTGAATTATATGTTCAATTACTGTCTGCTACGACAGTTTATATTCATTTTTTTCTCGTAAGAGAAACTCGACAGCAGCGCGGAAAGATTTTTTTGCCTTGGAACTTTATCTTTTAACCCATTGAGGGGATTTTCTCCCTTTGGGGTTTTGTTTCTTTCCTGGCGACTCTCCTTCCTCATCGAAGGATATTGGGATTCTCTTCATTTACTACGGGTCTACCTGGACTACAGGTGCCAGCGGGCAGCTCCCGTATGATCGTCTGGTCTATGGGAACCCCGCTGGGCACCAGGTGAGTCCTTTTCACTATTTATTTCCTGGTGGCGCGGATCATTATTTTGAATTAAAAACCCACATGAAATATACAATGCGAATATCAAACTATATATAACAGCCCTATTGAAGTGGAGAAGACTCCCACTCTCATATGTAAGCAGATGCCATCTGTTTAAGATGGTCCAATTTCCTCGTCTTCTATACATATTCCACACCCTCCCAGTGTACCTCACCCCTGTAGATGAAAAAAGGATAAACTACCTCTTAAGAACATTCATCTGGAAGGGAAGCAGGTGTAGGATCCCATTTAATATCCTTAGACAACCGCGGTCTAATGGAGGGCTGAATCTTCCTAACATAAGAACATAGAACATAGCGGCACTAACCATAATAATAATAGATTGGGGGCAACAGACATCGTTTTTCGCGGACATTCAGGCAGAACAGAAACTTGTGCCCCAGATAGCCCTCCCCAACTTTCTACATTTAACATTCCAAATGATCCCAGATGAGCACAGAGAAAACCCCCTTGTAATGTCAACGTGGAAAGCATGGCAGAAATTCCGAAAAATAACCTCACTGCACCCGAATTTCTCACCCTATCTAACATTACTAAATAATCCGTATTTCCAAGCCAATTTCTCACATCACGAATTCTGTCACTGGCACGCCGGGGGAATAGTCAATATTGAATCTTTACTACACCGAAATACACATTAAATGCTGTCACTGGGAGATCTGTAGGCTAAATACCCACAAATTCACTTCACCCTCTTCCCATACCTACAGGCCAAAAGCTATATAGACAAAGTATTGCTTAAAATACCTGTAATTGAGTGGCTGGGACTGAACCAGATGCAACTGAGGCATCCCCCTGGAGCGAAACGCCACATATAGACCATGATATTTCAAAAACAGCGCTTTCTAAGTGGTACATAGACATACCTGAACTAACAGTACTGCTGCTGTTAAAAGCTTTGCGGTATAGTATAGTCTCCCTCCCATTGAGTAGATATATCACAGAGCGTATATCACCCCCCAGCGAGGCTACAAGATTGGACTATATAATGATGACAGATGCTTCAGATGCAGGGAACTGGGGGCGGGCCTCCGTCACTGTCTGTGGGACTGCGTGGTGGTCCAGAGTTTCTGGAACAGAGTACACCGCTTCACCATAACTAACCTGACTTCAGCAGCCCCACTGGACCCGGTCTGGGCAATCTTTGGGTATATAAACCCAGATAAACAAAGATGTACCCCAGCAAGCCGTAAGCTTTTGGTCATGGTAGCCATGGCAGGAGTGAAAATGATCTTACAGACTGGGACTGAGGGGAGCCCCCCCCCCCCCCCTTCAAACTCTTCCTGGAGAAGCTCTCCTTTATTATGCGTATGGACTGGGTGGAAGCCTCTTTCCAAAAGGAGACGCAGGTAGAGGGATTTTTCGAGATATGGGAAAGTTTTATTGATATCCTACCGCACAGAGTAAAAAGAGCAATACATGAGTCTTTCAGAATGACTGCATGGTACATGACTAGGTCTATGACTGAAGACCCCCCCAATCGGTGGAGTGTAACTGGCATGGGGGGTACGCTGGGGGCCCGCATGCGCCGGAGCGCTTATCCGTATACAGGACAGAGAATATGTTTCTGTTCGGAATTATATACAGGAGGAGAGACGCAGAAGACAAATAATAAAAAAAAAATTAATGGTGTCAACTTGGTCCATGGTTGGTTAGGTTGTTGAAATATGTTGAAGGTTTGTTTTTGTTTTTTCTTTTTTTTTTTACCCATAATGTGTCCCTATTCCCCCCCCCCCCAATCCCCTCTTTTTCTTTTCTTTTCTCTCCTTTCCCTCTACCCTCTACCCTCCATACAAAGTAAGAAGTCAGGAAAAGCACATACCAGTATTAATATTTAAATTCTATTGACAAGGATAGAGGAAATGTTTTCCTAAGAAGTTATGATTAGGAACCTGCAGATATGTACAAAACACACAGGACACGACAATGTTCACACACACTGAATACAGAACAGGACTGCACATCAAGCACATGTCTGGCCACCTGCACAGACATACAAAACACATTGCTGGTCACACCAACACACAATATTATGCAAACCGAAAAGAACAGGACTACATATAGAGCACATGTCTGGCCACTTGAACAAACATACCACACACGTCACTGTTCACACCAACATACCAAGTTATGCATACAACATATAACAGGAACCACACCCAGAGATCACATGCGTACATATGGTAAACCATAGCCAGTCCAAGTGTCCTCACATCAGGAGAATAGAAAGCCTGCCACTGTGCTGACATAGGGAACAGTGTCAGGCATCACCCATCTGACACACATGTAGAACATCAGGCGTCTGGATGCCGCACCTACCCAGGAATATGGAGAAACCTGTGTACCGCCTGCACCTGTGTGGTCACCCTACCACACACTACACATAGCACACACCCCAGAACGCAAGGAGGGGAGGGACAGCAGGTGTCCAGACCATCTTCATGGGAGGAGAGAGGTACACTACATGCAAGCATGCACACTCCAGCTCTGAGTGGGCTCAACACAACAGTAAGGCCTCCTTCCCACGAGCGTGACGGGCTCCGCAGCGTAATATTCCGCTGTGAAGCCCGTCACGGCGCCCCCAAGAGCCCCTATACTTACCTGCGGGAGATAGCGTGAAATCGCTTCCCCGCCCACCGCCGCGCGTCACCGCCCGTCACCGCCCACCACCCTCGCGTCACCAGCCGTGTCACGTGCACGGCCGGCCGTGTCACGTGACGCGGCCGGACCGCGTCATTTGGCGTCATATGACGCTCGGCGGTGGGCGGGAAAGCGTTTTTTCACGCTATCTCCCGCTGGTTACAGCGGGAGATAGCGTGAATGGACGGCTTCCATTGACTGCAATGGAAGCCGTCAGTGCGTACAGCCCGTCCTCACCCGCAGAAAATAGAGCATGCTGCGGGTGAGGACGGGAGAAATCGCGGTGCGTAATTCCGCGGTGGAATTACGCATCGTGAGCATTGTGCTATTAGGTTCAATAGAACCTAATAGCTGCGGGCAACGCAGCGGATTTTCGCCGCGAATTACGCGGCGGAAATCCGTTCGTGGGAAGGAGGCCTAAAGCAATAAAATGACCAGAAATCTATCACAAGAGTTTGCTGGTATTTAGCTGCTGCAGACAAGGGGGATTGGCTGGTGGAGAATATCACATCCAGCCAGCTCAGTTAACCCTACCTATATAGGTATGCACAAGGATACCTGTAGAACCACAGGTCTCAGACACACGACCTTAACAGCTTTTTTGCCTTTGGCAATTTTTTGGAAATGATGTTTATTTAGCCAGTGTGAGGGATTAGCGTTTAGGATCGGTAGCAACCTGGCATAAGCAGTCAGAGACAGTGACACATAGGATAAAGTCTTTAGTCCAGGCTTTGCCTGGGTTTATTTCCAAGCAAACAAAAGCAAAATACAGGCCTTAACATCAGGCAAACATAACGTA
The DNA here is from genome assembly GCF_035609145.1 of Eleutherodactylus coqui. Taxonomy (NCBI): domain Eukaryota; kingdom Metazoa; phylum Chordata; class Amphibia; order Anura; family Eleutherodactylidae; genus Eleutherodactylus; species Eleutherodactylus coqui. The sequence goes on from NC_089839.1 coordinate 41,543,827, forward strand.
AATCCTGCTCGTCCGAGCACTTACTAAATATGTAGCGTCCCTGCCTACGTACTGGTAAACAAATGGCTCCTGCACACAGCCAGCCAGGACTCTCAGACCTGCAAAGGTCTCAGCTCTCCCCCTGGCCCTGTAGGCCCAGGCTTTATAAGGCCTTGTACCAGCCCCACCTGGTACGTGGGAGTGACCATCCCACCCTTCACTTTGGTCACTCCAGGAAAAGCCGGCCCGGATTATGCGGCTTGGAGCCACTTACTTACTACAACGTGTTAGTAGCTTAATGCTACTAACACTATACTGCCGGCTTCCTCCACCGAGCCCAGGCTGCTCGGTGGCACGTATCTGCCCAAGCGCTCCCCAAGGCAGCATAGGAGAGCATCCTAGGCGACACATACCTGCCCTCCAGCACCTTGCCGTTCACCGTCTCACATACCCTCCCCCTCTGTTCGAGCCTGTGGGGTCGGACACCTTTCGCCGTCATGCAATGCGTCCTTGATAAGGCATCGGCATTGCCCTGTAGCTTTCCGGCCCTGTGCTCTACCGAAACACTAAAGTTTTGAAGGGTCAGGAACCATCTAGTGACTCTGGCATTTCTTTCTTTTGCCTGTGACATCCAGGTTAAGGGGGAGTGGTCTGTGATCAGCCTGAAGTGCCGACCTAGCAGGTAGTATTTTAGGGATTCCAGGGCCCACTTGATGGCTAGGCACTCCCGCTCAACGATACTGTAATTTTTTTCGGGTGGCGTGAGCTTCCTGCTCAGATATATCACGGGATGTTCCTCTCCCTCTACTTCCTGGGACAGAACTGCTCCCAGTCCCACATCGGACGCGTCTGTTTGGACAATAAATTCTCTTTTAAAATTGGGTGTGACTAACACTGGACGTCTACAGAGGGCCCGTTTTAACTCTTGGAACGCCTTTTCTGCGTCAGGGTTCCACTTGACCATGACTGACTTACTGTTCTTGGTCAAGTCTGTTAGGGGCGCTGCTATGCTAGCAAAGTTTTGCACGAACCGCCTATAGTACCATACAATGCCTAAAAAGGCTCTCACCTGCTTTTTAGTTGTGGGTTGTGGCCAGTTCTGAACGGCTTCAACTTTATTGACCTGGGGTTTTATAATACCCCTACCTATTATATACCCCAGGTATCGTGCTTCTTCAAGACCCAGGGCGCACTTCTTTGGGTTTGCTGTGAGTCCTGCTTTTCTAAGGGAGTTCAGTACTGCCTGTACCTTGGGTAGATGGCTGTCCCAGTCTTCGCTAAAGATGATGATATCATCTAAATATGCCGACGCATATTGACGATGGGGTTTGAGTATGATATCCATCAATCTTTGGAAGGTTGCTGGGGCTCCATGCAAACCGAAGGGTAGGCAGATGTCCTGAAACAACCCTTCTGGTGTAGCAAACGCAGTCTTTTCTTTCGCGCTCTCTGTAAGGGGAACCTGCTAGTAGCCTTTAGTAAGGTCGAGAGTGGAAAAGTACCTGGCATGACCCAGTCTCTTAATTAACTCGTCCACTCTCGGCATTGGGTATGCGTCAAATTTTGACACGTCATTTAGCTTCCGGAAGTCGTTACAGAAGCGCAGAGAGCCATCAGGTTTTGGTATCAGCACGATAGGGCTGGACCATTCACTTTTCGACTCCTCAATTACTCCGAGGTCTAGCATTTTCTTGACCTCCTCTGAGATGTCTCGTCTGCGGGCTTCTGGAACCCTGTAAGGTTTCAACTGAACCTTTACCCCTGGTTCCGTTATAATGTCGTGTTTTATGACACCAGTACGCCCTGGTATATAAGAGAACACATCTGAATTACGTTGTATAAATTCCCTCGACTCTTGTTGTTGGGATTTGGACAGGGACCCTGATACACACACCTCTGGGACCCCACCATGGGGGGTGCTCACTGCAGTCAGGGCTTCTCTGTCCTTCCATGGCTTAATTAGGTTTACATGGTACAACTGTTCTGGTTTCCGCCTACCTGGCTGGTATGCCTTATAATTTACCTCTCCGACTTTCTCAATTATTTCATAGGGCCCTTGCCATTTTGCTAGGAATTTACTTTCTAGGGTGGGCACCAACACTAGTACCCCCCCAGGGTTGAAGGTTCTCACCGTGGCGGACCGGTTATATACCCGGCTTTGGGCTTCTTGAGCCTGCTGTAAATGTTCTCTAACAATAGGCATGACCGCCGCAATTCGATCTTGCATGAGGGAGATGTGTTCAATAACACTCCTGTAGGGGGTGGACTCGTGCTCCCAGGTCTCCTTAGCTACATCAAGGAGCCCTCGGGGATGTCTACCATAAACTAATTCAAAGGGAGAGAACCCAGTGGAGGATTGTGGTACTTCACGGATTGAGAACATTAAATATGGCAGCAGACAGTCCCAGTCCTTCCCATCCTTATTGACTACCTTTTTGAGCATGCTTTTTAGGGTCTTGTTAAATCTCTCAACCAGACCATCCGTCTGTGGGTGGTACACAGACGTCCATAAGTGCTTAATATTCAGCAGCTTACACAATTCCTTCATGACCTTTGACATAAAGGGGGTTGCTTGGTTCGTCAGGATCTCTTTTGGTATGCCGTGCGGGAGAACATGTGAAGTAGTTCCTTTGCAATACCCTTGGATGACGTATTGCGTAAAGGAACGGCTTCGGGGTAACGGGTGGCGTAGTCTACAACCACCAATATATGTTGGTAACCCCGGGCAGACTTTACCAAGGGCCCAACTAGGTCCATAGCGATCCGCTCGAACGGCACCTCTATGATGGGAAAGGGCACTAAGGGGTTCCGGTAATGGGGCATAGGAGCTGTTATTTGACACTCCGGGCACGACTCACAGTACCGTTTTACATCACCATGTACCCCAGGCCAGAAAAAACGCTGAAGGATGCGTTCCTTAGTCTTTTCGCTCCTGAGATGACCTCCCAGTACATGCTTGTGCGCCAGGTCTAAGACCATCCTACGATAGGACTGAGGTACCACCAGCTGTTCCACAACCTCCCCACGGACCTTGTCAACCTGATACAACAATTCTTGGTTGACTACAAGGTGTGGAAACACAGTATCAGCCCCTGGGAATTGAGGCTCCCCATTTATTACTTTAACATTTTCCCTAGCTTTTACTAAGGTGGGGTCTCGGAGCTGCTCAGTTCCGAAATTGGCATGTGAGACCTCTAAGTCAGGCATAGCAACCACTTAGTCCTGTACCTCCGTCTCACCCGCTAGTACTGTTAAGGGAAAGTTATCCCCATTCTCTTGGGTCACCCCTACTGCTGGAACCGTACCCTCAGGGTCAAACGGTTCTGGACACACATCATACACATTTGCATTATCATGAACCTTATTTGCAGACGACCCTTGGTGTCGCCACAAGTCCCAAAATAGGGGAAAGTCTCTCCCGAGGATTAAGGATTTTACGACGCCCACCTCATGGGTGGCAAGTCCACACGGAGTATCAAGTCGTACAAGGGCAATAGGATACTCCTTGGTGTCCCCATGCACACAAACAACCCCCATGCGACGGCTGGTGAAGGTTGTGGGATCGACCAGGCTGGAGTGCACCAGCGTAATCAAGCTCCCTGAGTCCAGTAGAGCTGTCACCGCAAAGTCATTCTCCTTTAGGTGACATAATGGTCGATCAGTCTCTGACGCAGTCTCTGCAGAACACACTGGCCGTGCGAACATTGACCTCCGCCGGGCAGAGTCACAGTCCATTGGTTCCACGGTAAGTGGACAGTTGGCAGCAAGATGCCCGGGCTCATGACAGCGCCAACATCGTATGGAGGCCCGGTCTCCTTGGGGTTCTACCCGGTACCCGAATGTCCATTTGGGGCTCCTCCTCTGCCCCAAACGATCCCCCTCTGAGCCGCCTCCCCTTGGGACACTTTTGACACCCCTTACATATGGAACAGTCTTACCAGGGGCTCCAGCCGACTTGCTGTTCCCGGGGTTGGAACGTCCAGGAGGCACGGCTTGCAGTAAGTCCTCCGTGGCTTTATACCTCTCGACGAGGCTCATGAGTTGGTCCACGTCCTGGGGACCTCCTTGTCCCACCCAGTGCTGGATTGCGGGGAGCAACGAGCGTATAAACTTATCCAGAACCACTTTCTGTACGATCTCTGCCGGGGACGACTCCTCCGGCTGCAGCCACTTTCTCACCAGGTGGAACAGGTTGTACATCTGGGAGCGAGCTGGTAGGTCGTCCGTGAAAGTCCAGGCGTGTACGCGTCGAGCCCGCACATGGTTGTCCACGCCCAAGCGTGCCAGGATCTCACCTTTGAGCTTATTATAGTCCTTGGCATCCTGCTCACTGAGGTCAAAGTAGGCCTTTTGGGGTTCTCCCGTCAGGAAAGGCGCTACTACCTCAGTCCACTGAGGCGCCGGTAACTTCTCCCTCTCGGCCACTCTCTCAAAGACCGTGAGATAGGCCTCGATGTCATCGGTGGCTGTCATCTTTTGTAAGGCCGTCTGTACCGCAGTACGGGTGGTGGGGAGCGAACCAGACGACCTCTGCACACCTTGCGCCAGGAGAGCATTAGTCTCGGCCTGAGCTCTCATGGCCTCCTCATGGATCTTTTGCTGGGTTGCCGTCACTTGTTGCTGCTGGGCCAACGCTTGCTGTTGCTGCACGTTCATTTGTACCAGCTGCTTTATCAGTTCCTCCATCTTGGCAGTATCTGATGGCTGTGCCGTTGCAGCTTTCACCCAGGACATGGGGGGTTACAGCACTCTCCAGTCAATCTCTCTTGGGCAGTTGCCCTTAGCAACGGTTCACCAGCTGCTGCAGCAAAATGTCCATTAATTGGTGTATGTCTCTTTAAGACCGCTGCCCGCATCCAAACACCATATGTGAGGGATTAGCGTTTAGGATCGGTAGCAACCTGGGCATAAGCAGTCAGAGACAGTGACACATAGGAAAAAGTCTTTAGTCCAGGCTTTGCCTGGGTTTATTTCCAAGCAAACAAAAGCAAAATACAGGCCTTAACATCAGGCAAACATAACGTAAATCCTGCTCGTCCGAGCACTTACTAAACATGTAGCGTCCCTGCCTACGTACTGGTAAACAAATGGCTCCTGCACACAGCCAGCCAGGACTCTCAGACCTGCAAAGGTCTCAGCTCTCCCCCCTGGCCCTGTAGGCCCAGGCTTTATAAGGCCTTGTACCAGCCCCACCTGGTACGTGGGCGTGACCATCCCACCCTTCACTTTGGTCACTCCAGGAAAAGCCGGCACGGATTATGCGGCTTGGAGCCACTTACTTACTACAACGTGTTAGTAGCTTAATGCTACTAACACTATACTGCCGGCTTCCTCCACCGAGCCCAGGCTGCTCGGTGGCACGTATCTGTCCAAGCACTCCCCAAGGCAGCATAGGAGAGCCTCCTAGGCGACACATACCTGCCCTCCAGCACCTTGCCGGTCACCGTCTCACACCAGGTATACCCTAAGGTTGCTCCTTTCCATACAATTCTTATGTTAATTTTCACTATATAAAACAGAATCTATAATCAGAAAATGATCTGTTGATTAAATCAAGTTTTTATGTTAAACATACTAAAAAATAGTTGCATTGTTTTCATTTTCTATGTTATTATCAATATTTTCAGAATTTTTGCAGTTTTTACTCTACCACTAAGGCTTCATTCACATCAGCATTGCCAGAAAACAGGAAGAAATAGCACAGCAAGCGGAAATCGAGCGGACCCTCATTGCAGTCAATATAAAAAAAATGCACAGCACCTTGGAGGGAATGGCAAGAAAAAACAAGAGCACTGAGAAACCAAATTAGGACTCGTCTGGTGTAGACAGCTAAGCCCAGGGAATGGCCAGCTCTCATACCCGAAACCAACAAATGCACCACTTCTTAAGCACAAAAGGCATCCATAAACCAGAAGAGTGTTGGAGAGGTCCAAGGTCCACAGTGGAATCTCAGAATAAAAGAGAACAAATATATTTGTAAAAAGAATCCAGCACTCAGCACACACTATATATACCCTACATTACCTTGCCTACCTACATTGGTTGTCCTGCTCGGTTCGTATGCCTCCTGGATCTACCATTGAGGGTGAGGGGATTCTGTTTAACCACTAGAACCCCCTTCTCCAGTAAATGCATTTGTACCATTTAACTTGAATTATTCCTATGAGTGCAGGATTCTTTTTACAAATATATTTGTTTTTATTATAGTCAATGGGGTGCTGTCCAATGCCATTTTATTCTGTCATAAGACAGAACCATTCAGCCAAGGAGTGTCGTTTTCCTGCTTCCTAAACAGAACAGGAAAACAGAATACCCTAATGCTAAATTGAATAAGCCTAATATTAGTCTGACACTTTGTGTTCTATAAATATCATGTCTCAGCAGTCTTTTTATTATCATCCACTGGTGTAACTATAGGGAATGTGGTTGCACCAAGGCGCAAGAGCCTTAGGAGGCACATAAGGCCTCTCTTTTCCATATAGGGAGCCCAGTGCTATGAATAAAGTATTATAATTGGTGTCAGGACTTGAACCGGGAACCTCTTGTGCTGTAGGCACTGACCCTTTTTATTGAGCCATCCAGCTTCTGAACATTTTTCTTCCAGATGTCTCAGCCTTGTTCTTCTTGCATCTCCTATAAAAGCCTGCCACTCCCTCAACACGTGAATATTGTGTTGCACCACTTGATCAAACTCCTATTCCTCCAACTCCTCTACTGCATATCGATACCTCCTGCTGCTGATCTTTGGCTTCCATTGACTACGCTTCCATCTCATTCATTTGTACCACATACCATGACTTCCCGATAATGACTCCTGGCTATTCTGACTAGTCTCCAGTGATCGGCATGGCTACTACACAGCGGCTCCAATACAGCATCAGTAAGACGCGACAGTTGGGGCCCTGTTACAGGTTTTGTATTGGGGCCCAGGAGCTTAAAGTTATGCCTCTGTTATCATCCCATGTAAGATGACAATGAAACGTAACACCTCTTTTATAAAACTAAAGACAGATTAGACAACCTACCATTGACAATAGGTGACGGACATAGTTTACTTCCTTCCCCACATTTGAGGTGCCCTCTGTGGCTAGGCATGTTCACTACACTCTCCAATAAATGTTAAAAGGTTGTTTTCTGACTCAGATTGCCTATGTTTTTATAACCACCATATATCAAATCTCTGAAGTCCTGTTCATAGCTAAGGCAAGACCTGATCTATTCCATTTAAGACCGAGGAAGAACCCTGAGTAGGTTTGAAAGCTCGCTATAACATCATGTATTTTTGTTAGCCATTAAAAGGTAACATATCTACAAGATTACTTGGTTTCTCTTACTGAAAACAATCACAAATGATAGACAAACACCCTGACAAAAAAGATGAGAACTCCAGCATGTGTTTGGAGCACAAGAGATGTGTCATGGGGGATTAATGATCACCCTGTTGAATGTGCGGACCACCAATAGAGGATAGCAGTATGGCAGCTGACAGGTATGATACAGGACCTCTCCAACTCTTCGATTGAAGAGCAGGAAGTAGAGGCATGAGACTGGTAAATGGTTCCAACAATGTCTGAGGGCAAAGAGAAGATAAGGAACAGAGAAAAAAAAAACAGCAAGAGAGAGTATCTGTGAAGAACAACTTTCTGATCAGTGAGGGAGCCTACTACTGTGACCCCTACCAATCCAGAGATATTGCTCCCAGTGCATCCTGCATTTTGACAGTGGTGGTCATACATGTGTGACAGCAATTCATTGACTTCTATGTGAACTGATGGAGATACTTGAGTTCAAGTGCTAAGCAATCTCTGGTGGTCCAATTGATGTCAATGGAGCCATGGTGAGCATTCACAGTCACTGCTGTCAAAATTCAGAAATGTTCCAAAAGCAATATTTCTGAATATCTTGTGAAGATGGGACTACCCGTTTAATGTTCTTGTCCATAGCCTTTGTCTGGTATTGCAGTTCAGCTTCACTTAAATGAGTGTTGCAATACCAGACACAGCGGATTTCCAAAGTCAAGCTTCTTTCCTACAAACGTACATCGGCCCAACGTTTTCCTGGCTGGCTGATATACGCTGTGATCTGATGCATTGGGAGCCCATGATAGCGGCCAGAGGCGGGCAGGAGTTTAGCAGCGCGGCTGCTAAACTCCCTCCCTCTGCTCTCCTGCCCCCATTGCACTTTGCAAAGGGAGGGGGTGGGATGGGGATGGGGATGGAGCTAAGTACCGCCCCATCCCGCCTCCTCCTATTACTGGTTGCGGACAAGGGGCGGGGGCAGAGCTAGGAGAGCAGAGGTGAGCCTGCGAGGGGGAGGTAGGTGTAAGGGGCGACAGTATGGTAGCCTCAGCGTATATGCCCTGGGGCCCATGCCATGTGAACGAGCGCAGAAATGTTAGATTTGTGCGTCCATTCAGGAGCTTTAACACCACAAATGGTAGCATATATCGTCCGACCATGAAAACAGTGGCCGATATACGCTCGTGGGAAAGCAGCTTGAGGCTGTTGAAGAAAATATGTCTATTTTTTAATCTCCTACAGCCCCTTTAAGAAAAAGTTTATTAATATGTACCATACTTACTGAAAAAGAGCAGCTCAAACATTTCTATTTATTATTTAGGTTTTTATGCTTAAGCACAATTTTTTTACGAGACGTATATCATTATAAATTAGTGCAGAGCATGGCACCGCTAACATTATTTTATTTTTTTTGCTGAAAGTCAACGTTAAATAATTCTCCCAAAATGTATTCCAATCTATCAATTTATCACAGAATGGAAAACAGGTAATCTGTAATACACAAGTTTTTGTCTGCATAAGTTATTTTAATAGACCTATCACAAATGAGAACTCGACCATCTGCTCAATCTTCTAATTACAAATGCAAAAACAGTGTTGTCTCAAACAGCATCATAAACCAGCAGAATAGAAGTGATTTAAATGCATGGATAGGTTTTTTACTCAATACAGGATGCATCTGTTGTGATATATTTTTTACGGCTTCAGGAGGTTCGGTTTTTTACCCTGTGAATTTACCTTATTATTCTCAAAGGGAAAATGCAGAGTAAGAATATTCAACAAAGTGAAGAATAAAAGGAAAATTGCTGATTTGAGTATTAATTAAAGTCAATCATTAAAATAAGTCAAATGTTCATTAAAGAGGGTTTCAAGGACAGAAAAACTGTACCATTGGATGGGCCATCAATGTTTGATTAGTGGCGATCTACAGTACTTCTCAGAACCCCATTATCAGGAAAATGATGGGGCCCTTGCGCTCCATTGAGCATTGCGTGCCTTCATTCTTTATCCCGGCATAATGGTTTCCAGTGTTGCGAGTGGGGCTGGCAGCTGCCAACCACTATATGGGGGAATCAGAGCTGTTTTAGTCTTAGCTTTCCCAAGTGAGCGGCTCTGCCTCTGAGGGGTTCATGCATTAGTGGGTATACATATAAGGCACGCTCTTCTATATTTTATGCACTTAGGAGCGTTGGAAGCTGGACCTAAGAAAATCCATTCTGGGTAAAGGGAGGTGAGTATGAAAAAAGTGGGGATAGAGTCAGCGAGCCCATAGCTACAGAGCAGCCAAGACTGTTAAGTTTATCCATTGACGGGTCTTCACTAAGTTACTCCTTGCTCAGTTCCTACATAATAGTACAATATAGTACCCAAACAGTACCAAAATAATACCCCATTTCAGTGCTTCCTAACCTTTTCAACATTGTGGCACCCCTGGAAGAAATTTTTTTTTTTTGCGGGATACCTATACCGAAAAAAGGTTTGTGGTCAGGGGAGTGACTTATCACGATGTATGATTTTTACCTCCATAGTTCCAGTGGCCTCTATAGTAATAGAGGCCCAGTAGTAATAATGTCCCTCTCAGTGGGCCCAGTAGTAATAATGCTCCTCTTTTATGTCATCATAAAAAATTATGCTACCCCTTATTGCCAAATCATTAAAAATGCTCCATAATATTGTCCCCATTATTAAAAATGCTGCTTTAAAACCCCTCTCTTGTTTCCCCATTATTAAAAATACTGCCCTTATTGTCCCTACATTAGTAATGCTGCCCTTTGTTCCCCCTGTAAGTAATAATGAACCTTCTTATTGCCTTGTCATTAATAGTGCTCCCCCTTGTTGCCCCGTCAGTAATAATTCTGCATATTTCCTGCTTTGCCCATGCTATAATGAAGCCCTAATTAATTTAGTAACTACTCTAATTACTACTATAAACTTTGTTTGAAACACATTAAGGGCGAAGTCAGATGAGTGGGTTTTTTTTGGCACGCGTCTGATAGAAGCATTGGTTTCCTATGGTGTGTTCACTTGTGTGTCTTTTACAGATGCAAAATATTCGCACCTGCAAAAGATAGGACATCGTGTGCCGTGAAGGTCCTTAAAAAATACCAGCGAGGTGTCCCCTCAGCACTGAACACTGTGATAGCACTGTCACAGTGTTCAATGACAAGGGAACTCTCTGCCTGGCTGAAAGAACCCTCTGCCACAGCTGTCGCAGCTGCCGCAAAGAACCGCAATGTTCTCCCACTGCTTTCAATGGGGCCAGTGCTGCCGCCCCATTAAAAGCAATGGCATGCAGGCAGTCCCCGTAGTGATTTTTAGGTAAGGGCTTTAAATATAAGCCCTCCCCTTAAAATCATCCCTTGATTTCCCTAGGAAAAAAAAAAAAAAAAACATTACTCACCTAGCAGCGCTGTCCAGGCTCCAGCACGCCTTCTCTCTGCAATCCCAGCACTGATCCAAAGCACTTTCAAGAGGCAACTAAAATCCCTGCCTCTTGAAAGTGCTAGTCTGATTGGCTGAGTGCTGCATGTGATTGGCTGAATGCTTAGCCATTCATTGAATGACAGCTGAGTGCTGCCTGTAATTGGTCACAACGCTAAGCCAATCAGAGGCAGCGCTCATTAAATTCAATTTGGGAAGATGATTGGGAGGGCCTGAAATATGTAGAAAAGTCTTTAAAGGATATTCATTTTAAAGATTGAACACCAACCAAACCATGTGAATAAACCTTTTGTCTAATTGTTCAAGTCTGGTCTAATCTCACCAAGAAGACCTGGATAATTAGCTAAATAAAGGGCTTTTGTGTCTGTGGTTAGGTGAATGCCCAGGTACTTTATGTGATCATTGGCCCAACGGAAAGAAAATGACTCTTTCAGATCTGATACTTAAGGGCGGGGTAAAGAGATGTTAAGTGCTGCAGATTTTTGACAATTAATTTTAAAATTGGAGAGTTGAGCGTATTGACGACGTTTGGCCAATAAATTGGGGAATTAAATGTGTGATGTTGAGAGAAAGAATAATAAGTTATTGGAATAGACAGCTACTTTGTGCATGTCTCATCTAGATACCCAAAATGTCTGGGTTAAAATGAACATGTCCAGGCAGAGGGCAAGAAGAAAGGGCAAGAGCAGGCAACCCTGCCTTGCACCATTTGAAATGTTGAATGCGGAGAAGATGTGGCCATTACTGTGGCTGAAATAGATGTTAAGAGGCTTGAGACCCATGACAGCATATAAGACCCTTATCTGATGTAGTGGAGGGTTTCAAGTAAAACTCCAAGTTTACTCTATTAAATGCCTTGTCAGCATCTATAAAATAAACAAATATAATGATAAGGAAACAATATTTAAGGGCAGCGCTCAAGGTAAATGTAAAGACACTATTATAGCAGAAAGAGGGCCTCAGCAAGAGCTTGCGGTTTCGCCTAAATGAAAAGCTAACCGCAAGTCAAGGAAATGTCCCAAAGGCCCAATCAGTATCTCGGAATCCATTGTACAGCCAAAACATAAAGATGATCCGCAGCAGACTTGCCTTGGTGTAAAAGCACTGATTCTTTATTCCATCCTTATAAAACAGGAACAGGCAGCGACGTTTCAACCAATTCTTGGTCTTTATCAAGCAAGAATTGGTCGAAATGTCGCTGCCTGTACCTGTTTTATAAGGATGTAATAAAGAATCAGTGCTTTTACACCAAGGCAAGTCTGCTGCGGATCATCTTTATGTTTTGGCTGTGAGATAAGAGGAGGTTGGTCCATTCTCGATCGGCTGTGCAGAGATTTCCTCCCCTGATTTTGGCATATAATCAAGTGCTGCGGGTTCTACAGTAGTAAGATTGGAATCCATTGTACATTCACGATTGGTGGTGTTTCCAGAAAGGAGCTCCAGACCACATCTGCAGTCCAGGAAAAAACAGTACCTATGAAGGAAAAACAATAAATCCTGCGTCATAGGAACCAAAGTAAAAGGCACATGTGCAAAGTGACTTACTTCTGTGGGAGGTCCCTGTCCTAAAACGTTATATGGCAGAACCAAATGGAGGCTTTCCCAGAAAGAAACGGAGGATTTCCTCAAATCTTCTAACGGTAGTTTTTTTTTTTCTCCAAACGACATACATTCACAAACTTTGACAAATAAAGTTGACAGATGGATTCAGAGGTGCTATGCAACACGTTTTTGGGTTCTGCGCGGCGAAGTCCAGATCCCTGTACAGGGGTTAAAGGGTGAATACCGGAGAACCATCAGGAAAACGCCCTTAGGTTTAGCCTAAAGCCGAACTGGTTGGTTAGCACAATGGTTCCACATTGCTGTCTGTAACAAGTACATAACACTCATTGAGTTCTATGTAACCTAGGAAAGAGAAAGTGGAAGCTGTTAAAAACCGATTCTTCCTTTTCCTCTGGGTCCTCAGCTATGTCTGACAGCCGAAGACCTGACTTTCTCCTGCTTGACTGCAGGAGCATAGGCTTTAATCCTGCACCATATTTTTGCTATCAGCCGGGATTAAAGCCCAGGACCAAACACTGTAAATTTACTGCACTTATTCCTTAAGGGGTTAATACTTTAAATGAGGGAATAAACAAAGTAATACAGTGCAAATGCATAAAAACTGAATAACTGGCCAGTCTACTTATCCATCAGTGACAACTATCAGCAAAGGGAGAGTTGAATGGAATCAATCAAAAGAGCCCTGAGAAATAAAGCTATCCATAGATACAAAAACTGTGATAATTGACATCAGAGCCTTTACATCCCTCAGACGTAGCATTGTAGTAATCCTCCTCTACAGTTTGGTAAACCTGGAGGTTTTTTAAGGCTTAACACACACTGAGACACACAGCATGAGACTGCAAGGTACAAACACTTCCAGCTCCCGTCGGGAACAATAATCACGAATACTTTTGCTACAGGGTAGCATTTATCATGCAACACACTGAACTAGATCATATGCTTTCAGGACCTGTAGGAAATGTTATAAGATACTGGTGGATAACCTTGAAGCATTAATCTATATTAATTTCTAGTGTTAAAAATAAATGTAAAAAAAATATTGTATTAACAGAAATACTCAAATATTGTATATATGACAATGCATGATAAGCATCATGTGAAAAATTCAGGACTGCTTCGTTTTTTATGTATGTAGACATATCAATATTTATTCATCATTCATACAAATTGTAAAGCTAAAAGTAATGTAATTGAACAACAAATAAATTGACTTTGCGATAATTGAGGGGCTCTGTGTAATAATGGCACATCACACTCTTTTTGAGAGATTTGCACTCCAACTTTTTAAAATACATATTCATGCATGTTTCTGAATTATTTTTTTATTCTTAACACAATACATATGAAAATTTGCTTCAAATCAGCATTGGCATATGTTAAGTCTTAGATTTTTAAATATGATAGAAATTAGGCATTATAATTAGAGATGAGCGAGTATACTCGCTAAGGCTAACTACTCGAGCGAGCAGTGCCTTAGCCGAGTATCCTCCCGCTCGTCTCTAAAGATTTGGGGTCCGGCGGCGGGCGAGAAGCGGCGGGGGAGAGCGGGGAGGAACGGAGGGGAGATCTCTCTCTCCCTCTCTCTCCCCCCCCCCCCCCGCTCCCTCTGCTCACCGCCGCAACTCACCTGTCACCTGCGCCGGCAGCCCAGTAGTTAGTCTTAGCGAGTATACTTGCTCATCTCTAATTATAATCCTATCCACTGCCGTAACTACAGGGTATGCATGGGATGTGGTTGCACCCGGTCCCAGGAGCCTTAGGGGACCATAAGGCCTCTCTTCTCCATATAGGGAGCCTAGTACTATGAATAAGGCATTATAGTTGGGGGCCCTGTTGCAGGTTTTGCATTAGGGCCCAGGAGCCAAAAGTTATGCCGCTGCTTTAAGGGGTTAAGAGAAGATGGAGGGCCCTAAGATAAACCTTTTCACCCAGGCCCATGAGCATTTAGCTATGCCCATGATCCTATCATTAGCCAAGCATTTCTGCTACAACAACCGAGACACAAGGTACACCACTGAGGAGATGATGGGGGTAGTTGTCAGGGATGTCACGGTGGAACTACCAACTCCTCCCCTGAGGGACCCGTGTAACCTTGGGCAAGGCGCCGCCACGCCTCTTCCAGGCAACGCTAGGACAGCAGTTGCTTTGAAGAAATATATCACGGGTGACGCCACCGTTCCTTACTCCGTAGGATGTCCGATGGGAAAAGTAAGAGAGTCCACGCCCAGCAACTTCTTGGTGCCATTGGTCTCTCTTCTTGGAGGAAGCATCTTTCCGGATGGGTGGTCAGTTGAGATATGAGCTGAGATGTCCAGCAGCTCCTCTACAGCAGAAGACTCCTCCTCTTAGGGGTTGTCTTGACTTTTGCACCAGAGTTCCTCAGTGCGGGTTGTCCTATCCCTTTTAGTGTAGCTAAGGTGGGAACTTCTTGGCAGGGAACGTTTAGCGGTAACTTTGTGGCAGGAACATTTTGCAGAGAAGAAGAACAAGATGGCTGGGCGCCATCTTGAATGTCCATTTTGTAATCCACACAGGGCTTTGTAGAAAAGTCCAATAACTGTACACGATCCAGCAATATAGCATCATCTCTCAGCATGTAACGCATAATCACTACAGTGGTTTGAAAGGAATTTTCTTGCTCTATCTGTGTTTCAGACAGGAAACTCAGTCCAAACTTTCCTGAGTCTTTTTGAGCACTTGCAGAAGACATGGCAGACACTTGCTAAACAGCAGACTTAGGGCGCCCACCCACTGGCGATTTTTTTTCCCTGCGAAATTCGCAGCATTTTTTTCTCTGCAGGGGTCTATGGGACTTGTAATGTTAAAATCGCGATCGCGCAAAATCGCGATTTCGCGGTAAATTGCGATTTTGCGCGATCGTGATTTTAACATTACAAGTACCATAGACCCCTGCAGAGAAAAAAATGCTGCGAATTTCACAGGGAAAAAAAATCGCCAGTGGGTGGGCGCCATTTACCGCGAAATCGCGATTTTGCGCGATCGCGATTTTAACATTACAAGTCCCATAGACCACTGCAGAGAAAAAAATACTGCGAATTTCGCAGGGAAAAAAAACGCCAGTGGGTGGGCGCCCTTAGAGTTTGAATTTTGTTCTCAACACGCCAGAAAAAGGGAAGGTTTGCGTTAATGCAACCACGTAGATGCGGCACAAAGGCGTTTTATCCTGTTCGTGATGCCAAAAGAAGAGGTTAGGGTTCTGCAACAACCAAGACACAAGGTACACCACTGAGGACATGGTAGGGGTAGTTTTCAAGGATGTCACGTTGGCACTACCAACTACTCCCCTGGTTACATTATGGAGGTCAGGGAGGAGAACATAGGATGACACCAGGTCAACAGTCCAAGTTATCTGCATGACTCCGCTCCTGGAAACATACACTCTGGGACACAGGATGAAACCGGGCCTACAGTCAAGTTATCTGTATAATTCTGCTCCTGGACACACACACTGGAGGAGGACAAGACACTCCACTGACACTCACTTGTAAACGGTTTTCTGAACACTGCATGCCAGACTCTTTCTCTCTCTTTCCTAGAATTGAGGTCCTGGAATCAGGTCATCAGGGTACCTCTCCTCCTCTTCCATTCTTCACCACATAAGGGTTGAAGATACCCCCATGTAGCCGGCACTCTCCCTCCACACTCAACCGTTGAAGCAATTGAATCTCCCCTTTCTTACCTGTCACTCACATATATACCTTGCATACTCACGTGACAACACAACTCGTTACAATTTCCAGACATATCCCAGACATTCTCAGACTTTAACCTCTTACACGCTGCAGCTGTGCAATACACATAACTAGAGACAAGACAATTTGCACAAAGCATCCACATTAAAGACATGACATGAGAGACAATTATGGAGGGGCCAGATATATGAACTTCGGGCCACTACAGTGCATCATTGTCTTCATTCTCCTTCTCAAGATTTTTGTAATAATCATGATAGATTGGAGGAATATTAACAGTTTCATAAGGTTATTATACTTGGTTTTGTCACGGCATAACAGCAAGTCCTACCTTTCATACTGCTGCTAGTAACCCCAGCGTTGGCTGATATGGTTGGTTGTGGGCTGGATTAGCTCAGGCAGCCAATCACTGTTTGTCTGTGCACATTGCGCATACATAGGTGCTTACATAGGTGCGCACCCATGTACGTGCAAAACACTCGTGAATGCAGGTCCCTGCAATGTCTTCAATGGAGCCGCGGCTGCTGAAAAAAAATGAATTTTAGTGTAAAAAAAAAATGCACGCATTGTCTTCAATGGATCGGGCTGCTGCCGGCAACTCTGTTGAAAACAATGGCCTCCTGGCACCCATTCATTCTTTTTCAGGGAAGGGTGTTACGTATAAGCCCTTCCCTGAAAAAGAAAGATTTTAGTGTATATAAAATATATATATATATATATATATATATATATATATATATATATATATATATATATATACTTACCTCTCCGCTGCTGCCTTCACCCCCGCCGGGATGAAGAACACATCTGCCGCATGCGGCAGATGTTTCCTTCATCCCCGCTAGTTAAAAGAATGTCCTGCTGCTACATCTGCCACATCTGTGACAGATGCAGCAGAGGCATTCTTCAATTCTCTACTGCAGCTGTCACACGTCAGCAACGGTAGAGGATTCTGCTGCCGGCAACCCCTTCAATTGATTTCATGGAAGGGCTTTAAATATAAGACCTTCCCTGAAAATCTAGGTAAAGTGCTTTAAAAAGCAAAAACAAATAGATACTCCCCTCCCTTTAGCTGCTGGGGCTCAGCTGTGTCTTCTCCTGCTGTCCCCTGCACTGTGGTGCTGATCTGTCAGCAGGTGGGGATTTAAAATCCCCACCTGCTGAAAGAGCTGAACGTGATTGGCTGAACGTGATTGGCTAAATCCCCGCCTGCTGAATACTCCTCACAGCAGTGCAGGAGAAGAGCCATAAATGAGTATAATTTTTTTTTTTTTTCTATCACCATTTTTTGTTGTTTTTCAGGAAAGGACTTATGTTTAAAGCCCTTTCCTGAAAAACAATTACAGGATGCCTGCAGCTGGATCCCCTACCACAGCTGTCATCTGTTACAGCTGTGGTAGGGAATTCTTTATTCCCCGCAGGGATGAAGAATTCCTTTGCTGCAACTGTCACATATGTGGCAGGTGCAGCAGGGAATTCTTTTTCCTCGAGGGGATAAAGAAAACATCTGCCGCATGCAGCAGATGTGTTCTTCATCCCAGTGGGGACATGGCAGCAGCGGACAGGTAAGTATTTTTTTATTTTTTACATTAAAACGCTTGTTTTTCAGGGAAGAGCTTATATGTAAAGCTCTTCCCTGAAAAACAATGCAGGGGTGCCGGCAGACCATTGTCTTCAATGGAGCAGCCAAGGCTCTGTTGAAAAGAATGCCTGTGTAAGATGGTGAAACAGTCCTCCTGCTGTAAATGTCCTGGTTTCTGTTGTAACTGTCATTTTGTTTTTGACCACAAGAGGTCACTGTGCTCTGGACTGAGACAGAGAAAAAAGAAGTGCATCATGACCATAGAGAGGAGGAGCAGAAAAAGCGGTTAGGTGCGTGCGAGCGAGCTGAGATGGGCTGGTGAGGACTGCAGCTAGCGAGAGAGACACTGCGATCGACCGGGAAAAGGACCCCAACGAGGACCGGACCTACCGTGAGGGGAGCTGCATTAGAGACTGTTCCAGAGTTTGTCAGACTACCATCTTAACGAAGAAGATGGTCATTACAGACCGGGCTCAGAAGTAGCGGCGTCAGTAGTTCATATGGTTCTTGGATGAAATCCTATTCCTGCGTTCCGGACAAAGTCTAAAGGTACCCACCAGACCCGGGTCAGCCAGAGAACTAAGGCCTCTGGTGTAACCGTGCACGCACCGCCAATCTGACTGAGACTAATAACAAGGCCGGCAGTTAGTTAGTTAGTTAGGCATACTGATGGCCGCCGGCCGCACTGCTGGGGACTGAGCTGTCCGACATAGTCCTAACACACAGAGAACTCTATACTCGTAGAGCTGTCTAAGGATATCTACAAGTCACACGTTACGCAACTGTACTTTGCCTTGACTTGTGAGCTATATATTGTTATATCTGTTGAGTGGTGTTGTGTAAGGGGAGAATACGGGTGTGTTGATAAGATTGTAAGCTCTTGTGCTGTGCCGCCGGTGCTTCCCTAGCATCCTCACTGATTGTTCCTACTTCCAGGGTGATAGAAGGTAATAGCGGCTGGTTAGAGACGGCCTGCGGCTAGGCAAAAGCTTGGAGGATATTGAAGGCGCACATTATAGAGCACAGCGCTGCATGGCACAAGAGTCTCAGCTTCCCCGCTGAGTGTATGTAACTTTCTGGGGGAGTTCGGGTTGGTTAAGGGTTCTGCCAAATTAAGTAAAATCTCATTGCTACGGATTGGTTTTGAGTCGCGTCTTTTGTTCAGGACTTCGCTGTATTCTGGAAAGCCCACCCCCTTCCGGCGGCTTACACTTGGCGTAGTTCGGCAGGATACAGCGATCGTCATGGACGGAGACGTGGCGGGAAACATTCCCCTAGCGCCAGCGGCCCAGGGTGCCCCTGCGCAACAAGAATTCCTAGCCCCAGTACCTGTCACGCCAGCCCAAGTAGGGTACTTATCGGCTGGAGCACTAATGCAGCACTTGCCAAAGTTTAACGGTAAAAATATGGGGTTGCAGGACTGGACCGAAAGAAAGACGGAAGTCTTCGGTTCTGTGTAGATTATCGGAAATTGAATGCCCGAACCATCCGGGATGCTTATCCTCTTCCACGGATCGAAGAGTCACTATCCTCCTTGGGTCGAGCCAAGTACTTTTCCACGCTCGACCTGGTTAGTGGATATTGGCAAGTGCCAGTAGCTGAAAAAGACAAGGCAAAGACAGCCTTTATCTTGCCCATGGGACTATATGAGTTCAATAGGATGCCGTTCGGACTGACCAACGCTCCAGGGACGTTTCAGCGGTTGATGGAGCACTGTCTGGGTGACCTAAACTTTGAATCAGTATTGATATATCTGGATGACATTGTGGTGTTTGGGACTTCATTCGAAGATCATCTTAAAAAACTGCGGCAGGTCCTGGGACGACTACAAGATCATGGTCTGAAAATCAAGCCCAAAAAGTGTCAACTGCTTCAACAGCGCATAGAGTTCCTGGGACATGTGGTCACTCCAGAAGGGGTACAACCGGCCCCTAGCAAGGTGGAGGCCGTGCAAAAGTGGCCCCAGCCAAGAACCCTGCGGGAAGTACAAGCGTTCCTAGGCCTGGCCGGTTATTACAGGAGATTTATACCCAAGTTCTCTCATCTGGCCGGTCCACTAAACGAGCTGCTGAGAGGCACAACTGGAGGGCCCAGGAATCGCCCCATTGAGTGGGGGCCACGACAGCAAGAAGCCTTCGAGGCATTGAAAAGAACTCTGACCAGCGCCCCAACCCTGGCCTATGCACAGTTTGATAGCCCGTTCTTGCTGTACACGGATGGAAGTTTACATGGTCTTGGAGCTGTGTTATCTCAAGTTCAAGACGGGCGTGAGAGGGTCATTGCCTATGGCAGTAGGTCGTTAAGGGAGTCGGAGCGCAACCCTGACAACTATAGCTCCTTTAGGTTGGAGCTTTTGGCGCTGGTCTGGGCCATGACTGAGAAGTTTGCAGAGTATCTGATGGGTGCAGAAGTGACTGTGATGACGGACAATAACCCGCTAGCGCACTTGGAGAACGCTAAGCTAGGCGCCCTTGAGCAGCGATGGATGGCCCGCCTTTCCAAGTATCGATACCGCATCCAGTTCCGGTCAGGGAGGGAGAACGGCAACGCCGATGCCCTCTCCCGAGTTCCAGTGGGGTCGCCGACCAAGAGGGGAGAAGAGGATTTAGAAGACACTGAAATTCCACACCTCGGCAGAGTACCACCATTCCAGAATCTGACACATTCAAGTGGGGTGGCTTCAGGGATGCCGATGGTGTTGGGGAAGACGTTGGGAGATTGGGAACGAGTCCAAAGTAGCTGCTCGGACCTATGGAAAGTGAGAGAGTGGGTCCAAACTAAGGTTTGGCCTCGCCCGGACGAGCGGGCCAGTCTGACGCAGGAAGGTCAGAAGCTGCTGAGACAATGGGATAAGCTGAGTATTAACCAGGGGCTCCTGTGCCGGACCATATACGTACAGTCAGAGCTGCAGCACCGGCAACAGGTTGTCATCCCTATGTCACTGGGACCAGCTGCCGCTCAAGAAGCCCATGAGAGGGGGGCTCATTTCGGGAGCGCGAAGACGTACCAATGGCTCCAGCGCTTCGTATATTGCCCGGATTTGGGAGAAATGGTGACCGAGGCATGTCTGAAATGTCGGTCCTGCGGGCTGAGTAAAAGCCCCGAGCAACGGGCCCCTGTGCAAACTATCCGCACTTCCGCCCCCCTGGAAATCTTATTGATTGATTATGTACAGATCGGGTACTCTACCTCAGGACGCCCCTACTGTTTGGTCATGACGGACTACTTTACAAAATATGCAGTGGCCGTGCCCACCAGAGATCAGACGGCTGAATCGGCTGCTGAGGCAGTCTGTAAACACTTTATACAAGTGTTTGGGTGTCCGCGGAGAATTCATTCAGATCAGGGGGCATGTTTCCAGGGTGCTTTGATGAGGGAGCTGTATCAGCTCTATGGTATCGAACGTTCCCGCACGACTCCGTACCATCCACAAGGGAATGGGGCGTGTGAGCGGTTCAACCGCACCTTGATACAGATGCTGCGGACTCTAGAGGAAAGTCAAAAAGCCCAGTGGCCAGAGTACTTACCTGAGTTGATGTGGGCCTACAACAATAGGGTTCACAATACCACTGGTTACTCTCCACACATGCTTATGTTTGGGAGAGCAGGCCAGGAGATCGAGGATCTTCACATGCCGGATCCGAGGCAGCCTCCGCCGAGGAGCACCACCGCCTGGGTGCAAGACCATCGCCGCCGACTGAGAGCAATACATAAGGTTGTGGGTGAGCGCCTGAGACAAGTGGTGCACCCCAACCCGGGGCCAGTGCAGATGGACGAGTATGCTCCAGGTGATCGTGTGATGGTCAGAGCCAAGAGGCCAACCGGAAAATTGGATGGGCGGTGGGAGGCGGTTCCATACATAGTGAAGCAGAAGGTAGATCCTGATATCCCCGTGTATGAGGTTGAGCCCGAGGGGACTGGGGGACCCTCAAGGAACCTCCACCGTAACATGTTGAGACACTGTCACTTTCAGCAACCTGCGGCTGATAAGGAGATGCTTATCCCTACCCCTAGTATTGGGGAACCCCTGGTAGATGATGAATGGTGGGTAGTTCCTGTCCCGGCCATGTCGGAGTCCCCGGTCGTGACGAGCTCGCCACCCAGGGAGAGAGATGCCCAGCCAGCAGAACCACATCCACCGAGTGTGCCAACTGTCCCTGGTCCTATGACTCTGCGCAGGACGGCCAGGTCCACCGCTGGTGTACCCCCACAGCGCTACGCGCAGGATGAGTTTGAGTGGGGGAGGTTGCCGGGGACGGCAACATCTAGTGGGGTGGCATGTAAGATGGTGAAACAGTCCTCCTGCTGTAAATGTCCTGGTTTCTGTTGTAACTGTCATTTTGTTTTTGACCACAAGAGGTCACTGTGCTCTGGACTGAGACAGAGAAAAAAGAAGTGCATCATGACCATAGAGAGGAGGAGCAGAAAAAGCGGTTAGGTGCGTGCGAGCGAGCTGAGATGGGCTGGTGAGGACTGCAGCTAGCGAGAGAGACACTGCGATCGACCGGGAAAAGGACCCCAACGAGGACCGGACCTACCGTGAGGGGAGCTGCATTAGAGACTGTTCCAGAGTTTGTCAGACTACCATCTTAACGGAGAAGATGGTCATTACAGACCGGGCTCAGAAGTAGCGGCGTCAGTAGTTCATATGGTTCTTGGATGAAATCCTATTCCTGCGTTCCGGACAAAGTCTAAAGGTACCCACCAGACCCGGGTCAGCCAGAGAACTAAGGCCTCTGGTGTAACCGTGCACGCACCGCCAATCTGACTGAGACTAATAACAAGGCCGGCAGTTAGTTAGTTAGTTAGGCATACTGATGGCCGCCGGCCGCACTGCTGGGGACTGAGCTGTCCGACATAGTCCTAACACACAGAGAACTCTATACTCGTAGAGCTGTCTAAGGATATCTACAAGTCACACGTTACGCAACTGTACTTTGCCTTGACTTGTGAGCTATATATTGTTATATCTGTTGAGTGGTGTTGTGTAAGGGGAGAATACGGGTGTGTTGATAAGATTGTAAGCTCTTGTGCTGTGCCGCCGGTGCTTCCCTAGCATCCTCACTGATTGTTCCTACTTCCAGGGTGATAGAAGGTAATAGCGGCTGGTTAGAGACGGCCTGCGGCTAGGCAAAAGCTTGGAGGATATTGAAGGCGCACATTATAGAGCACAGCGCTGCATGGCACAAGAGTCTCAGCTTCCCCGCTGAGTGTATGTAACTTTCTGGGGGAGTTCGGGTTGGTTAAGGGTTCTGCCAAATTAAGTAAAATCTCATTGCTACGGATTGGTTTTGAGTCGCGTCTTTTGTTCAGGACTTCGCTGTATTCTGGAAAGCCCACCCCCTTCCGGCGGCTTACACCTGCATTCCCTATGGTGCACGCATGTCCTATCTTTACAGGCATGCACCTGTAAAACACGGAGATGTAAACACACTATAGGGAATGCATTGTTTCTAATAAAAGCATGTTTTTGTGCGCGCGTATGCACGCACAAAACCACGCTCGTGTGAAGCCACCCTTAGATATATTAACTGACATTTCTGAAGTGCTCTGAAATTAGACATTAGACATATGGGATTGGCATCAGAAAGATGTCTTTGTATTGTTCAAGCAGTAAACAATGCTTCAACTTACTGAATCAGTCAGACGTGCATTATTGGGATATTCTAACTGATTCTCCCTAGGTGAATAAGCATCAAAGATTGCTAGAAGAAAACTTGAACTCGCTGAAAACTTTTACATCATAGTTCTGTTTACAGCAGTTTCATTTGGGTTTATTTTTTCACACAATCCAGACAACTCAAAACTTCTTGAAAAACAAGTCCAAAGACAGCAGCACATATCCAAAGACAGTTTTAACTTTTTTGTCTGTAGGTGAAATATACCTTCAAAAATGACACTTGGATTGTGCAATATTTTAGAAAAATACCACAAAAAAAGACCAAAAAAGAGCACATTAAAAAGAAACAAAAAATAATACATCCAGTATTGATTTAAACCTCTGCTCATTCTGGGGTTAGAAGTCCGGCAATAAGTGATTTACTACCATCTCTGCATGCACAGTGATACAGAGAAGTCTGTCAATCACTGATAGGACCGCCCACTGGACCCTTCAGCCAAAATAGGTAGAGCTTTAAATGAATAAATTACTAGATTTACATAATCTTTACTCGCACATATGTTTATCAATCTGCTCAGCTCCTCCTCCTCTATAACTAGATTGTAAGTAAGTCCAAGGGGAGTTAGCTCATCTGAAAAACATTGGCGACAACCAATACTACATGCATGGAGGGATCCTGAGTACAGGAGATTCGCCAGGAAACTCAGCAATAAAAGTTTTATATTTATTAGAACTAGTGTTGAGCGCATCAAAACAGTCAAACCTACTTTCAGGTTGAACTTTGCTAAAAGTTAATTTTGGTGCAAATCCAAACCTCGGGCAGTTCGTCTCAGAGAAACTCATATAAATTATTCCTCCTCCTGAAATGTATGCACCATATAAATAAAGAGGTTTCCTCCAACACTCCAAAAATATTCTAATAGGGGAATATAACTTGAAGGCAATAGGATGAAGGCAACCACTGGAGGAATTTTCAGGGAAGGGCTTGAAATATAAGCCCTTCCCTGAAAATAAGTCCTAGCTGCTGTAACAAATTTAAAAAATATATACATCACCTAGCAGTGCTGTCGGGGCTCCGGTGCGTTTTCTCCTTTGCTCCTCGGGACACTCTTCTGCAGCATTTCTTCTTACTGGGATTTAAAAATCCCTGCCTCCTGAAGGCACTGCCTCTGATTGGTCATAGTGCTCAGCCAATCAGACCCAGCGCTTTCAGGGGGCGGAGATTTTCAAATCCCTGGCCAGAAGAAATTCTACAGAAAAATGCCAGGGAGCCAGGAAGAAGATGCTCCCGAGCCCCTACAGCGCTGCTAGGTGATGTATACATATTTTAATATATATAGCTAGGGCATATTTTCCAGAAAGGGCTTATATTTCAGGCCTTTCCCTGAAAATTCCTGCAGGGGTTCCCCTCATTTCATTGCTTTTAATCGGGCGGCAGCAGTGCCAGCCTCATTGAAAGCAATGGGATAGCATTGCGGTCCTCTGCCACTGCACGGAGTTTCATTCATGCGTATTTGGCAGATCCGTGGAGCACATAGGTGCGCACAAATAATTGCTCATCTGACTTTGCCCTTAGACTGCAGGTATTTATTCTCTGCTGTGAGCCTTGTGTTCTCAGTATATTAAGTTCTTAGCGTGTCTTTTCCTTATTTTGAACCTTTGATCATTTTCCTCCAGTCCTGTTACATTCTGTATTTGGCAAGAAACCAGAATGGCTTCTATGGCTTTACATTTATTTTTGCTCATTAAAATAAATGCTAAATGTTAAATGGGGAAATTTATATATACTGCATATAGAGAATTATCTATAATTACTATAAAATGGTTGCCATTATGTACGACTCTAGTATTCTGATATTTAAAAATTAATAATTTTAATTGTTGTTTAAGGACCATAACTAGCTGGATAAAAACAAGCTTTAAGCCATGGATTATTACATTATCAACATAATTCTCTTCATTCTTCTTGCTATATCATCACAATTAAAAGCATGGTGTATTCAGTATTTGCATAATGTTATTAATTCTAATCATCTTTTTTTTTTTTTTTAGCAGAAATGACATATGTAACCATTGGATTTTTATTTAATAATTGTTGACAGATTGAAAAATATGGGGAACTAATTAAAAAGGTAATGGAGAGTAAAAGTTAAACACATATATAAGCAATCCAAAAACAAAGAAAGAAAAAATATAACAATTACATGGAAAACCAGATGCCTAATATTATAAAGTTTTCCCCCATGCCGCCAAAAAAAATTTGACTCAACGAGGCATTGACTCCGCAAGACTTCTAAAGGTCCTGTGTAGCAGCAGACACTTTTGGTTTTCTTGTTATCAAGCAACATTCCTTCTATAGGGCCGGTGGTTGTAAAATAAGAACTGAGCTGTATTTACAATCCTTCCCAGCCGCTGGGAGGGGGAAGTCAGATAACCGCTGCAGCCAATCACAGGCTGCAGCATTACCGCTCATTCTCCTGGCATCAGTGCTCCCAACCTGAATGCCATGATGCCAGGAGTTCGGGAACGTCAGGCTGCAGCAGTCACCGGACTTCCAGAGACATCAGCTTCCATAACAAATGCCAGAACCAGACCAAAGTTGCAGCACTGGATCCTGATGGCGACAAAAAAGTAAGTACAGCTCAGTTTGTTATTTTACTACAGCCAGCCTTATTGAAGGGCTGTTTTTCGAGAATTGGACAATACCTTTAACTCCTGCAAGTTGCTCGGTGCGACTTCCATGGATTGAATTTGTTTTTTAAGCCCATCCCACAGATGCTCAATCAGATGGAGATTTTTGGAATTTGGAGACCAAGTCCACACCTTTAGCTCTTTGTCATCTTCCTCCAACCATTCCTTAAGAATTTTGGCAGTGTGGCAGGGTGCATTATCCAGTTGAAAAAGGCTACTGCCATGTGGAAACCTGCTGCCATGAAGTGATTCATCAGACAGGTGGTTCATAACATAGGTGGTTTAAATCAAAGTAGTCATGTAAACATCTATATGAATGTCAAGATCCAAAGTAGCCCATTGCCTCCAGTAGCTTGTCTTCTTCCCATACTGCTTCCTGATGTGATTCCTTTACCAGGTAAGTGATTCACTTGCAACCAACCATCCATATGACATAAAAGAAAATGTGATTCTTCAGACCAGGCCATCTACTTCCATTGCTCCATTGTCCATTTCTGATGCTTGAACATTGTAGGCACTTTAATCCGTAGACAGCAGTGAGCATGGATACTTTGACTGGTATTTAGCTATGCAGCCTCATATGCAGCAAATTGCAATATACTGTGTGTTCTGAAACCTTTATATCATAGCCAGCTGTTTCTTTTTCAGCAATATGTGTAACAGTAGCTCTTCTGTGAGATCATCCAGATGGGTTTCTGAGAAGTGGTTATGAAAGTCCCCCTAAAAAAGTAGTCACGGATTTTAGCAAAAGACTTTACTTTAATTCCTCCACAAATCAGCAGCACAATACGCTTGATGGTTACAATTCACATTACAAGACACTGTAAGCTTGGCGGTTACAGTTTACCTTAGGTGGCAATATTATGCTTACCAGTTGCTGTTGGCTCCTGGTGGAATGGAACGCTTGAACCTCTAGAATATAATGTATTCTATCCTTCATATGAAAGAACATAAACTCTAAATGTGAGCTGGTAAATGTTAACTCCTCAATTTCCTTAGGTTGGTGTTACCCTCAAACAGATCAAATCAACTTGAAACAGTTAAGAAACCTAACATATATCTTGTACAGCACAACATCTTGTCTTTTTTTTACAGTAGGAAAGTCATTCTCCCACCCAACATTTCTGTGTCCATCAAATGACTAGGACATAAGTATATTCATAGGAAGTAAGCAATAAAGGTCCCTATTAAATGACAGCAAGCAGAGAATAAAAAAAAAACAAGTCAAACTGAAATTAGATTAGAGTATTATATAACGTTGCCTATACAAATAATAACATCTGCTGGAACCGGAATACCCTTTTATTAATGGCTCCTTTAACCCTTTCCAATCCACTGTCTGATGTCTGAAGACATTCTGATTAAAGGCTGTACAGCTCCGATGTCGGAAGACATCCGGCAGGGTATTCTTACTGTATATTATTGGCTGCTTTGTTGTTGGGGGCCTCTCCAGCATGTCCAATACCACATTACTGGCTCTAGCCAGTAGATTGGGCCATTGTAAAATTGGAGAAAGAGAAAACCCCCTAGGAAACCCTGAATCCAAATTTGGATTGCAAAGGGTTAAGATTTTTGTTTGAATTTTTTATTGCAGTCGAACTTGTCATATGTGAAGATATTTTCCCATAATATGAATATTTTTTTCCAGTGAAAATAGTTGCTATTGTGGGAATTATTGTAAAGGTACATTCCCTCACATGTGATTATGAGTACAATGGAGCAGATATTCTTTGCCTGGAACTGAATGTTTTTATTACTGTAGATATGATGATTATTTTTAACAATCAGCTCTGGACTGGAATAATTCGAAATCTAAAAAGCTTTTTTATAAAAAGGCAAAATTTTCGCTAAAAGCTTTACGACATCCTATAAAATAATAAATAAGCCTATGGTTACTTGTCTCTTTCCTCCAACCACTAGACTCAACAAATTACATGCCATCTAAGCATGTCACCACTATCGCTAATCGCCGGTCTGAGGGTTTGGTACCATTGAGGCAAGCTGTGATCTGCTGTGCTATGAAGTGACTAGTTTGACCAGAGTGGTGAAGACCAAATCAACTGGGAAACAAAAATGGGCTTATTTAGTTTTTTTATTATGTTATAAGCAGTCACTGAGCTTATCGTCAAAATTTTAAAATATGGATATTTTAAGTATTAAAATAATGTATATTTCTACTAAATCTGCCAGCAGAACTCAGGCTCCTGAGTTTGTGAACAACTTCAAACTGATAAATCAGCTAATTGTCTACTAATGGGTATTTTTATTGGAGTATTGGGGTATCAGTAGATGGTAGATGCCCCATAAATGGTAAATTTGGGCTTCATAAGTTAGTCATAATTAGTGAAGGACTAGGGTTCTTTGGACCCATCAGATGAGATGATTCTACCCTCCATCGATAGAGAATATAAGCTTGTTCACTTTTAATTGCATCGTAAATTTTGGACATATTGGACACATTATCAATACAAGGTTATTTATGAATCAATCCATAGGAAAAAGATACTATAGAAAGTGATCAGCTACAAAGTTATCTCTAAATGTGGCTGTTTTCTGCGGACCGTCACAGGTGGTGATAGGCAATACAGATTCCAGGATACAAAAAGACAACTGAGTTTCAAAAATATAAAGCTTATTTAACTAATAAACTGCAAAAAAAGAATGATTGTCCAAAGTTTTACCAAGCAGTTGTCAAAATGCAGAAATTTTATGGATCCATTACACAAACGTGACTATCGCTAATTAGGAATGATAATAACTATTATATGCATTCTATTGCATGCATAATGCACATCAGAATAGATGAAATAGTACATTAATAGCAACTGGTAAACCAGTAATCGTCGTTTGTCGCACACAGTCTGAAGTCACTCGAAGAAACAACCTCAACTGGCAGATTTGTAAATACATTCTTTGTCAACTTGTCATACAGTTACATCACAGGTGGATATGCAATTGATTAAAGTTGCAGTGTGATTAGATGAGGCCCTAAAATTAGTTCCACCCTTGGCGTATAAAAAGTCTCTAAGAGGCTACTTATGTATAGTGGACCTCTTTTACTGCTTGTGTAAAGCTTGTAGACCACTAGACATGCCTCCATAATGCAATTGAAGACATTTTGCCCACTTAACAGAGTTTAAGAAGGCATACATTAATGCGAGAAGCTGGATGGTCATTTCAACGAATTGCCTGCCACTAGACTGTAAGGTGTTGAGACCAGTAGATGAATGAGGTTATCCATATAAGGTGACCAGGTTCAGGATGCCCTTGAAAGACCACCAGAACAGAGGATCATCTGATTGTCTGACAAGAACAAGCAGCTAAAATTGTTTTGTTGTCTGCTATCCAGAGACAGGTGGCACCATCATTACAGGCCGCTGTATATGTCAAAACCATTTCCAGGCACTTGGCTGAAGGACATTTGGTCTCACAGCCCCCATTATGTTTACTGCCTTTAACACCCACAAATGTCGACTGATATGCCGCAAGATATCATACAGAACCTGTATGCCGCCATGTTTGCCCTTATCACATCTTGTATCCAAAGCTAGAGGTGGTACAACATGGCACTAGAGCCTCCATGCCCGTCTGTATCACATTTTGTATACAAGCTAGAGGTGCCCCAACAGGGTACTAAAGCATCCACGCCCAACTGTATCACATCTTGCATCCAAGCTAGAGGTGCCACAATAGGGTACTAGAACCTCCATGCTTGCTTGTATCACATGTCACATCCAAGCTAGAGGCGGTGCAAAAGGGTACTAGAGCCTCCATGCCCGCCTGTATCACATGTTACATCCAAGCTAGTGGCAGTACAACAGGGTACTAGAGCCGCCATGCCCAACTGTATCACATCTTGCATCCAAGCTAGAGGCAGTACAACAGGGTACTAGAGCCTCCATGCCCACCTGTATCACATGCTACATCCAAGCTAGAGGCGGTACAACAGGATACTAGAGCCTCCCTTTAAGGATTCAGTTTTCCACCATAAATTATCCTTTTGCTCTTATATCGTAATCACTTACTTATATTAACGTTACCATCACACAAAGAAAGTTTCATTCCATTCTGATCATTTCTTCTAGGTGCTTGAATTTCTTTAACAATGAGTATACTTAAAACAAAGTCCTTGAAAGTCCCAGGCTCATTTTCAGTAATGTCTTCTGCTTCGAATCCTTGTGACTTTAGTTGCATTGTCTGAAAATAGTACCAAAATTAGTAAAATGATGAAGATTTAATAAAAACATATCTGAGTTCCAAATAGGCAAGAAGAAAAATTCAGAAAAGAATTCCCCCGAGAAGCCAGTCATATTTTTTCAATGGCCTCCTGCACATAGAGAATCCCATTCTTGATATTGTATATGGAATGAACCTACTATATACAATAAATGTGCTGTATTTCCCCCTGGTCTCATATCGGTCAAGCTTATGATAAATGAGAGTTTTCAGTAGAATTTTATTGACTGGTACTAAAAGCAGTAAGCAATGGGTCAATAATGGGAAGCGCTGGGTCAAATCTATGGTAGAAGCAATAAATGAAACTTTTAGATTTATTGCACATGATTTGTGATGGTCTTGATTGTTACATTATAAGTCATATTTTTACAGCATTTTGATTGGATGCAGAAAACATTCTAGAAGATTAAATGACCTGTCGCCATCGGGACAAGTTGCATTTTTGAGGTTGTAATATATTACCACTCTGGTCAGGGCTGGTAGATTCCTAATTTGACTTTTTTCTTAAAGTGACAATACACAATGAGGAGGTTTTGTACTGCTTTTGAAATCTCATCTAAAAGTTTTTACACTTGAATACATCTTGAAATAATGAGAGAAATAATACTCCCCATGTAATCATATTTGAGAACAAACCAAGGAAAATGAATGGATGGCTGATATTGTCATATGCTGCAAAAAATATTTAATCTGCTGTCTTTAACTGTTTGGTGAAGCAAGAATAAAGGCGAGGAAAATAACCTCTATTCTGCTGTGTCTTATGGAACTGTAAGTCATCGGAAGGGCTGAAAATTTGATTTCAATGGACATGCATTGATTTTTAATCATACGAGTATTTATAAGTAATAAA
Organism: Eleutherodactylus coqui; assembly: GCF_035609145.1. NCBI lineage: Eukaryota > Metazoa > Chordata > Amphibia > Anura > Eleutherodactylidae > Eleutherodactylus > Eleutherodactylus coqui. The sequence goes on from NC_089839.1 coordinate 41,574,803, forward strand.
CTCCTCATAATAATCTATAATAATAACAACCTTCATTTTCTTAGACAATAGCAATAATAAAGCTGAATATAAAAAACATACATACAAAGCTTAAAAAGTCATAGGCTTCTTCTAATTGAAAAATGGTAGAAAACCACTAGTTAGTCTGTGCAGGACATAACATTAGTGTCCTAACCAGACCTAAATATATTCACTACAAACATTGAAACAACATAAAATAATGTAAGGAAACCTAAATAGGGAAGGCAGGGAAACTGTCTCTAAACTACTGATAAGAAGAGATCATACCTATAAGCAGGGCAATCGCCCTGATAAGGATGCTGTAGTACCCTAGAGTTTGGTACGACAGCACCTATGTGGTCTTTTCATGGTTAATTGTGTGCATAACTTTAAGTGTTAAAAGTTATGCTTTGTGCTCAAAATCTGGTTTTCCTGTCACCACCATGCCCTATTTAGTGACAAGTCCCCCATTTTCATTGGGTTTTCTATCACCTAGTAACAGCTTGGGGAGTCAGGTGGTAGGTAAAGAGAGAGCCTGTGATTGGAGGATAAGTCCTCCGCACGGGTTGGGTGAGAGGAGACAGATAAAAGGGGAGAGGGGGGTGAAGTCTAGAGAGTTAAGGGAGAGAGAAGGAACATGCAAGGAAGGAAGAACAAAGAATCCAGTGCAGTGGGAAGTGGATAAGTGTGAGTACTAACAACACACTTGTATTGAGAATACAGGAAAGATAGCCCAAAAGAAGATTTATGTATGAGAAAGAAATATAGAGGAGAGAAAAATTAACAATCAGAATAAGAGAATAAGAAGACAGTAAAAGGAGATCTAAACTGAGTAAGGCAGAAGGAAAGAAAGATAGCGAAATAGCAAGATAAAGCATAGAGTACAGAAAAAGGTTCAAGTATCTATCCCATTGAAGTGTACGAATATGATCCCTGATGTAACTGTAATCTCCTTCATAAATAGCAGCAATGCAAAGTAATGCCTTTAATGAAGAATTCTGCTAGAAGCAAAACTGTTATACTGTTTTCACCGCTAACTCTGTCCCCTGGAGTCCCTTCCTACCACTTATCCATCCGCACTGAGGTACCACACTACACTCTAGGAGGAAAGGACAATTTCCCTTTTTATGTTATTACTGTTTTTATTATTATTTTGTCCAGAACAGGCTTTGGCCTGTATACAGACTAGTGTCACGACAAAACTATTTACCACTGTATCCTGCCTGTTGGGTAGCGCCAAACATCTTATTTAAGTCTCTATTTTTACCCCATGTGTGTTTGTCGTCGTCCCTGAGGGTAACAGTGGAACCACTTCGACTGTTCAGAAATGTCACCGACTCCCTTGCGGGAGTGTCCTAAGCTCCCGTCCCCTCTTCGCCCCTTGGTGCAGCCAGCAATGGGAGGAGATGGGACAGGGCAGAGCTTAGCACACTAGTTCCCTCCCGGTTCTGCATCCTCCCCTTGCAGAGAGCTGGCGAGGCGGAGATAAGGAGGAGAACAGCTTAGCAGAGCTAAACTATCTCCCCCTGCCCATTGGCATTGCGACATACGCTCGTGTGAATTCAGCCTAAAGGACTTGAACTTGTAATAGTTTGATCGCTTATATTGTATTTTAACAGCCTGCCTATTACAGACCAGTCACAGGAATGTCCTTAATAGATAAACGATCATGGCAGCCGAGGGGCCCTTCAGAAGTCCTCAGGCTGCTATGATACCCAGACGGCAGCCCCCTCAATCTTACGCAGGGGGGTAGTTCTGGACATTTAAATCACACTCAGAACTGACAGTGACATTTAAAGTGTTAACAACTGCAATCAGAGTTTTCTCTGATCCCAGCTGTTGCTGGCTTATCTGCAGTGGGTTCATGACCCGAGCCCGCTCCATACACAGCTTATGTTGTGGACAATCATTTACATTCTAACTGCACAGGGTTTGTGCAGTTACGATACAAATAGTTGTATGTGTGTCATGAAAGGGTTAAAGTCACCAACTGCTAACAGGTTGTGCCAGAGCCTTCGTTCCCCTATACCTCCCTTCTCATCAGCATTCAAGGCTAACATGACCTTTAGTCAACCAGCGTACCAGGCCAGCAGCATCTATTCTGCATTGTCGTCGCATCTCTGAAAACACGACATATCTGCATGCCATTCGCACTTCGTGGTTTTCCCCTCAAGGTTGCTTTGCCCCGTTCTCTTTTCTTTTTCGAACATCCTATAGACACTCTCTAAATGTATTTAGTTGTGTGATTATGTGGAATTTTCTTTGTTCATGTTTATAGGGACGACTTCACAGGGGCGTATTTTGCGTCCGTAAAATTTACGTATGCAATAGGTAAAGAATAGAACCCATTGGTTTCAATGGGTTGCTTCTCATTTCCTGATTTTGAGTGCGCATTTCTCACATGCGTAAAAAAATAGAACCTGCTTTATTTTTGTGCCCATTTGCACACCTAGGCTCCCCATAGAAGTCACAGGCACGCACAGATGCGCAATATACTGCCACGCAGAAATGAACATGCCCTGTGTGTGCAAAAATTACAGTAAAATACGCTGAAAAAAACTAGTCCATAGCATAATACGTAGTGCTGAGGCGTGCACAAAAGTCCACACACCAGTGTGAAGCCGCCCTACTTGTCAAGTGTGTATCAATGTGTGTGAATGTGTGCCATGCTATGGGTGAAATAGACTATACTGCTGCAGGCCTCTTTCAAACTGGCAATATGCTTTTTGTCTGGCCGAAAAGCTCCTGAATGGGAGAGGGCTGAGACCAAGTCGTGGCTAAATCTCATGTTTTCTCACCCATTCACATGGCCGGGTACAGTGTATCTACGCTGCAGCCTAGAATTCCATTGGCCAGGGAGAAATCCTTCAACTGGCTCAATAGAGCCAGCTGACATAGATTAGCAGCTCTAGCCACTGTTAAACTGCCCCTCACTTTGCCAGCAGGTCCTATAGGTTTCTATGGGAGCTGCCAGCTGATTGCGCCCAAAAGATAGGGCAAGACCTATATTTGCTGCCCGCATCAAAATTCATCCGCCGGAATCGGCAGCGTATGTACTATCTTTTCTGGCCAGCCAATTTTACGTAGTTGCCCATCTGAATGAATGCATTAAAATCCAATGCTTCAGATGGTCACGATTTTCAGCCGATGTTTTATCGCAGCTGAATAGACGCAATAAAACTTTACATTGCCCTCACTGAAGGCAGCATAAAGTAGGGACAGCCATTCTGTTTTCAGCAGTCTGTCCCTTATGGGGCAATGTTTAGTAGATTCCACACACTTACATAGTAATGCCGTAGCACCTGGTGAGAAATGAGTCCGGATTATTCAGGAGGCACGGCTTATCCAGCCCACCAACTGTGACAGTTTTTTTAGCTGTTACATACCGTGTTTTCCTGAAAATAAGACCCTGTTTTATTTTAATTTTTGCCCCAAAAAAGGCGCTAGGGGGATGTCTTGTTATATTTACTTACTCTCCACAGCTCCAACATGCTGAGCCACGGCATTGATTGGCCAATTCATAAATCTTGCCTCCACAACGCGAAGGCTGTGATTGGCTCTTCGACTGCTGCTCAGGCCAAACAATGCAGAGCTTGAGAACCAATCACAGCCAACAAATTGGTTCATTAAGCGCTGCATTGATTGGCTAAGCAGTGCTCGAGAACCAATCAGAGCCATTGTTTTCTGGAGGTGGGATTTATGAATCTCGTAACCAGGAAGTGATTTTCTGTGGGCCGTGGGCTGCAAGAAGCACTGTCGGAACTCCAGAGAGCAGCGGGAGGGACCTGGACTGTACCTGTTAGGTAATGCTGCTAAAGTTTGTTTTCAGGATAGGGCTTATATTTGAGCCCCCCCCCCCCCCCCCCGAAAAGCCCCAAAAAATCAAAGTAAGGCTTATTTTCAGGAAAACAGGGTAACATACTAATAAAAGTGTAAATCACAGCCAGTGGGGGTGAGCAGCACCTTATGAATAATCTGGATTCTCATGTTGCCCCCAATTGGCATTCACGCTGATCACAGATGTTGACCCTTTAAATGCTGCTGTCAGCAGCGCTACTAACGCTCTTCATACATGAGGTGCTTCCTGGCTCCTCTGTGTGTGTCCTCAAAAATGTACAGCATGAATGAGCTGATGTAGAGTTCTGGTATAATTTATGCTGGTTTCTGGCACAAATTGTACATAAAAGTGTCGGGACAAGGTGGCCATGCTGCTTCCTACAAGCCTTGCCCCTTTTTTAGAAAAGAAAAAGTGGCACAGGATGGCACAGACAGCAAAATGTTGCACAATGTTTATGCAGGTGGGGCTTTCATCAAAATCTACAACTTTTATGTTACACCTTTGCATCATACATCTCCCCTTCTGCTTTCTGCTTCTCTTTCATTCCTACTTATTTTTTATGAATAAATTGACAACTGGGTGTCAACCTGCACATTGTCCAATCAGTGCTAACTATGTAGGGACACACCCCTTTGACGAGGTGACTGGTAAGACCTAGTTGTTAACTTATTCATAACATTTCTAGGAGGAATAATAGAGGAGTGGTACAACACAGAGATATTCCAGAATAACAGGGTCCGTGGACACATGACGAAGTTTGTAGGGAGGAACAGTTGGCAGGCTATGGGTGAAGAAAATGGAATGGAGTTTAGGGGGAATAAGCTAGTTGCACTCGAGGAGGAGAGCACACTTTGGTGCAGGGACAGTTTAGGTGAGGTCCCACCATTCCTTTTTACATTGTCTAGAATTAGGAGTTTTTTTAAGGGAAGAGGTTTGACAAGAGTGGGAAAGGTTATGGACACATTCTTTTCAAGGTTATTCGTGTCATGGTGGATGGGAGTTCCTTAGAGTATGTCCTAAACTAGTGGGAAGGACTCATTAGGAATATAGTTCCCTTAACTCATTAATCAATCCTGGTTGGTCTGGCACATTTGCAGCTCTTATGGCAGCCAGTCCTTGGGAGACAGTAGTAATTAAAGAGGCTTTCCAAGCAGCACCCACTGTCATTGTCAGGATACATTGGGGTCGGAGTGGAAGCCCCAGCTCCGACCCCTGTGTAGTGGCTGACACTTGTAATTGTATTGATTTCAATGAGACCTGCGTCTGGAGTTACAAGCATTGGCCACTACACAGGGGTTGGAGCAATGGCTTGTGCTCCGATCCCGGTGTATCCCAGCTCTGACAATGGGTACTGCCTGGAAAACCCCTTTAATAGCCATCTAGGTGGCTAATGGTGCCCTAAGCCAGTGATTTGGCTGCAGGTAAGGATTGCGTGATGTGTCAAAACATGGTTCTGGGTGCCAGATTTAGCAATTTTGAGGACCAAACCTGTTGCCATATATTCATTACAAGAGATATTACCTATATTTTCATGTTCATGTTTGTTTAATAAAATGGCTGCTATGGCCAATTTAATCCAATATTGAGTGTCATTTTATTTGGGGGTTTGGGTATGAACGGGAAGGGGGACCGTATTCTACAATACCTCGGTCATATTATTGAGTATCAGGCATGTCCAGAGTGGTGCAGATCCTACTTAAAGAGCTTATCCCACTTTTAGCTGTTTTGCTGCAGGAAGCAGACAGCTCTATAGACTGTGCAGTGGCCAGGGTTGGTATTGCAGGCTGATTCCTATTGAAGTGAATGGGACACAGCCTGCAGTACCAATTCAGTTCACTGCACAATGTACGGAGCTATCTGCTTCCTGCAGCAAAACAGCTATAAGGGCGGCAACCCCTTAAGGTATATATATGTATGTGTGTTCTAGACATTGAATGTAGTTTGACACCGTTATCTTTATAAGCTATAATCCAAATTTAATCTATATATATAAAATTGAATGTATGCGTGTGTGTCTGTCTGCGTGCGTGTCTGTCTGTCTGTCTGTTTGTCCTTTATGCGCTACTACACCATTCATCCGATCGCCATGAAACTTTGGGAAGTTGTTGAGTACACTCCTGGGAAGATTATAGGCATAGTACAAGTATCCTACGATAAATGGCGCGCGTGCGTGCGTCGTCGACAGTTACGACCCCCCACATAGATCGTTCGATTTCCATCACTGCCACTAATTCTCTCACTTCCCGATGTTGTAGAAACATGAAATTTGGCACGAGCATTGATTATGTCATAAATAGGAAAAGGTAATGGGTCCCAACTCGATTATTCAATTGTAAGCGCCAAAGAATTAGCGTCCAAATTTTACGTACGGAATCTAATTTTCTCGCTTCCCAATGTCATAGAAACTTGAAATTTGGCGCAAGCATTGATTATGTCATAAATAGGAAAAGTTAATGGGTCCCAACTCGATTATTCAATTGTAAGCGCCAAAGAATTAGCGTCCAAATTTTACGTACGGAATCTAATTTTCTCTCTTCCCAATGTCATAGAAACTTGAAATTTGGCATGAGCATTGATTATGTCATAAATAGGAAACGCTAATGGGTCCCAACTCGATTATTCAATTCTATGCGCAAAAGAATTAGCGTCCAAATTTTACGTACGGAATCTAATTCTCTCACTTCCTGATATATATAAATGAATGTATGTCTGTCTGTCTGTCCTTTATGCATTACTACACCATACATCCAATTGCCATGAGACTTTGGGAAGTTGCTGAGTACACTCCTGGGAAGATTATAGGCATAGTACAACTATCCTACGATAGGTGCCGCGCGTGCGAGCGTCATCGACAGTTATGCCCCCCAGACAAAGATCGTTTGATTTCCATCTCAAGCACGAAAGCAAAAGGCATTACGAGCAACGGGATGAGTGTTCAACTACAAAATGATGCATCCGCCGAACGGTTCGCAAGACAATTGCTGGATATTGAGAATGCTGAGGTAAAATGAAAGCTGCGCTGTGATTGGTTGCTATTTCTTATACTGCTGAGGTAACATGAAAGCTGTGCTGTGATTGGTGGCTACTTCTTATACTACTGAGGTTGCATGAAAGCTGTGCTGCGATTCGTTGTTATATATTATACCACTGAGGTAACATGAAAGCTGCGCTGTGATTGGTTGTTATATATTATACCACTGAGGTAACATGAAAGCTGCACTGTGATTGGTTGTTATATATTACACCACTGAGGTAACATGAAAGCTGCGCTGTGATTGGTTGTTATATATTATACCGCTGAGGTAATTTGAAAGCTGCGCTGTGATTGGTTGCTATATATAATACCGCAGAGGTAACATGAAAGCTGTGATTGGTTGCTATTTTTTATATTGCTAAGGCAGAATAAAAGTTGCGCTGTGATTGGTTGTTATTTCTCTTACTGCTGAAGTAACATGAAAGCTGCGCTGTGATTGGTTGTTATATATTATACCACTGAGGTAACATGAAAGCTGCGCTGTGATTGGTTGTTATCTAGATATATAAAAACGAATGAATGTATGTTTGTCTGTCTTCGCAGCAACGCGCGACGGGTAAGCTAGTCTATAATCAAAGCTTCAGCAGGAGAATAATATGAAGAGTGAAACATTAAAGGGCAGGAATAAAACAGGTCCTCGTTTTTGAGACTGTAAAGTCAGTTCACTCCAAGGTCTTGCCTTTCAACAACCGTCTGTCTAGCAGCACTCGCTTTGCATTGATTTGCCATGTGAATTTTGTGCCTTTAACAATGCTTTTAACTATTTTTAGAAATTCACCCACAAGAAGTGGAATAACGGACATCTGATACATAGTTTTTATTTGTGTTTTACAAATACCAACGGTAAAATAACAAGGAAAACGATGCGCAATGTTGTACAGAACGAAGCAGCTGCCATGACAACAGCTATCAGCTCATCCAGCCATATGTTTGCTCTAAATTTAAGGTTTGCAGTTTGTGTTGTTTTTTTGTTCGCCTTTTTTTCTTTGTCACCATATTTTAGAATACAGAGGTAGTGAAACCGGTGATTACTACTGTCTTATATTGTAATTTCAAATCAAAACACCGCACTTATTTTCTAAGTACCTGCCAGTTATGTAGTTTAGTAAACTAAGGATGCATTCACACGGGCGAAATCATGAAAGTTTTGTGCAATGCAAGATACATAAAACTTGCATGAAAATACACCCTATTATTTGCAATGGGGTTATGGACACGCGCAATTTTTTTCTCACTGCATTGGAAATATTACACCATGTTCTATTTTCAAGCACATAAGGCTTTTTGCCCATCTGTGGCATTAAAGCTCCTGAACGGGCACACAAATCTAACATTTGTGTGCCCATTCAAATGGCATGGGCCCCAGGGCATATACGTCGAGGCTACCATGCCGTCACCCTTTATCCTCCCTCCCCCTCGCAGGCTCACTTCTGCTCTCCTCCCCGCTCGCTCTTTGCAATGGGAGGGGGTGGTAGCTAAGCGCCATCCAATCCCGCCTCCTTCCATTGTTGGCTGTGGACAAGGGGTGGGGAAGGGGTGGAGTCTAGCAACAGCCAGCCTTGTCCAGCCACCTCCCATTGCAAAGAGCGAGCGGGGAGGAGAGCAGAGGGAGGGAGTTTAGCAGCCGCAGTAATAGATCTAATAAAGTGCTATGATTGAGGCACTATTTTAAAAGGAAGCATAATTACTAGAGATGAGCGAGCACCAAAATGCTCGGGTGCTCGTTACTCGAAACGAACTTTTCGCGATGCTCGAGGGTTCGTTTCGAATAACGAACCCCATTGAAGTCAGTGGGCGACCCGAGCATTTTTGTATGTCGCCGATGCTCGCTAAGGTTTTCATGTGTGAAAATCTGGGCAATTCAAGAAAGTGATGGGAACGACACAGCAACAGATAGGGCAGGCGAGGGGCTACGTGTTGGGCTGCATCTCAAGTTCACAGGTCCCACTATTAAGCCACAATAGCGGCAAGAGTGGGCCCCCCCCCTCCCAAAAACTTTTACTTCTGAAAAGCCCTCATTAGCATGGCATACCTTTGCTAAGCACCACACTAGCTACAACAAAGCACAATCACTGCCTGGATGACACTCCGCTGCCACTTCTCCTGGGTTACATGCTGCCCAACCGCCCCCCTCCCCCCCACAGTGCACACCAAAGTGTCCCTGCGCAGCCTTCAGCTGCCCTCATGCCACACCACCCTCATGTCTATTTAGAAGTGCGTCTGCCATGAGGAGGAACCGCAGGCACACACTGCAGAGGGTTGGCACGGCTAGGCAGCGACCCTCTTTAAAAGGGGCGGGGCGATAGCCCACAATGCTGTACAGAAGCAATGAGAAATCCAATCCTGTGCCACCGCCATCAGGAGCTGCACACGTGGGCATAGCAATAGGGAACCTATGTGCCACACACTATTCATTCTGTCAAGGTGTCTGCATGCCCCAGTCAGACTGGTAATATGTACCTTAACAGTAACCGCGTTGGTGGTAATGTGGTGGTGACTGCGGACCTAGTAGCGCGGCTTTATTTTGTTGGTTTTCGGAATGTGGCCAGGATTAAGTGGGCCGTGGCGGGGGGATGTTTTTGAGGCACTACGTGTCCTCTCCACGTGTCCGTGGTTATATGCACCTTAACAGTAACCGCGTTGGTGGTAATGTGGTGGTGACTGCAGACCTAGTAGCGCCGTTTTATTTTGTTGGTTTTCGGAATGTGGCCAGGATTAAGTGGGCCGTGGCGGGGGGATGGTGGGGGGGCTCTCTTGTAGTGTCGGTAAAGGTGAAATTCTTGGACTGCCACCAGACGAACCAATGCAAAGGCATTTGCCAAGAATGTTTTCCCTGTTGGAGGAGGAGGGGGAGGTTTTTGAGGCACTACGTGTCCTCTCCACGTGTCCGTGGTTATATGCACCTTAACAGTAACCGCGTTGGTGGGAAATGGCCTCGCCGCCATCATGTCTTTGGGAAGCCTCTGTTTCCACACCCCAGAGACATACCATTAGCAGCGGTATAGGCAGAGCCCATAATTCGTAACATTTCAGCCGTAGCATTAGGACAGGCCCCACTAACATATCACTAGCAGCATTATAGCGGGAGCGCAGTCTTCTTTCCATGTCAGCAATAGTAGCACTCAAGACAGGCCCCAGTAACAATTCCGAAGCAGCAGTATAGCGGGAGCGCAGTCTTCGTTCCATGTCAGCAATAGTAGCACTCAAGACAGGCCCCAGTAACAATTCCGAAGCAGTAGTATAGCGGGAGCGCAGTCTTCGTTCCATGTCAGCAATAGTAGCACTCAAGACAGGCCCCAGTAACAATTCTGAAGCAGCAGTATAGTGGGAGCGCAGTCTTAGTTCCATTTCAGTAGCTGCAGTATAGCCAAGGCCCAAGTTACATTTATGTAGCTAAAGTGTAGGCCAACCCCACACACACTTCTGTACCATGAGTGCAGGCGAAGAACATACAAACTGATATGATTACACTGTAGGTGAGGGCCCCAAAAAATTGGTGTACCAACAGTACTAATGTACCTCAGTAAAAATTGGCCATGCCCAACCAAGATGGCAGGTGAAACCCATTAATCGCTTTGGTTAATGTGGCTTAAGTGGTAACTAGGCCTGGAGGCAGCCCAGTTTATCGAAAAATTGGTTCAAGTTAAAGTTTCAACGCTTTTAAGAGCATTGAAACATATAAAAATTGTTTCGAAAAATTAGATGAGTGAGCCTTGTGGCCCTAAGAAAAATTGCCCGTTCAGCGTGATTATGTGAGATTTCAGGAGGAGGAGCAGGAGGAGGAGGAGGAATATTAGACACAGATTGATGAAGCAGAAATGTCCCCGTTTTGGATGGTGAGAGAGAACGTAGCTTCCATCTGCGGGTGCAGCCTACGTATTGCTTACGTATCGCTGCTGTCCGCTGGTGGAGAAGAGAAGTCTGGGGAAATCCAGGCTTTGTTCATCTTGATGAGTGTTAGCCTGTCGGCACTGTCGGTTGACAGGCGGGTACGCTTATCTGTGACGATTCCCCCAGCCGCACTAAACACCCTCTCCGACAAGACGCTAACCGCAGGACAAGCAAGCACCTCCAGGGCATACAGCGCTAGTTCTGGCCACGTGTCCAGCTTCGACACCCAGTAGTTGTAGGGGGCAGAGGCGTCACCGAGCATGGTCGTGCGATCAGCTACGTACTCCCTCACCATCCTTTTACAGTGCTCCCGCCGACTCAGCCTTGACTGGGGAGCGGTGACACAGTCTTGCTGGGGAGCCATAAAGCTGGCCAGGCCCTTAAAGACTGTTGCACTGCCTGGGCTGTACATGCTGCTCGATCTACGCACCTCCCCTGCTACCTGGCCCTCGGAACTGCGCCTTCTGCCACTACCGCTGTCGGATGGGAATTTTACCATCAGCTTGTCCGCCAGGGTCCTGTGGTATAGCAACACTCTCGAACCCCTTTCCTCTTCGGGAATGAGAGTGGGAAGGTTCTCCTTATAGCGTGGGTCGAGCAGTGTGTACACCCAGTAATCCGTAGTGGCCAGAATGCGTTGAATGCGAGGGTCACGAGAAAGGCATCCTAACATGAAGTCAGCCATGTGTGCCAGGGTACCTGTACGCAACACATGGCTGTCCGCACTAGGAAGATCACTTTCAGGATCCTCCTCCTCCTCCTCCTCAGGCCATACACGCTGAAATGATGACAGGCAAGCAGCATGGGTACGGTCAGCAGTGGGCCAAGCTGTCTCTTCCCCCTCCTCCTCATCCTCCTCATGCTTCTCCTCCTCCTCCTGAACGCGCTGAGATATAGACAGGAGGGTGCTCTGACTATCCAGCGACATACTGTCTTCCCCCGGCTCAGTTTCCGAGCGCAAAGCGGCTGCCTTTATGGTTTGCAGGGAAGTTCTCAAGATGCATAGCAGAGGAATGGTGACGCTAATGATTGCAGCATCGCCGCTCACCACCTGGGTAGACTGCTCAAAGTTTCGAAGGACCTGGCAGATGTCTGCCAACCAGGCCCACTCTTCTGAAAAGAATTGAGGAGGCTGACTCCCACTGCGCCGCCCATGTTGGAGTTGGTATTCCACTATTGCTCTACGCTGCTCATAGAGCCTAGCCAACATGTGGAGCGTAGAGTTCCACCGTGTGGGCACGTCGCACAGCAGTCGGTGCACTGGCAGATTAAAGCGATGTTGCAGGGTGCGCAGGGTGGCAGCGTCCGTGTGGGACTTGCGGAAATGTGCGCAGAGCCGGCGCACCTTTACGAGCAGGTCTGACAAGCGTGGGTAGCTTTTCAGAAAGCGCTGAACCACCAAATTAAAGACGTGGGCCAGGCATGGCACGTGCGTGAGGCTGCCGAGCTGCCGAGCCGCCACCAGGTTACGGCCGTTGTCACACACGACCATGCCCGGTTGGAGGCTCAGCGGCGCAAGCCAACGGTCGGTCTGCTCTGTCAGACCCTGTAGCAGTTCGTGGGCTGTGTGCCTCCTATCTCCTAAGCTGAGTAGTTTCAGCACGGCCTGCTGACGCTTGCCCACCGCTGTGCTGCCACGCCGCGCGACACCGACTGCTGGCGACGTCCTGCTGCTGCTGACACATCTAGATTGCGAGACAGAGGTTGAGGAGGAGGAGGAGGAGGAGGGTGCTTTAGTGGAAGAAGCATACACCGCCGAACATACCACCACCAAGCTGGGGCCCGCAATTCTGGGGGTGGGTAGGACGTGAGCGGTCCCAGGCTCTGACTCTGTCCCAGCCTCCACTAAATTCACCCAATGTGCCGTCAGGGAGATGTAGTGGCCCTGCCCGCCTGTGCTTGTCCACGTGTCCGTAGTTAAGTGGACCTTGCCACTAACCGCATTGGTGAGGGCGCGTACAATGTTGCGGGAGACGTGGTCGTGCAGGGCTGGGACGGCACATCGGGAAAAGTAGTGGCGACTGGGAACTGAGTAGCGCGGGGCCGCCGCCGCCATCATAGCTTTGAAGGACTCCGTTTCCACAACCCTATACGGCAGCATCTCAAGTCTGATAAATTTGGCTATGTGGACGGTTAACGATTGAGCGTGCGGGTGCGTGGCGGCGTACTTGCGCTGCCGCTCAAAGACTTGCGCTAGCGACGGCTGGACGGTGCGGTGCGAGACATTGCTGGATTGGGCCGAGGACAGCGGAGGTGAGGGTGTGGGTGCAGGCCATGAGACGGTCGTGCCTGTGTCCTGAGAGGGGGGTTGGATCTCAGTGGCAGGTTGGGGCACAGGGGGAGAGGCAGCGGTGCAAACCGGAGGCGGTGAACGGCCTTCGTCCCACCTTGTGGGGTGCTTGGCCATCATATGTCTGCGCATGCTGGTGGTGGTCAGGCTGTTGGTGGTGGCTCCCCGGATGATCTTGGCGCGACAAATGTTGCACACCACTGTTCGTCGGTCGTCAGGCGTCTCGGTGAAAAACTGCCAGACCTTAGAGCACCTCGGCCTCTGCAGGGTGGCATGGCGCGAGGGGGCGCTTTGGGAAACACTTGGTGGATTATTCGGTCTGGCCCTGCCTCTACCCCTGGCCACCGCACTGCCTCTTGCAACCTGCCCTGCTGCTGCCCGTGCCTCCCCCTCTGAAGACCTGTCCTGTGTAGGCGTTGCAAACCAGGTGGGGTCAGTCACCTCATCGTCCTGCTGCTCTTCCTCCGAATCCTCTGTGCGCTGCTCCCTCGGACTTACTGCCCTTACTACTACCTCACTGCAAGACAACTGTGTCTCATCGTCATCGTCCTCCTCACCCACTGAAAGGTCTTGAGACAGTTGCCGGAAGTCCCCAGCCTCATCCCCCGGACCCCAGGAACTTTCCAATGGTTGGGCATCAGTGACGATAAACTCCTCTGGTGGTAGAGGAACCACTGCTGCCCAATCTGAGCAGGGGCCCGAGAAAAGTTCCTGGGAGTGTTCCCGCTCCTGAGCATGTGTCATTGTAGTGGAGTGAGGAGGCTGGGAGGAAGGAGGAGCAGCAGACAGAGGATTCGGATTTGCAGCAGTGGACGGCGCAGAACTGTGGCTGGACGATAGGTTGCTCGAAGCACTTTCTGCCATCCAGGACAGGACCTGCTCACACTGCTCATTTTCTAATAAAGGTCTCCCGCGTGGACCCATTAATTGGGCGATGAATGTGGGGACGCCAGAAACGTGCCTCTCTCCCAATCGCGCAGCAGTCGGCTGCGACACACCTGGATCAGGAGCTCGGCCTGTGACCACACCCTCACTTGGCCCTCCGCGTCCTCGGCCGCATCCACGTCCTCTAGGCCTACCCCTACCCCTCAGCATGCTGTATTACCAGTGATTTGATTTCCCAGGCAGGAAATAAATTGGCGCAAGCCTGCAGGCCAAATATAATTTTTTCGCAAATTTGCAAAGGGAGAGCCCCACTGCGGATATTCAATGAACAATACGTTTAATAACTGTGGTGTGGCCCTGAAAAAGTGTCACACAACTTTAGTGTAGCAGAGTTATTAACTCTGGCAGTGCAGGTATTTGCCAGTCAGGAAAGACAATGGCGCAAGCCTGCAGTAAACCGTAGCTGGTTGCGTTTGATTTTTGTACGTTCTCCACGCAGCACACACGTACACGGAGACCTTAGGACTGACACAGGCAGGCCAAATATAATTTTTTCGCAAATTTGCAAAGGGAGGGCCCCACTGCGGATATTCAATGAACAATATGTTTAATAACTGTGGTGTGGCCCTGAAAAAGTGTCACACAACTTTAGTGTAGCAGAGTTATTAACTCTGGCAGAGCAGGTATTTGCCAGTCAGGAAAGACAATGGCGCAAGCCTGCAGTAAACCGTAGCTGGTTGCGTTTGATTTTTGTACGTACTCCACGCAGCACACACGTACACGGAGACCTTAGGACTGACACAGGCAGGCCAAATATAATTTTTTTGCAAATTTGCAAAGGGAGGGCCCCACTGCGAATATTCAATGAACAATACGTTTAATAACTGTGGTGTGGCCCTGAAAAAGTGTCACACAACTTTAGTGTAGCAGAGTTATTAACTCTGGCAGAGCAGGTATTTGCCAATCAGGAAAGACAATGGCGCAAGCCTGCAGTAAACCGTAGCTGGTTGCGTTTGATTTTTGTATGTTCTCCACGCAGCACACACGTACACGGAGACCTTAGGACTGACACAGGCAGGCCAAATATAATTTTTTCGCAAATTTGCAAAGGGAGGGCCCCACTGCGGATATTCAATGAACAATAACTGTGTTGTGGCCCTGCCTACACAATTCTGTCCCTGTAGTATCAATGGAGGGTGCAATGCTCTGCACAGACGATTTTTAGAAAAAAAAAAATATGCAACACTGCTAACAGCAGCCAGCACAGTACTGCACACGGTTAAATTTGGCCCTAGAAAGGACCGTTGAGGTTCTTGAAGGCTACACTCACTCCTAACACTCTCCCTGCCTAAGCACCACTTCTGTCCCTAATACCGGGTGCAATGCTCTGCACTGCCGATTTTGAGAAAAAAAATAAATAAATTTCCACTGCTAACAGCAGCCTGCACACACGTAGATGTGGCCCTGAGAAGGACCGTTGGGGTTCTTGAAGCCTACACTCACTACAAACACTCTCCCTACAGCAGTTCCGGCACCAACAGCACTTTCCCTCACTAACTCACACGGCATCTGAGCCGAGCCGCGGGAGGGGCCGACTTTTATACTCGGGTGACATCTGATCGCCCCAGCCACTCACAGCAGGGGGGTGGTATAGGGCTTGAACGTCACAGGGGGAAGTTGTAATGCCTTCCCTGTCTTTCAATTGGCCAGAAAAGCGCGCTAACGTCTCAGAGAGGAAACTGAAAGTAACCAGAACACCGCGTGGTACTCGTTACGAGTAACGAGCATCCCGAACACCCTAATATTCGCACGAATATCAAGCTCGGACGAGTACATTCGCTCATCTCTAATAATTACTGAAAGTGGCTGCATTTCTGGCCAATTGTAGCAAAATGACCAGATTAGGGGGTTAAATTACTATAGGGCTGACAAAGGGGTCTGGATCATAGTAAAGGGGCCACAATTTGGGTTGCTAAGGGTGGCAGCATTACTAAAGGGAAAGCTTATGAAGGGACTAAGTAAAGGGGGTACAATTCCTATAAAGCGATACATTTGGGAGCCCTGTTAAGGGGTCAAATTTGGGGGCAATGTTACTATACGGGGCCACATTTTGGAGTAACTAAACTATGTAGTGGCACTATTTTTACCGCTTAAGAGATTGTTACAATTTTAATTTTTTTTTTAGCTTTCCAAGTTATTATCCCCATGGCTGAAGACTATAAAAGATCCTATACTCCTATCACTGCTGTGACGTCCTGCTAACACGAGTCGAGAAGGATTTTTTTTTTACTCCAAAAGGGGCTAAATTGGCTTCTTCCTCAGGGCTCCTCCACACTGGCGATCACGATATCGCCACGAGAAAATCGCGGCAAAATTGCAATTTTTTTTCCCCTGATTTTTGAGCATCAGAGCTGATTTTTCTTGCAAAAAGATCGCTGCCACCTAGGACTTTCTAATGTTAAAAATGCATCACATCACACAAACACCGCATGTTTGTGCTTTGCGATGCAATAAAAAGGAAGGAAACATGGGAGATGAAAAAACCCAAAACGCATAAAGAAAGGACATGCTGCCATTTTTTTTTTAATTGCAAGATCGCATAAGTGAAAACATCGCACATGTAAAGGAAACCATTGAAAATCATTGGTTTCATAATTCTGTGTTTTCCGTGTGAAGACGCGCTCATTGTTTTTTGGGGGTTTTTTTTGCCTTCCTCTGGATCAACAAGGGGGTTTGGAAACGGGCTGAACTGGATGGACATTGTGTTGTTTTAGCCTAACATATGTCCGCACAAAACCGCTCGTCTATTTAGAACCATTGGTTCCCTATGGTGTGTTCACATGTACATGTTTTACAGGTGTGCGAACACACGTGTCTGCAAAACATAGGACATGCGTGCACCATTGGTCTGTGACGCGCATAAGTATTCCCCGCGGGCAGGCCCCCTTGTCACTGCACACTGTGACAACACTGTCTTGGTGTTCAGTGATGAGGGGACTCCCTGCGGGGAGTAAAGAATCCCCTGCCACAGCTGTGGCAGAGGATTTCTTCATCTCTGCAGGGAGTCCCCTCATCACTGAACACTGTGACAGCTGTGGCAGAGGATCGCGAAGCTCGCCCATTGATTTCAATTGGGGTGACGCTGCCGGCGGGAATGACAGCTGAGCACTGCCTGTGATTGGTCGTAGCGCTCAGCCAATCAGACACAGCCCTTTCAGCAGACGGGGATTTTAAATCCCTGTCTGCTGAAAGAGCTTCAGAGCAGTGCAGGGAGACCAAACGGCTAGACACGCCTGAGCCCTGGCAGTGGCGGAGAGGTGAGTATATATTTTTTTCTTTTTTTACTACAGCTAGGGATGATTTTTATATTTAAAGCCCTTCCCTGAAAATCACTGCAGGGGTTGCCGGCAGCAGTGACGGCCCCATTGAGAGCAATGCTGCACATAGCTTCGTTCACGCGTGTTTTGTCACGTGTATGGACGTGCAGATTTGTGTGCACCTACGCATGTGCAAATGCACGCTCGTGTGAACGAGGCCTGACTATGTAAACACCCCTGACTGCATTAAAACAGTGTTGCAACAATGTAGCTGCAATGGGTGGCTTCCACCTCAAAAATTGCACATTGCCTAAGCCTTTTTCTGTTATCAATCCATAGTGCTCCAATCTGCAGGCATCGCACACAGCTTTACATTTAGGTGTTACTGACAGACAGAATATAATCAGCAAGCAGCAAGGTTTTTTTCAAATTATTCTGATACTATTTTACAGTCAGTCAACCAGTTACATCTACAGTAGTTCTACTCTAAAAAATGATGAAATTTGGAAATTCTGCTTTAAAAAAACAACTATTTTTATAGAATTTTTTAATCGATTGTCTATCAAAAGTCATAATATCAAGAACCAATGTCTTCAGATTCAACTAGACCGTAGGCAATTCATAATGCGGTTTCCTTTGAATCCGGCTATTATTGATGCAGAAGGCTAATCAAGCACAATTGCAGCAAAATCATTTTGTTAACCCCTTAACAACAAGGCGCATAAATTTAAGTGCTGTGCATTCAGAGTTTGTATGGAGGGGTATCAAGAGTCAATCACACTCCATACAACCCGGACACTGGCTG
Source organism: Eleutherodactylus coqui (assembly GCF_035609145.1). NCBI lineage: Eukaryota > Metazoa > Chordata > Amphibia > Anura > Eleutherodactylidae > Eleutherodactylus > Eleutherodactylus coqui. Next base: position 41,592,863 of record NC_089839.1, read on the forward strand.
TTTCTTAAAGCTGACACCTGTCAGCAACTGCCATAATTAGCATGACAGCAGCAATTAAATTCCATGGTCGAAGTTCGGGGGTCCAGACGGCCTCCTCGCGATGGTTGGAATACTTTCTGTTTGCTTTCTATTTTTTTTGGGAAAGACTTTGAAATCAATTGGAAAAAAAGGACCTATTTATTTAAGTTTTAATTACATTTCTCTGCTCAGAAAACGGAACAGAGAGACAGAATTATCACTACAATGCAAAATGTGTGTGTGAATGAAGCCTAATTATACCTGTAATCCAACATGTACATAGTAACCTAGTATGTTAGGCTGAAAGGAGACAATGTTCATCCAGTTCAGCTTGTTTCCACCCCCCTTTGTTGATCAAGAGGAAGGCAAAAAAACCCCAATGAGGCAGAAGCCAATTTAGCCCATCTGGGGCAAAAAATTCCTTTCTAACTCCATAATGGCAGTCAAAATAATTCCTGGATCAACGTTTTGAAAGTTCCTACCTGACTCCAAGACGCGGATCAACAACCCCGCTGGTTATTTAATGTCCATATTCTGTAATATCATAGCACTCTAAAAAGACATCTAGTCCCCTCTTAAACTCTACCGATTTTGCCATCACCACGTACTCAGGCAGAGTGTTCCAAAGTCTCACTGCTCTTACAGTAAAGACCCCCCCCCCCCTTCTGTGTTGGTGATGAAACTTTCTTTCCTCTAACCGTAGAGGATGCCCTCTTGTTACCATTACAGTCCTGGGTATAAATAGATGATGGGAGAGATCCTTGTATTGTCCCCTAATATATTTATACATAGTCATTTGGTTGCCCTTAGCCGTCTTTTTTCCAGAGTGAATAATCCCAATTTTGATAGCCTCTCTGGGTATGGGTGATGTAAGTCAAAAAAATTATAGAGGGTAAAAGGAAAGTGGTGGAGCTACTCCATGGATGGATGCATAAAGTTCGTTGATGAATAGTAGTAGACGTGTACATAGGAGGTGCTACCGGCCAGACGTGTAGCTGTACAAGACAGGTCAAGAAGTACACAGTGGGAGTGAAAGAAAAATGGCTCAAGGAACAACGACTCCAAAAATTATAGAGACTCTCATTGCATTTTTTCACCCCTCTTTGAGAGAATCATAAAGTTGTTATATTCTTAAACATTAAGGTCATATATCTGCTGTATGTATTGTAACAGTCCTTCAGGGGGTGGGGGCAGCACAGACACTCTGGACTAGACTTCATAAACTTACATCAGTTTATTTCAGAAAGCAAATAAAAAAAGGCCATTTCAACGTAATAAATGAAAAGGTGCACCACGCAGGGTGCTCAGGTCCACTCAGCAGGATGTTGCTCTCTTCCCAGCTTGTCAGGCACTGACTCCCTGGAGCTGCAGTCTTTTATGCTTCAGTAGTGGGGTCAGTGCCTACAGCTGAGCTACCTGAGAACTAGGGTGAAGTTGTGGACTGGACCGCCACCCCGTCCAGACTAAGAGCCTGGGAGGGAGATATACTCCATCCACAACTTCACCCTTTAACTGCCCACAGTATATATTCAGTACTTCCATGGAAACTTCAGGACACATTATTTACTAGAACTAGTCCACTAAAATCATGAGGTGCGGGCTTTCACCACCCATTCTGCCCTCAAGCCAACATTAGATCTGGGGTACTGTCACCAATATTTTCTGCCTCGTATGGTGCAGAGTGCTAAGGCAGCAAAATGCAGCCCTATGCTCTTGCTCACGACCTGAAGGTTGTGAGTTCAATCCTCGCATGGTACAGGTAGCCAGCTCTAGGTTGACTTAGCCTTCCATCCTTCTGAGGTCGGTAAAATAAGTACCAAGCTTGCTGGGGGGGTAAAAATAAATAAAAAAAATACCTGAAAGTGGTGCAGAATAAGTTGCCGTTATACAAATAACAAGTCTCTTCTCCCTTTCCCTCATGTATAACCTGGATACTAATCATAATTTTTCTATCATTTGTAGAATATAAGTTCCCCAGGATTTTTAGCTAGACCATTGATGTTCAACATTCCAGAAGCCACAGCAATCAGGACCAATGTGAATCGGTATTCTTATCAGGATTTCAGATACAGGTTGGTATTACTTGACTTTATTTGTCTTCAAGGTTTGATTGTGATCAGATTACATCTTCACCGGTGCTTTCCTGTTCTGGAAAGGTAGTTGTAAAATGTCTTGTGTTTGCTGAACTGATCTCTGTGATAATGAAGCCGAGGGGGGCCATAATCTTTATAGAGATTTCTGTTTGGATTCTTGTTGGCTGCATTGAGTTTTCCAAAGTAGAAAGCTTTTGCATTTTTCCTTTTTTCAGCAACTTAAGAAAAAGGGCTTCTATATATGTTATAAGTAGCAACTCGGATAGCAATGTGGCTTAACTAACACAACAGACATGCAACTTCCAAAGTGTGTAAACATAATGGTACCGTATGTGCAATATTTTCAATTCTCACACTGGAGGAATGACAAGGAAGGTAAGTATAAAACTTGCATCCACGTCATACACAGGTCCCTTTCTTAGCTAATAGGGATAAGTAGGTAACAAACTAACTCCCTTTTTTAAAATCAATTTTTTATTAAATTTTCCAATATAATTTCCAAGATACATACAGTACAAGCAATAATTTGTTATTTACCTATACCACAAAAATAATGCGCTAAAGATTTTTCTAAAGGTATTACTTGGCAAGTCTCTCTGGGGTTAAGGAGACAGTTAAACGGAGATATGCATATTCTTGTAGAAAATAGGGCTATGTAAGTCCAGTGGAGAACAGCTATATCCAGGGGGAGTTCAAGGGGAAGGGGACTACCATCTCTTTATTACATAGCCCTAGCGGGTGTAATGGGGGAGGCACCTTTGGGCCGCGGTATGGCCATTGGAATCATATGGAGCACCTCGAGATGAAATCTACCAATATAACTTGTCAATATGATGAGTATAACAATAAGAGAACCGAAACTAAAAACTAACTCCCTTTAAATAGACTCTTTCTCCATCTTTTTACAGCCCTAGTACAAGTTAATGATGAACTACAAACCCAGTTCCAAAAAAGCTGGAAAGCTGTGTAAAGAAATGTAATTTTAAAAAAATGCCATGGAATTCAACAGTGAAAAATGTTTTTATGGATAAGTGCAACTGTATCTTGGTGGTGGATTGTCTTTATACTGCCCCTATTTTGTTCCATCTATTACCTTTTTCTTGGGGGGTTACTTCATGTGGGGTCAATGTGGGGTTATATTGAAACATATGTACATGTAATCTGATTTTTATACTTCACTTTTGAGACAACAGTCCCCAATATTTGATAACTTCTCACCTGGAGTTGAGAGAGAATCACTCTCTCTTGCCTGGACTTGAGGGAATATTACCCAGTATTCAGTACCCTCCTTTGACTTGAGACAAGATTACCCAATGTTTGATCCTCTCTTACGTGGACTTGAGACAATATTACTAACATTTGGTAATTTTTTTCTGCACTTAAGACAGTATCACCCAATGTATAGTGTGTCTTCTTGGCTAGACTTGTGGACATATTACCCAATGTATGGAGCCCCTTCCCCCTTGCCTTGAGACAGTATTGATAATGTTTTGTACCCTCTCAAATGTGCTTGTAACAGTACTATCCAATCTTTAGTACTCTTTTGTGTGGCGCAGAGTGTTAAGACAGCATAAACGCCTTTCTAAGCTCTCGCTCACGACCTAAAGGTTGCAAGTTCAATACCAGCGTGGTTCAGGTAGCCGGCCCGAAGTTGACTCAGCCTTTCATCCTTCCATGGTTGGTAAAATGAGTACCCAGCTTGCTGGGGGGGGGGAGTAATAAATAAAATTACTTGAAAGTGCTGTGGAATAAGTTGGTGCTATACAAATAACAAGACCATATTACGTAATCTTTGGACTTGAGACAGTGTTATACAATGTTTGGTGCCCTGTCTCCTGGACTTAAGACTGTATTGTCAAATATTTGGTGCCCTTTCTATCAGACATGAGACAATATTACCTAATGTATAATAAGGCGCCCTGTCTCTTCTAGACATTTCACTTTTTAAAGTTAATTTCAAGTGCGCAAACTTCATTAACATAATTTCCATTAACAACAAGAAACACATTTCAACGGATTTAGGTTAGCACTTCCTATAAACTAATGAACAAAACAGAACTATATTATTTAAACTAACCAGAAACCACACACAATACACTTGAGGAATGATCCTTTTAAATAAGAAAGGAAATAAAAATTGGGTGACTCCTTAAACTCTCCGCTTGAATGAATCAGATGACATTAATACATTTATAAAGCTTGTTGCACACTTGCTTGATCCGCGGTTGTGAAATGCTCTCATTTCGAATTTTGACACAGCGATAACAACATGCAATGTGCTTAGTGTAGTCAATGAAAACGGATTTGTATTATCTAAGCATTCATTTTGTAAATTGCTTCAATTTACCAAAAAAGAAAGATTACATAATTTTGCAGTTATATTATACTACCACCATCAGTCAGGAAGGAAATATAATATGAATAGAAACGATAATGAGGCTTTTCAATTTTATGTTCCATTCCTTTGCACAATATTCAAATTCTTCTATCCGAAAATCCTTGGAAAAACCTGCGCTTCTACAAAAGGCAGCTAAGTGGAGTGATTTTGAAGCACTATCACTCTTTTAAAGAAGACAATCTTCTCCGAATGTTTCTAGGCAAGCTAAGGTCGAGATGAGTTGTAACTTCAAATGGAAGTCAAAGTGAAGATTCCATCTTTCAATTCTGTGTGAATTCCCTGGTTCCATTTTGATGTCCAATGATAGAACCTTTTCTTGGAAAATTATGACTTTGGGTCAAAAAAATAACCCTCCATCCAGTATAGTCTAGAAAATGCTTTTAGCTCTTTATATATATATATATTTTTTATACTTTATGTTTCTTAGACTATAACTCCAAGGAAAATGAAGACAGGTTGAAGTTAGATCACTATTTTTGAAAAGGAAAATCTTCTTTGTATTTATGCTTAATATCACAGGCGTGGCTGAGAAGGCACTGAATTTTTTACATCATTCCATGTAACATTTGAAGGCCCGCTATTATTCAGGCAGCTGCTTAGAGTGGTAAAGTCTATGGGTGAGAATGTTAAATATCCACTGTAGGAGTGCAGTACATAGAATCACCTGCAGAGGGCTGTAGGCAGGCATTTAGGCTGTAGAAACAAGAGGTAACACCTTTGGGTGTGGCAGGAAGCAACATAAAGGTGTCAGTTCCTGCAACACTCAGAGGGAAGAGCCAGAATGAGTGGTGGTGCAGAGACACCCCATCAAGAATTAGGAGCCTGAGGTCCACGTGGACTAGTCGGGGCCCATACCAAGTCTGACAGAGTAGGACACCTCTAGACTCCCCGGTGGTTATGGAGACCCTTTGGGTTGTGAACCCTGAGCATTGTATGCTGTACTCGTGTTGCTGTGATATGAAATAAATGCTGGTGAAAGCCAGAAGTTAAAGCAATTCAAGACTCTGGAGCCTTTATGCTCATGGTGTCTATTCTATTCCTGCTGAAAGGCAAAGATGGTGATCCGATAGGCGAGTAACCCCAACTTGCCACGCCACCCAAAGTCAATTGCATAATATAACAGAACTAGTAGCATGTATTCATATCCACTGCCAGCATTTCTTGTCCTTGCTAACACAGATAGAAAGATGGCAGCTAGGATCCAGGGAATGATCACAAAAAATCACGCAAAATTGCAATTTACCGCAAAATTGCGATTTTAACATTACAAGTCCCATAGACCCCTGCTGAAAAATAAACGCTGCGAATTTCGCAGTGAAAAAAAAAGCTGAAGTGGGTAGTCACTCTAAGGCCTCCTTCCCACGAACGGATTTACGCTGCGTAAATTCGCGGCAAAAATCCGCTGCGTTGCCCGCAGCTATTAGGTTCTATTGAACCTAATAGCACAATGCTCACGATGCGGAATTCCACCGCGGAATTTCGCACCGTGAAATCTCCCGTCCTCACCCGCATCATGCTCTATTTGCCGCGGGCGTACGCGCTGACGGCTTCCATTGCAGTCAATGGAAGCCGTCCGTTCACGCTATCTCCCGCTGTAACACAGCGGAAGATAGCGTGAAAACACTTCCCCGCCTACCGGTGGGTGGGCGTGTCACATGACGCGACGGCGGTGGGCGGGGAAGCGTCTTCACGCTATCTTCCGCTGGTAAGTATGGGGTCTCTGGGGGGCGCTGTGACGGGCTTCACTGCGGAATATTCCGCAGCGGAGCCCGTTACGCTCGTGTGAAGCCGGCCTAAGGATGGTTTCAGACAACCATATGCCGAATTGCGCATGCTTCAGTGCAACGTATTAGCTTAGTGACCGAGTCTTTTTTGTGAGCGTATCGGCCCATAGTACTATACGTTTTGCGCATGCAGGACCAGCTCACATGCACACGGCACACCCCTTCCGTGATTTTAAAGGCTATTTAGCCTAATAAAGTCCATATGTGTTCTTTATCCTAAGGAATTGTGCAGCGTATTATGTATTTCTGTGCATACTGAGTAGACATTTGCACACTTCCTCTAGACTTGTATGGAGTCTTTGGTGCGCAAATACCTAGGAGAATAGAGCAGGTTTCATTATTTTGTGCAATGAACCCATTGACATTAATAGGTTCTATTCTCTGCACATTGTGTGGGCAAATTTACGCGCATGCAAAAGTTGTGTGAGCAAAACACAGAGAATAGGATTCATTGATTTCAATGCGCGTGTAAGAAAATAGGACCTGCTCTATTTTCCTGCGCACCAAAGGACTCTATGGGAGGTGTGCAAATGTGCACACAATACGTAAAAACATGGGCAATACGCTGTGCAAAACAGTGGGGAAAAGAATACATCTGGCCCTTCTTAGGCTATACAGCCTTTTAAATCAGGGCTGGGATGTGTTGCGCGCACATGTGAACATGCCCTGTAAAAAAGTACAAATCTATGAGCAAACATGAGCGCAAATCACCCTCCTTCACTGTGCAAACATGTTGCACTGAGACAAGCGTATTTGTACATGCACTCATCTGAAACCGCCCTAATGAGACATAATAATACAGGGGGTGAAGGTTTGGTTTGAACTCATTTAGACCAAACCGAACTTTTTTCTGAAATATGTTGAACCAGCTGAACGGAACTTTTTAAAAGTTTGCTCATCTCTAGATGCTTATAGTTGGAATTGGCTAAAAAATATATTTTCAATGTCAGAAATGTATCCTATTACCTTGAAATCTGAAAAAAAAGCCTAAAAGAAAACCATCCAGTAACATTTTTTGTGCCTAAATTATTAGTATAAAATACAACATAAAGAAGAACCTTTTAATATCGGCCATTCATTTGTATGCAAATGTCATATTTTGTTTATGCTTATCATTTCTGATTAACAAATCTAGCTTTAAAAATGATATTTACAATTCAAAAAAGACAATTATTAGAAACATTATACTTGTAGCACAATTTACTGATTAGCAATTTTCTTCAAATTAGTCTATCCAAAAAATTATACCTCAATTCAACCCATACCCCATAGTTATATGGTAATGTGTTCAAACAAAACATGACACTGGTTGTAATCGCAAAACAAATGAAAACTTTAGAAAAGTTTATTCTAATTTATTTAATAGATGTCAATTTGAGCAAAATGTACACAGCAAAATATAAAAACACTGCAAGTGCATATTGAAGAGCAGTAGTGTTGGAACTCAATTAACTGGTTGGCAGCATATTCGGGCACAGCATAAAGGTTGCATGGATTTGTCAAATTCGGTTGAAATTTGACCAAGGGCAACATTTGCATGGAGTTTCTCTACTTCTCTTTATGTTTCTAGTTCTTTACCAGAGAATTAAAAGGAAGCATGGTGGTTAGCACTGTTGGAGTCCTGAATTCAAATCCGACTTCAGGACTCAAAGCCGGGACCTCTTGCACTCCAGTCAGCAGCTCTCTACCCTGGGCTACCCAGGATTTGGACAGTTGCTTGCTGAAACCCAGCCTTGTTCTATTTTTCCTTGCTCCTGTCTCCCTGTTCTGGCTACTAATTAGGACTTTTTATAAAAGCCTGACCGTGCCTCAGATCCAATGCGTGATTACTGAGCTTCACCACTTTAATCAAGCTTCTCTTCTTCCTGCTCCTCTGCAATTGCACCAATATCTACTGCTGCTGACCTTTGGCTTTCATTTTATTACGTTTCCGTCTCATCCCATTGTACTGCATACTGTGACTTCCCAATAACAACTCCCGGCTATCTTAACTACTCTCCAGTGACTGGACGGCTAGTACACCTGCGACTCCAATCAAGCGTCAGTAAGGCATAACGTTAACCTAAGACAACATCTGCATGCAGTTTTCCAAATCTATGCAGTAGTTGTTCTTGGTCAGATTTGAACCTAGAACCACAATACTACAAGACAACAGTGTAAACCACTGAGTTGCATTCATACCACCATCACTGTTAGGAATTGAACTGGGGACCTTCTGCACTCCTGCACATCTATCTATCTATCTATCTATCTATCTATCTATCTATCTATCTATCTATCTATCTATCTATCTATCTATCTATCTATCTATCTATCTATCTATCTTCTGTCTTGATTTCTTTTTCTATAAAAGCCTGGCCCTGCGTGATTATTCTTCTCCACAGCACCATTTAATCAAGCTCTACTTGCCTATTCCATTTTTGGACTAAGCTACTCGCCTCATCCATCTGTACTAGAACTCCCATTGCTGACTCCTGGCTCTTTTTTGACTACCCTCCAGACCTGCGTTTGCTACACACAAAGGTCTACCCTAGTATCCAAAACCACTACAATCAACTTCCTCTTTGACAGTGTTCTATACTTGTTTTAAGATTTTTTTATGAACTTCTGATTAAGCAGAACCAACTGCTTGATGTTCGGGTTCTTGCTGAACCAAATTTTTTGCTAAGTTCAACCCACATTCATGTTATACATGTACAATTTGATCATATTGATCATATCTAGTCAGTAATTACAGAAGTACCATAGCTTTCCGTGCTTCGCTGTGTCCGTAACTCTTATTCATCACTATTGGAGTTATGATAACAATGTAGCCAACTCGGCTTCTGCCATATACAGCTGCGTCAGGGGCAAGAACTAAAGATAGACATGGATCTCAAACAGAAAACAAAGGGAAAGGAGTGCTCACTAGAGATGAATGAGCATACTTGGTATGGCGATTTACTCGAGAGAGCATCGCCTTTTTTGAGTACCTGCTGGCTCGTCCCTGAAGATTCGGGGGGGGGGGGGGGGGGTTGGCGGGGGTGAGCAGGGGGTTGCGGAGGGGATCGGGAGGGAGAGAGAGAGGGATCTCTCTCACTCTCCTCCCCGCTGCCCCGTGCCGCCCCCGACCACCGCCCCCCCTGAATCTTTATGAACGAGCCAGCAAGTACTCGAAAAAGGCGATGCTCTCTCGAGTAAATCGCCATACCAAGTATGCTCCCTCATCTCTAGTGCTCACCATCACAGTGCTTCACGGCATGTCAAATCTCCTGGACGCATATTTGTAGATTCTACAACACTTCTGCTCGACCCAACTCAAACAACCAATCACTGTGAATCAGCCAACCCAAATACCTAATAACTGTGAATCAGCCAACCCAAACAACCAATCAGGTTGCGAATCGAGCAGAAGTGTTGTGGAATATAATAATATGCCTCCTGGACAGGATGTTGGAACAGAAATGACAAAATTTATGAAGAAAAAAGCCTTCTGCGCTGGTAAGGATGGGCAATAGGATCAAAACATGGTTTCATTTACTAGGGAGGAGGGGGGTATGGTGACAACATACACCCCATCCTGAAGGTATGTCCAGAGGGTCAATGAAATTCCTGTTGCAGCTAACAGATGCTTATTAGACACAAGTACAGGATAACAGAAAGACATTGTAGCTAGAGATAAGCGAGCACACTCGTCCGAGCTTGATGCTCGTTCGAGCATTAGGGTGTTCGAGATGCTCGTTACTTGAGACGAGCACCACGCGGTACTCGAGTCAATTCCATTTCCTTCCCTGCATGTTTAGTGCCATTTTTTAGCCAATAGACATGCAGGGAAGGCATTACCACTTCCTCATGGGACGTGCCAGCCCTATCCCACGCCCCTGCAGTGAATGGCTGGTGAGATCAAGTGACCGCTGAGTACTTAAAGCGGTCCCGCCCGCGGCTTGCCTCAGACACACACTGGGAGAGTATAGTGAAAGTGCTGCTGACGAGATAGGGAAAGTGGTAGTGTAGGATCCTGTCTACAAGAACCCCAGCGGTCCTTCTTAGGGCTACCTCTGACCGTCTGCATTTTACAGGGTGTCTGGTGGGAGTTGTAGTGCATCACTATTGCACAGCTAGGCCTGTTTGCAGCCTTCCGTATAATTTTTTTCAGGCTGGAGTTTGCATTACAATACCGCTGTCAGCGTGAAAGTGTACGCAAATAATTCCATAATTTTTTACACCGGTCTGTGTCTGCAGTGAATTTGACGCACAGCGTACGGCCACAGCCACTGATAGAGGGAAAGTGATATGCACATTATACAGCTTGTATTCTTTTTGCAAAAAAACAAAAGTTCCTTCGTTTGGCTGCATCTGACCGTCTGCATTTAACAGGGTGTCTGGTGGGAGTTGTAGTGCATCACTATTGCACTGCTAGGTCTGTTTGTGGCCTTCCTTGCAATTTTTTCTGCCTGGAGTTTGCGTTACAATACCGCTCTCAGCGTGCAAGTGTAAGCAAATAATTCCATAATTACTTAAAGCAGTCTGTGTCTGCATAGAATTTGACGCACAGCATACGGCCAACACAGCCACTAATAGAGGGAAAGTAATATTCACACTATACAGCGTGTATTCTTTTTCAAAAAAAAAAAAAAGAGGTCCTTCGTTGGGCTGCATCTGACCGTCTGCATTTAATAGGGTGTCTGGTGGGAGTTGTAGTGCATCACTATTGAACAGCTAGGCCTGTTTGTGGCCTTCCTTACAATTTTTTTTCTGCCTGGAGTTTGCGTTACAATACCACTGACAGCGTGAAAGTGTAAGCAAATAATTCCATAATTATTTACACCGGTCTGTGTCTGCAGTGAATTTGACGCACAGCGTACGGTCACAGCCACTGATAGAGGGAAAGTGATATACACATTATACAGCTTGTATTCTGTTTCCCCCCCAAAAAAAGCTCATTCGTTGAGCTACCTCTGACCGTCTGCATTTTACTGAGTGTCCGGTGGGCGTTTTAGTGCATTACTATTGCACAGCTAGGTCTGTTTACAGCCCTCCGGATTCTTTGTTTCTGCCTGGAGTTAGCGTTACAATACCGCTCTCAGCGTGAAAGTGTATGCAAATAATTCCATAATTATTTACACCGCTCTGTGTCTGCTCTATTCGTAATCCACCATGCTGAGGGGTAGGGGTAGGGGTCGAGGACGTGGACGTGGACGCGGGCGAGGACGCAGAGGTCCAATTGAGGGTGTGGGCACAGGCCGAGTTCCTGGTCCAGCTGAATCACAGCTGGCTGCTGCAGGATTAGGAGAGAGGCAAGTTTCTGGGGTCCCGAGCTTTATATCACAATTTATGGGTCCATGTGGTAGATCTTTATTACAAACAGAACAGTGTGAGCAGGTCCTGTCATGGATGGCAGAAAATGCATGCAGCAATGTATCGACCACCCAGTCTTCTACGCCGTCCACTGCTGCAACTCTGAATCCTCTCGCTGCTGCTCCTCCTTCCTCCCAGCCTCCTTACTCCATGAAAATGACACATTCTGATAAGCAGGCAGACTCCCAGGAACTGTTCTCGGGTCTTTGGCTTGAGTGGGAAAAAATGTTTCCTCTCTCACCTGAGGAGTTTGTCGTGACCGATGCCCAACCTTTGGAATGTTTCCGGGGTCCGGGTGATGAGGCTGGGGACTTCCGCAACTGTCTCAAGAGCTTTCAGTGGGTGGGGAGGACGATGATAATGAGACACAGCTGTCTATCAGTGAGGTAGCAGTAAGGGCAGTAAGTCCGAGGGAGGAGCGCACAGAGGATTCGGAGGAAGAGTAGCTGGACGATGAGGTGACTGACTCCACCTGGTTTGCTAAGCCAACTGAGGACAGGTCTTCAGAGGAGGGAGGCAAGTGCAGCAGCAGGACAGGTTGGTAGAGGAAGTGGGGTGGCCAGGGGTAGAGGCAGGGCCAGAGCGAAGAATCCCCTGTTTCCCAAAGCACAACCTCGCGCCAAGTCTCCGTGCAGAGGCCTAGGTGTTCAAAGGTGTGGATGTTTTTCAGTGAGAGCGCGGACGATCGACGAACAGTGGTGTGCAACCTGTGTCGCACCAAGATCAGCCGGGGAGCCACCACTACCAGCCTCACCACCACCAGCATGCGTAGACATATGATGTTCAAGAATTCCACAAGGTGGGACGAAGGCCGTTCACCGCCTCCGGGTCACATCACTGCCTCTTCCCCTGTGCCCCAACCTGCCACTCAGATCCAACCCCACTCTGAGGACACAGGCACGAGCGCCTCCCGGCCTGCACCCACACCCTCACCTCCGCTGTCCTCGACCCCATCCAGCAATGTCTCTCAGCGCAGCGTTCAGCTGTCGCTAGCGCAAGCGTTGGAGCGAAAGCGCAAATACACCACCACATACCCGCACGCTCAAGCTTTAAACGTGCACATTGCCAAATTAATCAGCCTGGAGATGCTGCCGCACAGGCTTGTGGAAACAGAGGCTTTCAAAAACATGATGGCGGCGGCGGTCCCGCGCTACTCGGTCCCCAGTCGCCACTATTTTTCCCGGTGTGCTGTCCCAGCCCTACACCAGCACGTCTCCCGCAACATCAATCGTGCCCTCACCAATGTGGTTACTGGGAAGGTCACTTAACCACAGACACGTGGACAAGTACTGGCGGGCAGGGCCACTATATCTCCCTGATGGCACATTGGGTGAATTTGGTGGAGGCTGAGACCGAGTCAGAGCCTGGGACCACACACGTCCTACCCACACCCAGAATAGCGGGTCCTTTCTCGGTTCTGGTATCTGCGGTGGTCTATGCCACCTCCTCTAAACCCTCCCCCTCCTCCTACTCAACCTCTACCTCTCAATTAAGAAATGTGAGCAGCACGTCGCCAGCAGTCGGTGTGGTGTGGCGCGGCAGCACTGCGGTGGGAAAGCATCAGCAGACCGTGCTGAAACTACTCAGCCTAGGGGACAAGAGGCACACGGACCCCGAACTGTTGCAGGGTCTGACAGAGCAGACTGACATCTGGCTTTTGCCGCTGAGCCTCCAACCGGGCATGGTCGTGAGTGACAACAGCCGTAACCTGGTGGCGGCTGTGCAGCTGGGCAGCCTCACACACGTGCCATGCCTGGCCCACGTCTTCAATCTGGTGGTTGAGCGGTTTCTGAAAAACTACCCGCACTTGTCAGACCTGCTCGGCAAGGTGCGCCGCATCTGCTCACATTTCCAAAAGTCCACCACAAACGCTGCCACCCTGAGGACCCTGCAACATTGGTTTAATCTTCCAGAGCAGAGTGCCCACACGCTGGAATTCTATGCTACACATGTTGGCCAGGCTCTATGAGAAGCATAGAGCAATAGTGGAATACCAACTCCAACATGGGCGGCGTAGTGGTAGTCAGCCTCCCCAATTCTTTACCGAGGAGTGGGCCTGGATGGCAGACATCTGCCAGGTCCTCAGAAACTATGAGGATTCTACCCAGATGGTGAGCGGCGACGCTGCAATCATTAGCGTTGCCATCCCGCTGCTATGCCTGCTGAGGAGTTCGCTGTAAGGCATAAAGGCCGACGCTTTGCAGTTGGAAGAGGAGACGGGGGATGACAGTATGTCGCCTGATAGCCAGAGCACCCTCATGTCTATATCTCAGCGCGTTTTGGAGGAGGAGGAGGAGGGGGAGGAGCAGAAAGAGGAGGAGAGGGAAGAGACAGCTGGGCACACTGCAGAGGGTACCAATGCTGCTTGCCTCTCATCTGTTCAGCATGTATGGCCTGTGGAGGAGGAGGAGGAGGAGGAGGAGGAGGAGGAGGAAGATCCTGAAAGTCATCTTCCTAGTGAGGACAGCCATGTCTTGTGTACTGGCACCCTGGCACACATGGCAGACTTTATGTTAGGCTGCCTTTCTCGTGACCCTCGCGTTAGACGCATTCTGGACAACATGGATTACTGGGTGTACACCCTTCTCGACCCACGGTACAAGGAGAACCTTTCCACTCTCATTCTCGAAGAGAAAAGCGGTACGAGAGTGATGCTATACCATATACTGTCGGGAGAGGCGGCCCGCTTCTGTGACTCAAAGCTTAGCTCCTAGTCAAAATTCAAAGTGCAACTAATTCGGAAGCGCTACTACATTTCAGAATAAAACATCCATGGGGGAACTGAGCATAGCTGTCCCAGGTTCATTCTGCATGTGGTTCGAGCAACACGCACCTGATCACAGAATCCCTTTAATAGTTTTTTTGGTCCATGAACAAAATATAAAGGGAATAGCCAAAAGAGAAATCTAAATCTAGTCAATATTTGGTGTGATCAGCCTTTACCTTCAAAACAGCATCAAGTCTTCTAGATACACTTGCACATAGTTTTGAAGGAGCTTGGCAGGAAGGTTGTTCCAAGCATCTTGGAGAACTAACTGCAGATCATCTGTGGATGTCAGCTCACTCAAATTCTTCTGTCTCTTCATGTAATCCAAGACAGACTGGATGATATTAAGATCAGGAATCTGTGCGTCCATATCAGCACTTCCAGGACTCCTTGTTCTTCTTTACACTGTAGATAGTTCTTAAAGACATTGGTTGGATTTTTGGGGTCGTTCTGCTGGAGTCAATCAGATGCCTTCTATTTTTTTAAAAAAGTTCTTACATTGCCTAAAACTTTTGTACAGTACTGTATATCTGAAAAATTCTTTCTATTTCTTCATTATACCATCATTTTGCAGCCTGGATGAATACATCTGTTATAGACAGAGATGACACAATGATGTAACTTGTTTAAACCATATAGAAAAAAAAATAATATATTCAAGTCAAGACTTGCCTTTATTATAACTGCAGGATTTTTCAAACTAGAGATAATGAGACGCATCTGCATCTACTCAGCAATGTTTCATGGAGTTTGCTGAGAAACAGCACGTTGTCAAGTCTGGAGATGAGCAAACTTCACATGGCTCAATTCACAGAACTATTTCCAGGGTTATGATAATAGTTGTTGTTTTCTAATATTGTTTTGTAAAACTTTTCGTCTTCAGATTTCACAGTATTTTTTCACTTTATTTGAATACAAGACAGTTAAAGTTTTATTAACAGAGTTCTCTGACATATAAAGTAACACGCACCCCTGCATGGGTGCCAATATATAAGTTAACAGCAATGGAAACATGAAAAACATAATGTGAACAGCAATGAGGAATCTGACCCTGGTCTTCATAGGAATAGAGGGCCCTGTCTACAAGCGGCCCCATATCAGGAACCAGAAGTGACCTTGTCTCCCCCTAGGTGGCAGCAGAGAGCAGTAGCAAAGATGTTACACATTGTAAAACCACAGAACAGAAAGAAGTAGTTATAATACTTCAGCTAATAGTAAATAAAGAAGATGGAATCATACCTCCACAGTGCCACCTACTGGAAGGCAGCATTCGTTCAAGCCAATGTTAAGGCCCATTTAGACACAAAGATTATTGTTTAATATTCGCTCAAAAGCCATCTTTTGAGTGATTATCGTTGGGTCTAACTGCACTGACATCGTGGAGTTTTCGTTAAGCAGTTGCTGGTCATTGTCTTTCAGCATGCTGGAAAAGAACCATCAACCTTATCAGGAGTTCACAGCGGGATACAGCTGGTACTATTGTTTCAGCTGTATCCCGCTCCCTAAACACATGTGGGGTATGAAGAACACAGCGGTCCAGCTGTGTTCTGCTTACCCTGCTCAGAGCACTCGTGTGTATAACAGCCGGGCACTCCGAGCAGAGAACAGCTGGATGCAGAATACAAGCAGCCCCACTTGTCTTCTGCTTACCCTGCTCGGAGCACTCGTGTGTATAACAGCCGGGCACTCCGAGCAGAGAACAGCTGGGTGCAGAATACAAGCAGCCCCACTTGTCTTCTGCTTACCCTGCTCGGAGCACTCAGGTGTATAACAGCTGGGCGCTCTGAGCAGAGAACAGCTGGGTGCAGCAGACAATGCACACAGCAATTATCACTCAAAATACATCTTTTGAGCGATAATTGTTTTGTCTAAATGGGCCTTTAGACTCTGTTGTTTCAGGATATTTGCCCTTCATCAGTGTAGAGAAGGAGTCTGGCTTTACTACTGAGAGGCTCTGGAAGAAAGATAGCGTTTCAGCTAATAGTTGCTCACAGTCTGACTAAGGCCTCGGTCAGACGACCGTTTTTTGCCGCGATTTGCGAATGCGATCTGCGCATATATAGAACCATTGCTTCGCAATGAGATCGGTCACATGGCCGCTTTTTATGCGGATGTCCGATAAATTATAGGACATGAGGAATCACAGATCGCGCCTATCTGCGTTCTGCATATTCCTATATATGCGCTCAATGGGGCCGGCGGCAGCAGCGCCGACCCCAATGAGAACATATACTATAAAGATCATTCTCCTCTGCCACAGCTGTAACAGCTGTGGCAGAGAAGAACGATGTTCGCCCATTGAATTCAATGGAGCCGGCGAGCGCGGCATGAATTTTCGGGAATGGCTTAAAAATATAAGCCCTTCCCTGAAAATCATCCTAAAATGTGTAGAAATAAAAAAAAAAAGTATACTCACCTTTTCCCAGCAGCCGGAGTTCAGCCGCGTCTGGCCGGCAGTTCTCCTGAACTCCTCTCTGTAGTATTAAGCAGGTGGGGATTTAAAATCCCCGCCTGCTGAATGGGCTGCCTCTAATTGCTCACAGCCCTCACCAATCAGAGGCAGCTCTCACTCCCCGTCTGCTGAATACTACACAGAGCAGTTTAGGAGAACTGCCGGCCAGATGCGGCTGAACTCCGGCTGCTGGGAAAAGGTGAGTATATATATTTTTTAAAATTTTTACACATTTTAGGATGATTTTCAGGGAAGGGCTTATATTATTAAGCCCTTCCCGAAAATTCATCCCGCGCTCGCCGGCAGCCCATTGCTTTCAATGGAGTCGGCTGTATTGCTGGCTCCATTGAATTCAATGGGCGAACATCGTTCTCCTCTGCCACAGCTGTGGCACAGCTGTGGCAGAGGATAGCGGGCAGTGTGGGGTGGTTTCACTGAAAACGCTGCTAGGTGCAGCTTTTTCAGTGAAATCGTCGGCCCCGGTCATGCGATTTGTGGATGCGCATCCGTTATGCGATCCGCAAATCGCGGGAAAACACGCCCGTGTGACCGAGGCCTTAGGGTGGTTTCACATGAGCGATAAAATCGTGTGATGTGAGAGTGAGTGAAAAAGCAGACTTATGAACCCAATGATTTTCAATGGTTTTCTTCCCATTAGTGATGTTTCACTGACGCGATGTTGCGAGAACAAAAAATCGCAATATGCTCTATTTTTCTGTGATGTGCGATTTTTTATTTTTTTTTTTATCTCTCATGTCTCCCTATGGAGCTTCCTTTTTATCACATCGGAATGCTCAAACTTGCGTTGCGATGCGATTTTAACATTAGAAGTCCTATTGATTAGGACTTGATTGTGATTTTTATCGCGGGCGGCATCAATGCAAAATTATTCCAAAAAAAGCATCTCTGAAGCTCAAAAATTGCGGGAAGAAAGACGCAATTTTGCCATGATTTTCTTGAATCAAAATCATGATCGCCCATGTGAAACTATGCTAAGGGTATTTTCACACATGCGATAAAATCATACGTTTTTCGCATGATGTGAGAGTGCGTGAGAACGCAGAATTATGAAACCAATATTTTTCAATGGTTTTCTTCATATTTGCAATGTTTTCACTCATGAGATGTGGCAAGACAAAAAAAAAACGTGGCATGTCCTATCTTTCTGTGTTTTGCTTCTTTTATTTCCCATGTTTCCCTATGGAGCCTCTTTTATATCACATTGCAACGCAATGCATTTTTAGCATTAGAAAGTCCTATTACCTGTTGCGCTAAAAAATCACAGCCAAATCACGTGAGAAAATCGCAAGCAGTAACAATGCTCAAAAGTCGTGGGAAAAAAGACATGATTTTGCGGCGAGTTACTTGCGGCAAAATCACGATCAACAGATAAGCAAGAGAGCATCAGCTGTACTCACAGGACCTCAAACACTACAAGACAAGAGTCTATAGACAGCAATGCACCTAAGCGCAGGCTCACACAAGCGTGATTTAGGGCTCCTGCAGACCAGCGTAAGCATAGGTACGCTCGTGATAGTGTGAAGTAATAGCGTTGTGACGCGAGCCCTATCACACGCAAATCTATGCATTCTACTGAACTTTCCTATGCTGCTGGGCTGATCACATCAGTGCCGTGGGTGTGCAGCTGAGCACAAAATTAGAGCATGTCACATATATTTTTGGACACCTGCAAATTGAGCGCAAAAAGGCAGAATGTGATGGTACCCATTAAAATCAATGGGTTCAATTCTCTGCAGTATGCGCACGGGATTTTGCATGCTCAAAACCGAGCGCAAAATCACCAATCTGCAGAAACCCAGAATATTACACGTACAATGTGCGCACGTAATATGCAATGCATTGAGTCAAAATGAAAGTACACTCATTTTTATTGATCCATTCACACTTGCATATATACATTGCATATAACATGCTCTATTTTACTGCTGTGGCAAGTTGGGGTGACTTGCCTACAGGATCGCCATCTTTCACTCAGGATGGTTGGCAACACCTCAAGAAGTTCACCTCGATACCGTATATTTAGGAAATATCTGAATTTGCCAGCCTTTTATT
Source organism: Eleutherodactylus coqui (assembly GCF_035609145.1). NCBI lineage: Eukaryota > Metazoa > Chordata > Amphibia > Anura > Eleutherodactylidae > Eleutherodactylus > Eleutherodactylus coqui. The sequence goes on from NC_089839.1 coordinate 41,611,785, forward strand.
TCCACATTACAGCAAAGGTGTACAGCATATAACACAGTTCATTATCCGAACCCCACCAGGGTGTGAGCCTAGGGTTGTCCTCTCTGTCAGTCTCGGGTACCCAATATGCAAAAGGAGTCTAGAGTCATCTTCCCTGTCAGACTTGAGGCCTCTACTAGTCCACACTGAACCTCTGCTACTTTCCCATGAGTGTGGTAAGAACTGATCTTTTATCTATTTCCTGCCACACCCACAGGTGTTTTTCTCTATGACACCAGAATGCCTGTTTGTAGCCCTCTACGGATCATTCTGTATACTGTACTCCATGTATTATGGGCGATAGAGTCCTATTGTTCTCCATGGGTACATAATAAATGCTGTACATACGCAATTACATTGCATATGTACGGTGTTTACATGCAAGGTTGCTAAGTGGGAAATTTTAAAAGTAAAAGAACCAAGAAAGACTGTGAATGGCAGTGTATGTGAAACATTCAAAATCGCTGCCATACGTAGGGATAGGTCGGCTCACACAGTGGTGAAACACTTTTATCCCTGTAGTGTTTAATCACATACTCATGTAAGCCCGACCTTAGTTCAGACCAGAAGTCAGATAGCAGACAAGATTCAGGCATCCAACAACTCATCTGATGGCATTCAGATAGGACAGAGTTCAAACATTCGACAATCGATGGAGTTCAGACATGTTCAAGTTTCCGATAACCCATCAAATGAAGTTCAGACAGAATAGAGATCAAGCATTTGACAACCCATTGGGCAGAGTTCAGACAAGACAGGGTTCAGGACATAATTCAGAGATGATATAAACTTAAGCAGACGGCAGGCATGAATAGAACTGGATTCAGGCAAGAAAGGAACAGAAATTTGACCAGTGTGAATGCTCAAACCTTAATGATATCAAGAGAATAACCAGTGCCCTCTTAGAGGAGGGGCCAAAATATATGTGCACAGAGCCATGATGATCAGCTGGCTGGATTAATCCACCCCAGAGCAAGCCAAATCAACCAACACCTGTAGAGTTGTACTCTTTGCAGTGCATAGTATCCCAAGAACCAGGGGCACCAGCTCCAACACTATAACAGTATTCATTTTTTTTCTTCTTTTGGGTTGCAAACAAATTCCCCCAAATTACAACAGGTTCATACTTTGTTAAATTGTTTCTTTCTCCCCATCCAGAGCTAGTATAGCATATCAACTTTCACCTGTGTCTGGCTGCATACACTATACTGGCTTTAGCTGGGTGCTTTTAAATAAAGCTGTATTTCAACCAATGGATTTCCTAATTTTTAGAGTGTGTCAAAGCTTCTTCTTGGCTTATTCCATCTTTGTCACACTATTTTGCTTTTCTAGAGTACTTGAAGACTTAACAAAATGAAAACTTGCCAACTCTCCAATCAATTACCATTCTTGATTATCCTATTTATGACTGTACAAAATATAACATTTTTATAGTCTTGTTTTCACAGTTTGTTAAAAACAGAATTTAAAATGAAATGTGAAACATGTAAACTAGCAAATTGTGTAAAAATGTTTGTTGTTTCAAGAAACTTCTCTTAATATGATAGCCAAGCTGCTAAACAGTAAAATTGCAATTCACTTTATTTACCAAAAATTACATTTTCTTCCTGAAAAATTGCCCCAAAGTGCCGGCCGCTAGGGGTTTCCCTTCCTTCTAACTTGTTGTCCACTGCCTGTTGTCAAGTGATGTCCATATTTATGACTGATACAGCAGGAAGTGGGAGGTGGGTGTTAGCTAACATAAGACAATCTGTATATCTTGCTTTCCTCAGCTGCTATACTGTTGCCTTGTGAGTTATCTCTCCTCCACCATGACTCAGCACTGAGCAGTAGGTAGCCATTATTTCCCGAAAAAAAAACTTGTCTTTCCCCTCTACAAGCCAGCTCTGCAAGTGTGAGTTGGCTCAGTTTTATTATCTACGAGGGGCTGCTGATAAGTCTTTGGCTTTACCCAGAAAGAAACTAGATAGGAAGATGAAACTTTACATGTATTCCACATACTCTCCACTGATTGCAACACACTTCTTACTTCGGTATTCCAAGTTCTAAAAGCCTTGCAAAAAAAGGGATTTCAGTTGTGCCTCAACCCAGTCATCCGTAGCTGCCATGGCATCAGAAATGGTGTGAAGTTTGGTACCCTTGAGGTGTTTCTTCAGGTTTGGAAACTGATGATAGTCGGAGGGAGCTAGATCTGGTGAATAAGGTGGGTGGTCAACCAGCTGGAAGCCTAGCTCCACCAGTTTTGCCATGGTCGCTTGTGCAGTGTGAGCGGAGGCGTTGTCTTGCAGGAACAAGATTCCTTTGGACAGCTTGCCGTGCCTTTTGGCCTTCAGAGCTGCCTTAAATTGGTCCAAAAGTTCAATGTAATACCTTGCATTGAGAGTGGAACCATTCGGAAGGTAGTCCACTAGCAGCACGCCCTCCTTATCCCAGAACACAGACGCCATCACCTTAGTGGCTGATTTTTGTACCCTGAACTTCTTTGGGCAAGGGAAACCACTGTGCCTCCACTCTTTTGTCTGCTCCTTGGTTTTAGGGTCATACAAATAAATCCAAGTCTGATCCATAGTGACTAGTCCATCCAGGAAGTTCTTATCGGTCCGGAAACACTGACAAATGGACAGGGAAGTTTTCACTCGCATACTTTTCTGATCTGTTGTCAAACATTTGACCCACTGTGCAGATAGCTTCTTCATGTTCAAATGTTCATAGATAATGACACAAACACGTTCACAAGAAATCCCCATGATGTCTGCTATTCCTGCAGCTGAAATTCGTTGATTCTCCAGTATGAGGTTATGCACAGCATCGACGATCTCCGGAACAACAACCTCTTTCGGTCGTCCAGGACGTTCCTCATAATTGGTGCTGAAGTGGCCCGTTTTAAATTTGGCAACCCAGTTCTTACCTGTAGAATATGAAGGGCATTGATCCCCCAATGTCTGCGACATATCACCATGAATATCCTTCCCGGACTTTCCTTGCAGAAACAAGAATTTTATCACTCCTCTGCTCTCATTTGCTGTGAATATCGCCTTAGACTCCGCCATTTTGTTTTCTGCGTGCCTAGATCACTGTTGCCATAAGCTACAAACACAAAATTTTGAAAACATATATTAGACACATAAGGCTTTCATGTGATGTAACATTCGTTACCGTAGAAACAAAAAAAGAGCACAAAGCCAAAAACTTATCAGCAGCCCCTCATAGGTATTGATTAACTTGATCTTAGGGGAAAGTTACTTGGTCGTTCAAGTAATATTTGTTAACAATTGGGAGACGAGAGTCATTGCTAACAAATAGATGCTCTCCTTGGCGAAACCTGCCAGTCCATGTATTAAATGGTTGGCCAGTTATGTAAATGACCTGTAAGTCAGACTACATTTCCCCTGCAGAAGAAATATATGGTCAGTAGCACCTTGCCTTAACCCTTTCCAATCCAATTTTGGATTCAGGGTTTCCTAAAAGGCTTTCTCTTTTTTCTGTTATACAACAGTGCCATCTGCTGGCTAAAGCCAGTGTGTGCACCAGAGAGGCTCCGACAGTAGAGTGGCTGGCAATAGACGGTACGAATACCCTGTCGGACGTTTTCTGACATTGGAGCTGTACAAGCCTCAATCAGAATGTAGGAAGGCGTCAAACAGTGGATTGAAAAAGGGTTAAAGAAAATAGCTGATTGCTTGAGACTTCTAAAGCTGGAGAGGGGATTATTTTTGTTGAACTCTGAAATAAAATTAAATAGTCACTATTTAGTGGCTACACTGGATTAGAAAATCAGGGCTGCTACGTAGGAACATCACAACATCTGTCCATTAGTTATGTCTAGTATTGCAGCTATCCTTCTGGTATTGCAGTTTTGCTCTATTGAAGTGAATGAGACTGTGCTGCAATACCACATGCAACCTGTGGACAGTTGTAGCACTGTTTTTGGAAGAAAACAGCTATGTTTTCCTGATCCTGTATAATCAATTTAATTGATAGATTTTTGTGCGTAAGTGGTTTATTAAATGATTGTTTTGCCCAGACTTGACATAGAGTATGTTATATTTGGAGAACTTTTCTGTAAAAGTAGACAGTATGGAATCACATGTCGAATGGCCTAAACAAAAACGTAAATCAGCTTCAGGTCTGAATGTGTGAGATGTTTGTTTTTGAACAATCTGCTTTGAGGAATATGAAAGCGACTTGCAGTGATGAACACTTCTTAAGACTGGCGAAAAAAAAAGCAAGCTCTCACTGTTTGTGATTAAAGCAAATAATGAAAATTTGATGAATCTTTGTTATCTTTCCTAAGAACAAAGCCATTTTACAGAATGATTTACTTTAATTTTCTTTAATAAGAAAATATGAGCGGCGAGGGATCGAGTTAAAAGAGTTATTTGCTGCATACAGTGTGCTGAACAGTATTTACAATTAGCAACAGTCAGTGATTTCCAGCAGCTGGATATTTTCTGTACCTTGTATATTAGGGTGGATTGGGAACCCAAATTGGCCCTGGAAAAAAAGGGGCCTCATGATCACTGCAAGATCCATGTGTTGGCTGTCTGTCGGGCTCTCACTGTAAGGGCCCTTTCACATGAGCGTATTTATTTTCGGATGGCTGTGTCACAGCCACAGCGCGACCGAAAATTGCGTGAACGGGTGCACAAATCTGCCATTTGTGCGCCCGTTCAGAAAGCCCAGGTCCGACGCATATACGCCGAGCCCAGATTGCCATCGGGCAGGGAAAGACAGTTTAGCTCTGCTAAACTGCTTTCCTCTTTCCGCCCCCTCGCAGGCTCTCGGCAGGGGAAGAGGGGAGGGTGAGGGAGGAGCAAGTGTACTAAGCTCCCGTCCCCTCTTCGCCACTTGTCGGCTGCCAGCAATGGGAGGGGGCAGAGAGAAGGAGGGAAGAGGGTGGGAGTTTAGCAGACACACTACTAAACTCCCTCCCACCTCCCTTCTCCGGCAGTTACCATAGACTTTAATAGGAGTCTATGGGAGTTGCCCTAGTATTTTGGCCAGAAAGATAGTTCCTAAACTATCTTTCCTGGCTGACATAAAAGTGTCAGGTCGAAATGCGCTTCTGTGGGCTATCTTGGCCAGCCGAGCACTTTTATGCCATGGGAATACGCCTATCTGAACTGATGCATTGTAAACCAATGCATCAGATGGGCAGCGTATATCGGACGGTTGTGAAAGCGTGGCTGATATACGCTTGTGTGAATGAAGCCTAATGGCCAGGATTAAAGAGAACTCTGATCTCTGTCATTTAACTCTCTAGATGTGCAGACAGTAGTGATCATGGCATCTAGATGGTTAAACAGAGGGAGAGAGTTCCCTCTGTCCCCATCACCCCCCACAAATGCAATCAGAACAATGCAGGCATGGACTGCAGAGGCCAGGAGTGGGAGGAGCGACACAGGGGAGTTTAATATCTATTTTATTGCGATGCATTTCACCAATAGATTTTTAAATTTCCACCCCTCCAACAGACCAGCCAACTGGGAATTTACCCAGCAAGTTTAATGATTAGTCTTCCTCTTTTGGGGCCCACAATCTAATTTCATCTATTAGTAGACGTTTGAAGTGTGGGAGGAAATCTACACAAACACATCATAGAAACTTCATACACAGTGCTAACCACTGAGCCACCATGCTGCCATAGCTTTATACTGCTTCCTTTGTAATGAGAGAAAATAAAATGGGAAGAGTAGGGCACAGATCTGAATGAAATAAAATAATGAAAAAATGAGTGCGTGATATGAAAATCTCACAAGATGTAGTTGTACAACTTATGGCACAATTGCAATAAATGCCTGATCCTCTGTTAGCATAATCCTTGATGAAAATGGGGATGTGTCGTCCAGAACAATTCAAACCCATTACATGGTGTATTTTGATAGTTGAAGAAACATCACTAAGGTACTGCTTGTAGAACCATATGCTAGGAACTCCTAATATCAGGAGATATGTGCAGATATCAGTTACCTGATGAAACCCCCAGAAAAGGTAGAAACATGTTGTACTGTCTACCTCAATATGATGTAATAAATACATCTGGACACATCTCCTGGTGTCAGAAGTTCCTAGTATACAGCTCTACCAAGTAGCGCCTTGGATGACGTTTCTTCAGCAATTCAAATTTGTTTTACAATTGCAAAGATTCACACTGACTGTATCTCTAAGAGTATGTTTACAAAGGATGACTGCAGGGTGCATAAGCTTCTAACAGCTCTCCCAATGATTAGCACTATTGTTCTTTTTTACACAGGAGCAATAATTGCTCATTGAATGGAGGAGGAGGCCAGAGTCTTCTTCTGGCCACCTGCTTCCATTCAAAGTAAACAGGCAGTTGTTCATAGATGAACAACTGCCTGTTTATTTGGGCCTTCAGTCACTTGTTTTGAAGGTGAGCTATAAGCCAGGTGACTCCAACAAGTGAGCGTTTCTTCCTTACTTGCCCTATTGAGTCCTGTTTTTGTATGAACAAAAGTCCCCTGTAGTCACTGTTTTGAGCGATTACTCTGGTGAATATTGGCCAACGTAAATGTATCCTAAAATACAGTGTGTCTGATAATAGTGGTTAAGATGGGTATTTGTAGCCTCCATTTTATATAGTTCCAGCCATGTCTGTACTTTCTATAAACTATGCTTTATAGGTAGCTTGTTGTAGATTCCCTAGGACCTTGAAAGCATCCGGGCATAGTGCCATTCTAGTCTGAAGCTAAAGTCTTGTAATCCTGACTCCTTCATAACTAGTAATTGGCCACTACCAGGTGTGGTGGTTTCAGTAAACAACATGTCAGCATTGATATGAGGCCACTTGGTTTGAGTATAAAATAAGCTGGGGAGCCCCAATTAAGTTAGAAGCTCTGTACCCGTGCCCCAGTGTTGTGAATTTCCCAAGGGTTGTCTGTTTTCGCTGTTGCTTCCCCAGCTGATGACCAGACAAATGATGCATGTAACAGCCCTGGATGATGTGTAAGTAACTAAGTACTTAACCTTTGCTGGAAATTATTGCAAACGTGTACAGATATTAATTACTATATGCAACTGTTCAGGAAATGATGACATCATGCTAGGAAATGACATCACTTCCTTATTGGTGGAAGTATGACTCCAAGGACCCCCACAAACCCTCAGAATGAAGAAATACTAACCGGTTAAAGGAGTTGTCGAACAGTTCATTTAGACACTATGTTGGTCCCCACCAATCTTAGTTTACATAACAGGAGTTGCAACCACTTACTGGCCTCAGCAGTTAATTGCAGTACTTACTTGCATCATTGCTAAGACCAATGGTTATCTGCAGCTGTCATGTGCTGCTTCGGCATATCGGCACTGCTGGGATGTAAAAAAACAAACTGTAAGGGGGCCTGCAGAACATTGATGCTTGACTTACAGAGGATTTAACAGGTAAATGTCGCAGGTTTTTTTAGTTCATAACATTTGCTCTTTTTTAAACTGTTGGACAACTCCATTTTCTTCATTTCCCCAGTTTTCTCCTTCATAGCATTGCTCCGATATTTACTGATTAGCAAGAAAATTGCCATACAGTCCCATTCACCTGGATGGAGTAATGTTGTAGTTCCGTGCTTCACAGCGGTACTGTGCAAAGAATCCATCAAAAGGATTTCTACTTCTTCATTCTCAGGATCCAAGAGATCCAAATGCATAGATCAAAAATTGATGTAATAACACAGCGATATTCTAGCCATAAATGTATAGGGCAAATGTTGAGCTAACTTCAATTCAGTAAGGTTGCAAGAAGCTTGGATATTGCGACCAGGAGTTGCGAACCTCCTCTACAGTTATTTCAGTTTAGCTAAAAATCACAGATAGTGTTGGGTGACCTGAAACAGTTGAACCCTGTTTGAAGTCAAACTTTGCTAAAAGTTTGGTTCGTTTTAGCTGAACCCACCATTTTTTTTATTCTTCTCCTCCTTCGTATGCTTTAAATAAATAAAGGTGATTATGAAGAAGTAACCCTTACAAACACAGGGAGATGTTGTCCTTGGTCAGATTTGAACCTAGGATCCCATGCACTGCAAGGCAGCAGTGCTAACCACTAAGAGGAGGAGGAGGAGTAAAGAAAGAGAGGAGGAAGAGGAGGAGGACACTCAGTAGTTAGCAATGCCGAGCTGGAATTCTAGGTTCAAGTGTGACCAACGACAACATCTACATGGAGTGTGCATGCTCTTTCTGTGTGTGGATTTCTTTAACGCATACATTGGGGGAAAGAGGGAGAGGAGGGGGGGGAGACAAAGAAGTGTGGGTCGTCCTACGGATAGGTGATCAATAGGAAATGCCTGGGATGCTCCTTTAAGTTTAACATCTACAACAAAACCTAGTTAAATCCAAGAGAATTGTGCCAAATTACCCAAGTGAACATGCTCCATTTTGATAAATCCCACAACATGAGGAGTTAGCAATAAAGACATCTTGTCTTTTCATTAATTTTAATGGATTTTGAAGCTTCAAAAAAAAGGAAAATTCCGACAGCGGCATTTAAATTCCCCAAACGATGTTCAGGGGTCCCGTACGGCCCCCGTGCGGTGAGATCAGGGGAGCCGTGCAGGTGTCATGGCAGCCGGGGGCCTTCTAAAAGGCCCCAGGGCTGCCTTGGGAGACTGCCTATCAAGCCAACCCCATGACTGTCAAATTGCAATATGATGTAATGCTACAGCAGGAGCGATCAAAGCATCGCATATTGTAGTCCCCCAGGGGGACTTAAAAGTAAAGTAAAAAAAAAATGTAATTGAAAAAAAAGTAATAAACGTTTAAATCGCCCCCCTTTTGCCATATCTATAATTTAAAAATCTAAAACATAAAAAAAAAAACATATTTGGTATGGCCGCGTCTGTAAAAGTCCGATCTATCAAAGTAGCTCATTATGTATCCCGCACAGTGAACGTCATCTGAAAACAAAAAAAAAAAAAAACGCCAGAAATGCACTATTTTTAGTCACCCTGTCTCCCAGAAAAAACACAATAAAAAGCGATCAAACAGTTGTATGTATTCTGAATTAGTACTAACGGAAAATACGGGACATCTCGCAAAAAATGAGCCCTAGCACAACTACATCAACGGAAAAATAAAAAAGTTATTGCGCGCACAAGATGACGGCAGAAAATAATCGAAAAAAATTAAGTCTTTAAAAAAAAAGAGTAGTACAGTAAAAAAAAAACTATACAAGTTTGGTATCGTAGTAATCATACTGACCCATAGAATAAAGTTATTATGTCATTTTTGTTGCAGTTTGTGCACCGTAGAAAGAAAACACACTGAAAGATGGTGGAATGTTGTGCTTTTTTTTCATTTTACTCCACTTAGAATTTTTTTAAAGTTTTTCAGTACATTATATGGTACTTTACATAGCACCATTGAAAACTACAACTCGTCCCACAGAAAACAAGCCCTCATACAGCGACGTCGATGGATAAATAAGGGAGTTACAATTTTTTTAAAGGGGAAAGTAAAAAATGAAAATGGAAAAAAAATGGGGGCAGTGTCATTAAGGGGTTAAAGCTTGTGCTTTATACAGTGGCATAATGTAGATCCTTGGCAACTTCTTACATTATTGCAGTATACACTTTACAGTCCCATTATCTAATATATTAAAAGGCAAATAATGTCTTAGCATTACTTACCTTCAGATAGCTTTCATTGATTGGTTTTTAGCTGCTTTTCCGCCACTTTTCCCTTAATACGTCTTTATCCTCTACTATAGGTTTGAAGTTGTATAAAAGTCAGAAAGCCACTTAAGGTAATTTGTTAATCTGCTGAAGAATTATTCAAGCACCTTATAGACTAAAAAGTTAAAGCATTCTTTCACCTTTGGTGAACCTAGAAGAATAAATTAGGGATTTGCTTAGAAACACTCTCCTAATGTCTTATCTGAATTGTTCCCTTCATCGGCATTAGTCTTCCAAATAATATAACACAATAGTTTGAATAAATTAGTCTAGCCAGCAAATTATAGATTTTTCTTGTAACATCTACTTGGTTTTATCTTATTCATGCACTATAGACGGGTATAAACTACAGTCTATAGTTTGCTGCTGGAGCTGGGCAAGTTTTAATACAACCCAGCAACAAGGATTCAACTAATCAGTCATTCATGTAATTATTCCCTGCTCCCACTCTTCCTCCCTATCCTCTATTTTTAATGCCAAGCAACACTTTATATGACTGGGCTATTCCCGTCCTGGAGAGCTCTGTGGAAAGAAGCAAGTTTGCAGGCGGTTAACCACAGCTATGCCCTGTTGGAGAAAAGTCTACAGTTCTTCTATGAGAAAAACATGTCAGACATTCAATGCAGCAAGCTCAGGCGAATCTTCGTTTTTGAACCAGGAGAGAAGCTCACAAGTTAGTAAAAGTTGCCTTGTTCAAGCATACGCAGAGTAGAGTAGAGACCCTTCCTTGATGCAACAGAACTGGAACCGGGTCGGAGCCTAGGCAAGATCTGTGATTGCCAGTTTTCTGAAGATTTCCTGTGGGTGTAAAAACTATATCAGCTCTTCATGCCGGCACCAATCCAGCGATTTCATCCATGAGTGATGTTCTTAGTAAGAATACCTCCTGTTCCCAGGCTGAAAAATGGACCTTCCGAACCTAACTCTGCCTCCACCCCCTCCACTGGATGCTCCTGATGACCCCCTTTAACACACATCAACAGTTCTCAATCCTTCCATATATCTGTGCTAGAGTCTACTGCTTCCTCTCCAGGGAAGTAAGAGTTGGCTTGACTTGAAACACATATTCTACTGACTGCAATGTTTTAATATGAAGAAATAAAGCATTGCATGTTGTTTTAGCTATCAGTGCTGTATTTTTACATTTTCATTTGGATACATAGATAAATAGTAGAGATGAGCGAGCACCAAAATGCTCGGGTCCTCGTTACTCGGGACGAAATTATCGCGATGCTCGAGGGTTCGTTTCGAGTAAGGAACCCCATTGAAGTCAATGGGCGACCCGAGCATTTTTGTATATCGCCGATGCTCGCTAAGATTTCCATTTGTGAAAATCTGGGCAATTCAATAAAGTGATGGGAACGACACAGCAACGGATAGGGCAGGCGAGGGGCTACATCTCAAGTTCCCAGGTCCCACTATTAAGCCACAATAGCGGCAAGAGTGGGCCCCCCCCCCCCCTCCCAAAAACTTTTACTTCTGAAAAGCCCTCATTAGCATGGCATACCTTAGCTAAGCACCACACTACCTCCAACAAAGCACAATCACTGCCTGCATGACACTCCGCTGCCACTTCTCCTGGGTTACATGCTGCCAACCCCCTCCCCCCCGCGCACGACGCAGTGTCCACAGCGCACACCAAAGTGTCCCTGCGCAGCCTTCAGCTGCACTCATGCCACACCACCCTCATGTCTATTTATAAGTGCGTCTGCCATGAGGAGGAACCGCAGGCACACACTGCAGAGGGTTGGCACGGCTAGGCAGCGACCCTCTTTAAAAGGGGTGGGGCCATAGCCCACAATGCTGTACAGAAGCAATGAGAAATATAATCCTGTGCCACCGCCATCAGGAGCTGCACACGTGGGCATAGCAATGGGGAACCTATGTGCCACACACTATTCATTCTGTCAAGGTGTCTGCATGCCCCAGTCAAACCGCGGTTTTTTATAAATAGTCACAGGCAGGTACAACTCCGCAATGGGAATTCCGTGTGCACCCACAGCATGGGTGGCTCCCTGGAACCCATTGGCTGTACATAAATGTATCCCATTGCAGTGCCCATCACAGCTGAGGTAACGTCCGATTAAATGCAGGTGGGCTTCGGCCCACACTGCATGCTCCAGTCACACTGGGGATCTTTAGAAGTGGACACATGCAGTTACAACTCCCTGTGGACCCACAGCATGGCTGGGTGCCAGGAAGCCACCGGCAGTACATAAATATATCCCATTGCATTAGGCCATCACAGCTGAGGTAATGTCATGTTTAATGCAGGTGGGCTTCGGCCCACACTGCATGCCCCAGTCAGACTGGGTTTTTTTAGAAGTGGACACATGCAGTTACAACTCCCTGTGGACCCACAGCATGGGTGGGTGCTAGGAAGCCACTGGCGGTACATAAATATATCCAATTGCATTGCCCATCACAGCTGAGGTAATGTCATGTTAAATGCAGCTGGGCTTCGGCCCACACTGCATGCCCCAGTCAGACTGGGGTTCTTTAGAAGTAGACACATGCAGTTACAACTCCCTGTGGACCCACAGCATGGGTGGCTCCCTGGAACCCACCGGCGGTACATAAATATATCCCATTGCAGTGCCCAGCACAGCTGATGTAACGTCAGCTTTAATGCAGGTGGGCAAAAAATTAATTGGATTACACTGTAGGCGAGGGCCCCAAAAAATTGGTGTACCAACAGTACTAATGTACCTCAGAAAAATTGCCCATGCCCAACCAAGAGGGCAGGTGAAACCCATTAATCGCTTTGGTTAATGTGGCTTAATTGGTAACTAGGCCTGGAGGCAGCCCAGTTAAAATAAAAATTGGTTCAGGTGAAAGTTTCAACGCTTTAATGATCATTGAAACGTATAAAAATTGTTCAGAAAAATGATATGACTGAGCCTTGTGGGCCTAAGAAAAATTGCCCGTTCGGCGTGATTACGTCAGGTTTCAGGAGGAGGAGCAGGAGGAGGAGGATGAATATTATACACAGATTGATGAAGCTAAAAGGTCCACGTTTTTGATGGTGATAGAGAACGATGCTTCCATCCGCGGGTGCAGCCTACGTATTGTTTAGGTATCACTGCTGTCAGCTGGTGGAGAAGAGAAGTCTGGGGAAATCCAGGCTTTGTTCATCTTGATGAGTGTAAGCCTGTCGGCACTGTCGGTTGACAGGCGGGTACGCTTATCCGTGATGATTCCCTCAGCCGCACTAAACACCCTCTCTGACAAGACGCTAGCCGCAGGACAAGCAAGCACCTCCAGGGCATACAGCGCGAGTTCAGGCCACGTGTCCAGCTTCGACACACAGTAGTTGTAGGGGGCAGAGGCGTCACGGAGGACGGTCGTGCGATCGGCTACATACTCCCTCACCATCCTTTTACAGTGCTCCTGCAAACTCAGCCTTGACTGGGGAGCGGTGACACAGTCTTGCTGGGGAGCCAGAAAGCTGTCAAAGGCCTTAGAGAGTGTTCCCCTGCCTGTGCTGTACATGCTGCCTGATCTCTGCGCCTGCCCTGCTACCTGGCCCTCGGAACTGCGCCTTCGGCCACTAGCGCTGTCGGATGGGAATTTTACCATCAGTTTGTCCGCCAGGGTCCTGTGGTATAGCATCACTCTCGAACCCCTTTCCTCTTCGGGTATGAGAGTGGAAAGGTTCTCCTTATACCGTGGGTTGAGCAGTGTGTACACCCAGTAATCCGTAGTGGCCAGAATGCGTGTAACGCGAGGGTCACGAGAAAGGCATCCTAACATGAAGTCAGCCATGTGTGCCAGGGTACCTGTACGCAACACATGGCTGTCCGCACTAGGAAGATGACTTTCAGGATCCTCCTCCTCCTCCTCAGGCCATACACGCTGAAAGGATGACAGGCAAGCAGCATGGGTACCCTCAGCAGTGGGCCAAGCTGTCTCTTCCCCCTCCTCCTCATCCTCCTCATGCTCCTGCTCCTCCTCCTCAACGCGCTGAGATATAGACAGGAGGGTGCTCTGACTATCCAGCGACATACTGCCTACCCCCGCCTCTGTTTCCGAGCGCAAAGCGTCTGCCTTTATGCTTTGCAGGGAACTTCTCAAGAGGCATAGTAGAGGAATGGTGACGCTAATGATTGCAGCATCGCCGCTCACCATCAGGGTAGACCCCTCAAAGTTTCCAAGGACCTGGCAGATGTCTGCCAACCAGGCCCACTCTTCTGTAAAGAATTGAGGAGGCTGACTCCCACTGCGCCGCCCATGTTGGAGTTGGTATTCCACTATAGCTCTACGCTGCTCATAGAGCCTGGCCAACATGTGGAGCGTAGAGTTTCACCGTGTGGGCACGTCGCACAGCAGTCGGTGCACTGGCAGATGAAACCGATGTTGCAGGGTGCGCAGGGTGGCAGCGTCCGTGTGGGACTTGCGGAAATGTGCGCAGAGCCGGCGCACCTTTCCGAGCAGGTCTGACAAGCGTGGGTAGCTTTTCATAAAGCGCTGAACCACCAAATTAAAGACATGGGCCAGGCATGGCACATGCGTGAGGCTGCCGAGCTGCAGAGCCGCCACCAGGTTACGGCCGTTGTCACACACGACCATGCCCGGTTGGAGGCTCAGCGGCGCAAGCCAGCGGTCGGTCTGCTGTGTCAGACCCTGCAGCAGTTCGTGGGCCGTGTGCCTCTTCTCTCCTAAGCTGATTAGTTTCAGCACGGCCTGCTGACGCCTGCCCACCGCTGTGCTGCCACGACGCGTGACACCGACTGCTGGCGACGTGCTGCTGCTGACACATCTTGATTGCGAGACAGAGGTTGTGTAGGAGGAGGGTGGTTTAGTGGAGGAAGCATACACAGCCGCAGATACCACCACCGAGCTGGGGCCCACAATTCTGGGGGTGGGTAGGACGTGAGCGGTCCCAGGCTCTGACTCTGTCCCAGCCTCCACTAAATTCACCCAATGTGCCGTCAGGGAGATATAGTGGCCCTGCCCGCCTGTGCTTGTCCACGTGTCTGTTGTTAAGTGGACCTTGCCAGTAACCGCGTTGGTGAGGGCGCGTACAATGTTGCGGGAGACGTGGTCGTGCAGAGCTGGGACGGCACATCGGGAAAAGTAGTGGCGACTGGGAACTGAGTAGCGTGCGACCGCCGCCGCCATCATACCTTTGAAAGCCTCCGTTTTCACAACCCTATACGGCAGCATCTCCAGGCTGATAAATTTGGCTATGTGCACGTTTAACGCTTGAGCGTGCGGGTGCGTGGCAGCATACTTGCGCTTGCGCTCCAACATTTGCGCTAGCGACGGCTGGACGGTGCGCTGAGAGACATTGGTGGATGGGGCCGAGCACAGCGGAGGTGAGGGTGTGGGTGCAGGCCAGGAGACGGTAGTGCCTGTGTCCTGGGAGGGGGGGTTGGATCTCAGTGGCAGGTTGGGGCACAGGGGGAGAGGCAGCGGTGCAAACCGGAGACGGTGAACAGCCTTCGTCCCACCTTGTGGGGTGCTTGGCCATCATATGTCTGCGCATGCTGGTGGTGGTGAGGCTGGTGGTGGTACCTCCCCGGCTGATCTTGGCGCGACAAAGGTTGCACACCACTGTTCGTTGGTCGTCTGCACTCTCAGTGAAAAACTGTCAGACCTTTGAGCACCTCGGCCTCTGCAGGGTGGCATGGAGCGAGGGGGCGCTTTGGGAAACAGTTGGTGGATTATTCGGTCTGGCCCTGCCTCTACCCCTGGCCACCGCACTGCCTCTTCCAACCTGCCCTGCTGCTGCACTTGCCTCCCCCTCTGAAGACCTGTCCTCAGTAGGCGTAGCAAACCAGGTGGGGTCAGTCACCTCATCGTCCTGCTGCTCTTCCTCCGAATCCTCTGTGCGCTCCTCCCTCGGACTTACTCCAATTACTACTACCTGAGTGATAGACAACTGTGTCTCATCGTCATCGTCCTCCTCACCCACTGAAAGCTCTTGAGACAGTTGCCGGAAGTCCCCAGCCTCATCCCCCGGACCCCGGGAACTTTCCAAAGGTTGGGCATCAGTCACGACAAACTCCTCCAGTGGGAGAGGAACCATTGCTGGCCATTCTGGGCAGGGGCCCGGGAACAGTTCCTGGGAGTATGCCTGCTCCTCAGAATGTGTCATTGTAGTGGAGTGAGGAGGCTGGGAGGAAGGAGGAGCAGCAGCCAGAGGATTCAGAGTTGCAGCAGTGGACGGCGCAGAACTCTGGGTGGTCGATAGATTGCTGGATGCACTTTCTGCCATCCACGACAGGACCTGCTCACACTGCTCATTTTCTAATAAAGGTCTACCGCGTGGACCCATTAATTGTGAGATGAATGTTGGGACGCCAGAAACGTACCTCTCTCCTAATCCCGCAGCAGTCGGCTGCGATACACCTGGATCAGGAGCTCGGCCTTTGCCCACACCCTGACTTGGGCCTCCGCGTCCTCGCCCGCGTCCACATCCTCTAGGCCTACCCCTACCCCTCAGCATGCTGTATTACCAGTAGTGCAGTAACAGAACGCTGTAATTAAATGTGCCGCTTATTGGCCTGTGGTTGGAGGCTGACTTCCCTTACGGAACGCACAGCAGAGCCAGGAAACAATTTTGCGCACGCCTGTAGTGAGACGTAGGTGCGTATGACTGAGCTAGTGGAATTCACAGCGCAGAAGCAGTCAAGTGGCCAAAGGCCAGTAGTGTGCCTTAAGTATTTTGCTTCTATTTTTTTTAAAATGCTGAGCTGATACAGCAGACAGATACTGTAGGCAGCGTATAATATTATGTATACTGTTTCCCTCTGGCGGGATGACGGAGATCATGTAACAGAGACAGCACACCCAGGAAACAATTTTGCGCAAGCCTGCTGTAACGCTTAGCTGCGTATTAATTAGGACTACAACCCCCAGCAGATAGATACTGTAGGCAGCGTATAATATTATGTATACTGTTTCCCTCTGGCGGGATGACGGCGATCATGTAACAGAGACAGCAGATCCAGGAAACAATTTTGCACAAGCCTGCTGTAACGCTTAGCTGCGTATTAATTAGGAATACAACCCCCAGCAGATAGATACTGTAGGCAGCGTATAATATTATGTATACTCTTTCCCTCTGGCAGGATGACGGTGATCATGTAACAGAGACAGCAGATCCAGGAAACAGTTTTGCGCAAGCCTGCTGTAACGCTTAGCTGCGTATTAATTAGGACTACTACCCCCAGCAGATAGATACTGTAGGCAGCATATAATATTATGTATACTGTTTCCCTCTGGCGGGATGACGGCGCTGATGTAACAGAGACAGCAGATCCAGGAAACAATTTTACGCAAGCCTGCTGTAACGCTTAGCTGCGTATTAATTAGGACTACAACCCCCAGCAGATAGATACTGTAGGCAGCGTATAATATTATGTATACTGTTTCCCTCTGGCGGGATGACGGCGATCAATTTTTTGGAAAAAGCCTACTGCGTATATAGCCTGAATATCTCTTTCCCTGCCTCACCAGTACTGCCCCTATACTCTGTACAATGACTGCAGACTGCGGACGCAATGCTCTGCACGGCCGATATACAAAAAAAAAAAATTGTGCAACACTGCTAAAAGCAGCCTCAACAGTACTGCACACGGTCAGATGTGGCCCTAAGAAGGACCGTTGGGGTTCTTGAAGCCTAAAATAACTCCTAACGCTCTCCCTATAGCAGCAGCACCAGCAGCACTTTCCCTGAGCTATGTCAGAATGCATCTGTGGCGAGCCGCGGGAGGGGCCGATTTATATACTCGGGTGACACCTGATCTCGCCAGCCACTCACAGCAGGGGGGTGGTATAGGGCTTGAACGTCGCAGGGGGAAGTTGTAATGCCTTCCCTGTCTTTCTATTGGCCAGAAAAGCGCGCTATCGTCTCAGAGATGAAAGTGAAAGTAACTCGAACATCGCGTGGTACTCGTCTCGAGTAACGAGCATCTCGAACACGCTAATACTCGAACGAGTATCAAGCTCGGACGAGTACGTTCGCTCATCTCTAATAAATAGGTATTTTGCAGCATGGAAAATCTAAAAGTTCTTATGTCTTACTAATGAATTACTGCTTAAGGCTAAAACAAGCTAAAATCACATTAAAACACAATAAAGAGTTTTTAGCTATTCAATACCATAATAATAATAATAATAATAATCAGGAGTCATGCAAATCCTTAGTACAAATCAGAAAATGCTTTAAAGTTAATGTCCACTATCCCCTAAATTCTGTGCTGATTAATTTAAAGGGGTCTTTTGAGAGTTGGATATTGATATTTACTGTAGCTAACCAAAACAGATTTATTACTAAAGGGATCCTCCGGTTTTAGGACAAAATTCTCTCCTGAGACAGGAGAGTACATTACCTGCAGTTGTTCTTCTCAGGTGAGTATCTTTTTTTTTCTTTTTTTTGTACCCTATTTTAACAGGCTTTTTAGGGAGGGGCTTATAAAGTCCTTCCCTGCAAAGCCATTGACGGCTGCCAGGGCTCAGCGGCGACTTTTGCCGCTGTCCTCGGCTCTGTAGCGCTGCTGTGTTATCAGCAGCCGGGGATTTAAAATCCCCACCTGCTGGTAGCACTGATTGTGATTGGCTGAAGCGCTCAGTCAATAACAATCAGAGCTTCCAGCAGGCGGGGATTTTGAATCCCCGGCTGCTGATAGCTGAGAACTACAGAGCAACAGAAGGCGCGTCTGAGCCCCGGCAGCTGAAAGGAGGTGAGAATGTTTTTTTTTTTTACACTACTTTTCTTGGATTTTCAGGGAAAGGCTTATGTTTAAAGCCCCTCCCTGAAATCCAATGACTGGGTGCCGGCAGCAGGATTCTCTACCGCAGCCATCATGTGTGACAGCTGCGGTAGACAATTGAAGAATTTCTCTGTCGCATCTGCCACAGATGTGGCAGATGTAGCAGAAGGGAATTCTTTTAACTAGCGGGGGTGAAGAAAACATCTGCCGCATGCGGCAGATGTGTTCTGCATGCCCGCGGGGTCACGGCAGCGGCGGAGAGGTAAGGTTTTTTTTACACTAAAATGTTTCTTTTTTAGGGAGGGGCTTATATGTAAAGCCCTTCCCTGAAAAAGAATGCAGGGGCGCCGGCAGAGCATTATTTTCAATTCAGCCGTGGCTCCATTGAAAACAATGCGTGCATTCCCAATGGTGCACGCATGTCCTATCTTTGCAGGCACGCACCTGCAAAGTATGGACATGTGCACACACCATAGGGAATGCAATGTTGCAAATACAAGCGTGTTTTTGTGCCTGCAAAAATGTAATTATAGGTCATACTTTGGATGATTGTATTCTTGTTGCCTAGGGTATAATAGGGTGTCAAAAATGAAAGAATCCTGCATGGGGCCACCACTTTTGAAGTGATTGCTCCACATAGGTGCAAGTTGGC
Organism: Eleutherodactylus coqui; assembly: GCF_035609145.1. Lineage (NCBI taxonomy): Eukaryota > Metazoa > Chordata > Amphibia > Anura > Eleutherodactylidae > Eleutherodactylus > Eleutherodactylus coqui. The sequence goes on from NC_089839.1 coordinate 41,630,852, forward strand.
AGATAGGCCATGTCCTATCTTTTGACAGAAATCGCAGGGAGCTTCCATAAATTCCTATGGGAGGTGGGAAAAAAAGGAAGGGGAGGGAGTTTACCTGCTCCTGCGCTCGTTGCAGAAAGGAGCTTGCTCTGTTTAGCTAATAAAGCTAAATAGAAGCCATTCTACCGACCACCGCTGCAGAGTCCATTAATGCGATGTGAATGGACAAGAATTCCAAAAGGAATTAGTGGCACTGCTGCATTGCCGCAATTTTTTCGCGCAATACGATCTGCGTTAAAACGAATGGCTCGTGTGAAGGAGGCCTAAGGGTACTTCTACATGGGCTGTCTGTCAGGCACTCCAGTGATGATTGCTCACTGACCTTAGGCGGAGTGCACTGGATATCTCTTCCAGCCCACTAGCTTCCATTCACAGTAAACCGGCAGTCAACCTGTTTAAATGGGCCGACAGTTGTTTGGTTTTTAGGTGAGCTAAAAACCAAGCAACTCCGACAAGTGAGCGATTCTTGAACGATTACTCAGGCGAGTAAAAGTAGCCTTACTGATTTGATTCCTTCCACTCCAGGTAATAATTAAGATAAAAGAAGCATGTTAATATGAACTGCATGTCATCCCCTAAAGTAGAAGTGAAGTTGACTTTTTAAAGACATGAAGGAGTTGATTACTGTTATTATTACAATCATCATCATTTATATAGTAGATCCATTCCTCCGAAGTCCAGTACTGTATATATTGTAAAGCTTCGGTACACACAGACCTCAAACAGATTAAAATTGAATAAACATTCCCAGAGCTTTGAATATATTATTAGCAGAAGTTGCTTTTGTCACTCATCATTTGGGGCCCAAATCCTTTCCGGTAAACCCATTTAAAGCGGCCGGTGTGGATTGTACATCACTCTCCGTATGCAGACCCAATCCTTCATGGCTCGCTGGCTGTGCCTTTATGAGTTCTTTTGATTAGTAATTGAGAAAATAAATCTGCGAAGGACCTACACAAATGCAAAATATAAAGAAAAAGACATTACATTTCTGCAGATGCCTGACAGTATATTTTATAAGGTCCCTTTTGAGACCGGCGGAATTTCAATTCATTTTTTTTTTCAGGTAGAGATTTAGTATCGGCATTGAGGCCATAAAAGCTTTAGTGATGCACTGACAACGGGAAGCCTATGTGTTTCCATGAGTGGTGACTTCATCGTATATAATCTACAGGATGTATAAGTCATTGTGACTAACTCTACATAGAGCAAGAAGCAAATCATTCGGGCGCTCCGGGTATGCCATGACTTCTGTGGCTTCGTGTGTCTTGCTCAGTACAAACACATTTTACTCCTTTATCTAGGCTGTAAAATGTGTCGGAGTAGATATAAATGGACTGCTCAATGTTGGGCTCTTATGTGCTTTATTTTACAATCATTTTTTTTTAAAAAGTGAGATAGATAGGTATGAGATGGGTAGATGAATAGATAGTTGATATTTGAATAGTCATCCTTTTAGACATTCACTTTTCAATTACTTAAACCCTTTAAGACCATGCCTGTTTGTGTCTCGACTTTTTGAATATCTGTCATATATTACTTTTACAAAGTCATTGCTGCCTGTGGCACCTAATATTTTTAGAACTTTTTCCCCCCTTTGCATGGCTAGACAAAATGCTAGACATCATTAGTATCGCCTAATCTACAATAACCCATTCTACAAAATATTGCATCATTTATCCAGCACAGTAAATTCCATAAAAGAAAAAAAAAACTTTAAAAAAAAGCCAAAATAGCAATTTTCTGATTATCTCGCTACACCAAAACAGGAATAAAAAAAATAATTAAAAATTGTATATACATCAAAATGGTACCAATAAAAATTACAAATTGTCCCACAAAAAAGAGGCTTGATATTGCTCTGTCTATGGAAAAATAAAAATGCTCTGATTCTACAATGTAGAGCCACACATATGGTGGGAAAGTGGTAAAACATAATAAAATCATTATGAGCTGCACAATAAAGGCTATGTAATAATTATACCTCATGGAAAATGCCATGAAAATAAATCACAAAAACAAGCTATTAATACATTATATGTACCAAAAACCGGTGCCTATGAAAACTAGAACTCATCCTGCAAAATACAGGTTGTCATACAGCTGCAGTGACGAAAAAAACTAAAAAGTTAGAACACAAAATAAGAAATGATTTACTGTATCTTAAAGGGGTTTTGTCATTTAAAAAATTACCTAAACTTACCTATTCCTTGCCTGTCTGTCTCCTTATCACATCTCCTGGTTGAGCTTCTCCAGTGCTCCAGGTCAGCTCACTGCAGGCTGGTTATGAAGGCTGCTCATCACAAACTCCTTCCTGCTGGGTCAGTGAAGCTCACATCCCTATGCTGTGGCTTCACTGCCTAGGAAGGAATTGTAATCTATTTCAGAGACAGCTGGCATGAGCAATCTCTGAAGAAGATAGGCAGTCCTCCTGCTGGCCTGTGAGCTGTGATATAACATACATTGGCAGACTGCCAACCTAATGTACATAACCTCACAGGAAAGAGAAGAATCAGGCAGCTGGAGGGGAAGTGACAACATGGACTGCAGGAGACAAGAGAAGATAAGGGAGGTGAAGATCTGGTAAGTAGGCTGATGGGGGAGGAATAGATAAGAATAGCATTTTTCTTTTTTAGTGACAGAACCCCATTAAGGCTTAAATTAGTTATGTCCCTAAGGGGTTAAAAATGCACTGAAAAGCAACTGAGTTTTGTGCCAAATATATTTGCATGATGCATAAATTCAAAATCTACAATAAAAAAGTGACATTTTCGAGAGAGTTTTTCCAATTTGAAAGTAACTGTTGGGAAGTTATTGCATTTTTTTTTAATTTTTCAAATGTAATCTTTTAAATTTATATTTAATTTTGAAATTTTAATGTAAGTAAAAGATATTGATCATTCAAGTAATTTATGTAACACTTAATTGATGTTATAAATTAATGGAAGGATGCGTTCACACTTAGCAGAATTGCTGTGGATTTTCCACAATGGAAAAGATACAGTAAGATCTCCATCAAATTCCTTTGGTGCAGCTCTTGATGTGGATTCGCAAAAGACTTCACCCTCTCACTTTAAGGTTGAAGTCAGCTGCAGACCCGTGTCAAAATCTCAACCAACCTGTGTGGATTTTGGTGGGGATCTGCACCAAAATCTGCAGCGCAAAATACGATACAGATTTTGGAGCAGATCTACACCAAAATCTCCTACACGTAAATGTTTCCTTACAAATTTAACTTATTTCTTGAAATTTTTTTAAAAAAGAACTCTACACTATACAATAATCTATACTAATTAAATAGTATAGGGGATTGTAACAGAAGAGATTAATTTGAGGTTAATGTAGAGATAAATTGGAACAGTGCTGAAATTCTGGAAAGATTGTTACTACAAGAGACATTCCTGATGAGCACCACAAGTGGCTGTTGCTATGATGATGTCATCAGGACCTGAACCAATCAGGTTGTGATAACGGCCCCCAAACGATAGGCTGCTAGTAGCAGGCTATTTCTGGAATTTCACTTGCTTGGGCTAATGCGAAAGAAGGAGTTAAATTTACGTCGCTGCTGCACAAAGCACAGCAAGCAGTGAAGTAAATTTACAGTGGGAGGCCACAAAGTGGTTAAAGAGTAACTGCACTCTAAAAAAAACAACTTGATATCTCAAAGCAGCATGTCAAAAGTTTTGATCAGTGGGGGTTCCGCTACTGAGACCCCTGCTGTTCACTGTAGCAAAGGGGCTGCAGTGCTCACCTAAGCCCTGTATCTCCTTGCCTGTCATTCTTGCTTATTACGGTAGTTCCTCTAGGCTGCTGATGATGGATGCATAAATGTCTATAGAAGCCTATGTACACATCTTCAGCTGCTGAGGGGAGGCAACAATGACAACTGAAGGGGAAGCCCCTTCAGATCAGCGATCAGCACTCAGATCTTCAGTTTTTTTAAAACCCAATTAGTCTTTAATGTGATTGGATATCATTTTGTGCTCCCCAAGGGTATCGGGTGGAATTCCAAGTCTTTCACAATGATAGTGTATAATATATGTCTGTCATTGTGGAAGAGGCTTTTTACTCCTTAATGTGTATTTCTAGACTTCTTTAATTTTACAATAAACTGGGACATATCCTATCCTTGCATTGTGAAACATTTCCATCTGGTAACCTCGGGGGAGTGCATCTTTGTTGTCAAGCTTATACAGCAAAAGTTGCCCTTTAGGTTTACCTAGGGTTGCAAGGCTTGGTAAAAGTTCTTTGAATATTGACTCATAGGGTGGCTACCCTTCAATAGGTGGCACTGAAGAGACAATATTACATCACGCATTTGCATAACTTTTTCCCATAGCCTATAAGACTCCCTACACTCTCGTGCTGCTCTGAACAAGAAGAAGCATTGCCCCCCCCTTCCCCCCTGACGTGCATTAATGGTCTTTCATAGGGTCTTCTGCACACCAGAAGCCCTAAGGCATTTGTGCCCCTAAAAAAAAAAGATAAAATTTAAAAAAAACGTAAGATATAAAAACATTTTACATATCAAGGACAATATACCGAGAAGACAATTTTATGATAATATGCCTCTGATACAGTTACAGTAATACCGCAATTCAAATAATAAATATTACCTCCATACTATTACCGAACAAAACAGAGTATACAAAGACTTATGTATATCACTATACATAAGTCAAGTATTACCACTAGAGATGAGTGAGCGTACTCGCTAAGGCAAACTACTCGAGCAAGTAGTGCCTTTTGCGAGTACGTGCCCGCTCGTCTCAAAAGATTCGGGTGCCGGCGGGGTGCAGGGAGCGGTGAGGGACAGTGGGGAGATCTCTCTCACTCTCTCCCCCTGCCACCTCCTGCTCACTCCCGTAACTCACCGCTCTCCCCCCCCGGCACCCAAATCTTTTGAGGCGAGCGGGCAGGTACGCGCATGAGGCACTACTCGCTCGAGTAGTTTGCCTTAGCGAGTACGCTCGCTCATCTCTAATTACAACCATGCCATGACTGCATATTATTGTGTTTCCCAAAAATAAGACCTACCCCTAAAATTAGCCTCACCCTGATTTTTTTGGGAGGTGGAAGTGTGCCTTGAAATAGAAGTCATATCCCAAAAATAAGCCCTAGCTACACTACATGAAAAAAAAACAATACTTACCTAGGAGGCACAGTCCGGGCTGTGATTGGTTCATCGAGCGACACAGGGATTGGGTGAGCCGCAGCATTCGAGAACCAATCAGAGCAATCGCTTACTGGAGGTGGGGTTTACAAAACCCATTACCAGCAAGCAATGTTCTGTCAGCGCGAAAACTGCATGGAAGCCTGCCGGAAATGTGTACAGCAGCAGGAGGGACCCAGAGGTCGCCTGGTAGGTAAGTATTATAAGACACCCACCAAAAATAAGACCCTGTGCCTCTTTTGGGGCAAAAATTGATATAAGACAGGGTGCGCCCGTGTGACTGAGCCTTTACTGCAGGAAGATGACGGCCACACTTCAGCACGGAAGACTCTCCACAGCGCCGAAGAAAGAACACATGACCAGCAATTAAGTCGGTCACATGTTCTTTCTTCCGGCGCTGCAGAGAGATGTCCATCCTGAAGTGTGGCCTTCTTCTTTGTGTAGTAACACGGGTGCCGATGCGCCTATGTGACTAAGCCCTCACAGTAATAAAATCAGCGTCTGTATGAAGATGTATCAGTCTTGTCATGTGGTACAAGTAAAGGTATAAATGGAAGAGTTTTAGAGCAGGAAAGGAGTGCATCTTCAGGAGCTCCAAGAGATTGCTAACACAGAGCTGCATGGAAGCACCTTTAGCATTCATGTAGGTGAAGCTAGAGAAAGAGGAGCGGCATCCCATAGTGTTTGGAGTGCGGATGTGAGAGGAGTGAGTCCCTTCAACAAACAGGCAGAGAGAAAGAGCATACTACCTAAGTTCCAAGCAGGTACTCGTTCACACCACAGGCTTTTCCTGTGTGGCCATCCATAGTTAGGATCAGTGCACAGAGGTGCATTATTGTGACACCCACGCATCTTCTGCGCGGGGTGTTTATTGGCTAAGCCTTATTTAGTAACTGTCTGCCAGAGTGTCTGCAGAGTGACCCTTACCCCCCTTCCTCCTCTGGAGTGCTCCCAATCCAGGACTGATGACATATAGATAATGTGGACTGCAGGACCATATTCATCCTGTGTATCCTCCCTACCTCTGAGCTACAGCCTGTCACCGTTTAAAGTGAGTTGTACCTGCATTGCCTGTTATATAAGTTATTATAACAGTAAAAATTATACCAGGCCTTAACCTTTCCTAGGGACCCGAGGTACAACACTCAAGTCTCTGTGTTCATTTCTCCACTGCATAGAATACTGGTGTCTGGAAACGGTGGCGTCATGAGTGATAAGTACTACTACTCCCCCCACCCCGTTTATTGACATTCCCTATCATAGGGGTGTTGAAGCTGGCCTGTGATACTGCTCTGGCCTTGGCTACGTGTCATCCCTCAGGGACCAGAGCCTGGTAAGTGCTACCGTGACACGTCAGCACTTATCCCTCCCAGCCCTTCATGTTAGCCAGGTGCCCAGGGTCACCCCTCTAGGGTGTTACACCAGTATTAAACAGGTCCTTTGTAAAAAAATATTAGTGTCTTTGGCGTGTCTGTGGTGAGAAATGGACGGATTTTAGCAATATTTCTGAGGTGCAGATGGCATAGGTCGCACACGACCCTATGAATGACAGCTGAGAGCTGCCTCTGATTGGTCCCTGCGCTCAGCCAATCAGAGGCAGCACTCACTCACCCATTCATGAATTCATGAATGGGTGAGTGAGAGCTGCCTCTGATTGGTGAAGGCTGTGACCAATCAGAGGCAGCTCATGCAGCAGGCGGGGATTTTAAATCCCCGGCTGCTGAATACTACACAGAGCAGTTCAGGAGAACTGCCGGCCGGCCGTGGCTGAACTCCGGCTGCAGGGACAAGGTGAGTATATATATATATTTTTTTTACACATTTTTGGATGTTTTTCAGGGAAGGGCTTATATTTTTAATGGGTTGGGATGGGCTTATATTTTTAATGGGTTGGACAGCGCTCCTTTGATCGGGCCCGTTTCGCCGAAAACGCTGCTAGCTGCAGATTTTTCGGCGAATCGCCGGCCCGGTCACGCGATTTGCGGGTGTGCATCCGTCATGCAATCCGCAAATCGCGGCAAAAAACGGTCATCTGACCGAGGCCAGCATGTCAGTGCTTTTCACAGGAATTCTTTATGCATGTAATAGTAAGTATATAGCTAATTCTCTATTACTACTTAGTATTTTGTGCTTTTCTGGCTACTTTTAATTGGTTAGAAAGTCATCATTGTACTGCAAAGACTGACAGCAAGTCAGTTGTAGTAATGTAATTAATCTTAGAAGCCTCCAACATTCTGACAGGTATCCAGATGAAAGAAGGAATTGTCTCATTTTAAAATGTCTTAATAAGATGAATTGCGCTTGATAAGTGATTTCACCCTGGTAACTTTACTCTGCTTTATGCTTCTTACATGACATTATAAAATACTTTATTTTAGATTTTTACAGCATTCACTATGCCCCATACTATGCATTTCCCATTATTTACATAGCAGTAGTAATATAGTACACAGCGCTGTACAGAGATTATTAGTATAAGCACCAGTCCCCGTCCTTAACCCCTTGCGAAAATTAGACAACTTCCATTTTTCTTGATTTGTTTTTTCATCCTTGCCTTTCAAAGGCAGCAAGCCGTATAAGGGCTTGTTGTGTAGAGGGCGAGTTGTATTTTTAATGGAACCATATGATATACCATCAAATATAGCGATAAATATATGAAAAACATATTTGTGAGGTGGAATGAGAAAAAAAAAATCCCTATTGCTTTGGGGGGCTTGATGTTACGTCATTCACTGTACGGTGAAAATGAAATGCTAATCTTCTTCTATGGGTCAGAATGTGTAGCTTCTGATATGTTTTACCAGCGTAGCAAGGAACATGTGCAGCGTCCGAAGAGCAGGCCCACAGCCGAGGAGATAGCAAGGTAGATAAAGACCTTGTCACAGGGCTCTACCATCTCCTCCCCTGGGGGTAGCTCGGGACACGACCATGTTACTGCTGGGGGAGGTCACAGAAAAAAGTAACCGGGAGTTACCTGTAATCTTCTTTGTCACTCGTGACGTCACCATTCCATCCTCTGCGGTGAACCTTGACAGTAAAATAAAGTAGTCCACACACAGGGTAATGTTATGGACAAACCAGGAATGGTCAGTAATGTCCAATTACTGTAACTTCAAGAAAGTCCACCTTACAACAGTGGCGACTTTCTCTCTCTCTCTCTCTCTCTCTCTACCGGTCAACACCTATGCTTCTGGTGCCTTCCTCTCACAAAACAATGCTTCTTCTCTCTCAGTTCTTCGTGGTAGCACCAGCATCCCCTGGGTAGACTGGTCCCAGGCCAAGCATAAGGAATCGCTCAGCTTACTCTATTCTGTCTACACACAGGCCGATCACTGTAGTGTGTGTCAGACTTCTCTCACTTGCAAGACTCTTGTAAAACTAACTCACTCCCCTCTTTCTTTCTCTCCTTTCCTCCTTTTTCCTCCTCTTTCCTTGCAAACACATATATAGGGCATAGTCACATGACACTCAACATGATACATTTTCCAGACATAACCCAGACATTAACCCATTCAGTGCTGCAAAGGTGCATTCCACAATGTAGACACTGACAGGACAATGAAATGAGACAGACATATAACATTATAAAGGGACCCCACTAGCTCTGGGCCACTACACATTGGGCATCACAGAAATTGTGGGTTTCACCAGCAGACATGAATTGACATAGGCACATATAGAAAATCACTTTAATTGGATAGGGTGAGGTAAGGGAAGCAGTAAAGATGGCAGGCACAATGGTAAATTCACAGTCTGGAAAAGGTAATAGAACTATGGAGAGGGGCGTAACTATTATTTATTAAGATGTGTTGACGTATGCTTACTTTAATTTTGGGGAAAATGCTGGAGTTCTAATTCCAATTGTAATAAGGGACCTGCATGCAGGTCTCGCAACAGGCTCAATGCTCAGTCTTCTGGGACCAGGGGTTGTTGGACTCACCAGTTTCACTTACTGGACCCGGGGACTTGACAGTCTCTTTAACAGCTTCTGGTATTGACCACACCATGACCAGAAATCGGATGGCAAAGTTGCATCCACAAAATTTTCCAAGTCCTCACCCCTGCTGCTGTGGATTTAAAGGAGGACTTCACTCCATTACAGAAACACACACATTTTTATTACAAATGACAATGGAGTCTGGCTTTTCCCTGCATGAAGCTAAGTAATAAAATGGTGCTGAAGGTGATCAGGCACCAAAGTGTTTTATTTTTTCCACAGGATGGGTATAGTGCTCAAATCCTAGCAGTTCTGGCATTGTCTCTACTCCAGCATGCTCATGGGTAGAACCCACTTCTCTACTGTGTGACACCAGAAACTACTTTCTCTATACCACAATGGCATCACTTGGCAATGCTAGTACCGCCATTCCACCTACAGCACCATCTGACTACCCCAGACCATGTGCTTGAGAGTACAAAACATTATAATAAAAAACCTATATATATATATTGCAGAACATTAGACTCTAGTTGAAAGTCAGCTTCACCCACTTACACAACAGCCTGCAAACAAGTGAATACATACCATAGAAGCAGAGTCAATTATTGGGCTCTTGGATGGAAAGGGCCCATCCATGGTGGGTCCTAACCCATTGGCTACTGGGTGGAATTTGTGCTGGAGTCCCCTCTACATAAGAACTGCATTGTTAGTAGAAAGGGGATAGGAAACAAATCCAATAGTCATAGGAAAAAAGTGAAGAGAAAAGGAAACATCAGGCCTTTCTGGTCTGTATGTGAAAATCCAACACTATAAAGGAAGCCATTTTTGCACTTTGTTAAGTTGCAACATTTCTTCTATGTGGCAGCGCCTGTAGATTTTCTTTCCCTGCCTGTAAATGTTCATAAACATCTACAGTCACTAAAAAAACCTCTAGAATAAAATAATAAATATAAGATATTATCACTTGTTGCTTGTGTGCTGTGTGTGACTCATGCTGCGAGAGGGGAAGAAGAACAGCAGGGTGAAACATTTGACTAGCACATAATACACATTAAAAATCAGATTTTTTTTTTTTTAAAAAGAAGGGAAAACAACCCAAAGTAGACAATCCTGTTATGTTAGGTCCCTATTGCTTTACATTTTTGTATCCAAGGGTTGCATTAAGAGGCTTTATGGTGGAAACTTTGCATGTATATTTTTTAAAAATACCATTTAGTGGTATCTGTCTCCCATAGGCTGCTACTTGCTTAGCTGGATGCAGCTGCATGGAATAGTTTAGACTTCTATGGTATTCCATGAAATAGAAAATTGTAAACCGTAATGGATAAAACCCATTTTGAATGTGAGAGTGGATCCATTTACTGTATGTGACGTACACTGATATAGATATAGTTGATGCAGATGTAGTTTACTTAGAAGTCTTTTCTGATGATAAACTGGCCACTAGGTTTTGCAGTGCTTGAACGTTGAGTGCATAGCTATAATATATAGAGAAATCTAGTAAGGCATAGATGGATCTCTGATGAGCCCATTCAAGCTGGGTCTAAAACAATTAGACAGATTAACTAACCCTGTCTAATGATTATACAGTGCAAACTTAGGCAGATTTATCACAGAGACTCATTCTGGATGATAAATCTGGCAGATCTTTATAATCTCTAGTTTATATCAGATTATGTGCTAAAATTTTGGTGCAATTTTTGGATCACAATGTTGCATTTAGGACACACACTTCTTCTACAACCACACCCATTTTCAAAAATCAAACCCCTTTCCATAAAGCTATATTCTTTCTCCAGTGCTGCAAAAAATGTCTTAAAGTGTCTAAGACACATTATAAATGGGGTGTAGAGCACATAACATAATTTTCTGGCACAATTTGCACCATAAAACTGGTATATTTTCAATAGTAAATTTACCCAATTGTGTCCTGTCTCTATAGAGATACATATTGTACACTAGTGAAAAGCCCATTCCAGAATGATGGCTGCAATCTATAAACAGACATATCTAGCAGATGATTGATGAAAAAGTGTAAACTATAAGATGCAGGCTTGTATATGTCAGGGCTTGAACCCAGGACCTCCTGCACTCCAGACTGCAGCTGTTTCCACTAGGCCATCCAGGACTTGAACAGCTCCTTTACTGAACACCTAGCCATGCTCCTGTTTCCTTGACTGGCTCCACCTTCTATTTTCCCTGTTCTAGCTCCGCCTAGTTCCCAATCACGCAAACATAAAAGCCTGGCCCTGCCTCGGCCCCAGTGTGAAATCATTGTGCCTGCTGCCTTTAGTCTAGCTCCTGCTCCTCTCGATACAATTGCTAAGACATATTGATACTGACCCATGGCTTCCCTCCTGACAACGATATCCGCCTCCTCCATCTGTACTTCGACCCTGAGACCACCTGTTGTCGACTTCTGGCTCTCCCCTGACTACTCTCTGGACCTTCATGGTTGCTCCAAACCTAGCGCCGGAAACGCTACAAACGCTTGTCTGGATGTAGATGATGTGAGGCATGAAGTTTGTAGTACAGGATGGGCCAGCACCACTCTGTTGTATATGAAAGCTGCATAAAAGAAAATCTTTACTGCCCATAGTAACCAATCACAGCACAACTTTCCTCTTACCGTAGCAATATAAGAAATGAAAGCTATGTTGTGATTGGCTGCTTTGGGCAAGAAATATATTTTGTTTAGGCAGCTTTATAATATATACACCACTGACTTGCTTTACTGAACTCGTTGTATGGATGTGGCCGTGCTGAATTTCTACATTTAGCTCCTTTTTTAAGCATATATTAAATAATTCAGTGGGAACATTGCAGAGCCATAGGCACCCCTTGTGCTTCTGTATTGTTCCTTAGTATGGCACCATATTACAGAGATACTCTCCCCTAGAAGTATTGCTTCCAGCTAAAAATACTAGCTTAATAAGGCACCCAGTAGAGCATAACACAACTTTATTTATGTCATATCAATAAGAAAAAAAAGTTTATATATACTTCTGTATGAAATTGGAGGAATAGTTATAGTAGGTCTTCATAAACTTATGAATGGACACCATTAACCATACTTGACATTTTTTAGAAATACAAGGTGCGTTCAAGTTCTAAGGCTTTAATTTTTCAGAAAAACTACTTACCACAGCAGGCTGAAAGTATTAGAGTATTGTCACTTCTCAACATAATCTCCTTTTCAAAGTACAAATTTGTCATAGCATTGAGACTATAATTGTACGGCTGCTGCGAACGGTTCTTTAGGTGACAGTTTTGCCCATTGGAAAATCACTAATATAAGATCAGCATGACTGAAAAACCACGGAGAACGTCTTTCTGAAAAACGGTATCCACATCTCATCCATTGTGCCAATAGATGGAATGAAGGCATCATTCTTCCTGTCATCATGTATCATGATTGCCAGATGCATTGTCACACAAGCAGCCTTGTGATCATTGGTCAACATTCGCAGAGGAAACTTACCGCATCTTCAGGTCTTCACACAGGATGGTCTACACAGATGGTCCACACAGTCAATTGGAAATCCTCCATAACCCCTTCTCCCCTTGCACAGTCATGTTGTCAATGGTGCATGGCTGATGCTCGTTTGATTCGTTGTTATGCAACTCTTGGCCTTCTTTGAAATCCACAAATGCACATTTTCACGCCAATGTCCCACTTAACTGTTGTTGAATGTTCCTACGCAAGTGAAGAAAACAGATCATTACATGCTGTTCTTGAATGTCGCCATTATAAGTATCAAAAAGGCTTCTAACTCCAGCCGCTGTCATGTGGGTTCTATGCACTGAACCATGCTGCCATCTGTCCCACTCATCCCCAAGGAATGCCTGTTTTCTAAAATTTGCCCCATGTTTCTATCTGCTGCTAGAAAAAAACGAAGAGACCCTAGAACTTGATTACCTCTCGTGGTCATCAGGGAGACTTGTAAGAGCAGTGCACATAGTATGCCTCCTCTGTGCCCTCATAATCTTAGAGCGTCCTATTTGTACCCTGACAAACTCATAGTGACCCCTCTGTACCCCTCACAAACTCATATTGCCCCATTCCTTGCAGTACACAGCTGCCAGACCCTAAATTTCCATCCAACTCCTTAATTAGTTACGCTGTGGCAGCACAGTAGAGTGTATTCCTAGAGCTCTGAGCTTATCTGCTTCAATTGCAGGAAGAATGGAGAGCAGTCATAATATTCTGTATACATTCTGCTGTGCTGTGTCAGCACAAGTAATAAAAAGTGCTGGAGGGAGTTTCGAGAGCCCAGCAAAGATTTCATCAGTAGCCAGTAGATTTGCCAACTGTTCACTTTTTCCAGGAGCCTGACGGACATTTCAGGCGAGTTGGCAAGTATGCCATAAACCCCTATCAGCAGACCTAGTAGGCAAGGAAAAACTGCAATACCCCATCCTACCACAAATAATTGGATACCTAAGCAAGAATAAAAAGTAGCATTTATTTACATACGTTAATACTTAGTGGGGCTCCTTCCTAATGACATCAGATACTCTCTGTGGCATACTTTCTTCTAATGTCTGATACGCTTCAGTTGGTATTTCCCTCCATTCATCCTGCAAACATCTGATGAGTTGTCTCAAAGAAGATGCATCGGCCTGTTTACAATGGTGCACTGTCATTAGACAGTTGAGCAATGGAAGAACATTCTATGGAGTGATGAATAACGTTACTCCATCTTCAATTCAGATGGACATACTTGGGTGTGGAGGATGCCTGGGGAACACCTTTACCCTGAGTGTGTTGTGCCAACAGCTAAGTAAAGCAAAGGTTCCATTATAGTCTGGGGATGTTTCATGTAACATGGTTTTGGTCAGTTGGTTGTAGTGGACAGAACAATGAACACAAAGGGGTACTTTGACATTCAAGACAATAATGTGCTGCCGACAATGTGACAATACTCTGGGAATGGTCGGCCATACTTCCAACAAGACAATGTGCCTTGTCACAAATCCAACGCTGTTTTACATTGGCTTGAGGATATAGATGTTCCATGATTAGTCTGGCCTCTACAGAGTCTTGACCTGAACCTTTTGAACATCTTGTGACAAACTAGAACATCCGGAAATATGAACAGCATGCATTTTCTTTAAGAGAACTCACTAGATGTTGGCAGAATGATTGGAGGGAAATACCAGCTAAACTGTATCAGACCACTTTCTTACTGCTAGGGGTTACAGTTGGTGCAATTGCAACCCAGCACCTTAGCGAATGAAGGCCCACGGGCCACCACCATTTGCTGTTTCACCACACGTGGACCAGCTCTCTTTTCCACGATTTTCTTCCCACATTGCATCGCGGTGCAAGAAAGAATCGCTCACATGTATGGCCCCATTCAAAAGAATGGGGTTCGTATTCGTGCATCTTGCAAAGCAAAAATCTTGAGTCAAGAATTTCGGCCCTGTGAAACCAGCCTAAGGGGCTACAAACACATTTTCATGTAGTCCATTAAATGAGTCATGTTTGGCAAACTTATGCCAAGGAGCTGAATCATGTATGGAAATTTGTTTTGCAGCTGTATGCAGCGCAGTGCAGTTTAGGTATGGGTACGGGTACAAGTGGGGGGGGGGGAGGAGGGAAGCTTAACTTTTGCACTCAGGCCCCTGAGCCTTTAGCTACGCCTCTGTATCAGACATTAGTATAAAGTATGCCATAGAGAGTATCCAGTGTCATTAGGGCCAAAGGAGCCCCACTATTAACATATGGAAATAAATACTAGTTTTGCTTCTTGCACAGACACCCAAATACTTTTGGTAAGAGAGTATACCATGTTGAGCTGTGCAAAGAGTCAGCTCTGCTATACCGAAAAGCTTTTTGCTCTGCCTAATAATAATGCATGGGAACGAATTGTACTTTCATGTGCCTGTAAATGGCCTAGTAAGAACTATAACTGTTCCGGTCTGATATATGTGCTATGGTAGTATGTACATAAGAAGTCAGTCTATATGTTTCATATCTTAGCTCTGATGTATATGTATAGGAGGCTTCAATGTATGACAGAAAATATAACTGCCACATTGAATTTGTAGATCGCATTAGTCTGAGTCTTTCATGGAGTAATTGGATATCTTGTGAATTAGAGACAAAGTGAAGACCACTACTAATAGACATATGCATAATGCATCTGAAAGCTTTCCAGGGCAGGGAAGGCAGATAAACAGACACTATTATCTCCTGAAAGTCCCAGTGCCTTTACTCTGACCAATATGTTGTACTTTACAGTTTTACCTTTGCTGCATATTTTATTATGGTTTTACGCAGACAGCCATTATTGTAATTCACATATTGGTTTATCTGCCCGCACGGCCATTGTTCATCCTGCATTGAAAAACATTTTTTTTGTTCACAGCAGCAGAAGAGAAATTGGATGATTTTATGGGAACAGTGACCTGTCCACTTAAAGGGAATCAGAAAATGAACTATGTTTGAACTACATTTTTATGTCAAGCGTGTTTTTTTATATATATTTTTTTTAAAAAAAATTTCCCCCCCCAAAAAAATTCCTTATACCTTGCAGTTATTTCACTCTGCCCACTAAACCTAATTATAGGCTGATACTTCTGCCCCAGCCTCACAGGCGGTAGGAAACAGTAGACAGGAGATGACTTATTGGCTTCTTTGACAGAGTGCTGTGGGCTAGAGGTCATTGTGCAGGGAGAGGGAGGAGGTAAACTGTGACAACCAGCTATGGACTATGGTGGATCCTGTGTTATCTATTTATAGGTGTTACCCTTCATTATAATCCTGTTTATGATGATAATGAGATGACTGCTGAAAAGTTTTTTCTATAGAGCAGGAAGTCACAGACTATTGTTAGGCTTCATGGCCAGAGTGAAAATTGAAGGATATTGGAATTTTTTTAGGCACACACAGAGACATTAAAAATTACGGGAAAAAAATCACAAAAAATAAAAAACTTGATTAAAAGAGACCTTCCAGTTTTGGGGCAAACTTTTGACCTGGGACCAGAGGGGGCGGTTATATTATTTGCTGTTGGTCTTCTGTATGGATGTCCCTCTGATCCACTAACTCTGGGTCTCATTTTCAGGTGTCCAAGATGGCTGACACAATCTTCAGATAACCTTATCCTCACAGTGCATTGGAGTGGAGTTCCTTAGGGTCACTGAAAAAATTCTAATGGTCCAACATCAATTTCTAGATGAAATGTAGATATCCATTTGCAGAGGCGTAACTTGAAGTTTTTGGGCCCCTATGCAAAATCTGTAACAGGACCCTCAACTATAATGCTTTATTCCTGGTACTGTGCTTCCTATATGGAGAAAAGTGGCCTTATGGGCCCCCTAAGGCTCCTGGGCCCAGGTGCAACCGCACCCCTGCATCCCCTATAGTTACGCCCCTGCCCATTTGCAAACACTGTTCAGACTTCGGAGCCCATTTTTGTGTCTGAGTCTAGGCTCAGTAAAGGATTATCTGGTACTCTACCGCTGATCCCGGTAGGGCACAAGAGCATGTAGCCAATCTGGTAACTGAAGACTAATAGCCTGATCCTTCCTGCCCTTTTCTGTGTGTGTTAATTTGATGACAGGGCAACAGTGTCAAAGTGTAGGTTGACATAAGACACAGTGTAGGTAATCATGAGATTATGTAAGTCTCCGTTCACACAGGCTTCATGGACTCCATTTTTAAGGATCCATGATGAGAATGATGAATCAGTTCTGCAACATATCTAATGGATCCTGAAGGATTCCATTTAGCTTATAATGGGTTTGTCAGGTTCTTCTTTTATTTACAGGGCAAAACAGCATGAAAGTTCCTAACATTTCCTCATCTCTGGAGGCAAAATACATCTCCAACACTTAGACAATGGAAAGACAGAGTGGAAAACCTCTTTAACCTTGAAGAATTACATAGCTGGTCTACAAATACACACGATAAGTTCAACAAAATTTGGACACCCTGGAACAGGCTGAGACAGATGACATGCTGGGACGAGTGAGACAGAGGCTGATCCTCTCTTTTAAGGTATACCCCCCCCCCCCCCGGCATACTAATCCTATTCCACCGACCCTCCTCCCTTGACCCCTCCCTCTCCCCTCCTCCCCCCCCTTTATGTCTGTTCTTGTTAGTGTATTGGTGTTGTTTCCCTGTCCCCCTGGTTACGACTGATATACTCAGATAAGTACATAGGCTCAAGGAGAGCTCTGGTTTAAGCTCTAAGTCATACATGAGTAGTCTTGGTAGAGCTCACCACTACCTTCAAACGAGGGCAACGGTATATGCTCCATAATACATAGGTGCCTGTGTACGCTTTATCAGATATTGTAAGACGAATGTCAGTCATTCCCGTGTATTCTTTGCTTATTACAAAATGTCAATAAAAACTGGATTTGAAAAAAAAAGAAAGTTCCTAACATTTTGCCCTTTAGAAGCAACAAAAAACCTGTTTCAGCATAACCTACAGACTAGTGTGGATATAGCTTAAAGCATACCTAACCTTTGAAATGACTTTTTAGAATAAGCTGTCATGTGTGTCCATGAGGAATAACACTAGTTCTAACCCTTACTCAATTTGTATCCTGCAGTTTTTACCAGTTTCCCCCTCTGCAGGCTGTATCTCTGATTTTCAGTTTTCTCTGAGCTAGCAAAAGAAGACTGCTTTATTATCTCTTCTATATACTGCACATGGACAAACCAGCAGATTGTGCTCTGTATAACACACACATAAATAACTTCATCATGTAGGAAATTATATAGCAGTACTGAGCAGTGTAGATGTGATTTCAGTATAGTTTCTGGATAGTAAATCACTTATATTACTGTGTTTTTTTCACCAAAATAAGAGACTGTCTTATATTGATTTTGCCTCAAAAGAGGTACAGTGTCTTATTTTTTTTTTTTTGTGGGGGGGGGGGGGGGGTCGTTTAATACTTACCTAGCAGCCAGCATTCGGGTCACATGTGCTGGGCTGTGCTGCTGCTGAATGCTTCCGTGTCCTCCTGCATGCTGACAGAGCAGTTCTTCCTGGTAATGGGGCTTGATACCCCACCTCTAGCAAGCTAATGCTCTGATTGGTTAATCGAGCGCGATGTCAGCCAATGAGAGCCGGCCCTTGATTAACCAATCACAGCCATTCATTGAATGACATCAATGGCTGTGATTGGTTAATCGAGCGTCAGCTTGATTAGAAACATCTCCAAAACCAGCACCAGACTATCAGCAAAGTGGCAATCCCAGAATCGCCACAGCAAGAACATTCTATGGAGTGATGAATCAATGTACTCCATCTTCACATCAGATAGAAAAACCTGGGTATGGAGGTGCCTGGGAAATAGTCTTTTGCCTGAATGTGTTGTGCCAACAATTAAGTACAGAAGAGGTTTCGTTATGGTCTGGGGATGTTTTATATCTCATGGTCTGGGTCCGTTGAGTGTACTGGCAAGAACCATGAACACGGAGGTGTACCCTGACATTCTAGACAATCATGTGCTGCCGACAATGTGGTTATACTCTAGAAATGGTCAGCAATACTTCCAACAAGTCAACGTGCCTTGTCACAAATCCAACGTTGATTTGAAGATATGGATGTTCCATGGTTGGATTGGATGCACAGAGTCCTGAGCTGAATCCTACTGAACATCTTTGGAACGAACTGGAACGTTGGGTCAGGAAATATGAACAACGTTCATCTTCTTTTTAGAGAACTTGCCAGACATTTGCAGTATGAATGGAGGTAAAAAAAATACCAGCAGAAGTGTAGCAAACAATACTACAAAGTATGTTACAGAGTATCCAATGTGATTAGGGCCAAAAGAGCCCCACTAAGTATTAACATATGGAAATAAATATTACTTTTGATTCTTGCTCAGGTCTCCAAGGACTTATGGGAGGCTAATCTATAAGACATATCATCTACATGCAACTTCTAATAGGTTGTGATCAAGGGAATTATAGCACCCTAGGGAGTGAACCGCCACTGTTCTATTTGACAGAAAAGCCATAGAGCTCAGTAGAATATGTCTTGTCAATAAGAATCATTGCACAGTTGACCAGAGGAAGTATTTTTGTATATTGTTTCTATGAATGTATCTGTAAAGTCGTTCTTATGCAACATAATTCATTTTTGAATGAAAGTAATGGTTTCAGCCTCTTTGTCCTTAGTGGTTTTATTGTATTTCTTTTGATCTATTATCCCTTGCTCTGGCTGTGTCCACAAATAATTCTTGGAAGTGTAGTACTTGTGTCACAGACGTAGCAGTTCCGCATATATTCTTACTGCTGACAATTATGGCAATGGCAATGATTTGCTTGTTCCCTTCGCCTATCCCCTCACTTAGAACTGTCCACATCAGCGGGCTATCTTTCCTTATAACTAGAAACTTCATGTTGTATCTACTCCATAACTATTATTTCATCAGTAATGGAAACAGAACATTTTTATTAGACATTCAGTTTAAGAACATTGGTTGTTATCTGTGTTGTTATTTTGCACTCTAGATATCAAATGAAGTCCATGCTGCTACTTAAATGAGTTGTCTAGTTTAGAAAAAAACATTTATTAGCCAGAATAGAGAGGAGATATAAAGAGCATCTTTCGCTGTGGATGACCTAATCAGTCCATATTAAATGAACACAACATTAATTTCAATGAACACCATGTAATACTTCTTGTTCCCTGTGGGGGTGCTGCAACGGAATTGTATACTTGGCCAGTCTTCCGGTCTTCAACAGATTATAACTGGGATTGCAACGGTAGGAAAACTTGTGATCAGCTTATTATTATTCAAATGAAAGCAGCTGCAAATTACTTTTGCTGTCTAGAAATAGGCTATCCATACATTTCAGATAGATGTCAGCCATCTAGCCTGACATCCTCATTCAGATGCCCTCTAGGTTCAGTTAAGTGTGCATGTCTTATATGAATGACTGTACAGAGGGGAGAAAGCTACTGCCAGACTAATCACCCAAGAACAATAGAATCTGGCGATTGAAATCCAACGGACTAATCGTTGTCTTACTCTACATCTGCCATTGGGGAGAATCGGGAGGCCTTCAAACAAATTAAATGATCAGTCGGATCCAAATCATTGGATTTGGTTGATGTAGGTCTGACATATACGACCACTAATAGCATTAACTGCCAGAAATGACCATGCTACATCTCTAGGCTTTTCCGAAGATTAGTGTAGTCACCAGAGGTATAGCTAGTCTGTCAGTTTATTGCCAGGGGCAAAGTCTCAGGTGTCTACAGAGGATATAAAAAGTCTACATTCCCCCTGTTAAAATGCCATGTTTTTGCCATGTTAAAAAATCCGACAAAGATGAATCATTTCAGATTTATTTACACGTTCAATGACCCATTATCTCTGCAATTCCGTTGAAAAACAAAGTGTGAACACCCTCTTATATTTGGGGATGTGGTTATGTTCACAATTAGCCAATCCCATTTAAACTCTTTAACTACTTAATAAATAGTAGTCAGTACTCCACTCCCATTATTTAAAGTGATTCTGATTTACCCCTTTAAAAGTTCAGCTCTTCTAGTAGGATTTACCTGACATTTTCTTAGTTGGCTAAACCAGCTGCCAGAGAAGAGGATCCACCACCACAATGACATTCGGCAGGACAACCCGCCTGAGGCTTGGGTTTGCTGTGTACAGAACTTTTAGCAAACTTTAACCCAAAACATGGTTCGACTGGTTCCGTTCGCTCAACACTTGCCCTAGTTTTACTCTAGTTATAACCTACATGACAGAAGTGCTGATGGCACATGCATTGTGGCAGTACGCATATCAACATTAAGCCAAAAAATGCTAAAGGGAATATGTCATCAGAAAACGACCTAATATGTAAATCACAACAGTAGATCTGCAAGAGTTTATCGCCTGGGATTTCCACCGATCAGCAGTTCCGTGGGTCATGCACTGAGCTGATTTCTTAAGCAAGTAGACAGCTCCGTTCTCACTACAGTGACCAGGCTTGGTATTACACTTGAAGTTCCTATTGAAGTTAATGAGATATTTAGGTGTGATACCAAGACTGGCCACTATAGTAAGAATGAAGCTGTCTGCTTCTTGCAGAAATCAGCTCCCTGTAGGAACATATCTGTCCATTGTACTGATGGGTGGCGTACCTGACTGATCTACTAGTCATAGCCTATTCTGCAGATAGGCCATCAATAGTTTACATATGGACACCCCAATTTAGGTGCAAGTGGCTTTCAGGATAGTAATTTTTTTAATAACTTTACAAGCAAGAAAACACTATACAGACACAAGAAAAAGGAAAAACAGCTGGAAATATAGTCATTCAAACTTGATCTTCAGTGCTGGTCATAGGTAAAGTCATATTAGGAAATGAAATTGTGTTTAGGGAGAGGTAGTGTCATTGTGTTCTTATTCATAAGTTATAGGAGTTGTACCAAGACTGACTCTTATCACCTATCCACATGATAGGAAATAAAGGTCTGATTAGCGGATGCTGTTTCTCCCCAGTGAGCTATCCAGCTTGCTCTTCTTCTGAACTTAGCCTTGTTCCATGCTCCTGTGAAATCCAGTTCCTGTCTCCTGGTCTTGGTCACACCCTGCTTCTAATCAGGCTCACTATAAAAGCCTGACCCTGTCACTGCACCAGCGTGTAATCAAGGTCCTCTTCTCCTTCACCACAACAAGCGACCTGAGACCTCACAGGAACGACTTCTGGCTATACTGACTACTCTCTAGATCTGCATGGCTACTATACCTTTGACTGTAACCTAGTGCCTGAAATGCTAAAAGAATAATTGTGCCCTAAAATGAAGTCTGTAGTAGCCATTTTGAGGAAACAAGTCACAGTTCCAAGAGTTTTGTTCCTCCTACCAGGAGAAGGTTGCTGGAATGCAAAGAGAGATCGAGGGGTTACAAAGGCAACTTCTGGAGATGCGCAATTCAGTGCCAGATGCCACTGCCAGCAAAATTTGGTGGAGATCATCACCAATACTGAGGTTTCCTAAATCAGTGCCAAATCTATTTCCGGAAGCAGCCCACTTTGTTTAACTGTGATGGAAAAAAGTTATTCTTTATCATCAACCTCCTTACTGATGAAGTGCTTGTATGGGCCTCACCATGTGTAGAGGCCAACAGTCATCTTCTTGATAGCCTTACTGTCTTCACGACCACTATGCATCAAATCTGTGATAATCCAAATTACTGTGGCGAAGCCAAAGGTAAGTTACATAACCTACGACATGGTTTGTTGCGGGATACATGGCAGAATTTCTTTTCTGGGTGACTGTTAGCACATGGAACCAAGCTGCTGAAAATCTGTGGCTTTATTGTGGGAGCCTGGGACATTATACCTTGAACTGCCCAAATAAGTTCCAGTGGCCTCTCACTCTAACCAATGTCAAGACCATGATCAACTCATCCATCACGAAACAAGAGGATTCTGCCAAACAAGCCTTTGTACCTGTAATTCAAGATGGTGTGAAAACCCTTCCTCCGCTGCACAATTTTTTCCTCCCCATAGAGATCTTAATTGGAAGTCAGAAGCTACAGTGCTCAGTGATGTTGGATTGAACAACAATTTTTTTGGTCATCGTACACTCAGAAAACCTACTAGCTAAGTTTAAAGAAGGATATGAAAATTACCCTTTCCTGAGTCATTCCTCTAAAGATTATGGCACTCATCCTGTTTTGATTCCTGGCCTTCTGATCAGCGCTACTGTCCTGATGGTCAATCACAGCAGCGTATACAAGCTGATTTCATACAAGGGAAGTTGAAGGAGGCCTTACGAAAATCCCAAGATGCCTACAAAAAGGTGGCAGACAGACCTCGCCAAGCAGCCCCTACCTTTAAAGTGGGTGATAAGGTGTGGTTATCCACTAAAAATTTAAAGACTCAAGTGTACCTTCTCCCAAACTTGGACAAAGGTTCATCGGACCTTTCCGAATTGCAGCAAGGATCAGCCAGGTTGCTTTCCATTTAGAGCTTCTCCATCCTGTCTTCCATGTGTCCCTGCTGAAGCCTTTTCAGGAAAATACCTTAGCTGGAAGACAGCAACCACCTCCCCCTCCTTTAAAAGTACAAGGGCAAGATGAATTTCTTGTGGAAAAGATCCTGGACTCCCCAGGGAACAGAGGCAGACTGTAGTGCCTAGTGCAGTAACAGGGAATACAGGCCAGAGGGAAATTCCTGGGAGCCAGCCCCAAATGTCCATGCCACTAGACTGGCAAGGGAATTCCATGGCAGGTATCCAGGGAAGCTGGCTCCTGGGAAATCCAGAGGTCATCCTGGAAGAAGGGGGCAACTGTCAGGACTCAAAAATAGGACCTCCTGTGCAAGCCACCTTTGAAAAGGAGTCAGTAAGACTCACAAATGCATTGCCAGTAAAAGTTAAAGGGGTTGTCCCGCGAAAGCAAGTGGGGTTCAGCACTTCTGTATGGCCATATTAATGCACTTTGTAATGTACATCGTGCATTAATTATGAGCCATACAGAAGTTATTCACTTACCTGTTCCGTTGCTAGCGTCCCCGTCGCCATGGTGCCGTCTAATTTCAGCGTCTAATCGCCCGATTAGACGCGCTTGCGCAGTCCGGTCTTCTCCCTGGTGAATGGGGCCGCTCGTGCCGGAGAGCTGGTCCTCGTAGCTCCGCCCCGTCACGTGTGCCGATTTCAGCCAATCAGGAGGCTGGAATCGGCAATGGACCGCACAGAGCCCACAGTGCACCGTGGGAGAAGACCCGCGGTGCATCGTGGGTGAAGATCCCGGCGGCCATCTTAGTAAGGTAAGGAAGAAGTCGCCGCAGCGCGGGGATTCGGGTAACTACTAAACGTTTTTTTTTTTTAACACATGCATTGGGTTTGTCTCGCACCGAACGGGGGGCCTATTGAAAAAAAAAAAAAAACGTTTCGGCGCGGGACAACCCCTTTAAGTCTTCAATACCCCAAGGTCCCAGCAATTCTCTCTCAGTAGCACCAATTGTATCTCCATTGTGGCTTCTCTAGACTGTTGTCTAATCCTAACACCACAAAACCTATTGTAAAGCAATAAAAAAATGTAAACAATCATCTATATATATAAAATTGAATGTATGTCTGTCTGCATGCGTGTCTGTCTGTTTGTCCTTTATGCGCTACTACTAGAGATGAGCGAACACCAAAATGTTCGGGTGTTCGTTATTCGGAACGAACTTCCCGCGATGCTCGAGGGTTCGTTTCGAACAAGGAACCCCATTGAAGTCAATGGGCGACCAGAGCATTTTTGTATTTCGCCGATGCTCGCTAAGGTTTTCATGTGTGAAAATCTGGGCAATTCAAGAAAGTGATGGGAATGACACAGTGACGGATAGGGCAGGCGAGGGGCTACATGGTGGGCTGCATCTCAAGTTCACAGGTCCCACTATTAAGCCACAATAGCGGCAAGAGTGCCCCCCCCCACTGTCAGCATAAAGATCGTTCTCCTCTGCCACAGCTGTAACAGCTGTAGCAGAGAAGAACGATGTTTGCCCATTGAATTCAATGGAGCGGCAATACAGCAGGTTCCACTGAATGCAATGGGCTGCCCGCGATCGCAGGATGAATGGTCGGAAAGGGGTTAAATATATAACCCCTTTCCTGCAATTCATCCAGAAATGTGTTACACTAAAAATATATACCGGCGTATAAGGCGACGGGGCGTATAAGACGACCCCCCAACTGTCACCTTATACGCCGGTAATACAGTGGAGCAAAGAATAAAAAGCATTACTTACGTTTTTAGATGATCTACGGCGCTCCTGCAGGCTGTCACTCCCTCCTAATCCACGGCAGACAAGCTTTCTCTATGAAAGGCTTTAAATCCCTGCCTCTAGAAAGACACGTGCCTTCAGCCAATCACAGCCAATGACAATGATGTCATTGAATGGCTGTGATTGGCTGTGTTTCTGGAGGCGGGGATTTCAAGCCTTTCGTGGAGAAAGGAATACTTTGCCGTGGATTAGGAGGGAGCGACAGCCTGCAGGAGCGCCGCAGATCATCTAAAAACGTAAGTAATGCTTTTTATTCTTTGCTCCACTGTATTACCGGCGTATAAGGTGACAGTTGGGGGGTCGTCTTATACGCCCGGTCGCCTTATACGCCGGTATATATTTTTAGTGTAACACATTTCTGGATGAATTGCAGGAAAGGGGTTATATATTTAACCCCTTTCCGACCATTCATCCTGCGATCGCCGGCAGCCCATTGCATTCAGTGGAACATGCTGTATTGCCGCTCCATTGAATTCAATGGGCAAACATCGTTCTTCTCTGCTACAGCTGTTACAGCTGTGCCAGAGAAGAAGGATTTGTCTTCTATATGTTCTCAATGGGGTCAGCTCTGCTGCCGCTGGCCCCATTGAGCGCGTATAGAATGCATCCATAGCGAACCGCGGGAGGGGCAGACTTTTATATCAGGCGGACACCTTATCTCCCCAGCCACTCACAGCAGGGGGTGGTATAGGGCTTGAACGTCACAGGGAGAAGTTGTAATGCCTTTCCTGTCTTTATATTGGCCAAAAAAAAGCGCTAACGTCTCAGGGAAGAAAGTTAAAGTAACCCGGACACCGCATGGTGTTCGTTACGGATAACGAACATACCGAACACCCTAATATTCGCACGAATATCAAGCTCGGAAGAACACGTTCGCTCATCTCTAGCTACTACACCATTCATCCGATCGCCATGAAACTTTGGGAAGTTGTTGAGTGCACTCCTGGGAAGATTATAGGCATAGTAAAACTATCCTACGGTAAATGGCGCGCGTGCGAGCGTCGTCGACAGTTACGCCCCCCCCCCCCACGTAGATCGTTCGATTTCCATCATTGCCACTAATTCTCTCACTTCCCGATATTGTAGAAACATGAAATTTGGCACGAGCATTGATTATGTCATAAATAGGAAAAGCTAATGGGTCCCAACTCGATTATTCAATTCTAGCGCAAAAGAACTAGCGTCCAAATTTTATGTACGGAATCTAATTCTCTCACTTCCCAATGTCATAGAAACTTGAAATTTGGCACGAGCATTGATTATGTCATAAATAGGAAAAGCTAATGGGTCCAAACTCGATTATTCAATTCTAGGCGCAAAAGAATTAGCGTCCAAATTTTACGTACGGAATCTAATTTTCTCACTTCCCAATGTCATAGAAACTTGAAATTTGGCACGAGCATTGATTATGTCATAAATAGGAAAAGGTAATGAGTCCCAACCCGATAATTCAATTCTAAGCGCCAAAGAATTAGCGTCCAAATTTTACGTACGGAATCTAATTTTCTCACCTCCCAATGTCATAGAAACTTGAAATTTGGCACAAGCATTGATTATGTCATAAATAGGAAAAGCTAATAGGTCCCAACTCAATTACTCAATTCTAAGCCCAAAAAAATTAGCGTCCAAATTTTACGTACAGAATCTAATTTTCTCACTTCCCAATGTCATAGAAACTTGAAATTTGGCACAAGCATTGAATATGTCATAAATAGGAAAAGCTAATAGGTCCCAACTCGATTATTCAATTCTAAGCGCCAAAGAATTAGCGTCCAAATTTTACGTACAGAATCTAATTTTCTCACTTCCCAATGTCATGGAAACATGAAATTTGGCACGACCATTGATTATGTCATAAATAGCAAACGTTTTAGGGTCCCAACTTGATTATTCACTTCTAAGCACCAAAGAATTTGCGTCCAAATTTTACGTACAGAATCTAATTCTCTCACTTCCCAATGTCATAGAAACTTGAAATTTGGCATGAACATTGATTATGTCATAAATAGGAAAAGTTAATAGGCCCCAACTCAATTATTCAATTCTAAGCGCCAAAGAACTAGTGTCCAAATTTTACGTACGGAATCTAATTTTCTCACTTCCTAATGTCATAGAAACTTGAAATTTGGCACCAGCATTGATTATGTCATGAATAGGAAAAGCTAATAGGTCCCAACTCGATTATTCAATTCTAAACACAAAAGAATTAGCATCCAAATTTTACGCATGGAATCTAATTTTCTCACTTCCCAATGTCATAGAAACTTTAAATTTGGCACGAGCACGGATTATGTCATAAATAGGAAAGCTAATGGGTCCCAACTCGATTATTCAATTCTAAGCGCCAAAGAATGAGCATCCAAATTTTACGTACGGAATCTAATTTTCTCACTTCCCAATGTAATTTAGCACGAGCATTGATTATATCATAAATAGGAAAAGTAGAAGAATGAGATTAGCGCTCCAATGTGAGGTGGAGAAAATGGCAGGGTGAAGAGAAGTAGAAAGAGAAGGAAAGGGAAATCCAATTGGACTCACCCCAGACGTACCGGACCCTGTGTAAGGTCACGGTGCGTCTAATGATCCTGGAAGGCAATAATATCCACGGTCAGAGCTATGGTGTCATCAAGGAATCCTGATCACTGGTCAGAGTGACATCCCAATGGGGGAGAGCATCGCAGGGTGACTCTAGGTAGAATGTATACCAGAAGCAGCAAAGGCAGTAGACAACAAATTAGAAAAAAAAAACCGTGCTCCAGTAATCGGATAGGTGAAATGAGAAGGCAGAAGGAACTTACTTAGCAGGGGTGTCAGTGCAAATGACACCCCTGAAAATCCAGGTCAGCTCGTAGAAATGAATCTTGTCCAAGTTATGACGTTATAAAGCTTCTTTATTCACAGGGTGCAACGCGTTTCGGCTGAAACATCAGCCTTTATCAAGCATCATAAATAGGAAAAGGTAATGAGTCCCAACCCAATTATTCAATTCTAAGCGCCAAAGAATTAGCGTCCAAATTTTACGTACGGAATCTAATTCTCTCACTTCCCAATGTCACAGAAACTTGAATTTTGGCATGAGCATTGATTATGTCATAAATAGGAAAAGTTAATGGGTCCCAACTCGATTATTCAATTCTAAGCGCCAAAGAATTAGCGTCCAAATCTTATGTACAGAATCTAATTTTCTCATTCCTGATGTCATATATATATATATATATATATATATATATATATATATATATATATATATATATATATATATATATATATATATATATATAAATGAA
Organism: Eleutherodactylus coqui; assembly: GCF_035609145.1. Taxonomy (NCBI): domain Eukaryota; kingdom Metazoa; phylum Chordata; class Amphibia; order Anura; family Eleutherodactylidae; genus Eleutherodactylus; species Eleutherodactylus coqui. Next base: position 41,659,042 of record NC_089839.1, read on the forward strand.
TGTCTGTCTGTCTGTCCTTTATGCATTACTACACCATTCATCCAAACGCCATGAAACTTTGGGAAGTTGTTGAGTACACTCCTGGGAAGGTGGCACGCGTGCGAGCATCGTCGACAGTTATGCCCCCCAGACAAAGATTGTTTGTTTTCCATCTCAAGTACGAAAGCAAAAGGCATTACGAGCAACGGGATGAGTGTTCAACTACAAAATTATGCATCTGCCGAACGTTTCACTTGACAATTGCTGGATATTGAGAATGCTGAGGTAATGAGGTAACATGAAAGCTGTGCTGTGATTGGTTGCTATATATTATACTGCTGAGGTAACATGAAAGCTGTGCTGTGATTGGTTGCTACTTATACTACTGTGGTTACATGAAAGCTGCGCTGTGATTGGTTGTTATATATTATACCACTGAGGTAACATGAAAGCTGCGCTGTGATTGGTTGTTATATATTATACCGCTGAGGTAACTTGAAAGCTGCGCTGTGATTGGTTGTTATCTAGATATATAAAAACGAATGTGTGTATGTATGTCTATCTTCGCAGCAACGCGCGACGGGTAAGCTAGTTTCTGTATAAAATAAAGTGTATGTTAATCCCTTAGTGACAAAGCCTCTTTGCTCTTTAATGACCAATCATTTTTTCATTTTTTTTGTGAGGGCTTGATTTTTGTTGGACGAGTTGTATTTTCTAATGGCATCATTTTTGGGTACATTTATTGTATAACTTGTATTAATTATTAGGTGGATTGTGGAAAAAAAAGAAATTCTGTCGATTTTGTATTTTGAATCTCATTTTTACAGCATTCAGCATGCAAAATAATGTGCTAAAATTGTTCTCTGGGTCAGCACGATTCCAGCGAATGCCAAGTTTATAAAGCTTTTTTAGGTTTTGCTGTTTTTGTGCACAAAAAAATGCTTTTTTTAAAAAAAGACTTGCTTTTGTGTTGCTGCATTTTCCCTGATGAGTTTTACTTTTTAATAGTACCATTTGTTGATCCATGCGACATTTTGATCACTTTCTATTCTGCTTTTTGTAAGGCAAGATAGGCAAAATTAGCTATTTCAGCCCTGTTTTATTTATGTATTTATTTGTTCCATGGCGTGCACTGTGCGGGCTAAATTATGCACTACCATTTTTCTCTGTGTAATTATGAACGTAGCAATGCCACATATGTAATTTTGTAATTTATTTTTTTACATTGTAAATGAGAAAAGGTTGGGTTTTGACATATTCATTTTTTGTTTATAATTTTGACTATTTTTCTCCCACTGGGGGACTTGATTATCACTAGAGATGAGCGAGCACGCTCGGTTAAGGCAGTTACTCGGGCGAGCATCGCTCTTCTCGAGTAACTGCATATTGTTCTGAGCAGATTCAGGGGGGGGGCAGTGGTGGGTAGCGGGGGGGGGGGGGGGGGAACAGGGGGAGGGAGAGTGAGAGAGATCTCTCTCTCAGCTGCCCCCCGCCCTCCTGAATCTGCTTGGACCAGCATGCAGTCACTCGAGAAGAGCAATGCTCGCTCGAATAACTGCCTTAACTGAGTGTGCTCGCTCATCTCTAATTATTACCATATTTTATTACTCCTTAAATACACTATTATAATTGAGTATAGTAGTGTATTAGAAAACCTGTGAGGTCCTGCCAGAGGCTGAGCCTCATAGGCCACCATACTTGACAGACCCAGAGGCCAAGTCTCCAGGTGCCATAGCAACCCATTGGGACCCTGCCATCACATCTCGGGGATTTAATGGGTAACAGAGGGAGTGTGGAAAGGGTTAAATAGCAGGACTCAAAGGTCTCTTCGGTCCTCACTGTTAAAACAAGTGCCTGGCTGTCATTTGACAAATGAACACCCACTCGCCCTGGCACAGGGGACCGATGCCGGGCTTTTAATGCAGCACCATCTTTTGACAATGCTGCAGAATAAAGTCCCTTAAAGACCACCGTCAAGAGATGTATGAGCGGTTGTTAAGGTGTTAAAGAGGTTTTCTGGGACTTTATAAAATGTTATGGGATTAAAATGGTATACAATAAATAAAAATTGGATACTCTCCTACTTCAGAGGCTGCCATCCAGCCCCGCAGCCCATCACTCAGAACCTGGAAGAAACTGTTAGGGGTTCACTGTGCACATTAGAGCTCACCAAGCAAACTTCAGCTGTAATTCTTCCATGGCTGCTAAAGCCTGTGTAGTGGCCCAGAGTTATGGGCCCCTCTAGCAATGAACCTGTTTGTTTATGTGTTTGTCTCCTGTCACTGTTGAAAGGGGTGTTTGGTGCTGTGTTATCTATATTAACACAAAGCAGGGCATGAAAGAGTTAATGTCTGAGGTCTGTAATTGTATCAATGTAGTTTAGTTATGTGTATTGTCTGTCCTAACTTATGTGTCCACCTGCTGTGCAATGTGTCAGGTGTTAGGGGGAGGAGTTAGAGAGAGTGTGAGAGGAGAAGAGTCAGGAGCTGGTAAAGAGAAGTCGGAGAGAATGGAGATGGAGGAGAGAGGGGGTGCTCCTGCCAGGACTGAGCCTGGACAATGTTTCTCCTTGTGAGAGGTGTATCCCCTCTGGGGATAAAAATGCAAGATATGCAGGGGAGGAGTTAGTGTGAGAGTGCGGAACCTCCCACTCACCCGCTGAACTGCAGCTTAAAGAAACCAATGAGAAACTAACTGCCATTAGTAACAGAAGTGAACGTTTGCAAAAAAACGCAATGTTTAAGAGAGTTTGCCTCAAGAGAAGTGTCCATCAGATAACAGCGACTGAGGATGTGTATGCCTTGAGAACAGAACTGTACTTCAATTTGAATGAGTCAAGGAATGTAAATTCTAAAAGGTTATTCTGAAGCACTGAATGCTGTACTTTGCAAAGCACAGGAGACCTGTCTGTAATTGGAGTTATCCAAGTTAATTGTGAGTAAAAGGAAACTTTATGTCCCCAGTTTTAAAAAGTTTTTTGTTATGTGGATTAATTTTTATTCAGGGCAGGTGATTCATCATTTGTCGAGGGGCACTGGCGTCACAACGACAATCAGAAACTACTTTTAGGTAACCCAGTTACACACTTTTGTTCTCCCCTGCGGGTGGCTGGGCTGGTATTCTTCGTCCATTTTGGAAAAGGGAGATGGTAGAGCTACCGTGAACTGTTTGCCAAACTATACCCCGATGTGCCCTCGGCTGAAGTCCTGGTTCCCAGTCACTGCACCCCTAATTGGCTGAAAGCTCAAATGTACAATGTATGGCATAATGATTGCCTGCCACTTCTTGTGGATTCTGAGCAGCAGTTACTGGAACTCCAGGTCAGGACAGGAAGATGCATTTTTTCTTTATTTTACACCATTTTAAGCCTATATTTTTTTTTTGCCTTGTAAAGCCCTTTAAATTCTGATACATCTGTACATTTTGCAATGAAAACCTGAACCTCTTGTTATGTCTGGGCTGGATGTAAAGCACTGCATCTGGATTGGATGCAACGTTATGTCCTAAAAGGATGAATATACAAAGTACAAATGCAAATAACACAAAATATTATATAAGGAAACTGAAAAGTCAGTAAACGGGAAATCTGATCCTAATTTACTAATCGGAGGAGACCCTACCTAAAAAGGAGCACTTGCCCTGATGAGGGCAACCCCACATAAGGAACCTAGGTGACTCTGAATTTCCCTAGTCCGAAACAAGAGATGTGGCTACAGTAGAGGTCATACCAGTATAAAAATAATAGATGTTACACAAATACCTAAAAAGTGAGATATTACACAAGTACATGAACCACAAATGACCAGGAAATAAAATGTAATAATTCCTCAGATAAAGTTGATAACCAGACAGACTTTTCTGAATTGAGATACTAGTTCAAAAGCTGCTGACTTGACCAAAAACACTTTCAGACAGCGAGTATAACCAGTATCCTCTGTGAGGAGGAGCCAGAATAAATGTGTACAAACTGAAGCTGATTGATTAGCTGGGATTCACACCTCCCAGCCAACCAATCAATCCATACACCAACAGAGAAGTGTCTCCTGAACTGAGCATGCACTAGTGTAAGGGCTGACGCTGTGATGTCACCTTGGTCCCGATAATCTGACGCAGTTGACGACATGTGACATCTGTATTTCCTAATACCGTGTTCCCTGAAAATAAGACAGTGTCTTATATTAATTTTTGTTCAAAAAGGTTTAACTTTTTTACATGTATAGCTGCCTGGACACTATTTAAATTAACTTTTTAAATTAACTGTTAGCAGGGCTTAATTTTGGAGTAGGGCTTATATTTCAAGCATCCTCAAAAAGCCTGAGAAATCATTTTGCATCCTCAAAAATTCAGGAAAATCATGCTATGTCTTATTTTCAGGGTATGTCTTATTTTCAGGGAAACAATAGTCAAAGTCCAAAATTAAGACTTATACAATAACCATGGAGACTCTTACACTATTTGTGCCCACAGTATTTGCAATCCCCATTGTCTATAAAACAAAGGCTTTTTCATGATCAGCTCCAGACTGCATTATAACAACTCTGTTGGTTTCAATCGGCACAATTGAGGATATGTCAGAGCAGAATATGTCTGGTATTTAATGGAAATTTTATGAATGTCATATTGTATCTCTAAGATTTTTTTTCCCTATAACTGGACTAAACATTGCAGGAAGGATGAAATACGATCTGGTCCGAACAACCTTGGATGAGTCACGTGTAGTGACCATAATGTTGCTGCTTAATCTAAAATTTATAATAGCATTTAATGTAATGCGCTCTATATGGACATTACTATACATTATGAAAGCTTTTCGAGCCCATTCTTCCTGTAGTTTTGCTTTTCCTCGACTTCTCGAGATTTTATCTTTTCATTTTATAGCAGCTTTACCTTGAATTTTCATTGATTCTATGATTCGCAGTAAAGTAATAATGCACTTGGGATTGTTGAGTTGAATAGTGCTTAGAATAAAATGGAGAAATATAATTATTGTTGACTTAGAACAGGTCTGCCGGAGTTTTATAATGATGCTGGTAATGAAAACCAGTTACTTAGCAAACTTAGGGAGACTGAATGGAGAAGTAGCATATTTTAGAAACCTGTACATTTCCTGCAGCGTTTCCTGTGCAATTAAAGGTTTGTATCAAAATACGAAAACTTTCGATTCTTTTCTTTTTCCAAGACTTCATTAATACTGTACATCATTATGTCCCTATTTATAAAGCATGGGTAGAAATATAAGCGATACACATCAGGCTTACATGAATAATGAGTTAAGGTACATAGGTGTATAAGAATATAATAACTAATGAGTTATTTTAAGCTCCGACGCGTATGTAGGACCTGTTATGGTGGAACCTCCATGGGATAATGTATGACAAATCCAATATGCAAATTAGTTTTTCAGGTAGCTGCCTCTCCAGGGAAGAGGATGGTAAAAGTAATGAAGGAAGGAAGCATCTCCAATTAGAAGGTAATTTTGCAGAACAAGTTTGAAAACTGATACACAATGCTAATGGTGATATCTTATGACTCTTTTTTTCTACTAAAAGTCACATAAGTCTGTTAATAGTTGTTTTAAAACAATTCATAATATATATATAGCATTAAGAAATACTTTTTTTCGAATTCTTTCTTGCTTCCATGTGTCCCCCTTGATGCTGCTGGAATTCTTGGCTGCAAGGGATGGGATCTAGGCAGAAACAGGCTCTTTCCCCCTCGGGCAACTGACAATAGAGTCTCTTTTATTGGCAGTTTTGTAAATAGGAACCAAATCACTGCCTTCGTTTTATAAGTGGCATTGGAAAAACTGGCTGTTGGAATCTACAGATAACACCTCGATTTATTATCAATTCTGCAGTAGTTATCTTATTGGTACCCAATGTAATATTACTAGGGTTTCCTTATTAAATACATTGATCAAGTGTCTACAAGTAATAGATTCAGGACGGTCACTCCAGTGATCAGAGATGCCAATCTCCTCAGTATTTTTTCTGGACAACTGACTCAAATTTTTAAAAACCACATGCCCCACCCCCTTGTAGAGAATACACCTCCAGCTGGTGCCTCAATATGTCTGCAAAATAATTCTAAAGCCCCCAAAATTTAAGGGGCTAAAGTTAAAAAGGAATCTAGTAGCAACAAGAAACTACAGCTAGCATAATACCTGGCAAACAATAGAGGGGTAGATAGATAGAGAAATAGATGGCAAGAATGATATCTATCTATCTCATATCTATCTATCCATCTATCTATCTATTCATCATATATATATATGTATCTATGTATCTCATATCTATCTATCTATCTATCTATATCATATCTATCTATCTATCTATCTATCTCATATCTATCTATCTATCTATCTATCTATCTATCTATCTATCTATCTATCTATCTATCTATCTCATATCTATCTATCCATCTAATATCTATCTATCCATCTAATATCTATCTATATCATATCTATCTATCTATCTATCTATCTATCTATCCATCTAATATCTATCTATCTCATATCTATCTATCTATCTATCTATCTATCTATCTATCTATCTATCCATCCATCCATCTATCTCATATCTATCTATCTATCTATCTATCTATCTATCTATCTATCTATCTATCTATCTATCTATCTATCTATCTATCCATCCATCTATCTATCTCATATCTATCTATCTATCTCTCTAACTCATGTCTATCTATCTCATGTCTATCTATCTATATATAATGTGCACGGCCCCGATCCAACCTGATAGAGCTTGAGAGGTTTTTACAGAAAGGTATAGCAGAAAATCCCCAAATCCAGTTGTGCAAACCTTGTGGCAGCATGCCCAAGAGGACTGGAGGCTGTAACCACTGCCAAAGGTGCTTCGACTGAGTTCTGAGTACAGGGTGTGAATACTTATGTCAAAGCAAAATATCAGTTTAAAAAAAAATTAATATCATTTAAAAAAAATTGCAAAGACTTCTAACATTCCATTTTTCCTACATTATTATGGGGTACTGAGTGCAGATTGATTGGGGAAACTTGATTCTTTTTTTTTACACAAGGGCATAACATAACAAAATGTAAAAAACTGAAAGGGTTTGAAGACTGCTCAGACCCACTGATCATGTAAAAGGCTGTGTTTTGTAGACAATGTGCATAACAAATAGGCCCAATGTCCACAGGCGGATATGAATTGCCGATTCAACATTCTGTTGTCACTTTGTCATTATGGGGTATTAAGTGCAGAATGAGGGGGGAACACTTGTTTTCTTTTGTAATTTGCACAAGGCCACAACATAACAAAATGTAAAAAAGTGAAAGGGTCTGAAGACTTTCCGTACCCACTGTACATATACAGTGGGGAAAAAAGTATTTAGTCAGATACCAATTGTACCAGTTCTCCCACTTAAAAAGATGAGAGAGGCCTGTAATTGGCATCATAGTTAGACCTCAACTATGAGAGACAACATGAGAAAACACATCCAGAAAATCACATGGTCTGATTTTTAATGAATTTATTTGCAAAATTTTGGTGGAAAATAAGTATTTGGTCGCCTATAAACAAGCAAGATTTCTGGGTCTCACAGACCTGTAACTTCTTCTTTAAGAGGCTCCTCTGTCCTCCACTCATTACCTGCAGTAATGGCACCTGTTTGAACTTGTTATCAGTATAAAAGACACCTGTCCACAACCTCAAGCAGTCACACTCCAAACTCCACTATGGTGAAGACCAAAGAGCTGTCGAAGGACACCAGAAACAAAATTGTAGCCCTGCACCAGACTGGGAAGTCTGAATCTGCAATAGGCAAGCAGCTTGGTGTGAAGAAATCAACTGTGGGAGCAATAATTAGAAAATGGAAGAGATACAAGACCACTGATAATCCACCTCGAGCTGCGGCTCCACGCAAGATCTCACCCCGTGGGGTCAAAATGATCACAAGAACAGTGAGCAAAAATCCCAGAACCACACGGGGGAACCTAGAGAATGACCTGCAGAGAGATGGGACCAACGTAACAAAGGCTACCATCAGTAACACACTACACCGCCAGGGACTCGGATCCTGCAGTGCTAGACGTGTCCCCCTGCTTAAGCCAGTACATGTCCGGGGCCGAATGAAGTTTGCTAGAGAGCATTTGGATGATTCAGAAGAGTATTGGGAGAATGTCATATGGTCAGATGAAACCAAAGTAGAACTATTTGGCAGAAACACAACTCGTTGTGTTTGGAGGAGAAAGAATGCTGAGTTGTATCCAAAGAACACTATACCTACTGTGAAGCATGGGGGTGGCAGCATTATGCTTTGGGCCTGTTTCTCTGCAAAGGGACCAGAACGACCGATCCGTATACATGAAAGAATGAATGGGGCCATGTAGCGTGAGATTTTGAGAGCAAACCTCCTTCCATCAGCAAGGGCACTGTAGATGAAACGTGGCTAACTCTTTCAGCATGACAATGATCCCAAGCTCACCGCCAGGGCAACGAAGGAGTGGTTTCGTAAGAAGCATTTCAAGGTCCTGGAGTGGCCTAGCCAGTCTCCAGATCTCAACCCTATAGAAAACCTTTGGAGGCAGTTGAAAGTCCTTGTTGCCCAGCGACAGCCCCAAAACATCACTGCTCTTGAGGAGATCTGCATGGAGGAATGGGCCAAGATACCAGCAACAGTGTGTGCCAACCTTGTGAGGACTTACAGAAAGTGTTTGACCTCTGTCATTGCTAATAAATGATATATAAAAAAGTATTGAGATGAACTTTTGTTATTGACTAAATACTTATTTTTCACCATAATTTGCAAATAAATTTGTTAAAAATCAGACAATGTGATTTTCTGGATGGGTTTTCTCACGTTGTCTCTCGTAGTTGAGGTCTACCTATGATGGCAATTACAGGCCTCTCTCATCTTTTTAAGTGGGAGAACTTGTACAATTGGGATCTGACTAAATACTTTTTTTCCCCACTGTATATACTCTATACCCAATGGGTGTTGGCTGTTTGAAACAGCTGATACCTGGTGTTCAACTACTTGGATGCCACAGTTAATGATGACCACAGCAACTAAGTAGCTAGCCAGACGGGGGTTGGTCATCCACAACATGGTTGAGGGATGCTTTTGGGTTCACAAGGTAATCTGAAGCCTAGTGAAGACTTCCAGGGCTGCCATGTATCTCAGTCTATTAAGCCCTGTCTGTTCAATTCCTTTATCAGGAATAAAAACATAAAAATATATGTAACAATCTTTCGAAAAATAAAATAAATTAAATGTTAAAACAGGCATTTTCTCATTTTTCGTATATAAAATAAATAAAAAAAAAACAATTGGTAATGCCATTTCTGTAAAAGTCTAAGCTATTAAAATATCACGTTATTTATCTTGAACGGTGAACTCTGTAAGAAAAAAAATGCTAGAATTGCATTTTTTGGGGGGCACGCACTCTCCTAAGTTCAATAAAAAGTGATAAAAATGACACGTACTCAAGGATAGTAAGATGGTTGCCATAGAAACTACAGCTCACCCCGCATAAAGCAAGCCCTCATACAGCCCTGGCTATGGAAAAATTTTAAAAAGTTCTAGGTGCCAAAATATAGCGGCAGCAATTCAGAATAATCTTTTTTTATTTTTTTAAAGTAGTAAAGTATAAAAAAAACTGTTCATTTAAACTGACCTGAAGAATAAAGTTTCTATCTCATTATTTTTGCATCTTGAGTGATGTAAAAAGAAAAACCAAATAACAATGTAGCCGATGTGCATTTTTTTCCCATTGCACTCGACTTACACATTTTTTTAAAAGTTTTTGAATACATTATATAAAAAGAAAAAACAATGGGATAGCGCTTCGTGCAAACAATGGTGATGGTAAAGGTATAGAGTCAATGAATGAACAAGGACTCACCTGGTATGGACAACAAGCCCAGGTAAATGGGCTGTTGCCACACCTAGAGTCCTAGTCTGCCGGCGGTACGTCTCTTATGCACATGGGCATCCAAAGGCGGAGAGCTGCAGACTGGATCCAAAATGGCAAGTTTGGGAGATAAAGAATAGTGTAATAAATATAAAAAATATCTGTTCTCACAAGAATCGATAGTACTTACTGGGGGAAGAGGGGGATCTAAATCTAGAAACCTCCTCTTTGGAAGTACGAACAGCAGCCAGGTTAAAAAGTAGTAGTCATGAAAAATGTATTACGTATTGCAAAAAAGTTGAACAAAGGGCATGGAATGCGACACATTTTGGCGACAATCCGTCACCTTTCTCAAGCATAACCTTATATATAAAATGCAAAATCTGTTTGTGTCGTATACAAATCCACAGTTCTGGTCCGATTTGAGTGAAATTTTGCATGAGCGTTCTTCAGCACCGGGTGACGAATACTGGCGTAATTAAAAATCAAAAACTCACCGACTTCCCCTGTAATTTGTGTTGTCAATAGCAACCAATCACAGCTTAGCTTTCATTTCTTATACTGCTGAGGTAAAATGAAAGCTGCGCTGTTATTGGTTGCCATTTTTTATACCACTGAGGTAAAATAAAAGCTGCGCTGCGATTGGTTGCTATTTCTTATATTGCTGGGGTAAAATGAAAGCTGCACTGTGATTGGTTGCCGTTTCTTATACCGCTAAGGTAAGATGAAAGCTGCACTGTCATTGGTTGCTGTTTCTTATACCGCTGAGGTAAAATGAAAGCTGCACTGTGATTGGTTGCTATTTCTTGTACTGCTGAGGTAAAATGAAAGCTGCGCTGTGATTTTTCGCTATTTCTTATACTGCTGAGGTAAAATTAAAGCTGCACTGTGATTGGTTGCCGTTTCTTACACTGCTGAGGTAAAATGAGAGCTGCACTGTGATTGGTTGCTATTTCTTATACTGCTGAGGTAAAATTAAAGCTGTGCTGTTATTGTGCGAGGAGCCGGACCAAAGCCATGTGGGGGAGCAGTGGAACAGCAGCTTTTGTCACGGTGGCGCCGCTGCTCTCCTCCCTGGAAAATATGCGTTTCTAGTGCAGCCTCTGACAGGTGAAAAGGGGAATTGTGAAGTTCGTGACTCCAGTCCGTATACAGATCAAAGCCTGTTCTGGACAAAATAGTAATATAAAGATGAGAAAAATAGAATAAAAGCTTTCTTTCCCCTGAAGTGTAGTATGGTACCTCAGTGTAGCTGGTGAATGGTGGGAAAGGACTCCAGGAGGCAGAATTTGCAGTGCAAACATTGAACAGATTATTTCCATTTAGCACAACAAAAACCTTCAGCTTGTTTAGAACAGTTCAGAATTATCTTACATTTCTCAGTACAATTCATATTTGACATTTCGTGTCAAACAGTGCGTTTCTTAATTTACTTTACTTTGAAGGAGAACAATTGGGAAGTAGGCAGCCATGAGACACAGACTTGATATCTGGCAACAAACAGGCTCTTTGACAGTATTTAAGCATGGGATTTCTTCCTATCCTCTATGCTTTGCCCTCCTGTTTCTCTCTCTCTATTAGCAGCTATTTTCTTGAGGTCTGCGTTTTCTTCCTGAGCAAACATTACAATTACTTTAGCCTTGAGCTGATTCTCTTCTATTTCTCTCTTGTATTAGTATTTTCTTGGTGCTTTAGTTTAGGATAGATTCCTGCTAAAGTCTGTCTATTGATTTTCTCTTCCTCTTAGAATTACAGAACTTATGGGTACTCACACTCCCTGTTCTTCCCACCGCACTGGTTAGTAACATTCCTTTCTCTTGTTTCTCCTCACTCCACTCTCTTCTCCTTCCTTAGTCTAGTCCAGACTCTGCCAGTCTCTGAATTGTCTCTTCCAGTTTCCGAACAGTCTCCTCTCATCCAGTCTCCTCTCGTCTAGTCTCCTCCTATTCTTGTACACTCCACCAACCCGTGAGAAGGCTCTAGGTACCTATAACAGGCTGTCTTTCTTCTATCTAGCTGAATCATGCCTGTAAGATATGCCGTATCTTATGCAGCGTCCGAGGAGCCAGCCCACAGCAGAGGAGATAGCAGGGTAGAGTTGGGCCTTGTCATGGGGCTCTACCATCTCCTCCCCTGAGGGTAGCACGGGTTGCTATTTCATACACTGCTGAGGTTAAATGAACATTGTGTGCTGATTGGTTGCTATTTCTTATACTTCTGAAGTAAAATGAAAGCTGCACTGTGATTGGTTGCTATGGGCAACACAGATTTTTTTTGGACAGCTTTCATTTTTGGACAGATTTCCATTTTTGTGGCCACTTTGTATATTCCAGGACTGCTATTCATAAAATGCCGTGCAACATATGGGTATATCACCTAGTAACTTAATATATCCAACATGTGTATAATATTATTTGTAATTTATGCGGTAAGACACAATAATAAAATAGCCAATACTATTAATAGATTCTTAAAAAATATTTGTATATTAGCTGCAGCGCATCATGCTGGGTAATCAGTTTTCCTGCAGTCTCTATTTTGCAATTCATGGAGAAATGTTGAAGAAATACAATTGTGACAAATGACATTTTGGTGAAATTGTTTATTGAGTTATTATGTTGTGTACATCAATTATTAACCCCTTAACAGCATCCTCTATATATTTTCGGTTGATGCCATATATTTACATATAGTAGGCCAGAATGGGAAGGGAGTGATAGACATTTCTTTAGCCTTGTCATGGTGACTATCACTACACCTTCCTTAGGAGTACCGGGCTGCAAGGGGTTAAACATGGGTTTTAAGTTTAATTGTACTGTTGTTAAAGTTTGTCTGGGACCAGCCATCAATCAGAGGCTTTCTCTCAACATCACCTCATATCACATCATAGCAATCAACTAATAAGGGAATTTCCCTCATTATCCAAGTTGGTCAATGGCTAGGATTTTAGAGATGGTCAATGGCAAGGGATTCTGGTTACTGGGCTGATTACAGGTAACCCTGTTGCTGGGCAGATTAGAGATACTACTAATGGACACTGTGGATGCGTTAAATAAGCACATAATTAACCATATGTAATAATAATGCAATATAGACAATAAGTCAGGAGATAAATAATACAACACACCGAATTCTCTTAACCTCACATAGACTTATCTGACAGTGGAAATGGACAGGAGTCGCTAACTAGAAGTATAACTGGCATCCTCCATGAGGAGGAGCCAGAATAAATGTGTGTAGACAAGTGCTGATTGGTCTGCTGCTTCCAGTCGACCAATCCATCCACACACCAGTAGAGAAGTGGTCATGTCGGCATCCAGTTCTGAAATCGCACTGAGCATATGCCGGTGTGTGGATCACATGGGCCAAGGCTAACACTATGACATCACCCTAGTCCTGATCTCACATGGTCAATGAGCCATGACAACATCAATGCTATCCTTTACTTATATAGTTCCATACTTAAATTCAATCAACATAGCGCACAATTGTAAAGTCTTCATTTTTAGCACTTAATTCCAGATACATGTAGAATCATCTCTATGTGCACTCCATTTATTTCCCTGGAGCCTGTAAGCAATTAAATAAGTAAAACAATTGAATATATTAATGTAGAAATGTTATATTTATGACAACATTGTGTAACAATTAAAGAAGTCAAAGCTTGTCATGGTTGACTTCTCTTCTGCATATGTTACAGCGGGCAGCATTGGGATTTTTAGAACAATATTTTTGTATAAACTGTAAAGTAAAATTAGAAACCACTGGAGGCTAGGAAAAGTTCTAGGATGTAACTTTCTATGAGATCATCTGCTATAAATAGATTTAAAGTAGTAGAGAAGACGCTGAATGCTAATTGGTAAAATGGTAAGCAGATGACAGTGGGTGTCTGTGGCTTCATATAAGGGCATCAAAAGTTTTATTTCTTATTTAGGTAAACTAATTTTTTACTATTTTTTAGGGGTTTAAGACAGAATACTAATAGAGTATTGACATTAAGGCCTTAGTCAGACGAGCGTTTTTTCGCCCGATTTGCGCATGCGCATGCGTTCGGCGATTTTTTAAAACCATTGCTTTGCAATGGTATCGGACACATGAGCGCTTTTTATGCGCTCGTCCGATAAATTATAGAATAGAAATCGCAGATCGCACCTATCTGCGATCTGCGATTCCTGTTCTCTTCTCTATATGCGCTCAATGGGGCCGGCGGCAGCAGCGCCGACCCCATTGAGAACATATAGAAGACAAATCATTCTTCTCTGCCACAGCTGTAACAGCTGTGGCAGAGAAGAACGATGTTTGCCCATGGAATTCAATGGAGCCGGCAATACAGCCGGCTCCATTGAAAGCAATGGGCTGCCGGACAGCGCTGGATGAATTGTCGGGAAGGGCTTAAATATATAAGCCCTTCCCTGCAATTCATCCAGAAATGTGTTAAAATAAAAAAATATATATATACTTACCTTGTCCCGGCAGCCGGAGTTCAGAGCGGCTGGCCTGCAGTGGGTGTGAAGGGGGTGTGAGTCAGACCTGCCCCTGATTGGCTCAGCGCTGAGCCAATCAGAGGCAGGTCTCACTCACACCCATTCATGAATTCATGACAAGGTGAGTATATATATATTTTTTATTTTTACACATTTCTGGATGAATTGCAGGGAAGGGCTTATATATTTAAGCCCTTCCCGACAATTCATCCCGCGCTCGCCCGCAGCGCATTGCTTTCAATGGAGCCGGCTGTATTGCCAGCTCCATTAAATGCAATGCGCTGGACAGCTCCGGCCCGTTTCTACTGAAACGCGGCTAGGAGCAGATTTTCGGGCAATTTTTGGGCATCGATCACGCGATTTGTGGATGCGCATCCGTCATGCAATCCGCAAATCGCGCGAAAAAACGCCCGTGTGACTAAGGCCTAAAAGTCGCAGTAGCAGAGCTCAGTTTGTTGTTTGCAATAAGTCACAGAGTAGGTTTTCCTTCCACATTGTTGGCACGACATTGGCTGATCAGTGATGGGTACAGGGAATAACCTCTTGTCCCTACTGACTTCCATAACTGATTGCATTAGTGTCATGAGGTCACATGAATCACTCCAGTAACAGAGACCAGCGGTGGATACCTGTATAAATACCTACAGGTGAATACAATACTTGTTCACAGAAACCCTGGTTGAGTAGTTGCTACTGGTTATACCAAAAGTGGAGTAGGCATCCAGAGCACCAAAGGATCATGCAACCCTATTGCCAATTTAAGATTATAAACAGCTTAAAGGAGTTGCCCAGTTGTGAACTACTGATGGCCTATTCGCAGGACAGGCCACCAACAGTAGATTGGCTGAGACCCACTATCCAGGATTCAAGCTGATCAGATGTTCACCAGACCACATATGATAGGTGATAAAAGTTTAATCGGTGGACGTCTCAAGAATAGGGGTCCTGTGTGCCTATCTCCTCTTCACTATGGGCTCACTGCACCCCCTGAAGTGAGGAGAAGATTGAATGGAGTTGTAGTTGGCTGTGCGTCATACTTCTCCATTCACCTTCCTTAGGACTGCTGGAGATAGCCAAGTGCTTGTACTTGGTTATTTCCATCAACCCTATTGTAATGAATGTAGCAGCACCATGCACATGTGATCACCATTCCTTTCAGTCTCCACATCATTGCAGGTAGGTGTAGCGAGTCTGCATTGAGGAAGAGAAGGGGTCATGGGACCCTCATTTATGGAATTGGTGGGGTGTAAGCAGTGAGATCCCCCTGATCACACTTTTACCACCTATCATATGGCGGATCCAGTACAAAGTTCTTCAATTTCCCTACAGCGCCATTATGAGGGCAAAGATAATATTACACAATTGAAATATATGGGATATCTGTATAAGACATAGACATGCTGGGTCTTCTACAAAGAGAGATGTTCTTTTGTGATCGCTATTTGCTTTGACAAATTGGGTCCTGAAAAGTGGAGCACCTCTATTAAAGTGGTTATATCAGGTATATCAAACGTAGCTGCGTGTTCCAGAAATACCACATTTGGTGATGGGTTGTATACAGCGTTGCAGCTGTGCTCCACTGAGTGAATGGGGATGAGCTGCAACACCACACAAAACTTGTGAGCAGGAGCGGCATGGTATGGTACTGTTTTTGTAAAAAAAGCAGCCGACATGGGGTTACAGCACACCGTGTGGCATGAATAATACTGCTGACTGCACTATGGCATGGTCCAGTGCTTATTAACTAGCCCTTCTACTTCTACTGTCCTTAAGCAGGTGATGCTTCTCTTCATCCCCTCTGATGTTCTGAGGCACTGCTGTCAGTCCATAGGCACCCACAACACAAATGCATAGTTCTGCTACTGTTTTTATATTATGAACTTAGTTCTGGGGCTCTATTTATGTTATGAGCTTGGTTCTGGGATTGCATCTATGTAGAATTCACAGTGGGCTTACAGATCCTAAAAGATTGGGGTTCACAGAGAGGATCTAAGACGTAACTTTTATTTGTGTATCTAATTAAAAAAAGAGCCGATATAATCAAGCAGAACTATGGATGGCACCAACTAATGTGATGGTATGCCACCTCCATGGAAACAACAGCCTTGATCCTAAACTCTAGGAGATGGCCTTAGGTTCAGACGGTAACAAACACTACTGACAGTGGACGTGTGTGAAAACATGGGGATTAGTGGGAGGTGCACCATTGCTGTCACCACTCTCACTGAATACCCATCCGTTTTTCAAGGTAACCCCGCCCAGAGGTGAAATTAGTCCTTGGACCCACACTGAGCAAATAGAAAGCTGAGGGGGTGTTACCTTTAAAAACGGATGGGTATTCAGTGAGAGAAGTCACAGTGATGGTGCACCTCCCACTGATCCCCATCTTTTCACACATGCCCACCAACAGTAGTGCTTGTTACTGTAGAAACCTAAGGCCGCTCCTAGGTTTTAGGATCCGGCCATTAAGTCCCTTGAGGTGGCATACCATCACATTAGTTGGTGCCATCCATAGTTCTGTTTGATTATAAATTGGCTCTTGTTTTAATTAGATACACAAATAAAAGTTGAGTTTTAGATCCTCTCTGTGAATCCCCATTGTATCTATGTACTAAGGTTAGTTCCTGCTGTATTCACATTATGATCTTTGTTCTGGTATTGTATTTATGTACTGAGCTGGGTTCTGGTGCTGTATATATTTTATGCATAATGTAGAACAAACTGAAACAGTCAAACTGTGGTTCAGGTTGAGCTTTGCTGAAAGTTTGCTTTGGCTAGAACCCAAACCCCAGGTGGTTTGTCTTGGTTAAACCCGCAAAAAAACAGAAGAAGGAAAAAGGAGACAAAGGCAACTGACGAAGAAGGCAAAAGGAGGAGGAGGAGGAAAAAGAAGAAATTGAATAAATAAGTAGGAAAAAGTCAGCTTTACTATTTGTTCTATTTTAAAGATGAAGTGGAATGGAATTAATTGGAAATAAACACAATTTTCATTTTAATATAAAACCAATTGAAATCAATGGGAAAAAAACAACGGAAACTTTTAATTCCATTTTTATTCACATTTTTCTGCTCCTTTAAACGTAGCAGAGAAATGGTTAACCGAGGCTAATATCAGTGAGAACGAGCCCTTAGATGGTTATATACACCAGTTTTAGAGGCATTGATGACGCTCCAGTTTGTTTTCAACTATTTTGAACCAAACTAAACTTTTTGCCGAAATCTAGTTAACCGGCCAAACTGAACTTTTCAAAAACTCACTCTTCACTAGTTATGAGCTTGGATCTGGTATGGTATTTATTCACTGAGCTGCTCTGGTGTGCACATGCTGCTATTTTGTTACTTTCTATACAAGCAGAATACAGGCAGTCTGTAGTAAATTATTTTTCCTTATAATGGAAGAGGGGAGCAAAACAAATTCTGCACATGAAGCCATCCAATCTAAGGCCGGCATTGGTTGAATGCCACTTAAATAAGCATTTCCACTTTAAAACATAACCCTCCATGTGCTCTTTTGTGTCAACCCCATTTATATCCAGCAATAGAAACTGCTCGATCCCAATAACTGCATATAGCTAGTTATTTGCACGGATGCAGGCTTCTTTTCCCTTCTGAAGTGCATACAATGTAAAACATTCATACAAGGAATTAGCACGGCGCCACCATTAAGCATGTGCAGTATTCTGTGTCATTAATTTAGCAGATGCCACTGCTATGTTTAGCTGTGTATTCTCAGGTCTTCAACTGTGAAAGTAGTATTTTTCTTACCTGTTGCTATGGAAACTACAAATTATTTACTGCATAGTTTGCAAGACTGAGTTTGCAAAGTCAACTTAAAATGCTTTTTTTCTTAAAACATCTGATATTGTACGGAATTACATTATGTTACAAACACTGAATAATAGAGTGGATGGTATAAAGTAGGGTGCGCCGAACATTTACATTTTAACTGAAGCTGCAGAAAGAGCACAAGCAAGGAAAGACCAGCTAAAGGTTGGTATTATCCTGGCAGAAGACCTTCAAATGACCTTTTGTCTATAGAAGCAAAATCGGATTTATATTTATCAGGTTATTTGTGAAATAATGCAAACTGCCAGATGAAGTGCCAACCTCAAATGCCAACCTAAACTCAAATGGTCAATCAAAAAATAGTTATGATATTTAAAAGCATTGTGTCGTGCCGCCACAAAGGGCTACGGTGAGCACTAATTGTATTATTATTATTATTTGTGGCTGGCAATTAATTGGGATTTGTTTTGTTCGGACGCCAGTGCCCTTGGGTACAGTTTGTGAGTGGTGTATGACAATGTATACTCCTGTGTCTAACTCATCCATATACTGGGAGCTTACTCTGGATTTCTTCTTTCTATCCTTCTTTGTATTTTTATATCTTTATTTCTTTATCTCCTTCTCTTCATATTTACATCTCTTTTATTTTATTTTTTTTATTCACTTTCAAAGTTGTCTCTCCTTCTCAGTTGCTCACGGTTTCTCAGATTTCTCTCTTTCTCTCTCTGTCATGGCTGATCTCTGTCTCTTTTCACTTCTCGCTCCTGCCTGGCATGTTCTTTTCTCCTGTTGGGCACTTCTTTTTCTGGCGCTCTCTCTCTCTCTGCCTGGCGTTCCTCTTCCTGTCACCTCTCTTTTTCCATTACTCTTTACTCTGTTTACCTATTGCTTAAACTTATTCTGCTTCTACTCTCTGGGACTGGCATTGCCTGGTGCGTCTCACCCACTGGCTCCTGCGACCATTGTCTGGCTATTTTTTATCTGTCACCTGACCAATTTGTTTGCAGCCAATCACAGCCTATCTAGTTGCTAGGCTACCTGCCTCATCTGAGTCTCTATGCATTTTTTCTATCTTGTGTAGCTGGATTAAAAAAAAAAAAACATCCTAACTGGTTGCTAGATTACCTGCATCCCTTGTGTAAACTGACTCAGATTAAGGGTTAGTTATATTACTGCTCCCCATAACTAAGCAGTGCTATGTAATGCCTATTTCCAGGCCACTACATCTCTCCCTTGTTTGAAAACAGCCATCCTCTGCATTTTTTTTCTTCGAGGACGGAGCAGGTGGATGGCTAGAGAATATGACAAAATGTCTGTGAAATTAAAGTCGACTTATTATTTAGCAAGGGATTTGAAGAGGGCTATGGGGCCCTTACATGTATTCTGGCCACAGTCATCAAATAATGCATTTTTGAAGTTTCATTATGCATAACATTATGCATAGCAATATTTCACATATTTAGACATTCTTGATATGATCCACCTGGTAGGGTTATGCAGGCATGCAAATCAAACATTACAATTTTTATTCTTGATTCATCTTCGTTAGTCTTTGTCCCTCCGGTTGTAGTTGGGCCAACAAATGTTACTAGAGTTCAGGCAGTCCTTCAAAGAACCTTGGCCTCGCTACCACTAAGGGTATCGTCCCCAGGCACAACTTGGAGTGCACAGTCCATAACATGTTGCTTGTGCCGACTGTAACGAGTCTTGAGAAACCGGATGTGGGAGATAGTCTTTGGTAAAACAGGAACTATAAACTGGGGTTAACGAATCTCTGAATAGTTCTTCAGGGTACTAAAACTTGAATGTTACTATAAACATTGAGTCTTCTCTTGAGTTTTAAACAATTGAACAAATTAACTAACTAATTACACAGGTAGAAGTCTCTTATATGGCTTCTGTTTTTTGTGGGGCTTTTTTAGAAGTCCTCATCTTTAAAACGAATTGGAGGCTTTCCAAAGTTACTGCTTGTTGATAGGAATGTTGATGGCCTCATTTTCTGAATCTTCACTCGAACTTTGTACGTGTGGAAACCTATTGTTATGTTAGTGTGGGCAAATAAGCACAGGGTCCCACACGAACATGCCCAAAAACAAGGATATCACAAACAAGGGACCAAAAACGGTTTTCAGATTGGACAGGGTGACGGAAACACCAAAAGGACAGAAGACAGCATACTGTGGACTGGACTGACGGACAGACATAACATAGGGACTGACAAATGACCAAAGCACTCACCTTGCATACTTGTACACATAAGAAGATGTTATAGCTATAAAAGTACAAGGAAATGGTTCATACATTGGCATAGAATTTAAGCTGCAAGGCCCCTCATGTCTTGCAGTCCCTGCACTAGCATGACACATCTACTAGAGGACCCTAAGGGCCACTCTAGTGCAGAAATAGCAAACAAACTCAACAGAACAAAACTGACAGAAAATAAACGTACAAATGGACATGAACCAGCAAGACACCAAACACACAGCCAGCTGCAACGGACAAGGATTCATGACTGCTCCTCCAGAACATCAAACACACAGCAAGGTATAACGGACATGGATACATGACTGCTCACTCTGGACACCAGACAGACACTAACAGGAGCAGGGAATTGGCTAACAGGAGATCACCACACCCAGCCAGCTCAATCATTCCACACATGTGGAGCTGTGCTGCTAGAAACCTTAGTACTACAGATCCCAGCGCACAACATAACAGTACCTCCCCTTTAATAAGGGGCCTCTGGACCCTTTAAGCATAAAAAAAATATGCAACTCCTCCAAACTGCGCACGTGTACAGGATTTATTTATAAAGGACCTGACACCAAGGCAAAGATGGCAAAATGGGAGAGTAAGAAATAATGCACCTAAAACAAGGACCACTGCGCCTTACACAACTGGTCTCAGTCACGGAAGCCTGCAAGGAAAAGTGCACTAGTCCAGAGGGGAAAACATGGCAACCCTCCTACTGACAGAACGACCTATAGGACTTATCCATACAGGCCTATTACCGTACGTACAGCAGAAGACTAAAAACGCAGATACATACAACAGGGGTGTATTGGAAATTACATCCGCTGGGCGCACCTCACTGCAGGACGGACACCGGGACAGGATTCAAACTGCACAGCGCAGAACGGATAACGGACAGAGCTGGAACTCAGACACAGACAGGGAGACTGATCCAAGGCTGCCGGGAGGATGGTAGGTCCATACCTAATAGGCGGGGCGATCGCCTCGATAAAGACAGCCCCACGCGGGAACCTCAGGCCTGCTATCCCTGAAAGGGTGATCCACGGAAACCAGACGGAACTGACAGCAAAGCAAAAACAAGACAGGCAAAACATACCAAACAAAGCCCTAACATCTGCCTACCAACGGACTAGGGGACAGACTATGGATCGGGCGTCTGCCCACCAATGGACAGGTGGACATCAAAACAGGAACCGACATCCAAACACCAGTGGATGGGTGGATCAGACAGACAGAAAACAGAGACTGTCAGGAACAGACATATCAAACAAAATAGAACATAGACATGCACTAACATGCCAACATACTAACATACATGTTGCACAACATACTAACATAACAAGAACATAGATAGCATATAACATATGAACTCCAACATATGCATACCAACATAGTATACACCAACATAATGCCCCCCAGTTACAAAAGGGGGTGCATTATGTTACGATTGTGTGGGCAACTAAGCACGGGGCCCACACGATCATGACCCAGATGGATAGGGAACACAAGGAACTTCCACAGATTTACACCTCTCCCTATCTTCTATTAGGTTTAGTGACACAGACCTACCTGAGCGGGGACATTGCCCTGATAATAGGCAGCCCAGCGGTCTTCGGATCTGGGCCCTTGCTGCTCCTAGGAACCACACACCCAGGGCAGGACACATAAACATTCCACCATGACAGGGACAACTGGACAGAGTAAGCTGACACACAGAACCGGAATCACACCATACAACAGCAAACACTAGTAGCAGATGATAAGCTATAAATATTATTATATATAGTATTAATAGCTTATCACCTGCTACTAATGGTTGCATTTTGACTGTGGTATAGTGTGACTCTGGCTCTGTGTGTCAGCTTACTCTGTCCAGTTGTCCCTGTCGTGGTGACAGGTTTATGTGTCCTATCCTAGGTGCTTGGTTCCTAGGAGCAGCAAGGGCCAAGATCCGAAGACCGCTGGGCCGCCCTTTATCAGGGCGATATCCCCGCTCAGGGAGGTCTGTGTCACTAAACCTAATAGAAGATAGGGATAGGTGTATATCTGTGGAAATTCCTAGCGTTCTCTATCCTTCTTGGTCACGATCCTGTCTGCCCCGTGCTTAGTTGCCCACACGATTGTAACAGGTATGCTGTTATTCTGATCTTGGTGCATTGATATAGTGTACACAGTTCTTGAAATTGTTGACATCAATGCTGTTCCTTGATCAGTGAGTATATTTTCTGGTGTTCCATAAGACAATATGAAGTGTTTCCAAAGCGTTTTAGCTGCTGTTTTGGCAGATTCGTCTCTTAACCCCTTGAGTGGCACGCCCGGAAATTTTCCGGGACGAGCTCCACTGCTCATAGTGACATAGCCCGGAAGATTTCCGGGCTATGTATCACTATGGGAGCTGCAGAGCACAATGCCACAAGCTGTGACATTGTGCTCTGCCTGCACAGACCCACACAGAGCAGTGCAAGGGCTTTGAAAAACCAGCAGAAGATATTGCCGATATGTCGGCAACCTCCTGCTTTGTTTACAGGTTGCCATAGAGACCATCGGCTTGTCAGAAGCAAGCCGATGGTCTCTGTGGCAGGGAGAGCTGGTTGTTAGCTGTCAGAGGACAGCTAGGTACTAGCTCTTACAGCAGAGATCAGAGAAAACCTCCGATCTCTGCTGTGTTAACCCTTTACATGCTGCAGTCTATGTGACTGCAGCATGTAAAGGGCTGTCACCATCGGACCCCTGGAATGTGATCAGGGGTTCTGATGAGTCCCTGTGGAAGTCCCCTAAAGGGACAAAAAAAAAATTTTAAAAAAAAAAGGTAAAAAATTATTTAAAAAAAATAATAAAAACACTTGTCTCCCTTTACTTTGTAAAAAATCAAAAATACAATCACACATGTGGTATCCATGCGTCATAATGACCCAGAGAAGGAAGTTAATACATTATTTAACACCTTAATGACATGGCCCCTTTTTTTCTTTTTTCCCCATTTCTTTTTTTCCTCCCCCCTGTTTAAAAAAAATCACAACTTGGCCCGCAAAAAACAAGCCCTTATATGGCCATGTTAATGGAAAAATGAAAAAGTTATAGCTCTTGAGACGCAACTGCAAAATTAGTTGAAATTCAATGATTAGACCATTTTAAAAAACCTGCCCTGGTGGGCACGACAGGGTGGTAGGAAACCCGCCACTCAAGGGGTTAAAGGAATTGCTACTGTGAATTTGGTGTAGGGGTTTATCATGGTAAGCAAGTAGATATAGCTACTCCTACTCGGCTCAATCTTCAATTGTTCAAGGGCAAGCAGTTCTAATGGTTTCTTTGTCACTATTGGTTGTAAAGGAGCTTTTTGGTCAGCTTTGTTGTTTTTCCTTTTAGCACGTTTGACACTCTGAACACCATGTCTTTATATCTCTTCTCATTCCTACCCAGTAGAATCTCCTCCGGATGATATTCTCTGTTTAGTGCACTCCAAAGTGCCCAGATTTGTCATGGTACGCTGTTAGTACTAGATGTGCATCTCCTTGTGGAATGAAGATTTGGTGTATCTTTGAATAGGTGATAGGATCTATGGTTCCTCTGTACAAGAGACCTCTCTTTACTAAGAGTCTTTTTCTTTGCCGCCACAACTGGTGAAACTCTGGATCTGGTTTCCCGTTTCTCACTCTGAAAGATACGGTACCATGGGTCAAGAACAGACTGAGTTCTCCTAAGGTGCAACTTTCAGTTTGAAGATCAATCCACTGTTTTTCTTCCACAGGTCTGTCTTCATTAGTACTGGTAGTTTGGATGACATTCTGTTGTACATTATAGCAACCAAAGTCAGGCATCTCTATCTCCTCCCACTGATCTTCTTGCTGACTTTAAATGTGCAAGAGGATTGTTATTTGTGTAAACTACGAATGTGGATGGGATCAAGTAATCTTTGAACTTCTCTGTCACAGCCCAGACAAGAGCTAAGAGTTCCAATTTAAATCAGCTGTAGCTCTGGTCGTTTCCTTCTGCTCCTTTCAGAGAATGGCTCACAAATATTATTACTCTCTCTTTATTGCCTTGGACTTGCCTAAATACTGCACCCAATCCTTGCTTACTTGCATCAGTGTATACTCGAAAGGGTTTGTTGTAATCTGAATATCCCAGGACAGGAGGGGATATTAACTTATTTTTCAGGATTTCAAAAGCTTTTTGTTGTTCTTTCTCCCAAGTGATGTAAATGGTTTTTCTGCAGTTTTGTTTAGAGGTTCCCCGAATCAGTTCATGCAATGTTTCCATAATTCTGGTGAAATTTGGGATAAATCTTTGGTAGTATCCTGCAAATCCTAAGAAACTCCTCACTTGTTTAACTGTTTTGGGTATTGGCCATTCTTGAACTGTTGCAATCTTCTCTGGATCGGGCCTAACTCCTTCCGCACTCATGACGTGTCCCAAGTATCGTACTTGCGTTTGTAACAGATGATATTTGGATGGTTTCACATTCAGGTGATGGCGAACTAGTATCTCGAACAGTTCAGCCAGGTGTTTCAGATGGTCGTCGTAAGTCTTGGAGTATATGATATCGTACAGATATAGTAGCATCTTTCCATGAGTCTTTGAAAAGTGCCAGGAGCATTACATAGGCCGAAGGACATTGAAGTCATATAGCCCCATTGCGGTAGTAAAAGCTGTTTTCTCTTTGTCTTCTGGAGCCATGGGTACTTGCCAGTATCCACTAGTCAAATCTAGGGTGGAGAACTAAGCTGCTGACCCCAAAGCAGTGAGGAATTCTTTGATTCGAGGCAAAGGATAGGCATCTTTGTGTGTGATATTGTTCAGTTTTCTATAATCTACACAAAATCGAATACCTCCATCTTTTTTCTTTACAGCTACCAGTGGGGCTGCTACTTTGGTGTCTTTCATTTCTTTACTGGTTGGTACATGGCTGGTGGTATGGGTTGGTATTTTTTCCTAATTGGTAGATGGGATCCTGTTGGGATGTAGTGAAAGACGCCTTCAGTTTGGCCAAAGTCTAATGGGTTTTTACTGAAGGTGAAATTTTTGAGCCACTCTGACTACTCCTTCTTTCTCAATAGCAGGGGTGTCAGCATTCCCAATTTGTAATTCAGCCCATGAAGGGGCCTCAGGTTGGCTATTTCTGTGGTTGAAACTCTGTGTATTTTGTTGAACCTCTGTTCCGGAGAGGGTGAGGATATCGTCCACGTGTAACAGTGAGATTTGTGCCACTGGGTAATATTTTTTCAATTGTACCACAGACTGTCCTATATTAGGTAGGCAGACAAGCACTCTTCCTCTTGAGATATTTACTATAGTCAGGGCTGCCATTATACTTCTGTTCTTCCAATTAAAGGGGCTTTACCAGGGCTCGGTAATCTCTTCCTTGGAGACCTGGTCGAGTTGACACCAGATAATAGTTTCAGTCCCGGGTTTTAAAGTTATCGGTCTCGCGTCTTTTATTCTTACACGTCCTACTTGACCTTTATCGTTGGTGATTTTCTGGTGGGCGGACAAGACTTTTATAGTTTGATGTAAGACTCGTTGTTGGGCGTGTGAAGCAGAAGGAATGGAATTTTGTAAGGCTTTCAGCATTTCTCCATAACAATTTCTAAGAATATGCATGTCCAAAATGATGGCTGGAGCATTTCTATCTGCTACATCTATGACTAAGAATCCTTGATGGGGCAGTTCGGCATTTCCGGTCATCACCGTAGCCTCCCAGTAGCCTACAAAGGGAACATTTTGTCCATTGGTAGCGACAACATTAATAACCTGTTCCGGAAGTTGTACTAGGTCTTCTAGGGACTAATACTTCTGAAATATGGCTCTGTGTATGGTGGTCACCTGAGATCCTATATTGAGTAGCGCTGGAAAAGGTATGCCATCGAGGTGGATGATAACTATCTGGGACTTCAGGACCTACTCTTGGTTTCCCTGAGGGATGGTCCTTGGTCTCAGGGGATATCAGTTTAACTGCCAACATTCTTTTTCAGTATGTCCTCTCTTCTGGCAATGCCTGCAGATAACTGGCCTTGGTCTATTCGGCCGTGTTCTGGTAGATGTGGTAGCTGGACGGGTATTACCCTTGTGTGGCAGGACTATTGAGTCTTCTTGCCTGTCTAATCTCGCCTGCAGTTCTTCCATTTTCTTGCAGAGGGTGGATACACTACGGGCTACTGCTGCAACATCCTGCTGTACAATATCGAGTATCCCCTTCTTGTCAGACTGGCTCTGATCCGCTTGTAGCACTAAGACATTCTCCGGGGATTCTGTAGATAAATGTTCGTTCTTCTTATAGGGAGACACAACTGGAGTTGCACCAATCCTTGTTGGGACTTCTCTGCCTAGCACCTGTATGGCCAGTTCCTTAAAGTCTAGGAAAGAGAGACCTGTGTTCTAGACGGATAGCATGCACAGCTGTCGTTTGACTTCTTCTGTGGCTGCGCCTTCCACAAACAGTTCACGCAGCATCTGATCTGCTCCTATCACTACTACTGGATCTGTGTAAATCATGGCCTTCATGTCTTCTTGTAGGGACAGTGCATATTCTTAGAGCATGTCATGTGATCTCTGTCTTCTGTTAAAAAAGCGTTGTTTTACTCCGGATGCAGTGCTGGTCTCAAGGATGTCCTGCAGCCTCTCAAAAATCTGATCCACCATCTTCCTATGTTCTCTGGGCCATGATTTGACCTCTCTAGCTGTGGCACCTTCTAATTGGCCCACTACCATCTCTATCTTTTGTTCATTCGTGAGAGGGCTCAGCCAGTATAGTGCTTTCATCTTCTGCTTGAACTCACTGTGCTGATATTGTTTTCCATTATATCTAGGCAACCAAGGGGCTCCCAGGTAATATGGCATGGTAAATGGCATTATATGGGATGGAGTAGAAATCTTTGCTCCCGTACTTCTTTGCTGATCATTGTCTCTTGAATCTGACATTTTCTTCTATTGACTTTAGGCAGAGGTACTACCCACAAAATGGCTGAGTTTTAAATTTGAAATTTCAAGTAGAGGTACTACCCACAAAATGGATGACGTTTAAATTTGAAATGACAGTTGCAGGTAATTTGGACGATGTGATCAGCGATCACTTGCAATGGTAGTTGTAAGGTCACAGAGGATTTGATCCTGTTCATAGACTCCACTAATGGCTGTCGTGCCGCCACAAAGTGCTATGGTGAGCACTAATATTATTATTTGTGGCTGCCAATTAATTGTGATTTGTTGTGCTCGGACGCCTGTGCCCTTGGGCACACTTTATATGTGTGCCCAAGGGCACAGGCGTCCGATATTACTGGGTTTTTCTTACTGAGAACAATCACATGTTGCTCTACTGGCTAACACGGTACCAAACTTTTTTGTGTTAATTGTTCCTCTAGTGGGAGATGTCAGAGGAAAGGAGGGTTAGGCATCTTAGATTTCAATACACCCAATGTTTTCTTTCTGAAGAGAGATAAGCTACTACTAGAGGTGTCCAGCAGTAACTAATTCCATTCTCTCTATTGAGAACACATGTACACTCTGCTGAGCCAAGTGTGCATGTGTATGGTGGGGAGGTCAGAAAGAAGGAATGAATAGCTGTTGGCCAAACCAGTGGATTACACTAACTGCTTGACAGGCAGCTAATGTCCCATTTAGACGGGACGACAGTCGTGTAAATGACTGCACGAGCGCTGACGCCACTGTTAGGTTGTCAGCACTCATGCAGAGCATTTAGACAGGCAGATCACTGCTGGATTCTCAACAGCTTCTCGACAGACCAAGAACCGTCCCTCAGGGAAACTAAGAGTAGGTCCTGAAGGTCTCAAAGTATGTGGAGCATTTACACTCAGTGAGAAGTCAGTGATCCAGTGATGATTTTCATGCTGGTTGAAAGTGAGCAACTAGCGAACTGTAAACGAATAATGCACGATAACTGTGCATTTAGATGCAATGAATATAATGCAAATGTGTTTGTCCCGTGTAAATGGCCCTTTCGGGCATCTAAAAACACAATACATGCACACTGGCCAAACTCACCAATTTCGTTGTGACCGGCCAACCATTTAATGTGCATGGAGGCCCCCTGACTTTCCACTGATGGCAGATGACGAGGGAGTGACGGATGGGGTTGTTGGATTTCAACTTGTCTGATCCTTTTGTTCTCAGGGACATAAGTCATCGGCACAAGTGTCTGACATTTTGACAGCGTGCACACTCAACCAAGATGCTTATGCATGTGTATTGAGCATCAGAAGAGATAGCCGTTGGCTGAACAAACATTCGGTTGACAGCTATCTTACCTGTATAGTCAGCCTTTGATTCAAAGGGGTATTCTGGGACTTTAACTATTGATAACCTATCTTCAAGATAGGCCATCAATAGTTAATTAACAGGGATCTGCTGCTCAGTATCCTCGCTAATAAGCTGATCATTCAGCCCGCTGTTAGTGCATCAGACCAAACGTCATCACCAGGGATTAGCACCAGAATTGTAATAATCTGGTTTCACTCCCATTGAAATCAATGGCGGTGTTGCCTCCTATTACTCTTCCGGCTCTACATTGCGGTTGGGACCAGACATCCAGCCCTAACCACAATGAGAAGCCAGTAGTGCAATAGGAGGCATTGCTTCCATTGATTTCAATAAGAGTGAAGCCAGCTATTATACTTCCACCTCCGACCACCGATGATGACGTGTGGCCCGCTGCACTCACAACCGGCTGATCAGCTGATCGGCAGGGATCCCGAGTGGCAAGCCGCTATCAATCAACTATTGATGACCTACCATATTCATAAATGATGAATAGCTAATGCCCCAGAATACTTCTTTAACTATATGGATCGAATACAGATAAACAGTTATAGCAGCTAAATAAGTGAAGTTTATGTAAATTGCTACTAGATGTTTCTCACAGGTTTTATCTCTGTGTACAAAGTTGTTTATAAAGAATTTAAAAGCTGAAGTTTGACAGGACGCCTTACACTGAATTTACGATATCTTTGAATTGTGATCTATTATTTACTATGTTAATTATAAAGAACATTGATGCCACCCTGTGGTCTCAGGTTGAAAGAAGGGATGTGAAGTGGCTCAGAATACTACAACCTTATAATTTATACATAAGTGAAATGAATTCATCATTCCTCGGTACAGGCAGCTCATTTTATTACATATTTTAGGTAATGTTTTATCTATGTTAGTAAATAATTATCAGACTTTAATGTTATTCTAGTGTTCAGAGAATCAAAAGACTCCTTGATCTTAACATATCCCAGGAGAATACTCAATGTTTGAAGGAATTCTTGTTTTTCACCCTTGAGATGTGACTGTAGTAGAGAATAAATATTTAAATCTATTTTTTTTAAATGCCAGAAAGTGTTTTATAATGAAGTCCAGATCTTATTTCATGAAGATGTGCTATATGGTTATGTAAAAAATGTATCATTCTGTATTGCAGCAGTGTCCCTGAAAATTATTGGAAATGATGAAGTATATCCATATTATTGTTTTGGGCACAAAAAATGTTTGTCAAGCTGCTGACCAAAGCCATTGTCATCTCAAATGTTCCACTGCTGCTCCCATTCCACCAATTCCCGATCCCCTCCTGCTTTCTATTTCCTACAGCAGTAGTTATGTCACCTACACTAGGGACATGTGAACACTGTAGCCAATCAATGGCTCACTTTGGCCGGTGAGGACCTGCAATAGTCATGTCCCGTGTCGGGACATAATCTCTTTGTAGTAGGAACAAGAGAATAGTGTAAGATCTAGTAGCGAATGAATATCAGTGGTGGGTGATTGGATGAGAGTATAGCTTCTTTTATGTCTGGGATGATTTAGTGAATCCTGCACTGAGCAGTGGGTTGGACCCGATGACCCTGGAGGTCCCTTCCAACTCTACCAGTCTATGATTCTATGTTTGTGCAACCTGGTAAACAGCTTGACATATCATGTCTTGTGATGCCCAGAAAAACCCTTTAAAGAGGTTATGGAGGAAGGCAAAATCTTGCAGGATCAGAACCTCCACTTCCAGGCTGTTTACGACACAGGTTCATGTGGAATGGACTCTCTGTGCTTGTGATGTCATAAAAGGAAGTGGCTGTTTTGCTCATCTTGCTAACAAAGCCAGCCAAATTCTCTGTCAAGGTTAATGCAGAACAAGAAATGGGTCTGGCTTAGTTATTAAAATGAACTGAAAAGCCAGCCCCCATGTGATGACATGATAGGTACACAGAGAGTCCATAACACATGACCAGTATTGAAACCGGATCACAAGTGGAGGTTCTGACACTGCAGGTCCAAATAAAGATATTGCCTCCCTCAGCAAAATTTTCTGAGTTCTACAAATGTATTTCCTCAAAGGAGTCCCCTCTTGGTAAATTTCTTATTGTCAGAAGAGTACCTAAAAATAAGACGATCACAAGGTGCCCTGATACTATGAAACCTACTGATCAGATGCAATTTCCAGAAGGAACGTGCCAGCAATTGTTGAATTTCCCTACAGTGACACCACATGGAAAATGAAGCATGACATGGTTCTCATTCAAATCAATGATTTCAGAGATCCACTTTGTAGCTTGTCTCCATTCTCTCGAATTGATAGAGGTCCGAAATGAGGAACTGTTCTTATTATCTGTCTAGTAGCACATTTGAGAATAGCTTTTCTAAATCAGTCATCTTGTTTTACTATGATTTGTAGGCGATACGTTGAAATTACGATCTCAAAAGTGAAAACTCTATTCAATTTCGGGAGGATGTTTTGGAATCTGGCACATCTCAAACCTTAGGACACTTTCCCAAGTGTGTCATATGCACCATACTAAAGGTTGCAGAAAAGTCCCTTTTTTCCAGTCTGTATGTATTGATCCTCAATATTTTCCTGCAGACATGTCCACTTCTGTGGCAATTCAATGCTCTTACTTAGCTGAACTTTGCATCAATCAGCTATATGTACTGTTGACAACAATTCTCAATGGGGAATATCAGTTTATTATTTGTAACAGTAAATTATCTGTTATAGGAGTAAAGCGCATCCGACTGCTTTTGGGACCTCCCAGATTTAGTCTTCTAAAAAGTTTTGAGGAGCATCTAATATGTGCTACTATATTAATATCTAATGCAAAAATATGTTAAAATGCTGTCAAGTCTCTTCAACAGTCAACCACTACTTTCTCTGGCAGGAGAGAAAATTCTCCAAGTCTTATTTCTTTATCTTGATAATATAGAAAGCAGAAGTTCTAAAATTTATCGCTACTCCCTTTGTTTTCATCTTAATGCATATGTCTTTTCAATAGCACCATGAAGCTATATAACATAGTAACATAGTACGTAAGGCTGAAGGAAGACAATATCCATCTAGTCCAGCCATTAAGTCATAGTCCATATGACTCTCCTTACATATCTCGAGATGTGCATTACATGATGAACTAATTATAAAAAAAGCATAATTTTGCGATACTCCGTTGGGTGATGTATATGCTATATTTGTTAAAGTATGGGAAGTGGTTAGGATGTGCATTGCAGCCTGTCGAGGGATTTGCTAGCCTGTCACCATGACAATGTATTGAATTTGCATTTCGAGACATTGAAGTCTTTTACAAACTGTATGGAAAGCTGTGGTATTGCCCCTGGGTCAAACCATGCTTGAATGAAGCCCTAAAAGGTTTTGTCCGGATCTGCAAACTTAGAGTTCATATATTGCCAAAACAATGTTTTTTAACCTGCCAATAGATGGTTATAATAAAATGACCAATAAATTTACAGCCCACTTGTTGGCTGGAGCCAAATTATTAATCCCCCCCCCCCCCCCTCTCTTAAGGGCCTCACAATGTTATCAAGTGGGTAACTGACTGAGTAGAATGGACCAGTTATACCTTATTGAGGAAAGTGTGGCTCTGATACTCCATGTTCAAGTAGTTTCAACAGACCTATGTCCCTTGGTAAAAATGTCATACTTCTACAGAATATTTTTCCTTGACTTCTGAACCTTACTAATATTTTCAAGAATACTACTAGTCAAAATTTTAAAAATCCTGTTGACTATCTCACCCCCTACCATTGCCATCCATATATCCCCTCCCTCTGTCCTTCCTTCCCTGTACACCTTAGAGTTACTGTAATACGACTATCAGTTCTCAATTTAAACCTAGGAGACCATGCTTTGAGTCATGTCTAAATGCCCTCGGTTTCGGGACAAAATTCTGTCCTAGTACTGGAAGGTGGGAGAGTATCTTATCTGTATTTTATCTTCTTTTCCTGTCTCTTCATTCTGCTGGCTTTGGTTTCATTTTCTGGACTCTAACATGACTGCCACCATCTTTAGACTACCGGAGCACCCATAGTGCATTGATCGTGTTAGGACTACCAATGCACTGTAACTGCTCTGTGATTGGCTAGCCTTGCTCACATGAACAGCATCGGACAATCACAGAGCAGTCAACAGTGTCTTTTAGATAGTTAGAATATGGTGGTGGCCATTAAGGCCACCTGAAAATAAAGCATCAAACCAGCAGAACAGAGGGACTGGAAAATAGCGTGAAGTACAGGTAAGATACAACTCCTCGACCCCCGAACCAGGATTTTGTCCCGAAAGCTGAGGGTTGCTTTAAGCCTTCTTACTGAGATGCAAATTATCATCAACTAAATGTATATCTTAAACTGGGAAATGGGTTTAGTAATTCTTCTTTACATATCCTTATGTTGAGCAGTGAGACTGTGGAACTCTCTACCTGAAGAAGCGGTGATGGTATAATTGATAGAGGAGTTTAAGAGGGGACTAGATGTCTTTTTAGAGCGCTATGATATTACAGGATGTAGACATTAAATAACCAGCAGGGTTGTTAATTCAGGTCTTGGAATCAGGTAGAGACTTTCAAACGTTGATCCAGGGAGCATTCTGACTGCCATTATGGATTCGGGAAGGATCTTTTCCCCCCTAAAGGGCTAAATTAGCTTCTGCCTCATTGGGTTTTCTTTGTCTTCCTCTGGATCAACAAGTGGGGGTGAAAACAGACGGAACTAGATTGACATTGTCTTCTATGAATAACTATGTTATTATGTTACTATGTTGAACTGGGCTTTGTCCTCTCTTGACATTTTATGACCTTATATGGTTCTGTCTACATCACTTTTCTCCATATAATTTGTAATTTTATTTCTGGTTTTCCAAAGTATTTATGTCTTTAAAATTCAACACAAAGATCTTTGAAAAGAAAATATATTGAGCTGCATAGCTTCTGTAGACTTGAAGGGAAGGGGAGTGGCATGATAATTTAGATTGGAGGAGTTAGAATGGCCTATCAAGTTTATAATTGGAGTCAAGAAAGAATTTTTTCCCTTAGCCCATTAGTGACCAAGGTTGTTTGCGCCTTAATGACCATAAAGGTTTTGCAATTCCAAGTGATCCTGATATAGTTTTTAGCCACATATTGTACTTCATTTAGGTGGTAAAAATAGACAGAATTTGTATTTATTTATTAAAAGCGCCAAAATGAGGAACATTTTGAAAAAAATTTACTTTTTTTTTCACATTTTCAATTGCAATATCTTAAATATGTGCAAACATACTGTACAAATTTTTGATAATATAGTTTATTACTTTATTAAGTACTTTATTTACTTTATTCTGGACGCACATTTGAAAAACTTTTGTTTTTTTTAAATCATTTAGGAGATGTACAAATTTAACATTAATTATCAACATTTTGAGAAACACTTTGTTTTCCTACACCAAACCAAGATTGCAAAGGCTCATAGGTGTCAGAATGATAGATACACCCACGCATGACCCCATTTTAAAAACTACACCCCTTAATGTATTCATTGAGGGGTGTCATGAGTATTTTGACCCTGTAGTTTCTTTTCAGAAGTTAAGGTAATTTAGAGGAGAAAAAATAAAATTTCATATTTTTGCAAATATGTCATTTTGTTTGTCCCGTCTTCAGAAACATACCCGTTGAGGCCATAATCTTCTGTCTGTATGCACAACAGGGCCCAAAAACGAAAAGGAGCAGCCAGTGGTTTCCAGAACAGACATTTTGCTTGGAGGTGTTTTAGGCCCCATTGCACACTTGAGCAGCCACAACGATGGAGAACCCCCACAAATGACCCCATTTTGAAAACTAGACTCCTTATTGAATTCATCTATGGGTGCACTGTGTATTTTGACCCCATAGTTTTTGAATGAATGTAAGCATAGCAGAAGGAAAAAAAAGTATGGTTTTCTGATTTGGCAATTGTGTCATTTTAAAAACATTTTTTTTGTACAGCACACATATGAATGAAGACTTGCACCCTAAAATTGATACCCCGGTTTGTCTTGTGTTCACAGACATACCCATTGTGGCCCTCATCTTCTGTCTGTATGCAAAATAGGGCCCATTGGATAACGGTGATCAGGTGACAAAGAACTGTGTACCACAGCCCCCTGTGAAATCTCCAGGGTCGCAGCTACATTTATTAGCCAGGAGCGGGGAGATTTTAAATTACCCCAGCAATCTGCCACTTTTGCATTTGTCCGCCATTTTGATGATGGGTGCTTGTGCAGAAGCCGGGGTAAGGTACGCAGATTAATTTGGGGGGTATTAGGTATGTCATTTCATCTCCCCTCGTGGATATGATGCATGAGGGGAGATGAAACAAACTTTCTTTTTTTTACACTTTTTTTTTACTTTTACATGATTGCTGTTATTCATTAGATAACAGTGATCATGTGACCAGGAACCGCATACAGTGGCTCCCGGTGACAGCTCCCTGCTCTTGACTACTCATACTATCCTGGAGTAGGGAGCTTTCAAATTTCCTGGGCCTCCCAGCCCACTGCGCGTGCTGTAATATCGTCTGGCGTGCATGCGAAGATGCCGTTGTCAGGTCCTGGAGGATCAGAACACCGTGAGACATTGTGGAGGATGGGATATCTACAATTGTGCGACCGGGGGGAGGGGGGCTTCCCGCGCCCCCCAAAGACAGCTCCAGGATGTCAGCTACCTCCGGTAACTGACAGCATGGAGCTGTCATTTCTATAGCCTGCAGGGCTTTAATCCCCAGAGGAAGCGTGTTTTTATCCCACAAACCAGGACGTAAAAACACTATGGGGTGGTCACTAAGGGGTTAAATGGGGAGAGTTGGCTTCTTCCTTATTGGGTTTTTTGTCTTCCTCTGGATCAACATTTGGGGGGGGGGAGAATAGGCTGAACTGGATGGATATATATCTTCTTTTGGCATTACATAATATGTTACTATATCATGGTGTAACTTCAGCCCTTACTGTATGAGATACCTCCCGACTAAAAACTATGACATTAGAAAAGGAAACCATTAAAAGTAATGTGAATCTCTGTCAAATATATTGCGGTAAATGGAATTTAAATTTCTAATTGCTTTTGACACTCTTAGTGTTAGTTGTCATTTTATCTTTATAATAGCCTAGCAAAAACAATTAAATGAAAAGAGGCACAGCCATAAACCAATTATTTAAATGACAATAAGATAACTAAAGAAATAATTATTTTAAAGAAACGCGATAGACATAATTTTACTCAATGACTCCGTTTCACTACTGATTAATAAGCAACATTTACTGGATGCTGAATTTAAGTCAATATGTCATTTGCGAGACACCCAGAGATTTAAAATCCCCGCCTGCTGAATGGGCTGCCTCTGATTGTCTGAGCATTGTGACCAATCAGAGGCAGCTCTCAGCTAATGAATAACAGCTAATATTAATACTAATTACTTTGCTGTGTCTGTAAAAGTCTGAAATATTAAAATAAAGCATTATTTATCGTGGGCAAGGCTAAAAAAATTACACAATGCAGAATTGCATGGAAGTTTGTTTGTTTTTGGTCACACCACCTTTAAAAAAACTGATTGAAGAAAAAGTGATCGAAAAGCCTTATGTATTTCATAATGGTATCAATTAAAAATGCAACTTGTGCCACAAAGAAGCCCTTATGAAAACTCATTGACAGAAAATAAAAAAGTATGAGTCAGAATATGGCAGCACAAAGCTATTTTTAAAAGGGTTTTTATATTTTATAAGTTGTAAAACATGAAAACTATATGAATTTGATATTGCATTAATCATACTAACCCCCGGAAGAGTACTTTTAACCACACCATGAACACTGCAAAAACTAAACTCAAGAACATCGGTGCAATTGCATTGTTTTCCATTTTACACTGCTTAAAATTTGTAATAGTTTTCCAGTTATGTGATATATTAAATGGTGCCATTAGAGAAAGCAACTGCATAAAAAAAGCCCTAATATGGCTATGTCGAGTGACAACTCAAAAAGGTTATAGAATGTTGAGATAAGACATAAAAAATGAAGAATGGTTCAGGAGTGAAGGGGTTAAGAACTCTCTGAGCATATTCCAGCATATATCAAAAATGTTGCCAGTAGTTGGAAAAAAAGGAGAGAAAATTGAGCCTCAAAATTATAACTCACAATGCAAACGTACTTGAAATCATGGTTGTTAATGGGCTGTTTTTAGTGTTTAGTGAACCAAAACAGTCAAACCCGTTTTTTAAGTTGAATGTTGCCAAAAGTTTGGTTCGGCACAAACACAAATTTTGGGCATTTCACCTCGTCTGAACCTGCTAAAATTGCTCTCCTTTTTGCTTCTTGTTTCCCTTTTTTTTTTCCTTATTTTTCTATTTTCTACTTTTTTCTTCTTACATTTCAATTTATTCCTTTTCCTTCCTTTAAACAAAAAAAAAAAAAAAAAGGAAGAGGAAAAGAAGGAAAAAAAGGGGGAGAAGGAGGGGGAGGGAATAGAGGAAGAAGGAAAAAGAGTATTTCTCCTCCTTTTTCCTCATTTCTCTTCTTCTCTTCCCTTCTCCTTTTTTTCTAATGTTTAAAACCGAACCAGAATTTCATCAATATCTCTAAAACTGATGTATAACAGTATCTAGGGGCTCAGTCACACGGGCGCATCAACGTCCGTGTTACTGCCGGAGGAAGACGGCCGTACCTCAAGACGGACGTCTCTCTGCAGCATCGGGAGAAAGAACATGTGACCGGCTTCATTGCCGATCATGTGTACGTTCTTCAGCGCTGCAGAGAGACGTCCATCTTGAGGTACGGCCGTCTTCTTCCTGCAGGAAGGGCTCAGTCACATGGGCGCATCGGCGCCTGTGTACGGGTGCCGATACGCCCGTGTGACTGAGCCCTAAGACCCATAAAAGTCCTGTATATCACTCTTAGGTCAACCAGGTGTGTACATAACTTCTTTTGAGCAGCTTTTAAGACAGAAGGAGGAAAATAAGGAAGAAGAATGAAAAAAGAATTATTCTATCTCCTCTTCTTCTTCCCTCTACTTCTCCTTCTTCTTCTTTACCTACTCCTTCTTGTGCTTCAATTTCCTGGCTCGTTTTCCTACCCCCCCCCCCCCTCTTTTTTCTTCATAAACTTTGCTTCAAAAAAACCTAAGAAGTCACCGGCCAGGCACCGATTCGGATTCTGCTGCGGGATCTCGCATGTGGAATCCGACCCGGCTGTGAACATTCGACCTTAGGTGCCCTAAGAGTGTTACACAGGGCTTTTATGGCTCTTAGACACCGGTTTCAGGGGTATTAAGTTTTAGCTTGGTTTGAGCTGAAATTTTTGCTAAAATTTGGCTGGTCGAACCAAACTTTAAAACATTTCACTCATCAGTAGTTGTCATAGCATGGAAATGGTGGACTGAAATACATAAAAAGACGACCAATGTGTGCTTATTTTTCATCAACTAGCATGTTGCCAAATTACAACAAAGGCGCTTCCACCATCAACATCATGACTGACCAGTTGTACTATGGAACTCTTCAACAGGATTGTGTGATGGTTGGTTAAATTCCTATTGATACCTGCATATCAAGGTGAGCATATATTTGGTACAGGTCATTGAGATGCCACGATGTGTTATCGAAGGCTTTCTAGAATTGCCTATAAGCCTACAGCATTATCGTAAAATAAAAGACACAATTCGGTCTATAAGAATTTACTGATAGATTTAGTTCTGTTATTTCTCTCTGCCTGTCTGTTCCATCATAACTGCCCATTGCCTTGTTTTATACTGTGTGCTTGGTGACTTATTGTAATGTCAGACTGTTTATCAAGCATCCCTAATCTGATTTATGCCTGGTTTTGTATTCTGGCATTGTACATGTTTTCATCTTTCATAAAGTTCAGTCTTACAGTTTTTGCTGATGACTATAAACAATTCTATGAATTATAGCATGCATGCAAAATGCAGCATTGATGGATTAGGAACTTGCTATCCTTTGACAAGTTCTAAACCATTTTAAACTAAGTGATTAAAATCATTACAGTAAACTCTTCACCATCCATTACCTTTAATATCATGAAATGACAATCTAGTTAAAGCTACTGATAGTGTCAGTGGAATGATTTGTTATATTTCAAATGCAGGGACTATAAATCATCCCCGGGAATCAATGAATAGCAGCAATGCAACCATATGTTTTCATTTCGACTGACATTCAATTATGGTGTGTATACAATGGTTTATTAACAGATACTCATATGACATAAAAGCAAATAATTCGCACTGTGGTCCTTCCAATTTTAATGGGCTGTTGGGATTATTAAGAAGACTGCCATATTTCACTAACATCTCTGTTGTAACAGACCACTAATCATAATATATACACACACAAAATAACAAACCCAACCATTCTTCCCTTAGTCTCCTCCATTCCTTCAATTCTGTTTTGTCTCTTAACCCCTTCCAATCCACTGTCTGACGTTTGAAGACATTATGATTTAAGGCTGTACAGCTCCGATGTTGGAAGACATCCGTCGGGGTTCTCTTACTGTATATTGCCAGCCTCCCTGCTGTCGGAGCCTATCCAATGAGTCACCTCACGCAGTACTGGCTTTAGCCAGCATATAGCACCGTTATATAATGGCAGAAAAAGAGTAAGCCCTCTAGGAAAACTAGGGTACAAATTGGATGGGAAAGGGTTAATATTGCAATTTCAATTTGGGAATGTGTAAAGAAATCTTCTCTACAGATCCCAGGAGATAAGATGTGCCCCCTGTGTCCCCTTCTCACAATCCAATGCCTGGTTCTACAGCAACTGTCTGCAGCAGGAGCCTCTCCCCTCTGCTCTTTCAAAGGTACCACACAAAGATTATTACAAGGAATGCATCCTTTATATTTTTGTTACCAATTAAAACCAGATAGTGAAACATATACTTTTTTCTAAATTATTTCTATATTCTGATTGTAGATTTTTAAAATTCTTTTGTCTACGTGACTATTGATACAATATATAAGAGCAAAAACAAGCGTTCTATGTGTAGGGTATTAGGTCAGCAACTTAAGGACTAAGGGTGGATTCAGACGAGCGAGATTGTGCGCACATAACCATGCATCTCTTAAAACCATTGGTTCTCTATGGTGTGTTCACATGTCCGTATTTTACAGGTGTGCAAACGCACATACCTGTAAAAGATAGGAAACGTGTGCACCATAGGTCCGTGGTGCGTGTAAATATTCCCCGCCGAGAGTCCCCTTGTCACTGAACACTGTGGGTCACTGTCTGCTTTTGGGCTTTTTTTTAATGTTTTTGCTTAGACGTCTCCATGAATAATGGCAGAAAAAAATGCATGCTAAACATAAGTAAATAAATAATCACCACCCAAAAAACATCTGTGAAAAACTCTTGTGTCTGTTAGAATCCATTTTGGGCGGGGGGGGGGGGGGGGGGGGGGGAATCACCGGAAAATTGATCATTCAGGAAAGCCTTAAAGGAAATCTATCATCTGTATTCTTTTCACTTAGGAGAACTAGATAGTGAAACATATTCCATTTTATCTCTTTTTTTTTTTGTATTTTTATTTTCTCATTATAGGTTTTCTTTTTATTCTATTGTCTGTACATGACTACGGGGCGGCCATCTTGTCTTTACTGCAGTTCACAATATTTAGAGAGATGCTTTACTGCAGAACTGACCTAATAATTTCTATAGAATACTTTTCCATCATGCACTGTCACCTGTGCAGGGAGGGGGAGGTGGTAAGCTGTGACTATCAGTTTAGACTTAAAGGAGATGTCCCGAGGCAGCAAGTGGGTCTATACACTTCTGTATGGCCATAATAATGCACTTTGTAATGTACATTGTGCATTAATTATGAGCCATACAGAAGTTATAAAAAGTTTTATACTTACCTGCTCCGTTGCTAGCGTCCTCGTCTCCATGGTGCCGACTAATTTTCGCCCTCCGATGGCCAAATTAGCCGCGCTTGCGCAGTCCGGGTCTTCTCCTCTTCTCTATGGGGCTCCGTGTAGCTCCGTGTAGCTCCGCTCCGTCACGTGCCGATTCCAGCCAATCAGGAGGCTGGAATCGGCAATGGACCGCACAGAAGAGCTGCGGTCCACGGAGGCAGAGGATCCCGGCGGCCATCTTCAGCAGGTGAGTATGAAGACGCCGGACCGCCGGGATTCAGGTAAGCGCTGTGCGGGTGGTTTTTTTAACCCCTGCATCGGGGTTGTCTCGCGCCGAACGGGGGGGGGGTTTAAAAAAAAAAAAACCCGTTTCGGCGCGGGACATCTCCTTTAAGATTCTTGTTAACGTTATGTGTTTCAGTAGCATCATGTGAGAGGAGTTGTTCAAAACTAAAATTAATCAAGAGCTCTTAGCTCCACTATGAGTCAGGCTCGGCGCTCTGGCTTAGCCATCTTGTCAGTTTAAAACAAAGTAGCAAAAGGAATTGATTTTGATGGTGCAAATTCTAAATTTTCAGGGAACAAAGTTAGGAGTCAAAGCTTTTAAGTGTTTTTGATTACAATGTTAAGTAAATAAACCGGAAAATTACACTTGCAACTGTAAGTATCTTGTCTTTTCTTCATTTAATATTTTTTTTTTTTGGCGGGGTGTGACAAAAAAATTTTCTGCACCGTGTACCACCTGACCTTGCTACGCCACTGCGCACACGCACATGCTCGTGTGAATGCACCCTTAGTCACAGTTGAGAACCTGAAGGAGAAGTTTTTAACCCTGTCTGCCATCTCCTTTCCTGGTTATACATTGCTCAATGAGCTCTATGTACTAAAAACTAAAAGTGGAAGTGTTTCTCCCACTATGCAAGCAGTCATGTGACTGCGAGGATCCCCTAGCACAGAAGAGCTACAGGGTCCTAGCAGACCCTGATCAGCTCTATTAGGGACTATTGTCACTGCAGCAGATGTTTTCTCCTGTAACTGGGTCTCCTTGGGACGCTGCCCCTATGGATGCTCCAGCTACAGCGGAAAAGTGGCAAATAAAAAATAAAAAAAACATGTGAATGTCCACCAGAGGTCTTATATGACATAATGGAGAACATAGATAATTAAATAATTACTAGAGTTAAGTAAGAAAAAAATTACAGAGTAAAAAAGAAAATAACCAAAAGCCAACGTCAACCAAAATTGTCGCCGTCTGCACCCTGTAATCCAAAACCATGCATATATCAAAACATATAAAACAAAATGCAGAACCCATTGTTATACTTTATTTTAGCATAAATATACTAATCTTAAACAAAAATCACTGTAAATGTTAAAAAAAAAAATCTTTTTTTTAAGCGTTTTACCCCAAAAAACTAAAAAATGGGGGGGGGGGGGGGGGAAGTCAGTGAAAAAGATTTTAGAAAATAACCCTATATGTCACAGTAAAAAAAACACAGCAAAAATAATTTTGGTAGCTGAAGGAAAAAAAATAGGGCAGTAAAACCACCACGAGTAAAATCCCTAAAAAGTATCTGGTCATTAAGGTACAAAACAGTCTGGCCCTTAAGGGGGTTAAAAGAATAGGTTCAATAAAAGGTCTTAACCTGAGATGGTTGTGCTGGTGTATGTAACAGCTGCAGCCTCCTCCGTCCTTGTGGGGATACCACCTCCATGCATTTGCCTATAAAAGTGGAGGATCAGGAGGTACTAAGCACAAGGCAAGAAGAGCAACTCCACTGCAGATAATTTAGTTCCAAGTATTTCCAAGAGTAACATGTTTCGGCATTGGAATGATGCCTTTGTGGTCACAAGTACCAAGTGGACAGATGAAGGCATCATTCTGATGCCGAAATGTGTGGCCCCCGCAATAAAGCAACTAAGTTGCCTGCAGTGGAATCTTTCTGCCTGCCTTGTGCTCAGCTCATCCTGGTCCTTCACTCTTCACTTTTATGACTATGGGTGCAGCCATCTTGAATCAGATGCTAGTAAAGCGATCCTCCAGTTTTGGGACAAAATTCTGTCTCAGGACTAAGGCCTCCCTCACACAGGGCGTTTTATACAGCGTTTAGCACTGCCTTTTCAGCCCAGCGCTAAATGCTGTACAACACTCCCATTCATTTCAATGGGGCTGCTCACACAGGGCTGAAAACGCAGCGCCTTCCAACGCTGTGCTTTGACAGCGATGCAAGTTCTATTTTGGGGCGTTTTCAGCCCTGCGTCGGCCATTAAAATGAATGGGCAACGGTTTTAGCACTGCTGAAAACGCGGCAACACTTGGTGCCGCGTTTTTGGCAGCGTTAACCGCTCGCCGATTTTCGGGGTAAGGGCTTGTAATAGAAGCCCTATCCCGAAATTCTGCCCCAGCTAGGTAGAGAGAAAAAAGGAAAGTTAATACTCACCTAGCCGCTGCAGTCCGGGTCGCGGCCGCTGGTCTCTGCTGCTGATCCGGGCTTCTCCTGCATTCACAAGCCTATTGGCGGAGGCCAGGTTTGAGAACCCTGCCTCCGGCAATAGAGTGCTGTGATTGGGCATCGACCGTGCCGATAACCAATCACAGCCCTTCATTGACTGTCTCAGCCAATCAGCGCCGGCAAGCTCTGATTGGCTGAGACAGTCAATGAAGGGCTGTGATTGGGCATCGAGCAAGCACCGACAACCAATCACAGCACTCTATTGCCGGAGGCGGGGTTCTCAAACCGGGCCTCCGGCAATAGACTTGGGAGTGCCGAGGAAGCCCGGATCAGCGGCAGAGACCAGCGGCCGCGACCCGGACTGCAGCGGCTAGGTGAGTATTGCTTTT
Organism: Eleutherodactylus coqui; assembly: GCF_035609145.1. Taxonomy (NCBI): domain Eukaryota; kingdom Metazoa; phylum Chordata; class Amphibia; order Anura; family Eleutherodactylidae; genus Eleutherodactylus; species Eleutherodactylus coqui. Next base: position 41,702,411 of record NC_089839.1, read on the forward strand.
TTTTTTTCTCTTATCAGCATTCTTTGCTGCGTTTTCAGCCGAGCTGAAAACGCAGCCAAAATGCTGGCAAAAAATATGCCAGCGCTGCTGAAACGGGGCGGAATCTGCAGTAACGCAGCGTTGCAAAACGCTGAGTTTCTGCAAACGCCCTGTGTGAGGGCGGCCTAAGGGGTGGAACAGATTATATTACCTGTAGATGATCTTCCTGGATGTCTCTCCATTCTGCTGATTTTATCTGCTGTTTTCGGTTAGCTAAGATGGCCACCTCCATTTTCTAATTATACAATGTAATTCTCTGTGATTGACAAGCACTCATAAAACAGAAAGCACTGACCAGTCTCACAGCAGGTAACACTATCAATGTGCTATGTATGATTATTTTAAAAATGGCACCCAGGACTGGCAGAAAGGAGCTTCCATCGAGAATATAATCTATAGATAACATACCCCCTCCACCCTCTGTCCGGGACAGAATTTTGTTCTGAAACCAGACAGTCACCTTCACAGTATTCAGTGACATGCTCTAACCCCTTCAGTGGCAGGTTTATTATTACCATGTCATCCCTCACAGGGCAGGTTTTTTTTAAATGAGTCAACAATGCAATTTTAAACCCTGGAAGATTTCAGATAACAGCTCAGTGCTCTGCACATTTCAGCACTAGAGCTATCCACAGAAATCTTCGTTTAACTGCATGGTCAGTGCTGCAAGCCCTGGAGATTTTCTGGGCGTGCCACTAAAGGGGTTAAGGCAGCTAAGTCAACCAAATAAATTTGTAGACTAGAGCTAACTCATTGTCTTCTTTGGTAGAGTTTTGTGGGCATGCTCTCTGACCTGTGCATAGGTCACTGTGGAAGGTAAGGAGGTGAGCTATGACCATCACCTCTTGTGAATGGTGGATACTATGCTTTATATATAACACAGTATCCACCCAACAAAACATTGATCATGGAAAAATTGAATGGATTAGCAGAAAAGGACATCCATAAGGGTGTTTCAGGGGCATGCATAAAATCATGCAAATACTGGAGAAAAGTATCCAATGTTCACCTTTATCATTCATTTCAAGGCTGTTGAGTAATGACTCTCTACTTTAAGAGGATCGCCCTTCTTAAAGACCATTTTTCACTCCTATTTGGATTGCTCCTTTATTGTATAGTGTTTCTCTAGTAAAGGTTCCTGCATTCCAACCTTTAAAGAAAAGACAAAAAAGATGCAGTGTAATAACCATCCTAGTACCACAATCCTAGTCCAAATAGTACTGTAGACTAAAACTCTTTAAAGATGACTCAAAATTGCTTTGAAGATTGTCTTCAACAAGGGTAATCCGCTAAGAATTGAAAATCAATCACAGAAAAATATATTTAGGTCAGGGGTGGCCTATTCAAAGAGCTAGTATATTGGAGAGATTCCACTATATAGAGAAAACTCTTTGACATGGCTACGAGAAAATGCATTGACACTCTAAAAGGTGGTCTTCTCAAAGAAGAGGCCAATATAGAGTGCATACGATAATGGTCTTCTCAAAAAGGTGGAGTTTTGGAAAGGTTGCATTGCATTTTGTACTGAAGATTCATTATAGATACTGTGAAAAGAAAATTTGTTAATATGTTACATGGGGTGGACAAAAGTATGGAAACACCAAATACCTCAGCTGAAATTAGCTTCTTTTTCATCACAACCCTACGTAATGATTGTCTGTCATTGTTACTCAACACACATTTACGTTCACACTGGGGTTTGTTGAATACTATGCCGCGTGATACAGCTAAAACTTCTGTACCTTCGTTACAGAGTTACCCACCATACGGGCCCCAACAATTTGATTGAGTGGGAATCCCATCAGCTTGACGCTGTTATACTGATTATTGCATCACACAACAACTGCAGCACCATCTATTAACTCCGCTGTAGTACACATGTATGGATCCTGGTCTATTAGTAGGGATCCGCATGGCATTTTAATTATTGGCACTAAGCTGCCCTTTTGATACAGCTGGTAGTATTGTGGAACATGATTTATAATCCCATGTAACTTAAAGGGGTTGTCCCGCGCCGTAACGTTTTTTGTTTTTTTTCAATAGCCCCCCCGTTCGGCGCGAGACAAACCCGATGCAGGGGTTACAAATAAAAACCGGACAGTGCTTACCTGAATCCCCGCGCTCCGGTGACTTCTTACTTACCTGGTGAAGATGGCCACCGGGATCTTCTCCCTCGGTGGACCGCAGCTCTTCTGTGCAGTCCATTGCCGATTCCAGCCTCCTGATTGGCTGGAATCGGCACGTGACGGGGCGGAGCTACGAGGAGCCGCTCTCCGGCACGAGCGGCCCCATTGAGAAAAGAAGAAAACCGGACTGCGCAAGTGCATCTAATCGGGCGATTAGACGCTGAAAATTAGACGGCACCATGGAGACGAGGACGCTAGCAACGGAACAGGTAAGTGAATAACTTCTGTATGGCTCATATTTAATGCACGATGTACATTACAAAGTGCATTAATATGGCCATACAGAAGTGTATACCCCCACTTTGTTTCGCGGGACAACCCCTTTAAGGCATGCATTTCATATGGTGTTTCCATATTTTTGCCCACCCCTATATATTCAGCTTTTAAGGTGCATCTTCAATATCTGTGTACCAGACACTCATACTACCACCGGCTATCCACCCCCCAACCCACCCTACTATTACACTTACATTCTCAGCTTGGCAACTTATCTTCCATGAGACCAAAAGAATCAGACATTGAAATTCTGCATGCTCAACCCTTCTCTCTCTTGACATCATCTGTTGTAGAAGAGTCAGGAGGCCCCATATGAATAATATAGCCAACCTGTCTCACAGAAATCAAAGATGGTGTGAACCTACACTAGGATGGCTAATGGTCTTCACCATAATCTTTACCCTATAGCACTACATTATAAAAACTATCTGCTGATTAGTGTTGTTTATTGGTGACGTAATAGAGGCGGTAACTAGTTACTCGCATCAATCAATAAAATACTACTATGTTACTATTACTGTGTCTTTTATATATGTGACATTTTTTGCTGTTGTGAGGCATTTCATTGTATATTTTGTATGAAATTAATCCCTTAACACAAAAGAATGCACATGTGCAATCTCTCACTGTAGGGTTTCTATGGAGCTTGCTTAGGAGCACACAGATCTGTTATGTAATCCTGCCTATTAAGTCATGCTGAAATACATTACACTGCAATACTGAAGCGTTGCAGTATATTTTATGAGTGATCACTAGTTCAAGTCCCCTATGGGGACTAAAAATAAGTTTTTTTTAATTATTACAAAAAATATTAAAAGTAAAAAAAAAACTGTATCCCATCTTTAATATAAAAAAACTTGATATTGACACATCGTAAAAGTCTAACCTATTAAAATAATGTATTTTTTATCCTGCACACCATCAGAAAATAAATATGCGATGCCAAAACTGTGCTTCTTTCATCAGCCTGTCTCCATGAAAAAATTGTATATAATCCAAAATGTTGTCAATAAAAACTATGGGTTATCTTGCAAAAAAGAAGCCTTTACACAACCCCATCAATGGAACAATAAAAAGTCATACATTTCAAGCCCTTCCCTGAAAATCACTGCATGGGTTGCCTGCATCCCATTGCTGTCAATGGGGTATCAGCAGCGCCGGCCCAGTTGAAAGCAATGGGATACCATTGCAGTCCTCTGTGACAGCTGTGGCAGGTGATTATTTCATCCCCGCTGCAGTCCCCTCATCACTGAACACTGTGGCAGTGCTGTCACAGTGTTCAGTGATAAGGGGACCTTCGTCAAGAAGCTGTGCTTCTACAACCACAGCTGCTCCAGTAGCACGGAGCTTCAGTCACACGCATTTTGCACATCCGTGCAGCGCATTTTTGGGGGGCACAAAATAAAACGCTTGTCTGAATGAGGCCTTAGTAGGGACTGCAAAAACATGGTGACAGATTTTCTTTAAGATGATAAGGATCTCAGAATCTATACTATGAATGTTCATATAGAATGGTGAATGATAACTGAAATACCACAATGTTTAATTCATTCCATATGCCCTCAAGAAGTCATTTATTGGAGATTTAGCTTGTTTCCATCAGCTCAGCGTATAGTAGTCAGTCTTCTTATTCCCCCTAGCTTTACATGAATTAACTTACATTTCAAGGAATACTCAGGGTAACTATTAAGGCAAAATGTTCTGTTAAGGTAAAATGTGGATTCCGGCTGTGACAGTCCTGTGTGCTCCAATGACTAGAATGTTCTTTTCTAAATAAGCGTTGCTAAATACAGGAAGCGTAATGTCATAAATCATTGGCTGGTGATTGACGGATGGAGTACGGGAGCTGCCAGAGAACAAACAGCAAGTGGTTTAAAAATAATTCAATCAAACCCTTTGTCTGTACGATGAATACTAAACATAAATTCATTGTGTAGTGGCCAGCGGATGACGGCTTCGGACAGAAGCTTTTCATCTAAGCATTATTGTATTGACAGGGAAATACATTATTTTTATACTCCTTTTTCTTTAAAAAGCTGACATCTAGACATATGCCAGGTTGTTGGTGGATCCACTTTTTCTTCCCTAAAACAGTGCTACTCTTAATTATGTAATTGAAAAAAAAGAGGCAGTTGCTTCATTTGTAGTGCACTAATATGTAGTAGAAAAACTATTTCAATTGTTGTGCTCACCTTTGATTAGGCAAAATGAACAGTACTACTGCCAACTCCAATTCTCTCTCACCAAAATCAGTGACTGCAATGGAATTGGATATAGAGTGGGTCGGTAAATTTTTTGCCCAATGGAATTGGATATAGAGTTAGTCGGTATACTTTTTGGCCAATGGAATTCGATATAGAGTGGGTCGGTACACTTTTTGGCCAATCGAATTGGATATAGAGTAGATCAATACACTTTTTGGCCAATGGAATTGGATATAGAGTGGGTCGGTACACTTTTTGGCGAATGGAATTGGATATAGAGTGGGTCGGTACACTTTTTGGTCAATAGAATTGGTTATAGAGTGGGTCGGTACACTTTTTGGCCAATGGAATTGGATATAGAGTGGGTCGGTACAATCTTTGGCCAATGGAATTGGATATAGAGTGGGTTGGTACACTTTTTGGCCAATGGAATTGGATATAGAGTGGGTTGGTACACTTTTTGGCCAATGGAATTGGATATAGAGTGGGTTGGTACACTTTTTGGCCAATGGAATTGGATATAGAGTGAATCGGTACACTTTTTGGCCAATGGAATTGGAGAAAAAGTGGGTCAGTACACCATTTAATTCAGGCTATTAGACCCCTCCTCTGGCAAAGTGTAATAGACTGATGTCATCGGCATAGTATAATGCACTACGTAAGTAATGCAGTGTACTATCTTAGCAATTGAACAGTCACATCTTCAAGTTCTCTTGAGGGGTAACTAATAGTGTAAAAAAAAGCTCAAAAAAGTTTGTAAGATACAATAAAAAAGAAAAACCAACACATAATAGCTATTACCAAGGTCATAAAATGTCGAACAATGAAAATATTGCTTTATTTATCTTGCATGGTGAACGGCATAAAAATAATTTTAAAAAAGTAATGCCAGAATTACTATTTTTCATTTGTTTGTGCCCTTCCCCCCCCCCAAAAAAAAAAACACAATGAAAAGCAGTCCAAAATGGTATCAATAAGAACTATAACTCTTCCCACTATGGCCGATCTCACACGGACAGGTCAGATTCCGCATGCACTCCATGAACCTGTAATTTCTTTACTGCAGATGACCATGGATATTCGCTGTCGGTTATGCGCAGAAGAGATTTTTTTTTTAAAAAAGGCGATGACACAGGTCGGACAGCTTCCATTGACTTAAAAAAAAAGCCATTTGTGCAGAGTTTGCACAAAAATTGAACATGCTGTGATTTTATTTCCACTCTCAGAAATCGCAATCTGAGCGGATATGTGAATGTTCTGTTTTTTTAAGGTGTGCAGAATACCATGGATCGTCCGTGTGGATGACAATCACGGATTCTGCAATTTAAATCCAGTCTTGTGAGACCAGCCTAAGGCCTCACTCAGGCGAGCGCTGTTTAGTGCATGAGCGCTTGGTGGATGTGCTGATTTAGCACATCTAAAAAAGATAGGACATGCAAATGCAAACTCGCATGTCGGCTCCGTGCAAAGATCTGTCCTATCTTTGATGCATGCTTTTCATTGGCTCTTGCAATGCAAAAATGAAAGTTACTTGGTAATTAAGTTACAAAATAGGTCCATAACTAAGGGGTTAAAATATCATACTCTACATGTTCTGAACTGGGAATCAGTCCTTCATCAGGTCAGCATATCATATAACACCATACAATGCTTTTGCAATGAAGAAAAGACTTCTAGTATTACATGATCTGTCACATGATGTCAGAATAAATACTCCTTTTCTGAAAGGCTCATGAGTCTGCGACACCATAAGCAAGCAGCATAAAGATCAAGGAGCTCTCCAAACAGGTCGGAGACAAAGTTGTGGAAAAGAATAGATCAGGATAAGCTATATAAAAATATCCCAAACTTTAAGCATCCACGGAGCCACAAGAGATGTAGCCCACCCAATTCACAGGCTGAGCAAGGAGAGTATTAGGCCCAATGTCCATAGGTGGATCTGATTTGCCACGCATAAGATCTGCAAATCAAGCCACCCATAGGGATACAAGTGAAATAAAGCATGCAGATTTGATTTGAGGACCTTTAGGTCCAGAAAAAAAATCGCAGAATGCTCAATTTCATTGCGGATCCCACATGGACAGCTTCCATTGAAGTCAATGGAAGCCGTCCGATCCGCGGCCAGTCCATAATTAAATTGTGGATGGGCTGCAGATTCCGCGGGAAAGCAGGAGTTTGAAAGAAAAAAAAAACTCCATTGCTCGGGCCGGGTCGGATTTCGCTGCGGGCTCCTGCATGCGGAATCCGATCCGCCCGTGGACATGAGGCCCAAATCAGAGACTCAAAAAAGACACCAACGATATCTCTGAAGGAGCACCAAAGATCCACAAAAGTGATGGATCCATCCATTTACGGGACCAAAATAAGCTGTACACTCCACAAGGGCAGGACTTTGTGGAAGCACCTTCAGAAGAAAACATTTCCTAAAGAAAAATGTTGGAAGTCCCCCAAACTCTTGGAACAAGGTTCTTTGGTCAGATGAGACTAAAACTAAACTTTTTGACCATCACACTATGTGTAGTGCAAACCCAACACTGCCCATCACCCCAAGAATACCATTCCCACAGTGCAAGTACGGTGGTGGAGCATCATACTGTGGAGATGGAAAACTGGTCAAGAATGAAGGAAAGATGGGCGGAATTAAATACAGGGCAATTATTGAGGAAAAGCTGGTTGAGTGAGCAGGAGATGTCAGATTGGGAAGAAGGTTCACCTTCCAGCTGGACAAAGACCCTAAACATACAGCTAAAGCTACTCTGGAGGGGTGTAGGAGAAACATAGAAAGGTCTTGGAATAGTCTAATCAAAACCTCAATCCAACTAAGACTCTGTGGTAGAATGTGAAGACTGCTGGACATTAACCCTACCTAACTAACCTGAAGGAGTTGGAGCAGTTTCACATAGAAGAATAGGCTAAAATCGAAGTGTTTAGATGTTGCTAAGTGTTACATTTATTCAGGCCATGGACCAGCGACCAACATGAATGCAACCTAAGGCTGAATGGGAAACAGGAAGGGTTATACACACATATCAGACACTGTTCACACCATGAATAAACCGAATGTGCATGCAACAAAGGGAAAACAGGGACATAGCTCCTACAACATCACCAAGTGGCCAAATACTCAAATGCTTACCAAAAGTACTATAACAGCAAGACAGATGGAAATATCAATTAATACGAGGTAGTACTTAGTATTTTGGCCAAAGTACATAAGCTCACAAGTCCCCATTATCTTGTGAGTCCCTACACTAACATGATAATTAAACCAAGGAAAGGAATCCCTGGCTACAAGCGGGGCGATCGTCTCAATAAAGATAGTCCAATGTTGGAACCTAGGGACCAACTGTCTCAATGTAGGTAACAATAGGCAGAAACACAAGATTAGGAAAAAATGCACACTAGGCGTCTGCACACCTACAGACACAGGAACTTACAACACAATACACACCAGGTGTCTGCACATCAACCAACAGGCATTGAACAAGACATTGCTCAAACCAGGTGTCTGCAAACCAACTAATAGACACTGGACAAGACATTGTTCACACCAGGTGCCTGCACACCAACTAACAAACACTGAACAAGACATTGTTCACACCTGGTGTCTGCACACTTACAGGCACAGAGGAATCTCACCCAGAACCTCATGCATCCATACACCAAAACAGACATAGTGTAAATGTCCACACCAACATACGTATGGGACAATAGTGAACCATCTTATATAAGTGACTCCTGAGGACCTCTGGAGGGCTACACGGGAACTGTAGATATACTCCCCCCTCCCTTACCCCCATAAGATCCTCCCTTTTTATGTTAACTGTTTGTCCTGTCACTATATGTTCTATGTGACGGTTTTTTTTGTTGGTAGGCTTTGACTTTTTAAATCAATTACTAATAAAATGTATTCTTTTTAACTCTATATCTGTGACGGCCTCAACCTATAAAAAATATAGATACTTCATACCACTGTGATTTGTGAAACAATGGTTTTCTATAGAAGCAGTCAGATGAAGAAATTTTAGATGCGCGAAAAACTCGCACTTTCAAAAGATAGGACATGTGTGGCTACTGTGCCCACATCTAAGGTCCGTGCTGTGAGAAAACATAGTACCTGTCTTTGGTGCGCAATGCGTAGGAGTTTCCATAGACTCTTATGGGAGCTGGAGTGTAGCTGTGTCCAACGCTCTGAAAAGAAGATTACAAGTCATTAGGAGGATTCTAGTGGCGCCGCTACACACAGAAGCATATTTTAAATGTAAACTCCTGTTAGTCTCCACAGGGATGAGGGGAAGCCACGAGGGTTCCGTTCATCTACCTGGGGGTTCCCTTAATCCCCGCGGGGACTAACTGTAATTTACTGTGGGATATTTAAAATGTGCTTCTGGGCAGCCAGTTTAATATGTCCTTCTGTAAGCAGTGGAGAATTCCTCCATAGCTAGGAGTGACAGGGGAGCGGGGTAAAAGGGCTTCACTGAAAGTGGGGCAGAGCTAGACGGATCCACCCTCTAGTCTGGCCCTTCCCCCCCGCTGAACTTGCAATTGGGAAATGACAGGGAGGAGACCTCTATCCTCACCCTCTCTCTCTATCTCCGCCTCCTTCCTATTCACTATAGGGATATCCATCGAGGATCCCCTGTAGCCCTGCCCCTTCTCTCTCTGCACCTTGGGGATATTTCTCAGGGATCTCCATAGCAGGAAGAGAGAGATCATGGCTATGGAGGATTAACCCATAGCAGGGAGAGACACAGCGGGACTATGGGTCAATAACTCTGCGCTCTCTCTTCCTGCTATGTGTTAATCCCCAATAACCCCGCTCTGTCTCTCTCTGCTATGGGGAAATCCCAAAGCCATGCAGGGCTTCTTCTTTCTCTCCCCCTGGAGCAGCTGCACTTTTTTAAAGCAACAAGCTACTCCAGTGAGCTGGAGTCTTCTGTGCGTGAAAAATTGAACGCTCGCGTAATGTTTTAGTGCAGTTTAGATGTGATGTTTTTGCACACCTATACTGCGCTAAAACCACGCTCATTTGTGAACAAGATCCAATGCATAGTAATATCTCTGTACTCCCCCCCCCCCCTTTTTTTAAAAATAATTGTTTGGGTTGTGTAAGTCAAACAGGACAACCTCCCCAAAATACATTTTATTTCTAGGTCGTAATGCAATAAAACAGGCAAAACACGAAGGGGAGTGGCGGGGTGAACACTTTCACAAGGCACTGTACAGGGTCCATTTAAATGTAAAAAGTTTGTGTACCTTTTTCTTTTCCTGAACAAAGACACGCTTCATCTTATAGAAGCAGTTATTAGATATGTACAATGTGGTGACAAGCCAACAAAAGAACAATGAGCGCAACTCATGACAAAAAGATTGCATTTAATCACTTAGGGAACATAAAATAAGGTAAAGAACAAAGTGCAATCAGACAGAACACGGAGTGCCTTCATCGGCTGGGAAGGGAGAGTTAATACATTCCAAGAATAGCAGCTGCTTGTTTGACTCTATTGTCGTCCAAAGTTAAATAAGCCGAAAAGTTTGTGTACTTCTGGACGGTATATGAGTTGTTGATCTGTTCTTTTTAGGGTGGACACCCACTGGCGTTTTTTTTCTCCACTGCGCTGCGAGAGTAAAGTTAAAGTCTCGCAGCGCAGTGCAAGAAAAAAAACGGCGAAATATCGGCATCACGCCGGGATACCGCCAATCTGTTCAATGGGGCCAGCAGCAGCAGCGCTAGCCCCATTGAAAAGAGATGGAGAATGCCGGGGACTTCTGCCACAGCTGCCCGCAGTCCCTGTGACAGCTGTGGCAGACGTCCGCGGCATTCTATCCCATTGCTTTCCCGTTGAAAGCAATGGTTTCTGCCAAGATTATCGGGGAAGGGCTTGAAATATAAGCCCTTCCCCGATAATCAGCAATAAGTGTAAAAAAAATTTTTTTAAATTACTCACCTCTTGGGCGCTCAGACGCGTCCTCCTGCTTGGTCCCCTGCACTGCTATTAAGCTCTTTCAGCAGGCGGGGATTTAAAAATCTCCGCCTCCTGAAAGGGCTGTGCAGATTGGCTGAGGGCTCAGCCAATAGCAGCTAGTGCTTAGCGATTGGCTGAGTGCTCAGCCAATGACACATAGCCCTTAGCTATTCATTCATGAATAGCTAAGATATTGCAGGAAAGGAAACTCCTGCCACAGCTGTCACAGCTGTGGCAGAAGTCCGCGGCATTCTCCCTATGTTTTCAATGGGGCTAGCGCTGCTGCCGCTGGCCCCATTGAAACCACTAGCGATATGCCGCTTCTATACCGGCGTCTTTCTTGCGCTGCGACGCGAGAGTTTTCTCGTGCTCTCGCAGCGCAAGAAAGAAAAAATCGCCAGTGAGCGTCCACCCTTAGAAGAATATGTTTATTACTGGTGTCATATCATAACTCATGTTCCACCGCCGGAGGATGTAATTTAAGAATTTTCTTGACTTAATGCAAAAAATGACTGTTTTCGTCCATTTGTATAACTCTAATGAGGAACAAAGACCTATTATGCTTCAAGTGTTGCACCCGCCTTAAGGCCCATTGAGAAACAAAGACATCTTTTGAGCGATAATTGTTGTGTGCATTTACACGTCAAGATGATCGCTCCAAATTTTTAAGGGTTCACTTTGCATAACTGTGTAAATGAAGGCTCACGCTGTATGCAGAAAACAAGCGGGACAGCTATCTTCTGCATGCAACTGTTGTCTTCACAGGGTGCTCAGCTGTTATACAGCTGAGCGCTCCGAGCAGGGTATACAGAAGACAAGCGGGCCCGCTGTCTTCTGCATACAGCTGTTGTCTTCTCAGAGCGCACAGCTGGTATGCAGCTGAGTGCTCTGAGCGTGGGAATACATAAGACAGCTGGAGCGCTGTCTTTTGCATACTCCGGCTGTGATCATGGAGCGCACAGCTGGTATACAGCAAAGCGCTCCGAGCGGGGTATGCAAAAGACAAGTGGGGCTGCTTGTCTTCTGTATACAGCTGTTGTCTTCTGGGAGCACACAGCTGGTATACAGATGAGCGCTCCAAGCGGGGTACACAGAAGACAGCTGGAGTGCTGTGTTCTTCTTACTCCGGCTGTGTTCTCCGAGCGGGATACCAGCTGAAACAGTAGTATCAGTGATTACCCGCTGAGAACTCAGCGAGCGGCACTGATAAAACTCATCTTTGTCTTACAGCTTGCTGAAAGACAACGATGAACGACTTGTTAATGAAAACTTCACGATGTCAGTGCAGTTAGACCCAACGATTCTCGCTCAAAAGACGGCTTTTAGCGATTTGTGAGCGAGAATCGTTGGGTCTAAATGGGCCTTTATATCTGAAGCAAAATGTGGGGTACTGTGATTTCCTTCGATTTTATATGGTTTGGAGCTCCTATACACGATCGTATGCACTAATGCGCACGCTTCATCGCTATCAATGAGGTTGATTTGCACACATGTCTTATAATGTACTTTTTGTGCACACACAAGCAATACACCTCGTCCTGATTTAAAAGGCTATTTAGCCTAAGGCCATGTTTAATCGCATAAGATATGCACATTGTGAAGCAGTTCTTCTGCGGCAAACCGCAATGGAAAAACTGCGGCAAAACCGCAGCAAATGCGCCCTGTGTGAACCCAGCCTGAGGGTGGCTTCACACAAGCATATGCGCAATAGCGAATGTATTCAACTGCGTTTTTTGTTCCTGCAGGACATGTTAACTTGAGCTGCAGACAAACACACCCTGATTTAATGGTTATTTAGTCTAATGAGTTCCTGATATGTTGTTCTCCAGTGGAGTTGCACAGCGTATTGTGCATCTCCTTGCATATTGCATATGCATCCCCCCCAGAATGGGTTCTGTTCACTGCACACAAATGCGAAGCCGTCCTTCTATTGCTGGAAGATGTTGCTGTATGGTGCCTTTGTATTTCAGTGCATTAGAGCTCATTCACATGAGGGAATTTGCGCAGCTAATTTACACGCGCAAAAAAAACCCCCACGACTATTAGAACCAATGGTTTCCTATGGAAACGTTCAGATAAAGTCATTTTAGCCGCACAAAAAAATCGCAACTAAAAAAATATAACATCAGTGACTGAAATTCCCTGCTGCATGAAAATATATGTTGTGACCCATCTGTGGTGCGCAAAATGCAGGAGTGTCTATAGACTCCTATGTGAGCTGGGAAAAAAGGGAGGGGGGAGTTTAGCCGCGTCCAAGGCTTGGAAAAGAAGACGGGTGCCTGTATTGAAGACATTAGAAGTCATTAGGAGGATTGCTACCGACTGAGGGAATTCCGAACAGCAGCACATTTTTTTGTGCAACACGCAGCTCCCTATCGTGTGAATGGGCGATTTTCCAACTTTTGAGGCTCAGGACTCAATGGAGGAAAAACGTCCATTCACTCAATTTTTGGCACAGTTAGCTGTAATTTTTTGCGCAATTAGGTCCCTGTGTGAACGAGTCCTTATGAAGCTCTTCTCCCTGAGGGCCCATTCACATGAGATCCCAGCTTTGAGCCTGGCCGTGGCGCTGTGTACGCCGGTGTAATGTACTGGGTATAACTGCGTACTCACACAGGCGGTCATGCGCAGTACACCTTTTTTTGTTTATATCTCCACGCCATTGCTTAGCAATGACGTGGGTACCCACAGCCCGTACACAGTGTAGCAGCATATGGGCTGCATATATCTACGGTAAAATACAACATGTTGCGTGCTGTTTTCTGTGATTATGTAATTCCGACCTGCTAATGTGAGTGTAATTAAATAACCAGCGGGGTTGTTGATCCAGGTCTTGGAGTCAGGTAGGAACTTTCCAAACGTTGATCCAGGGAGTATTCTGACTGCCATTATTGAGCCAGGATGGAATTTTTTCCCCCGAAATGTTCTAATTTGGCTTTTGCCTCATTGGGCTTTTTTTGTCTTCCTCTGGATCAACAAGTGGGGTGGAAACAGGCTGAACTAGAAAGACATTGTCTCCCTTCAGCCTATCATGCTATGTATTATTCATTGGATAACAGCAATCACGTTATCAGGGACTGCATACCGCGGGCCCCCGTGAGATCTCTCTTCAGATGAAACTTAAACTTTTAAAACTGTTTTTTACACGTTTTTTGGACTTTACATGATCGCCGCTATCCATTGAAATCAATTTATGGGATTCGATTGAGCAATTTCATGCACAAAATCATCCGTAAGGAGCCCTCAAGGTGGCTTCACATTGACATATTTGTGCCACACATTACACTTATAGAATTAGCAGTGCAATAATCAGACAATAGAACCCACTTATGTCAATGGGTTTGCTCACATTAATGATTTTTTTGTGCGCATTTCATGCCATGCTAAAAAATGATATCTGTTCTACTTTCCTGCATATTTGCATACCAAAAGCCCCATGGGATTGCATTGTGTGCAACTGCATTGGGAGAGTGCCCCCAGACTGTTGGTTTAGTGGGAGTGTACACCCCCATGCTTTTCGGCACCGACCCCTTCGTCGCCCTCACTCCCTCTTTTACTCCCTCCCACCCCTTAGCTGTGCTAATGCATCAGCTGTGAAGGGGTTAATTTGTCCAACATGCTTTCCCTCCCAGGGGAAGTGGAATTTTACCTCCCGTTCCCAGCAGCCACAGGCTTGGTTTAAAAGGCTTATTGCAGTCCACTGGGGAGTCCTCTGGTCCTTCTACAGGGGCATCTACTCCTGCATCTAGTACCTCCCCTGCAGCTGTGCTGCCTACAGGGGATACAAGCAGGGCCCATGCCCCCACCCCTGCAGCTACTGTAAGTGGCTCTGTGGTTTCCTATGATGCCTAGGAGATGTGCATTACTGATCAGGGTTTTTTGCCCTCTCAGGCCCCTCCATCATCCTCCATTGCACGATCCTGTGAGTTTTGTTCGCATAGGTCCTGTGACAGGCACAGATCACCATATTCCTCACCTTCCCGAGATTATCACAGTCGTAACCACTGTGGATCTCTGATGCACAATCATAGGCAGTCTAGGCCAGTTCCAGAGCCTTGCAGAGGCATTCATTTTCCAGGTCGTCCAAATGGCGCTCCCTATCCTTATTGGGTGACTTCTGGTGGCCAGCAGACCGTTCATCACAGGCAGTTTCCCCTGCAGTTTCTGGTGAGTTCCATTATGCTGGGGCTTGAGGTGGGGGTGGTGGGGGTAATGGTTCCGATCTGTTCGCTATCCTGTGGGAATTTTTGGATACATTCCACTACCCCTTCCTCATCAGCCCAATAACCTGAGCAGGTTGGGTCAGCCAAGGCCCACAGAGATGCCCTGTACTGTGGGATGAACTCACTGAGTTCTCTTTTGGATGAGACTAGGGAAAAGATATGGAGCAACAATAAACCATTTGGCAGGAAGGCTCTTGTAGCAAAAACAATGAATAATTGTCTTCAAGCTTTCTCAGTATTGCGTTGTATCAGGGACCAAAAGCATCCGGAAAACTGTTCAGACTCGTTCATTTATATGGACATGGTGTACAACTCCTAAAAGTCTCGTGGCGGTTCTACCTGGTGGAGATATGATGAGGCGTTCCAGAGGCATTTGGCTGTACAGTTTTAGATGGGTTGAGGTGTTAAGAAAACAGACATTTGGCCTCGCTTCATGGTTTCTCAAAAGAAAAATCCCATTTCTCAAGGGCCAGTGGCCATCCGGTGCCCAGGAACCTGTTGGCTCTTCAACAAGGACCATTGCCGATTCTTCGACCTATGCAAAATTTAACAAAAGTGCTCCTCCTGCGGGGGTGCCCATGCTTCAGAACGTTGCCCTCGGTACCCAGGAAAGCAGTCTCAAAAGCCTCCCAGCCAACAGAAGCAAAAAGACTCTGGTGAGTGTAGAAGAGATGGAACCATGGCTAGACCTGTACGCTGAAAAGGAGAACGTGGCTCAGCTTAGATTTGGTTTTAGTTTGGGCTTTTTTATTCCATTCCATTTCCAAAGAGATATGTTTTTCTCATGCAATATGAAATTCGCAGAGTAGCACCCGGAGGTAGATTGTAGGGCCCCTTTTCTTCACCTCCTTTTCCTATTTCTGGGTGTCTCCTCTCAGTTTGGTCCCCAAGAAGGAACATAGTAAATTCCATCTTATTCATCACCTATCTCTCCCAATGGGTAGTTCCGTTGGCGATGGTATTTTGCCAGAGAAGGCATCCGTGTCCTATGTGTCTTATGATCGAGCAGTTTGCCTAATACGAGAGACCATTTGACCTTCTGGCAAAATAGGACATAGAATTTATTCTGCCTTTTGCCGGTTCACCAAATTGCTACCACTTGCTGGGCTGCTGTGTGGATGGGCAGTATTATTTTGATACTTGCTTGGGCTGTTCTACCTTATGCCATTTTTTTCGAAAGATTTAGTTCTTTCATTGAATGGGTGGTTCAATATGACACCTATTCCAATTTCATTATGCATTACTTAGATGATTTTCTGCTTGTTGCCCCTGCTAATGGTGTTAGATGTGGCTTCCTTTTGGACAGTTTTCGCTTCTTCATGGAATGTTTTGGGGTCCCACTTTCCGCTGAGAAGACTGACGGTCCCGTTACACCCCTTTCTTTTATCGGCATTAAAATCGATTCAGTTCAAATGCTCTTTAACTTGCCACAGAATAAGATACAGCGGTTGTTGGATCTGTTGGAGGGTTTTTGTTCAGCTGCAAAGGTCACCCTACGACAGATACAGTCCCTCCTAGGTCTTTTGGTCTTTGCTTGCCCAGTAATGTCTATGGGCCGAATTTTTTCTTATCGACTTTCCTTGGCCTCCGGGGGGCTAAGGCCCCAGGACATGTTGTTCAGCTTTCCAGACCATTGAAGGCCAATTTGCGAGTGTGGCTGAAATTCCTACGAACCTACAAAGGCCGTACCTATCTGCAAGCCCCCGAGGTATCTCATGGAGGGCTCCAGTTATTCCCAGGTGCCTCAGGGTCATTGGGGTTTCCTCTATCTTTTAAAATGCATGGTGCTGTGGTCCTGGCCCAAAACGTAGTTGTAGTTGGGCCTCTGTAAGAATCTCATGCTGCTGGAGTTGTGGTGGCAGTGGTCAGTGGCAGTGGTCTGTTTCTGGATGGATAATTTGGCCATAGTCCATGTGGTTTACTGTTTGTCTCCTTCTTCCTTTCCAGTTTTGTCCCGTTTCAGACATTTGGTTCTCAGGTGGTTGGAGTGGAATATCTGGTTCTGGGCCCGTCATGTCCTAGGGATGAAAAATAAAGTGGCTGATGCCTTATCACATTTTCATTGGTAGGAATACCAGAATTTACAACCATTGGCAGAGCTGGAAGGCCAACAGTGCCAGATTATCTATGGTCATTGGTGGATCTGGAGTGATGCCATTGCTTAGGTCATCAGTCACTCCTGCTGCCTGGCAACATCCTGGTAAGGCACGGACGCAATGCCTGTCTCAGGTTAGCAATAGGAATGTCTCCGAGTCAGATCAGTTGCTCCTGGAAGTAACTGGATTATTTGCTGCACTTGTACAGTTTAGGGGTATTGGGTCTGGTTGCCCAGCGTCGTTTGTGTGGCGTCACCTTCTGTTTTCAGCTTTTGTGTTAGTCCAACGTTACAAAACATTTTATTATTCGCCAGGCGTTAAAAGGTTTGAGAAAGGAACACATGATGAGGGAGTGTTGTTGTCCTGTTTCGCACTAGTTACTTTGAAAGTTGGCCATTACCATTTACACTGTTCTTTCATCCCAGTATAAGTCTTCTCTTTTTATGTTCGGTTTAACTCTTGGCTTTTTCACCACCCTTCACATTGGAGAGTTGGTTTTTCCATCGGCACATCACCCGGGTAGTTTCTTGGCTGACAATGTTGTTCTATCTGTGGTGTGGTCTGTCTGAGGATTCGTTGCTCAAAAATTTATGTTTTCACCAGAAGCTCATGGATCCCCTGTATGCAGTTGATAGTCCTTCTTGCCCTGTTAATTTTGTTGAAAATTACCCACGATTCCAAAATTGCCACACTAATTTCCTAGTCCATTCCGATATTCTTCTCTGACTAGATTCCAATTCCAATCCATCTTTTGGCATTGCCTTTTGGCCATCGGCCTTAACCCCCTCAAATTCTGTACCAAATCCTTCCGAATTGGAGGGGCTACTAAAGCGGCTTGTGTTGACTTTTCAGAAAGTGATGTAATGTGTACTGGACAATGGCGCTCCGTCTGTTTTGCTTGCTATGTTAGGACTGAGCTATTAATTTAACCTATGTTTCTTTTTACCTGTTTAGGTCCAATTGTATTTAGCACTCGTGCCTGCGCAAGTACAGAGCGAATCTGCATAGGCACCGCTCATTCACACGAGTGGGGGCATCACCCTGTCCTAATTTAAACAGCTAAATAGCTTAAAGCGGTGTCCGTGATAGCGGGTATTTGATGCATTTAGCACATACCTACGTGGGCAGATGTGCGTATTTGTGCACCTCCCAGAGACCTCTATAGGGCTCTTTGGTGCGCAATCATGCACAAGATAGGGCAGGTCTCATTTTGTTGCACCCACGAAAACAACGGGGTGAAAAAAGTGAAGAAGGAACCCATTGAAATCAATGAGTTCTGCTCTCTGCGTTATCGTGGCGTATCACGTTCATCTACTTAAGCCCCAAATACGTTGTGCTGAGGTGTGCACAATTTCGCATATCCTCATCTGAAACCGCCCTATGCCATATTATTTGGGCACAGAGACACATATACCTCTTGTAGCGGCACTGAGCATACATAACAACTTTCTTGGGTTCAGTCCTCTGGTTTTTCCACTAGAGACCTCTGGACACCTCTAGTAAGGGCTTCCTCTACACCACCATGTTTGTGCTGGTATTTGCGCACAGAATATCTGCATGCACCAAAGACAGAGAATAGAGCCATTGATTACAGGGTGAATACAGAAGACCGTATGCACAACTACGCATGCTGGAACAGAGCGAACTTATGCATGAACGAGGGAAATTTCTTTCCCCCATTCAAACTCCGATTTCCCACAAAATGGTGCAGGGTACTGTGCAACTACGCTGGTATCAGGTGCACATTTGCGCAACCCCCCATTGAAAACCATGGATTCTATTCTGTACATGTTGCGCGCACAAATATTATGCACGCAAACGCACACGCGTGATTCCGCCCTAATGGGTGCAAAATTACTTCATCCAACCTCATTCATGCACAAATACGTTGTGCTGCAGCGAGAACTTTGGCGCTTACGCTAAAGGGACCCTAATTAAAATAGCCCTGTAGATTTTTTTTTCACGTCATTTTAGGGTACTGTCCCTTTAAGTCCCATATGAAATCCTGGCAGAAGCTCAAGGACATCTGACACTCCTGATAAACAAATTGTTTGGGAATTGAAAAAAAAGTTCCGTGTTTTATTCGCGGCTCATGATGTAAACTAGGCGGTTAATCTCTCCAATTGTGCTGCAAGGTCGTTGTGATGATGGAGTTGTTGTTTTTTTTTTTTACTTTTTTGGACACCGTCACCAAGACGTTAGTTACTAAATAGTATCCTACTAAATGAATTATTTACTCAGCACTCCAGGGCTTGGCTCCGTCCGAAGGCGGACTTAACTCACTTGTTGCAGAACACGGGAATCTCTCACTGCATGGGAAGCCAGCCACGTCCTGAGCTGTACACAGCCATGAGGCTCCTGGGCTACCTGTGTGCGCTGCTACTCTTCTACTCCTGCCAGGGCTGTCACTACTCCAACAGCATCTATACCTGCCAGGGAAGAGATGTGGAGCATGTCCCCCAGGATATCCCCAAAGATGCTACAGAAGTGTAAGTGCAAAACTTCCCTCTAAGGGCTTATTCACACGGGCGAGATTTTGGCGTTGCGAGATACACGAAACTTGCACGAATGGACTTATTCACATATGTAATTTTTTCCCCATGAGGATAAAAGTTGCAGCATGTTCTAGTTTTTGGCATCCCCTCGGAACGCCTCGCCCATTACTTTCAATGGGACCTCCAAAGACATTGCATGCCGTGCGAGGTGCACGCAAGTGCCATTGAAATCAATGGGAAACACTTGCGGTCCTCTGACGCCCGTGAAACACACGCCTGCGGATCGCAATTTCACAGAAGTGATGCAAAAAACTTTTGAATGAAAAACGCCTCGGCGTGAAAAACGCACGTTGGTAAGTGCGAAATCGGGCAGAGTTTCTTGGCCCGAAATCACACTCCCCCTGTGTGAATGTACCCTTAGGCCTCTATCACACGAGGAGCTAGGCACGCAAAAATCACGGGCTTAAAAAATGTGCGGCTATTAGAACCAATGAAGGAATCTGAACATTCCCATAGGAAACCATTAGTTCTAAGAGCCGCATGTTTTTCAATCGCGTGATTTTTGCGCGCCCAGCTCCTCATGTGAATGAGCCCTGAGAGCGGATTCACACGGGTGAGTGTTTTTTTTTTTTACGGATGTGTTTTACACATACCCTTTTGTATTGCACACATTTGCACCCTCTCATAGACTTCTATGGGTACCTTCGGTGTGCAAATGTGCGCAAAAATAGAGCAGGTTCTATTTTTTGTGCGCGTGCGAAAAAAAGTATATAAATACAAACCCATTGAAATCAGTGGATTTTATTCTCTGCTTATCGGGTGCACAAATACACTTGTGTGAAGTCGTCCTAAAACTTTGGAGATCCGATTCTACATCCTATTTATGGTGCTACTTGGGTCTAATTGTGTTTATAGATATGTAGCAGAGCTGAAACTGTGCCTTTAAAGTTTATAATAACACACTGCAACATCACATGAAGTTCTTCCACATGACAAAATCAGCTCTGCTACAACAGAAGACGCCTACTTACAGTCTGACTAGACCATTAACTGTATATTAGCACAGATGTTCAACGATTCTGGCTTTATTATAGGATTATGTTGACGATTATATGATTAGAATCACTCATATCGCTATATCTGGGGGTTTATTGCGCCAGCCACTGGTTCCATAGAAGATATTCATCGTATTACATGGATCTCTTTAAAACTGCATAGACAGGAGGAAAGAACTTATAAATAAGTGATAGAAAAAGGAAAGCAGAGCGTCAGCGCGGGCGGCCAAGACAATTCAGTAAGCAGAGAATTAGGAGGTAAATAAGTTGATGAAAAATTCGGTATACTTACGCTGAGAAAATGCTAATCCGGTTATTTGCAAAAATATATGCAAAGTACTTTAAGATTATTAACAACACAACATCATAGGGAATCAAAATGGGAACCGTGCTGGCAGCGGAGCTTTTCCATAGGATTTCTAAAATCCCCTGTATTTTATGTGCTGTCTCCAAATACCCAAAGCAGGTTATAATACTCTATGAGTCACAGCATGGTAGAGGGAAACATTTTACCAGTATGCGCAAATGTTAGTAAAGTCAAAGGTTACATGGAGTAGATGTGACGTTTGATGAGAGCTATATAGTGTGTGGTATATATATTGGGGGGTGTCAATTGATGTGGAAGTCATGCCATCTGGACCATAGACTACATGGCGTAGATGTGACATTGGATGAGAGCTAGACATGATGTGTGGTAGTCCTTAGGTTGGCTATATATATTGTGGGGTGTCAATTAATGTGGTAGTCATGCCATCTAGGCCATAGACTACATGGAGTAGATGTGACATTGGATGAGAGCTAGACATGATGTGTGGTAGTCCTTAGGTTGGCTATATATATTGTGGGGTGTCAATTAATGTGGTAGTCATGCCATCTAGGCCATAGACTACATGGAGTAGATGTGACATTGGATGACAGCCATCTGTGTAATGGGGGAATAAAGGAGTTTTTTTGCACCTCTGCATATCCGCCTGTGCTGCCAGTCATTATCTTATATTGGATGACAGCTAGACAGGATGTATGGTAGTCCTTAGGTTGGCTATATATATTGTGGGGTGTCAATTAATGTGGAAGTCATACCATCTGGACCATAGACTAGATGTGACATTTGATGAGAGCTATACAGGATGTATGGTAGTCCTTAGGTTGGCTATATATATTGTGGGGTGTCAATTAATGTGGTAGTTATGCTATCTGGACCATAGACTAGATGTGACATTTGTCAAGAGATAGCCTGGATGTGTGGTTGGTTCTAGATTGGCCACATATATTTTTTGTGGAATGTAAAATAATGGGTTAACCATCTGGACCATATTATTGGATATGTTGCTGAGATAGTACATCATCTGAGGTAGACATGTTGTTCCATAGTGGCTGTTACGTAGGCACTGGCATAACTATAGAGGATGCTGTTGCACTTGGCCACAAGAGCCTAAAGGGGCCCATAAGGCCGCTCTTCTCTATATATGGAGCCAAGTACTATGAATAAAGCATTATAGTTGGGGACTCTGTTACAGGCTTTGCATTGAGGCCCAGGAGCTTCAAGTTAGGCCTCTGTACGTAGGTATCACTTGGAGATGATTTACCTTTAAAGGTTTTGGATGTTAAGACTTGGGGTTCTTAGTGCTGAATGCTAAGGATATATAGTTGAAGCTATCTCCCATCCATGAATGACTACAGTTAAGCAAAGCATTTACTTGTTCAACTATTTCCACTAATTTAGGGCAGTTAATATGTGCCTTGAGGTCCCTCAGCAGATTGGTGGTTCACACTTAGGTTCAGTCTCCTCTTGGGATTGGCCACCTCTCTTTTGCTTAGTCTACAATAGGTTCTCCTGGTTTCCGCAGAATTTAGGTGATATGAAGTCTTGCCTTTGTCTCCAAATACCCAAATTGGGTTATTATACTGCATGGTAGACGGAAATTTTACCACTATGTGTAAATCATAGTAAAGGGTACATTGAGCAGATGTGACATTCGACAAGAGCTATATAGCATGCTTGTGATAGCTGAGGTTCGTCATATACAGTATATAATGTGAGGAAGTCAATTAATGTGTGTGGTTGTCCCTAGATTGCCAATACATATCATGGGCAATGGTGGACATGCTGTTACATGGAGGTTTTTACGTAATGGGAAGCCGTTGCATGAGTAACACTTGCAGATGATTCACCTTTAAAAGCTTTAGATGTCTAGATTTGGTGTTCTTCGTGATGAATGGTAAGGATATTTTGTAGACGCTATCTACCGTTTATAAATGAATAACTGCAATTATGACAACCTTCTCCATACAGGAAGTGGTCATTTACCATTTGAAACATCTCTAAAAATTCAGGGCAGATAATATGTTCCTTGAGGTCCCTCAGCAGATTGCTGGTTCACATTCGGCTCCTTTCTCCTCTAGATGCAAGTACTCTTGGGACTGACCACCTCTCCGTAATCTGGGCTAGGGTCTCCTGCCGTTTCCTATTAGACTTAGGTGACATGAAGTTTCTTTTCTGTCTAAAAATACCCAAAGCAGTTTGTAATATTGCATGGTAGACAAAACATTATACCAGTATGTGTAAATATTAGTAAAAACTATTTGGAGCAGATGTGACATTTGACAAGAGCTAGACACCATGTGTGTGGTAGCTGTAGGTTCACCATATACAGTATATATTGTGGGAAGTCAATTGAGGTGTTAGTCATGCCATCTGGACCTTAGAATTTGATATGTTGCTGACATAATACGTCAGCATTGGTGGACATGCCACTACATGGCGGTTAATACATGGTAAAACGTTGTTACATGGGTAACACTTAGAGATGACCTTTCAAAGGTTCTGGATGTCAAGACTTGGTGTTCTTGGTGCTGAATGCTAAGTATATGTTGTAGAAGCTATACACCATCCATAAATGAATGACTACAGTTATGACAACTTTGTCCACATACAAAGCATTCATTTGTTGAACCATATGTATTAATTAAGAGCAAATAATGTGCCCTTTAGGTCCCTCAGCAGATCGTTGGTTTGCACCTGGCTCCAATCTCCTCTGGAAGAAAGTACTTTTGGGACTGATTGCCTCTCTGTCTCCTGGTCTAGATCAGTGTTCCTGAACTCCAGTCGTCAGGGACCCCCAACAGGTCATGTTTTCAGGATTTACTCAGTATTGCACAGGTGACATAATTATTGTCAGTGCCTCAGACATTGCCACAGGTGTTCTTACTATAGGATATCCTAAAAGCATGACCTTTTGGGGGTCCCTGGAGACTGGAGTAGAGAAACACTGGTCTAGATTATCCTGGTTCTTGTAAGAGGTGACATGAGGTCATCTTTATGTCTCTAAATACCCAAAGCAGGTTATAATACTTTGTGAGTCACAGCATGGTAGAGGGAAACACATTACCAGTACGTACAAAGAGTTTGGCGAAGAGTTTGAACGTCCGGTGAGGAAAAAAAAAACCTCGCTCATGTGCAACTACACTCCGTACCGGTAAGCGTTGTTGCATATATGGCCATCTGAAACCACCCTCACAGTGCCGTTGGAAGCTCTGAGGTTGGGCATTCACCATGTAAGTGCTCAAGCGAGGAGAAGTACAAATTTATATGGCATAATGTGGGAAATGGCATAAGTTGCTACATTGGTGGACATAGAGCTATTATACATGAAGGCATTCTCTTACAATTTCAGTCCTCTTTAATAGTACAGCAAATAAAATGGTTTTTTTTAGGTCCTCCACCAATTCGCTGTTTTACTCCTAGCTGCAAACAGCCTGTGTTTCCTTTTAGGACTGAACACTTCTTTGTCTCTTGAACCTAGTTCTTTGGGTTTCTAGAGAAGATCCGCAGTGTTTAGTTGCCATGAGCACTGGTGTAACTATAGGAGATGCAGGGGATGTGGTTGCACCTGGGCCCTGGAGCCTTAGGGGGCCCATAAGGGCTCTCCTCTCCATATAGGGAGCCAAGTACTATGAATAAAGCCTTATAGTTGGGGCCCTGTTACAGGTTTTGCATTGGGGACCGGGAACATCAAGTTATGCTTCCAGCCATGTGATCTCCCGGGTATAAGTTGTATAGTATGGGAGTATACTTAGTTTTGGACAAATAGATTGAGTGGGACTCAAGGTCCCTTAGCTGAAAGTAGAAGAGAAATGATAGTATAATAGAATTGTATGAATGCATGAGGAAGGTATGACTTGGGTCTCTGGCACACTAGCGTGTTTGGGTCCGTGTGCTGTCTGTTTTAATTCACAGACAGCATATGGACCCGTTATAGCCTATGAGGCTATGCACACCAATGTGATTTGCATCTGAACCTCTCGAATGCAACTTGCACACATGGCAAATGTGCGACCGGCCTTAAAGGGGTTGTCCAGAATTTACTAATCATAGGTGTGTGTCATCTGTTTTTTTTTTCACACGCACACAAAAAAAAGAAGGGACCCAATTTTTCTTCTAGAATTGCTCAGAAATGATTATAAAAATTGTACTGTATTTGGATGTCTCCCATGTGCACTCGTGTTTTTTTGTGGCACCCATTGACTTAAATGGACCATGAAAACTGACCAAAATAGGTCATACTGCAATTTTTTATGGGGAACATCATGATGCAAAAAAAAGAATAATCCATTGTAAACACCCCCGTAAATGTTCATGGGTCTGTGTGCTGTCCATGTGCTGTCAGTTGCATGCAGGAACAGCACACGGACTGAAAATACAAGTATGCTTGTATGAGTAAGCTCTTATTTAGCCTCTACATCCCTTGAGTCATCCACAGAATTCTGAATATGCCAATGTCCCGGAGGTTTGAGCAGGACCAGCGCAAGCATTGAGGAGCCTGACTTGTCGGGGATAGATTCATTAGGTGACCGGTGACAGCTTCCCTTTAAGAGCACTGAAAAAGTTGGCAATCAGTATGATTTCCATATGTAATCATGTCCCCAGCTACAGTTAAAGGCTCACATTTTTTCTGTTACAATATTTGGGATGTAGCCTTCCAGTTGCAAAAATGAGAGTGCCAAAAACATGGTGGTAAGCGACGTCACGAGAAACCCAGCATTGGTCAATAGTGAAGGCTCAATTCCCCAACATATATGCATTCCTTACTATTCTGCTCCCCAGATTAAGGACGGCTTCACACGAGCGTAAGCGCAAAAACGCACGATAGCACAACTTTTTGCACAGTGTATCCGCTATTTTTGTTGTACTTTTTCCGCTGCCATGGATGCGTGCGCCATTTTTTCTTCAGATGGACATATTTTTGTGCGTTTTTGCACATGTAAAATATACGCATAAAATAAAACACATTGATGTCAATGGGCTTGTTCTCATTAATGACATTTTGTTCGCTTTACGTGCACTTGCAAACAAATAGGACCTATTCTATATTTCTGCGTATTTGCAAAGGTCCCCATTAACCCTTTCCAATCCAATTTGTATCCTGGTTTTCCTAGGGGGCTTACTCTTTTTCTGCCGTTATACAACAGCGCTATATGCTGGCTAAAGCCAGTACTGCATGAGGTGACACGTTGGATAGGCTCTCCGACAGCAGAGAGACTGGCAATATACAGTAAGAAAACCCTGACGGACGTCTTCCAACATCAGAGTGGGACAGCCTTAAATCATAATGTCTTCAGAGGCCAGACAGTGGATTGGAATGGGTTAAAATCTATGAAAGAAGCGTAAATGTGCATGCAAATCCAAAATATGCTGTGCAAGTCCACAAAAATAGAGCACGTCTGGACCTCAGTAGGCTGAATAGCCTTTTAAATCAGGGCAGGAGAGTGTATATTAATATGACCTGCATATGCAAAAAAGGGCAAAAAACAATGCAGATACGCGTGTCAATTAACCCCGTTCACTGCGCCAATACGTTGCGCGTTTGCTGGACTAAAGAAGCACTCAGCCAGTCTGTATCCATGTATATATTTGTGCATTATGTGTTGCCGGCTGTGTATTGTACCGGCCCGGATGGATGTGCCCTTTTGCATGCAAGAAGTTGTACAATACTAAACAAGACAACAGGACTTGGCAGTGCCCGCGGGCCGCGGCATTTGTGTAATATCGTTCAAAGGTATGTTGATATTGGACGAGCTGTAACTCACGGGATTCTTTCCCAGAACAACTCCAAAATGTACGATGTTAATGGAGTATTTAAAAAAAATGAAAATTATGCGCAGTTCTCCCATATGATTTTTGCACAATATTTCCGTTTTGTCATGGTTCGTTCCCATCAGCGTCGGAGGTTAGGCTTGGAGCCTCCATTGCTGATTTCCACTAGAACACAGGACGAAATAGCGCCACAAGCAGCTCTATTCCATCCTGTAAATTCCGTCAAAATGACGGACTGCTCGCCAGTAAACGAATGGACCGCCAGTACAGCCAATGGGGGACCGTTCGTTCCATCATAAGACGATACCGTTGAGCTGTGGGGGGGGGGGCTGATTGGAACAGGAAAATGGAATCCCCTAATGCTGATGTGAACGGCCCTTAGCCAAATATATGGAAAAGCTTGTCCTCTAGGGCGGCCTTAGATGAGCATATGCACAATTGCGCATGCTGCAGCGCAACATGTTTTTAACAGTGAACAAGGTTTGATGAGGTAGATTTGCGCACATATCGGCGCATACAACTGTACTTTTTGCGCACGCACAACACATCCCTTCATTGATGTAAGAGGCTATTTAGCCTAATGAGGTCCAGATGTATTCTTTTCTTCTAGGAATAGTGCAAGATATTGTGCATTTGCGCGCATATTGAGTAAGCTGTTTTTTTTTCACACCTCTCATAGATTTCTACACGGGAAAATAGACCAGGTCCTATTTTTTTCTGCACACGCGGAAAACGTGAGAAAAAAAAAACCTGCCAACCAATCACAGCACAGCTTTAATTTTACGTCAGCAGTGTGTAAGAAATGAAATCTGCACTGTGATTGGTTGCTAGCGGCAACAAAGACAGATTTTCTTCTATACAGATTTTATAACTGTGTGGAGCCAGGGTGCTTTTCCACTACATAGATGCTATGGTGATGAAGAGTGATTACATCTAGTTACATAATAGATATGAATTGAGATGGTAGCATGCAGCAGTTAAACGGCGATCGAGCCGTTTCCTGTAGTGCATATCTTGTATCCGGCTTCTTTTTCTGTGAGTTATGTTTTTGAGCATTTTTTCTCACCTCTGTGATTTGAGCATTTTGTAGTTTATTGTGAGAGAGCGTTGGTTCTGGCGTATGCGCGGTGGCCTTGCCGTGGCGCGCCTGCTTATGTGTTTTGGGCCTAAAATACTAACTAAAACCCGCATTTATCAGTGTGCATTTTTTATGCATGCAGTTGGCTAAAGATGCTGGAGGAGCCCAGGCTGACATGCCAGTGTGGCACACTTTTAATGCAGGGCAATCCACTGCTTAGTCAGTGCCGGTTGTACCCCTGTATGTGTGGCGCACATCTCTATCACGGTCTTCCTGGTATCAGCTCTTATGGTGCAAGCTGGGTCTGTTGGCAGTCACTCCTCTCCCACCCTGTGTTGAGTTGAGTGGCTGATCAATCAGCGGGGACCTGAAAATTTTTGCTCTTCTACATAGCAATCTGGCTTGCTGCATGCTACCAAGTTAAACGGCGATCTAGCCTTTCCTGCAGAATATCTCTTGTATCTGGCCTCTTTTTCTGTGAGTTATGTTTTTGCGATAGATATGAAAGCGATAGATATGAGAGAGATAGATATCAGATAAAAAGATAGATATGAAAGAGATAGGCATATATGAGATAGAGATAGATAGATAGATAGATAGATAGATAGATAGATAGATAGATAGATAGAGCGAGAGAGATATGAAATAGATAGATAGATGGATGTGAGATAGATATGAGATAGATAGATAGATATGATATGATGGAGATATGAAATATATATGAAAGCGATAGATATGAGAGAGAGAGATAAGATAGATAGATATATAGATAGATATGAGAAAGAGAGAGACAGGTATGAGAGTGATAGAGATATTAGATAGATAGATAGATAGATAGATAGATAGATAGATAGATAGATAGATAGATATGAGATAGATAGATAGATAGATATGAGATAGATAGATAGATAGATATGAGATAGATAGATAGATAGATAGATAGATAGATAGATAGATAGATAGATAGATATGAGATAGATAGATAGATAGATAGATAGATAGATAGATAGATAGATAGATATGATAGAGATATGAAAGATATATGAAAGCGATAGATATGAGAGAGAGAGATATTAGATAGATAGATAGATAGATAGATAGATAGATAGATAGATAGATAGATAGATAGATATGAGATAGATGTGAAATAGATATGAGATAGATAAATAGATAGATTGAAATTGATAGATATGAGAGAGAGAGATAGATATGGCAAAAAATACAAGAGACAGATCCATGTTGGCAAATAATAGCAAATATTTCCTTCCTGACTCCCAATATGGCAAACAGATTAAACTTCTGGATCAATAACTAGAGATGAGCGAACGTGTTCGTCCGAGCTTGATATTCGTGCGAATATTAGGGTGTTCGGTATGTTCGTTATTCGTAACGAACACCATGCGGTGTCCGGGTTACTTTAACTTTCTTCCCTGAGACGTTAGCGCTTTTTTTTGGCCAATATAAAGACAGGGAAGGCATTACAACTTCCCCCTGTGACGTTCAAGCCCTATACCACCCCCTGCTGTGAGTGGCTGGGGAGATAAGGTGTCCGCCTGATATAAAAGTCTGCCCCTCCCGCGGTTCACTATGGATGCAGTCTATATGCGCTCAATGGGGCCAGCGGCAGCAGCGCTGACCCCATTGAGAACATATAGAAGACAAATCCTTCTTCTCTGGCACAGCTGTAACAGCTGTAGCAGAGAAGAACGATGTTTGCCCATTGAATTCAATGGAGCGGCAATACAGCATGTTCCACTGAATGCAATGGGCTGCCGGCGATCGCAGGATGAATGGTCGGAAAGGGGTTAAATATATAACCCCTTTCCTGCAATTCATCCAGAAATGTGTTACACTAAAAATATATACCGGCGTATAAGGCGACCCCCCAACTGTCACCTTATACGCCGGTAATACAGTGGAGCAAAGAATAAAAAGCATTACTTACGTTTTTAGATGATCTGCGCCGCTCCTGCAGGCTGTCGCTCCCTCCTAATCCACGGCAGGAGTATTCCTTTCTCCACGAAAGGCTTGAAATCCCCGCCTCCAGAAACACAGCCAATCACAGCCATTCAATGACATCATTGTCATTGGCTGTGATTGGCTGAAGGCATGTGTCTTTCTGGAGGCAGGGATTTAAAGCCTTTCATAGAGAAAGCTTGTCTGCCGTGGATTAGGAGGGAGTGACAGCCTGCAGGAGCGCCGCAGATCATCTAAAAACGTAAGTAATGATTTTTATTCTTTGCTCCACTGTATTACCGGCGTATAAGGTGACAGTTGGGGGGTCGTCTTATACGCCGGGTCGCCTTATACGCCGGTATATATTTTTAGTGTAACACATTTCTGGATGAATTGCAGGAAAGGGGTTATATATTTAACCCCTTTCCGACCATTCATCCTGCGATCGCGGGCAGCCCATTGCATTCAGTGGAACCTGCTGTATTGCCGCTCCATTGAATTCAATGGGCAAACATCGTTCTTCTCTGCTACAGCTGTTACAGCTGTGGCAGAGGAGAACGATCTTTATGCTGACAGTGGGGGGGGGAGCACTCTTGCCGCTATTGTGGCTTAATAGTGGGACCTGTGAACTTGAGATGCAGCCCAACATGTAGCCCCTCGCCTGCCCTATCCGTCACTGTGTCATTCCCATCACTTTCTTGAATTGCCCAGATTTTCACACATGAAAACCTTAGCGAGCATCGGCGAAATACAAAAATGTTCGGGTCGCCCATTGACTTCAATGGGGTTCGATATTCGAAACGAACACCCGGACATCGCGGGAAGTTCGTTCCGGATAACGAACACCCGAACATTTTGGTGTTCGCTCATCTCTATCAATAACCCATCTCCAATAATCGGGTGACTATAATTTATAACACAGGGTGATTCAAAAAGAATGGTGCAAAAGTAAAGCTAATTTCTTCATACGTAAATTGACATACAACAGCCGGAATGACATGAGAATACAGTGTTCATATTGGGACATCCTCAGCTGTCAGTCAAGCATCCTATTAATGAATGTCTGACACCGACATTAGTGCTGGCAAACTGTAAGAAAGGATAAAAGAATTCTGCAAGGTTTTATGAAACCTTACAGATGTTTGATGTCTGCACAGTTGGTAATACGCAGTTGTTAGTCCAGTTCTGATGTCCCGGCAACTCCTGTTATTGATCATTTATCCTCATCATTTGGTTGCCATCACCCTCTGCCCTGTCATCTAATTAGGAGTCCCAAGTTTGTATTGGTGTTTTTTTCATTGTGTTATGTGTTTCATACTTAGAAGTTTTGTGACATTCAGTTGCTACACTAAAAAGTGTGGCTGTTCTCATATCTATCTATATCTACATCTATCTATCTATATATCTATCTCATATCTATCTATCTGTCTTCTATCTATCTCATATCTATCTATCTATCTATCTATCTCATATCTATCTATGTCTTCTATCTATCTCATATCTATCTATCTATCTATCTATCTCATATCTATCTATCTGTCTTCTATCTATTTGTCTATCTATCTATCTCATATCTATCTATCTAATAGCTATCTATCTGTCTTCGATCTATCTCATATCTATCTATCTATCTATCTATCTCATATCTATCTACCTATCTATCTATCTCATATCTATCTATCTATCTATCTGCCTATCTCATATCTATCTATCTATCTATCTCATATCTATCTATCTTTCTATCTATCTGTCTTCTATCTATCTCATATCTATCTATCTGTCTATCTCATATCTATCTATCTATCTTCCATCTATCTATCTGTCTTCTATCTATCTCATATCTATCTATCTATATCTATCTATCGTCTATCTATCTATCTCATATCTATCTATCTATCTTATATCTATCTATCTATCTATCTATCTATCTATTTCCTATCTATCTTCTATCTATCTATCTCCTATCTATCTGTCTTCTATCTATCTCATATCTATCTATCTGTCTATCTCATATCTATCTATCTATCTATCTCATATCTGTCTATCTATCTATATATCTATCTATCTGTCTTATATCTATCTCATATCTATCTACCTGTCTATCTCATATCTATCTATCTATCTATCTGTCTTCTATCTATCTATCTATCTCATATCTATCTACCTATCTATCTATCTCATATCTATCTATCTATCTATCTGCCTATCTCATATCTATCTATCTATCTATCTCATATCTATCTATCTTTCTATCTATCTGTCTTCTATCTATCTCATATCTATCTATCTGTCTATCTCATATCTATCTATCTATCTTCCATCTATCTATCTGTCTTCTATCTATCTCATATCTATCTATCTATATCTATCTATCGTCTATCTATCTATCTCATATCTATCTATCTATCTCATATCTATCTATCTATCTATCTATCTATTTCCTATCTATCTTCTATCTATCTATCTCCTATCTATCTGTCTTCTATCTATCTCATATCTATCTATCTGTCTATCTCATATCTATCTATCTATCTATCTCATATCTGTCTATCTATCTATATATCTATCTATCTGTCTTATATCTATCTCATATCTATCTACCTGTCTATCTCATATCTATCTATCTATCTATCTATCTATCTATCTGTCTTCTATCTATCTATCTATCTCATATCTATCTATCTGTCTTCTATCTATCTATCTATCTTTCATCTATCTATATATCTGTCTTCTATCTATATATCTGTCTTCTATCTATCTCATATCTATCTATCTATCTATCTATCTATCTCATATCTATCTATCTATCTCATATCTATCTATCTGTCTATCTCATATCTATCTATCTATCTATCTATCTATCTATCATCTATCTATCTATCTTCTATCTATCTCATATCTATCTATCTATCTATCTATCTATCTATCTATCTATCTATCTATCTATCTATCTATTTATTCCTATCTATCTTCTATCTATCTATCTATCTATCTATCTATCTCCTATGTATCTGTCTTCTATCTATCTCATATGTATCTATCTATCTATCTATCTATTTCCTATCTATCTCATATCTATCTATCTATCTTCTATCTATCTATCGTTCATCTATCTATATATCTGTCTTCTATCTATCTATCTATCTATCTATCTGCTATCTATCTCATATCTATCTATCTATCTATCTATCTATCTATCTATCTATCTATCTATCTATCTATCTATCTATTTCCTATCTATCTTCTATCTATCTATCTCCTATCTATCTGTCTTCTATCTATCTATCTATCTATCCATCTATCTTCTATCTCATATCTATATATCTATTTCCTATCTATTTCCTATCTATCTATCTATCTATCTATCTATCTATCTGTCTATCTCATATCTATCTGTCTATCTCATATCTATCTATCTATTTCCTATCTATTTTCTATCTATCTATCTATCTATCTATCTATCTGTCTATCTCATATCTATCTATCTATCTATCTATCTATCTGCCTATCTCATATCTATCTAGCTATCTATCTCATATCTATCTATCTTTCTATCTATCTGCCTTCTATCTATCTCATATCTATCTATCTGTCTATCTCATATCTATCTATTTATCTATCTTCTATCTATCTCATATCTATCTATCTATCTTCCATCTATCTATCTGTCTTCTATCTATCTCATATCTATCTATCTATATCTATCTATCGTCTATCTATCTATCTATCGTCTATCTATCTATCTATCTATCTTCCATCTATCTATATATCTGTCTTCTATCTATCTCATATCTATCTATCTATCTCATATCTATCTATCTATCTATTTCCTATCTATCTTCTATCTATCTATCTCCTATCTATCTGTCTTCTATCTATCTCATATCTATCTATCTGTCTATCTCATATCTATCTATCTATCTATCTATCTATCTCATATCTGTCTATCTATCTATATATCTATCTATCTGTCTTATATCTATCTCATATCTATCTACCTGTCTATCTCATATCTATCTATCTATCTATCTATCTATCTATCTATCTATCTATCTATCTATCTATCTCATATCTATCTATCTATCTATCTATCTATCTATCTATCTATCTATCTATCTTCTATCTCTCATATCTATCTATCTATCTATCTATGTTCTATCTCTCATATCTATCTATCTATCTATCTATCTGTCTTCTATCTATCTATCTCATATCTATCTATCTGTCTTCTATCTATCTATCTATCTTTCATCTATCTATATATCTGTCTTCTATCTATATATCTGTCTTCTATCTATCTCATATCTATCTATCTATATATCTCCTATCTATCTATCTGTCTATCTCATATCTATCTATCTATCTATCTATCTATCTATCTATCTATCTATCTATCTATCTATCATCTATCTATCTATCTTCTATCTATCTCATATCTATCTATCTATCTATCTATCTATCTATCTATCTATTTATTCCTATCTATCTTCTATCTATCTATCTATCTCCTATCTATCTGTCTTCTATCTATCTCATATGTATCTATCTATCTATTTCCTATCTATCTCATATCTATCTATCTATCTATCTTCTATCTATCTATCTATCGTTCATCTATCTATATATCTGTCTTCTATCTATCTGTCTTCTATCTATCTCATATCTATCTATCTATCTATCTATTTCCTATCTATCTTCTATCTATCTATCTCCTATCTATCTGTCTTCTATCTATCTATCTATCTATCTATCTATCTATCTATCCATCTATCTTCTATCTCATATCTATATATCTATTTCCTATCTATTTCCTATCTATCTATCTATCTATCTATCTATCTGTCTATCTCATATCTATCTATCTATTTCCTATCTATTTCCTATCTATCTATCTATCTATCTATCTATCTATCTATCTATCTATCTGTCTATCTCATATCTATCTATCTATCTATCTATCTTCTATCTATCTCATATCTATCTATCTATCTATCTATCTATTTCCTATCTATCTTCTATCTATCTATCTCCTATCTATCTGTCTTCTATCTATCTCATATCTATCTATCTGTCTATCTCATATCTATCTATCTATCTATCTATCTATCTATCTATCTATCTATCATCTATCTATCTATCTTCTATCTATCTCATATCTATCTATCTATCTATCTATCTTTCATCTATCTATATATCTGTCTTCTATCTATCTATCTATCTTCCATCTATCTCATATCTATCTATCTATCTATCTATCTATCTATCTATCTATCTATCTATCTATCTATCTATCTATCTATCTATTTCCTATCTATCTTCTACCTATCTATCTCCTATCTATCTGTCTTCTATCTATTTCATATCTATCTATCTATCTATCTATCTATCTATCTATCTATCTATCTATCTATCTATCCATCCATCTATCTTCTATCTATCTCATATCTATCTATCTATTTCCTATCTATTTCCTATCCATCTATCTATCTGTCTATCCCATATCTATCTATCTATCTATCTATCTCCTATCTATCTATCTATCTATCTATCTATCTATCTATCTATCTGTATATATAGCTATATAAGACCCTTCACACAAACAGATTTGCGTTGCGGAAACCGCGAAGGGCATCTGTACTGCGTATCTGCATTAAATACTGTTGTAATATGCTATGGAAAAGTCCTTCTTCCTGCACATGAGGGGAAATCAATAGCGATTTCTGCGAACGAAGGAAAAATCGCAGCATGTTCTAGTTTATTGCTGATTCCGCATTGACGGCTTCCATTGAAGTCAATGGAAGCTGTCTGACTCGCCGCCCTTGACACATTTCAAGAAAAAAATCTGTACTGTGCATGTCCAATGGCTCGCTGACCAGACCATCCGCTGTATGGATAATGAAGAAAGAAGACAGGAGCGCAGGGATGCCGGTTGGGGTCAGAGCTGGATTCGTCTGCGAGCTCCGGAATCCGGCTCTGCCGTGTGTAGGCGGCCTAATCATTACAGGGCTCTTGTCTGATATTTATGTAATACAGTATCTTCTTGAATAGATAAGTATGAAGACACATTGGTGTTTAAATCAGGTTGTTTTCCATCTTCATTATTTGGCAGCATGTCAACAACTTGTTTACTATACACGGTTTTCTTGCATTTTGATAGTGTTACTCTAATCCATGTGTCAGCCTGAATGATTCATTGCTATAGGCTTGATAGAGCCCCACGCGACTGTCTGTTTGGACATAACACACATGACAAATATAAGCATTTAGGAGATGGACAGATGCAGCAAAGTTTAACCGAACTTGTAATTCGTTACCATAACTTTCTGTGCCCCTGTTTGTTTACCCTTTCAATTACTTTAAAAAGGTTTTTGTTATCCTAAGATAAGATAAGAACAGCTTTTAAATAGTTTGAAGGTTATAGAAACCTTTGTACGTGACAAAATCGATACACACAACTCTTGCCAAGACCGCCTGCACACAAACAGATTTGCATTGCGGAATCCACAGTCCGCGTCCGCATCGCGAATCTGCAGCAAATACTATTCGCAACTTGTAATGTAAAAGTGCTTCTTTCTGCACGCTTGTGGAAACAAATCGTGATTTCCGTGAGCGTGTTCTATTTTACTGAAGATTCCGCACGGATGTCTTCTATTGAATGTCTGACCCACGGCCCATCCGCAATTGACGGGTACCCGTGTCATCGCATAGCGACGGCACGGGAAAAACAAAGATTGAAAAAAAAAAAATCTGTACCGCGCATGTCTGGCGGTGAGCTGCCGCAGCCATCCACAGTACAGGTAAAGAAGACAAGAGAGGTTCGTGAGGACGCCAGCTGCGGTCAGGGCCAGATTGTGCTGCGGGCTCATGCATGCAAAATAAGACTGGTTCGTGTGCAGACGGCCTAAGTCCCTGGAGAAAAAAAAATATGATGCATTTATATCTGTTTTTACATGAAGCTTTTTTTCTTATGCATTTATATTTCCTCATACTTGGTTTGATGTTTCTCCTACATTCAGATTTGTGGTTTCAGTGCTTCCCAGCACTGATCAGTTGGTCTCTCTCATAAATGCACACAAGTTCAGCTCCCCTTCCCCTCTCCTCTTTCAGAGGCTGTGTAGGATAACCACGCCCACTCAATACCACACAGCTATATTGTATCCTCTGTCTGAGTAGCTGCTGGTCTGTTCCCTCTCACTGCTTATAATAGCAGAAAATGCACCAAAAGTGAATTACAGCCCTTTGTGATAGTAGTTTTCTGTGCTCTCTGTCCTCCTGGTCTCTTCCACCAATCTTTGCACTGCCTTACAGCCCTCTCTAATAGGTCAGTGAAAAGGCAGTGAATGTATGTTCACAGCTGGAAGGAGGAGCTTAGAAACAACCCCGTTTAGGACTCCAGTCTGCAGTGCCTTGGAAAGCCATACAAGCGTAAAAATCAAAGAATCAGAAATTGAAAACCAATCACAAAATTTCTTCATTTTCAAAAACACTATGAGTAAAATAAAAAAAATACTGCAAATGTGTGCATAGTCTTTAAGATAAAAGAACTTGTTGAAGAAAGTTATCACAGACAAGTTAAAGTCCGCTCCATCTGTTGTAGTTGGATATTGAAGTTATACCGCTCCACTAGAATGAGACATTTAATTATTACACCTCTATAAGTTCCTATTCACTTCAGTGAGAACTTGGCCTATAATATCAAGCCTTGCCACTGCAGTGGGAAAGGAGCAACCAGCTTCCTGCAGAAATCAGCTCAGTGCATCAGCCTGACAAACAGCTATTCAGTGGGGGTTCTGAGTGCAGACCCCAGCGGATCTACTATTGATGGCTTATTCTATGGACAGGCCATCAATAGTTTACACAGGAAAACCCCTTTAATGCAGCTTTATAGTAGTTAGAGCCCCATTTTTTCAGATACTAAGTTCCAAATTTCTTTATTAGAAACAGAATTTCCAAAATTCTGGCTATTCACCTTCACCAGTAGGAGGAGCTTAGTGGTTTACTGCGTGCTGGGTTATTATTAAGTTCAATATATAAATATTAGGCAGTAAGCTTCAGAGCTCCCTCTAGTGGTGGCAGCAGACATCCTAAATTGTATCACTTAGGCCACTAGCACACGAACGGGTCGTATTCCGCATGCGGGAGCTCACGTACCTGTCTTTTTATCTGTACTGTGGATGGTCGCGACAAGCCTCCGTTGGACATGTGCAGTGCAGATTTAAAAAGAGAAACGTTTATTTTTCCCGTGCTGTCACAAGGCGATGATGCAGAATCCACGTCCTATCCGCAATGACTTCAATGGAAGCCATCCATGCGGACAATGCACGAAAATAGACTATGCTGTGATTTTTCCTCTGCTCCCAGAAACTCCAATTGGTTTACGCAAGTGTGCAGGAAGAATTGGTTTCTCGTAGCATGCTACGGATTGCATTTGTTGCAGATCTGCAGTGCGGACTCCGACTGCAGATTCCGCAATGCCGATCCGTTTGTGTGCAGGTGGCCTTAAATGGACTTACAAAACGCAGAGAATGCTTCACAGACTTGTTTCCAGCAGAAATTCATAATTGAATACCTTTCTGCCTGCTTTGGACTTCTTTTTGGACCCCCCTTCTCTTGATTCTTAAGGTACATGTCACTAGATGTACCTTGGTTTTTCCCATTTTGGGGTATGTCAGCCTTCCTTTGCTTTACACCCTCCCAATACATCTCCTGTCTCAGCGACACGTACATTGGGAGAAAGACATCCAGCTAAGATCAGCTGTCTGATATGTGGCACATGCTCTGCACTGCAAGCAGAAACATCAGTAGGCATAATAAAAGGCGAGGTAAATTAAAATGTTATATAACACTGTATGTTCAATATTTGAGTCCTTAAAAAATAAATCGCAGGAAACCCCTTTAAATACATTTCTTTACTGGGATTTTGAACTTTATATCACAAAAACAGAGTTTTGACTT
This sequence comes from Eleutherodactylus coqui, assembly GCF_035609145.1. Lineage (NCBI taxonomy): Eukaryota > Metazoa > Chordata > Amphibia > Anura > Eleutherodactylidae > Eleutherodactylus > Eleutherodactylus coqui. Next base: position 41,741,034 of record NC_089839.1, read on the forward strand.
GTAAAATCCTAATTGGCACAAAATGTCTGTTACATCCAAGCTGGATGCAAGTACCTCCGTATCGGACATAATTTGTTGTCCTAAATGGATATGCGCTCAATATATTAATTTGGAGAGCACAAAATATTTATAACGAAACCCATTAGTGGGAGAACGGGAAGTTTGAACTTAACCTACTAATGGCTACTGTAGTAGTGCAGTACACAGAAGGGCCTGTAGAGGGCTGCAGACAGGTCTTCTGCTGCTAGGGTTATCACCAAGGGGTGCAGCAGGAACCAGATAATAGCCAGTTCCTGCCAAAAGCAAGGAGGGAGAGGACCAGAGCAGCAGAGCTGAGGTGCTGCAGGCTGGAGGCCAAGCAAAGGCCAGAGTCCGACAGGGAAGACAAGAACCCTGGACTCACACCCAAGTTGAGAGAGACGTTGGCTCAGAGAGCCAGCTCAGGGGAGCTGAAGGGGCTGCTAGCCCTAGGGTCTACTGCAGACCCAGAAAGACATGAGGTTGACAGGGTCGACAACCCTAACCTCAAACACCCAGGTGGGGTGCTTATATGGGCTTTGTTTATGGAAGAATGCTTATTTGGACTCTGTTTCCGTTATTTGTTATGCTGTGAATAAATGCTGGCAGGCGCAAGTCTTAAAGAGAAACCACATCTCATGAAGAGTTTCTACACATGTGGTGGCCATTTTCCGGTCTGAAATGTCAGCGATCCGCAGGCAAGGGACCCCAACTTGCCACACTACCTAAAAGAGCAGCATTTGCCTTGATGAGGGTGAACCTACATCAGGAACATGGGACAACCCTAACTCTCCCTAGGTGGAAAAAGTTATAATGTTTGCTACAATAGATAGTATAGATGTTAAACAAGCATAAACTTGAACTTGATAAACTACCAATGCAGAAATAGCAATAGTCAGGAGATGAATGTTCCAAATATCCTTAAGATCAAACAGACTTATCTGACAGTGGAACAAGACAGAGGTCACCAACTAGACCAGAAACACCGTTAGACTAGAAGTATAACCAGTGTCCTCCATGGGGAGGAGCCAGAATAAATATTTACAAACCGGTACTGATTGGTCGGCTTTGACATACGCCTCCCAGCTAATCAATCCATCCACACACCAACAGAGAAGTACTCCCGTCAGCATCCAATGCTAGATTAACACTGAGCATGTGCTGCATGTGAATTACACAGGCTGGGGTTAACATTATACTTTCACTCTGGTCCTAATCCAACACGGCCAATGAGCTGCGATAATGTCATGCTGTGAAAATATTGATATTCACTTTAAATTTCGCTTGTCCGGCACAATTATGTGCCACAAGTGCTTGTTTGCAAAGAGTTTCGAATGTCTATGGTTGCCTGGAGCCAGCTGTGTTCATGGTCATAATAAACTTTTAGCGCATCAATTTTTCGGAACCCAAAAGTAGAAATTTCCTTGAAATTAACGTAGAAAATATGAATTCTTAACTTGATTTTCTCATTTTCAGTGGTTTTTCTGTAGCCACAATTGACTCACTGTACACAGACCACCTGGCTTGTAGACTCAGTCTAGTTTTAGAACAGCAGCTGTACTTTTTTTTTTTTTTTTAATTCAAGGAAACGAGGCTTGGGAGTTGGTTTTTTATAAAATTCCCATGCACAACATTTGGTTTGCACAATGTTCTTTTTCAAAAGATTAAAAGTTTGGCAATAATAAGAATTGCCTGGAGTAACCGATAGGGGAGTGAAAGTTGTGTAACTGTGCATTGTCTATACCTACAATTCTTGATAATATGGTTATCTGCTTTCGCTTTCTGGGAGTTCGGTACCAACAACAGGTGTAAATGATACGGCAATTATATCTGTAATGATAGTGTGCATGGGTGTATCTGTTGTCCCTGGTAGAAAGAAATAATTAGCCCCATCATAAGACTACATGCACTATTAATAAATAGTGTTTTGTAAGCTGAAACAAGAAAATAATAGACATGTACACTACCGTTCAAAAGTTTGGGGTCACCCGAACAATTTTGTGTTTTCCATGAAAAGTCACACTTATTCACCACCATGCGTTGTGAAATGAATAGAAAATAGAGTCAAGACATTGACAAGGTTAGAAATAATGATTTGTATTTGAAATAACATTGTTTTTACATCAAACTTTGCTTTCGTCAAATAATCCTCCTTTTGCAGCAATTACAGCATTGCACACCTTTGACATTCTAGCTGTTAATTTGTTGAGGTAAGCTTGTGAAATTGCACCCCACGCTTCTAGAAGCATCTCCCACAAGTTGGATTGGTTGGATGGGCACTTCTGGCGTACCATACGGTCAAGCTGCTCCCACAACAGCTCAATGGGGTTCAGATCTGGTGACTGCGCTGGCCACTCCATTACCGATAGAATACCAGCTGCCTGCTTCTGCTGTAAATAGTTCTTGCACAATTTGGAGGTGTGTTTAGGGTCATTGTTCTGTTGTAGGATGAAATTGGTTCCAATCAAGCGCTGTCCACTGGGTATGGCATGGCGTTGCAAAATGGAGTGATAGCCTTCCTTATTCAGAATCCCTTTTATCCTGTACAAATCACCCACCTTACCAGCACCAAAGCAACCCCAGACCATCACATTACCTCCACCATGCTTAACAGATGGTGTCAGGCATTCTTCCAGCATCTTTTCATTTGTTCTGCGTCTCACAAACGTTCTTTGTGATCCAAACACCTCAAACTTGGATTCATCCGTCCACAACACTTTTTTCCAGTCTTCCTCTGTCCAATGTCTGTGTTCTTTTGCCCATCTTAATCTTTTTCTTTTATTGGCCAGTCTCAGATATGGCTTTTTCTTTGCCACTCTGCCCTGAAGCCCAAAATCCCGCAGCCGCCTCTTCACTGTAGATGTTGACACTGGTGTTTTGCGGGTACTATTTAATAAAGATGCCAGTTGGGTACCTGTGAGGCGTCTGTTTCTCAAACTAGAGACTCTAATGTGCTTATCTTCTTGCTTAGTTGTGCAACGCGGCCTCCCACTTCTTTTTCTACTCTGGTTAGAGCCTGTTTGTGCTGTCCTCTGAAGGGAGTAGTACACACCGTTGTAGGAAATCTTCAATTTCTTAGCAATTTCTCGCATGGAATAGCCTTCATTTCTAAGAACAAGAATAGACTGTCGAGTTTCAGATGAAAGTTCTCTTTTTCTGGCCATTTTGAGCGTTTAATTGACCCCACAAATGTGATGCTCCAGAAACTCAATCTGCTCACAGGAAGGTCAGTTTTGTAGCTTCTGTAACGAGCTAGACTGTTTTCAGATGTGTGAACATGATTGCACAAGGGTTTTCTAATCATCAATTAGCCTTCTGAGCCAATGAGCAAACACATTGTACCATTAGAACACTGGAGTGATAGTTGCTGGAAATGGGCCTCTATTCACCTTTGTAGATTTTGCACAAAAAAACAGGCATTTGCAGCTAGAATAGTCATTTACCACATTAGCAATGTATAGAGTGCATTTGTTTAAAGTTAGGACTAGTTTAAAGTTATCTTCATTGAAAAGTACAGTGCTTTTCCTTCAAAAATAAGGACATTTCAATGTGACCCCAAACTTTTGAACGGTAGTGTAATTCCTAAAATAAAATCCTGGAGCTGTAAAAAAAGAAACCAGCAAAAACACCCCCGAAAATGCAAAATTGTCCTTGTTTTGGGACCAATCTACTTGTTTGGCTTACTCACTCGGGGTCTTACAGTGAAGAGGCCCTTGTGAGTTCTCTTTGAATGCTTCCAAATCATGAAAAATAATGTGCATGGAGTGTTATTAACTACAATACATTCTTTTTTAACCCGTTAATGACATATTTTAGACCTGAGGGCGCAACAATTTTGGGGGGATTTTCATCTCCACTTTTCAAACATGGCCATTTGAGTGTAGTGGGGCCCAGAGTTAGCGGGACCCCTCCATAAGTATGAAAGTGTCTGTCTTGTGCATTTGTATTGTCAGTGTCTTCTGTGTTGTATGAATTTGATGTGTATTGCATCTCTGCAGCACTGAATAGGTCTTTGTCTGGGTTATGTTTGGAAAATGTATCTTGTTGTGTGTCACGTGATCATGTTTGATATATGTGTTTGCAAGATGGATGCAAGTTAGCCTGCTTCTGAGTTTTCCTGCAGAGTCTGAGGGGATCTGAGAGACTTTCATTCAGTAGGAGCGAATGTGCCTCATCTTGTGAGGAGCTCCAGGATGGAAGAGGCTGAGCGATTGCCTTGTGTGTGCCCTGGGCCCAATTCTTGCAGGACTTCTGGCTATTAAGTGCCTTTCGCCTTAAATGTGAGTGTTGACCCGTAGAGAGCTGGAGAGAGAAGCAGAGTGGTCGTGAACTGATCCCCGCAGATAACTTGAACTGTGGACTCGTCTGTCATCCTGTGATTCCTCACTGTCACACCACTAATTTGCTTGCACCAGTGTCCTGATGGCTTATGTCAAGTTTTGGACTGTCTGTAACCATTTATTCTAGTAATAGTTTTAGCCCTGCTGAATAAATAGTTGGTTCAAATTTTTTTGTACAGGTCTTTACGAAAATGGCAATGCCAAACATGTTTTTGTTGTTTGTTTGGTTTTTTCACTCTTTTTTTAATGTATCTGTAGAGGACTTCAACCCACGATCGTATAATCACTATGATAATACATTGTAGTATATCTGTACTGCACTGTATTATCGCTGTTGATAGCTATCATATGTAATGGCAGACCTGAACACCAGGCAATGGCGCATGGTTGCCATGGCAACCCACAGGCCCATCATGCTGTGTCGATGACATCATAGAGGGAGCACAGTCCCTCTGTAAACCCTTTACATGATCATCGTATGTAAAGGGTAAACAGCAGGAATTGGCGTTTTCACCAAACCCCACTGATGCAGTGGGAGGCCGGCCGTCAGGACATAATTTTACGTCCTTTTACCTTAAGTACCAGGCAGCCAGGATATAAATTTATGTCTTGGTTGTTAATGAGTTAAAAGGTACCTGTCAGGAGTTTCATACTGCCTAGATCATGAGGAGTGTAATGGTGGCTTTACATGGGACAATTGTTGTAGTTGCGAATCATATAAATGACTGCTGTTACACGGAGCAATTGTTGCCCACTTGTTTAGTTTTGCAGTTCCTATAGCGTGCGCCTCCCTGCCACTTTAAACTCTGCTTTTGTAGCTTTGCTGCCTCTCTCCTTCTGATGCCAACGGCACCTGTCTGATGCATTTATATCTAACCTTTTCCTTTCTGGCATGCTAAACACTTCAGTTGGGGCATGGCTTAACCACTTTCATTAATCCTATGACCCGGTTCACATGGGCGATAAAGTCGAGCGATTTTCGCGTGATGCAAAGGCGCATGAAGACGCAGAATTATGGAACCCTCCTTTTTCAATGGTTTTCTTCACATTTGCAATGTTTTCACTCATTCGATGTTTTGTGAAAATAAAATCGCGGCATGCCCTATCTTTCTGCGTTTTGCTCTTTTTATTGCCCATGTTTCTCTATGGAGCCTTCATTTTATCGCATTTTTAACATTAGAAAGTCCTATTGTCTTTCTCGCAAGAAAAGCGCGGCAAACTCTCGTGGCAGTGATGTTTTTGCGAGAAAAAGCTGTTCTGATGCTCAAAAATTGCGTGCACAAAGACGCATTTTTGGCGCTATTTTCTCGCGGCGATATCATGATCGTCCGTGTGAAACTACCCTTATGTTCCCCAATCTTACGGACAGTGACATGCTCCTTTTCCCAGCACTCACTGCACCTTTCATCCTCCTCCCTTGCCCCATCACTGGCAGGGGGCGTAGCGACCGGAGAGGTTTGGCCATTCTGTCTTCTGTGCAGAGAGTGCCTCTCGCTCCCTCCACTACCTTTGGTGCAACTTTGGTCATACCAAAGTCACGGTGTAGCTGTGTAGCAAATACCTGCCATAGCATGCTATGGAAAAGCGATTTTTTTCTGCCCATGAGTGTTAATTAGAGATGAGCGAGCATACTCGGTAAGGCGATATACTCAAGAAAGCATTGCCTTTTTCGAGTACCTGCTGGCTCGTCCCTGAAGATTCGGGGGGGCCACGGGGTCGGGAGCAGCGAGGGGGAGCGTGAGAGAGATCCCTCTCTCTCTCCCTCCCGATCCCCTCTGCAACCCACGCTCACCTCCGCGCCCCCCCCCCCCCCCCGAATCTTCAGGGACGAGCCAGCAGGTACTCGAAAAAGGCGATGCTCTCTCGAGTATATCGCCTTACCGAGTATGCTCACTCATCTCTAGTGGTAATCAATTGCGATTTTCCGCTCATGGGGAAAAAATTACAGCATGCTCAATTCCTAGGTGGATTCCGTGCGGACTGCTTCCATTGAAGTCAATGGAAGCTGTCCATTGCGGAAACGTCGCAGGATCTGCGTCATCATCTAGTGACACAGCATTATCTGTATTGCGCATGTGCACCGGCCACCACATCCGCAATACAGATAAGAATACAGATAAGATAAGAAGACTGCAGACAAGTATGCGGAGGTCACAGGGTCAGATTCCGCTGTCGTGTCCACGCGACCTTAGTGTGAAAAAATAACAAATTGTGAAATTGCAACATTTGTTGCTAAATACTTCAATGCAGATTTTGACACTAGAAATTTGACATTGCTATGCCAGTTGCCAGTATACAAGGAAATTACTAAGGACTCCCATGTTGAGTTACACGACAAGGGGTCTGTATAATTTCATAGGAAATTGGAGGCATACAGAGGTGCAATAAGACCTCATGCATTTGCATGGATGCCCTACTATGACCCCATAAAGTTGTATTAGACTCATGTGCGTGAGACATAGGACGCTTTTTGCAGTGGTTTGTCATTTTGTAGATTTTCCCCTTTCTTTGTGTGCCTTTTACTGTACATTTCTTACCTTCCTATGGAGCTCCGATTGACTGAAGCCTTGTCTTCTCTCAGCTGACCTGTTCTAGATCTTGTATGTCCTTAGGTCGTATAACTCCCTATTTGTTTTCTATTCTCTTGCCTATCCCTAAGTATGTTTTACGATCTTGGTTATTCACTTTTCTCTGGGCCTTCGCACAGCTGATTTATTGTTGCTATCGGAAAAAGCCAATCCGTTTTATTATAAAATTATATAAACCAGAAGATGAGACCATTATAAATCAAATAAAGCATTTCAGCGGTGGTGTTCACATGGAGTCCTAGGGCGAGAGGCAGAGGGTAATCGATTCAAGTGGGAGATTAGAAGAGCTGTAAATCAGGTAGCTATGATTGATAAGCCCATTGTTAATGCATGGTTTAAATCTGATAGGGGTTATTTGGTTGAATGAATGCAAATATTTAGTTAAGAGCATCGACAACTGCATCTTGTGTGCTTGAAACTGTGTAGCTCAATGAACTCGTTATAGAAACATTTATAAAGACGATCGAAAATTTAAAGCGCCATGCAGACACTCAATACACAATTATTTGAAGCACAGTATGGATTGACTTAGAGAGTTCCAAAACCCCTTCCCATATATACACATGGCTGTCATAGGGGGGGCTATTCATTCGACTATCCGACATGTCATATCTGTTTGGTAGGGTCACATCAGTTCAAAATTGGGTTGTCTTGATAAGAATCCTCTGTTGAAATATTCTCAGTTGCTCTTCAGCTAGGCATTGCCAACTGATACTTTTTGCACTTGTGTCATGGCACAGTCAAGCAGTTAGTATTTAAGGTTGCTGTCATGGCGCCTTTCCGTCATGGTTCACTTGCTTCTACAGCCGCAAGTGGTCACCGTCCCTCTCGCTCTTCTGTACATCGTGTTCTGCCTCCAGCTTCTTACTTCTCATCTGCTCGTTCCATGATCTCTGTCCATTGGGTATGGCTCGCGTTCCTGCCCAGTCTCTTAAAGGGCCAGTGCGTGCTCCTATAACCAGCCCCCTTTCAGTCCTCTTCCTGCATTCCTTAAATTAGGCATCCTAAAGTGGATGTGTAAGCAGTCGGTCTCCTACTTCCATTTGCGACAAAGCCCCTGGTTGCGTTTGTTCTGGTCCTGACCCTTGTCTGGCTTTGACTTCTGTGCTCCCTAACTTTATCTCTGTACTTCCTTACTGCCTTCGGCCTGCCCTGACCTTTAGCTTGGACCTCATTACTGTACCTGTGCAGCCAGATCTGACTACAGCCTGTTTCTATACTATACTCCTGTTCAGACCTTTACGTACCGTACCCTGGCCCAGTGCAGCCTCAGTAGCTACATTACCAGGACTATCTGTGAATGGAATGGTTTAAGGGCACCACAGCAAATACTGTATCCCACTTAGAGGGTTCAAGGGTGAAAACTGAAGTACTCCATGTGCTGCCTCCACAAATAGTCCAAAGTCAATGCAGTGTGCGGCAAGGTGAATCCACATCTACCTGCCTGACAATTGCCATATACAGTAGATGTATATTTACCAAACACACTAATTTTGGCAAGCCTAAGCGATCATCGAAAGTGTATGGCAGCGTCTTGCCTTTTCCCCGATGTCGGAGGAAATAAGGATTGGGTAGTCAGATTTCAAATGCCCAATCCTTTTGTTCTAGGGAAGAAAGTCAGCTGTCTGGCTATGGCTTTCTCCTCTTCCTACATTTACTACACATCGTACACTTGGGCCGAGCCTAAATAAGGTCCTGCACATTTGATGTATATTGGCTAAACATGCCTGTTTCAACATGACCGGCCAACCACCTAATGTGTATGGAGACTTCCAGACTCTTCCTTGATGGCAGATATCGTGGAAGATAAGGATCAGGATGCTGTATTTCTACCTGTCTGACTTTACTGTTCTCAAGGAGATAAGCCACCACCAGAGGAGTCTAGCTCCGACTTTCTCCCTCTCAACATTCAAAACACATGCAGACCTCGAGCCAAGCGTGCATGTATATGGAGGGTATCAGGCAAGACAGCTGTCGGCCTAACAGCTATGTAATGCACAAGCCCACCCTTATCTGTTCAGATATTATTGTTTTGTAATTTTCATTAAAGGAAAGGACCTTTTTTAATATATTTTAGATTAGCTGATCTAAGTAATGTAATCACCATGAGCAAGCCACATATGAAAACCGTGCACTTTGTTTATATTGCCTAGTGCTTAGAAAACTATTACAAAAGTGTCCAATTGTTCAGGATAATTCTTTAAAACACCTCTGTGCCCATTAGCCTTAATAGGGTTCATTGTGCTTTCCATTGGGTTTTACAGCAAACAGATCTAGCAGTGCTAGTTGCAGCTAAGTGCGACTGCAGTAATTGCTTAGCACCGCTGCCCTTTACTATGAATGGCAGTGGCCAACAGGCATTTGGTGGTCTGCAGGACAGATGTAATACTCCAAATATGCTTGTTGGCAATGCTACAACTGTAACTTAAAATGTCCTCATTATGTTATTTAAATGTGAGTTTGTAAGGTGCAGGTAGATGGCGACAGACTGACTCAGACTAGAATTGCATTCACTCTCACTTTACTGAAGAAATTGTTGGCATATGACTCAAACTGACAACTGAAATAGGCTTTGCATGCAACTGATAAATGTGAGTATAACACTGGGTCAGTCTATCTGTCTTTACAGAACTATAACAGTTCTTTAACACTTTCCAATCCACTGTCTGATGTCTGAAGACATTATGATTTAAGGCTGCACAGCTCCGATGTTGGAAGACGTCTGTTGGGGTTCTCTTACTGTATATTGCCAGCCTCTCTGCTGTCGGAGACTATGCAGCGTCTCAACTCATGCAGTGCTGGTTTTAGCCAGCAGATAGTGCCGTTGTATAATGGCAGAAAAAGAGTAAGCCCCCTAGGAAAACCAGGATACAAATTGGATTGGAAACAGTTAACACTAACTATTGCATACACCAGGTGCCCTTTGATTTGAATGTCTGCTGGTAGGCTGTGTCTTGCTTGTGTTTCCAATGGTGCTGCTGTTCATAGTCTGTTCATGAGGCCTTTTGTTTACCAGTGACTTTGGGATTCAGTCGATTTTGATACTTTGTTGCCAATATTCTGCACATTACCTACAAGGGTGAATCCTCTCCTCCTTTGATTCTAGTTCAACACTATGGCTACTCTGGTAACTCTGCTCTAGCTTTAACTCTACTCTATACTCACACTTCCTACCACTACATTATACTTCCCCTTCCTGTTTAGGTCAAGTTCCCTTCTCCAACTATCCTGACCAGGACCTTGGTGCCCCCATGCTGTTTTAACCATAGTGCAAAAAGTGCATCATCAGTGAACCTCCTAATAATGCCAAGCCTCCTAGTAGGGGCACCACTTTCAACTGTATTCAAGTCATTGGAATGTGGATACAGTTGAAATGTATTGAGGAGCATACAAAATAATGAAAGAAGTTATACTTACCTCTTGTGTCCCCCTACCGCTCCAGTCCCCATGGGCTCTGCTCATTTCCAGATTCAATGGTCATGTGCCTGTTTAAGCAAATGACCGCTGCAGCCAATCACAGGTCTCAGTACTTGCTAAGGCTCTTGATTGTCTGTAGTGGTCATGATCACTGGACCAGGAAGTGAGCGGAGACAATGGGGAAGTCACAAAAAGGTTTGGGAATGAAAAAGGATGGGCAATGGTGGAAGGGAGGGCCATTTTAATACCCATGCCTTGGGTCCACTTGAGTATTTAAACTGCCATGCTGGCACTCTCTGCTGTGGGATACAAGTGCACCAAAACTAGGGTCTTAGTTTGTTGCAAGTTATCACAGCCCTTTTGGGTATTTTTACATGGGACATAAAATCCCCCCAGCGCAAAATCTGCACCATAACTCCCACATCTTACACATCGATTTTGAGAGGGTTTTGCTGCAGAATTGCTGGAGATTTTGTACTTAGCTAAGCCACAAAAATTCTGTGTTAAAATTTGCATACAAGACATGCAAAGGTTTCTATGGTGCAATTCTAGGTCCTGTATGAAAGCACCCTTAAATTATCCTGACACTCTTGTTTGCAAAAGAGATCTATGCATCCCTCATTTACATACAACTCTGGATTCATTACCTTCCCCAAAGTATCATAGGGCCATTTAATGAGTAGAAGCAAGTTATCTTTATAAGGACCTTTTACACTAACTGGTCTGTCTAGTAGGAGATACCCTTCGAACACACCGCAATTTTAATGGCGCCCATAATTTCAGTTTACCTAGATATGTAAATGCAGTGCTTTGCCAATATGGTAAGTACAGTTCAGGCATCTAACTAACTTTCTGAGTTCCCCAAAGTTTTGTTAAATGTCATGAATTATTTGACCATGAAAACTAAACACTGACATCTTGATGGACCAATACATCCTATTTACTGCACAGTCACAGATTAATACTACTGGAAACATAAAGTCTACAGTAGTGGTATCTAGAGATGAGAGATATATACATCCGCATTTACAACAGGCTGCATTCTGTCTCGTTTGTGGATCTTGATGAACAAAATATAGAAAATTTACTCATAATGTTCCCATCCTGAACATAGAGTGAATAGGAAAAACTGGAGCAAATGGTCGTTACCTGCTGGGAACATCTGATTTGTTCATGGAACATGACATCCTGCTGACAGCACTATTTTAAAGAGATTACGAGGCTGATCTTTACTCTTTCCACAGAGTCGCCTTTTGTCAACTAAAAGTGATCTCTGCATAATGTTTCTTGAATGCTCCTATAAGAAAGGACAGAACAATGTTTAAATTCCTGGCTTCAATATATCTGTGTGCATAGAAATAGTCCAAGTTCAGAATAACAAAATAAACTTTCTTTTATTTGTGCTACTTTATTTAGGACACCATTCGGTCACACAGTATGGTTCAAAAAGATATATTGTATATCTATCGATTCAACTGGAGGAGGGAATGTTTTATGGGTGATGAGAAAGAGTATGGGTGAACTTTAGAACTTTGGGTGAACTTTAGAACTAAAAACCCCCCAAAATCATAACACATGAACCAGTCTGCCCTAAAAAGGAAATATTTCCCTCCTGATCCCAAGTAGCCATCAGACTGGACCAATATTCTAATAGCAACTCTATGCTTTTTCTTTTTTTTTATTTTGTTCTAACCCCAGGACATCCTTTCTTTGAACTGGAGCCCAGAACTAAAATTGCATATTTCATATGAGGATGCACTAATACTTTATAAAGTACACTATCCTACTAAAGTATTTGGATACCCCTATCATGTCTTATTAGCATGTGTTAGAGCATTCTGCTGGGATCTGTTGTTCTACAGGGTTTCCCAGCCACTCTGCTCCATAGGTGGGGGTCGATTGGACTGGCTGGGTGTGGATTTCTCCAGCCAGCCAATCCCACAGGGCTGCTGCTCACATATACTAGCTCCTCTGTTCGTGGCTGCTGGTTTTCCCCTGTTTGCTCTGTGTGTTCTGTGAACAGTGTCATGTTCCTGGGTGTCTCTGTAAGTGCCAGACATAAGCTGTGAACTGCATGTTCAGGGATTTGTCTGTTTCCGAGTTCTGTTTGATTCCAAGATCCATCTGTTTCCATGTACATGGTGCTCCAAGTTGTATGCAAATGGCATGTTGGGGTGAGCTTTGTTCAGTCTTGCTGTGGATCCTTCATCATCTATGATAAGGTAGGACCCTAGTTTCCAGTGTGGGGTCATCTCTGTCAGGACCATTGCTTCACATGCAGGCAGGTTTCCTAGGGGTTAGTTGTCCCGTTATAGTAGGGACCCACGAGACAACGAGGACCCTTGATGTGGGCTCATAGGCTTAAGTATTTTGGCCAAAATATGGATGAATACCTCGTACATGCTATAGTTATTCGATCTGGTTAGGTGTGCACGTATGCAGGTGAGTGTTTTGTGTGCTTGGCAGTATTTGGTTTATGCCTATCCACAAGTATGTAGTCCGTCTCCCTGTCCAGTGGTTCTGTCTGAGTTTGCCTGTCGGCGAGTATTAAAGTCTGTCCGTGAAATCTGTTTCGCTATTCCCATGCTCTGTCTGAGCTCACCATTTGGTGAGTGTGTAGTCTGTTTCTCAGTGTCCATATTCTGTCTTAGTTCTTGTCATCTGAGTTCTGTCAGTTCTGTCTGATTCCGAGTTTTATCAATTCTGTCTGATTCTGAGTTTAATCGTTTGGAAGATGTAACAGCTCGTCCCATGTCCTAAACCATCCTACATAAGATGCAGACCCTTGGAGTCAGCAATAGTTTGTTTTGCGTTCATGCCTTATTCCAAGGAACTTACACAGTTTACACAAGGTATCTGCTGTTGCTACATTAGTGGACAATCGGTTTGTGATATTTTCACTAAAACCCATATCGCCAGATCAACTGTGAGTGATCACCAGGTGGAGGAGAGAGGGACGTGCCACACCTAAACCAGAAACTGTATGACCCAAAATATTAACCAAAAGGGACAAATGACATCTGTTAGGAAAGTGTAGTAGTATTTTGCTAGCCTTAACGTTACCTTCCAGTTTCAGGGCAAAAAATTCTGTCTTGGGACAAGAAGGGGAGGAAAGCTTACTACTTGCCCCTCCAATTTTCTGGTTTCAACTATCTAAGATGGTTGCATCAGTTTTCTAACTACCTAATGCAAACTGTGCACTGCTCCATGATTGGACAGTGCTGATCACATAAGCAGCTCTGGCCAATCAGAAAGCAGTCATAGTCCATTAGTAATGTAATACTAGTAATGTAATCTGGAGATTAGGTAGTCTAAAGATAGTGTCGGCCATTGTGGACAGCTAAAAAGAGGATCCAGAACTGTTGGTTCAGAGGGACAGCAGAGAAGGACAACTGCAGGTAATATACACCCTCTCCCTCTGGTCCCAAGATACAACTTTGTCCCAAAACTGGACGGTTGCTTTAAGGGCCTTTTACAAGGGTGTCTGCCCAATCATTAGGCCATGTAAGTGTGCTATCAGCCAGCAGACAAGCAAATACTTGCTGGTTATTCATTTCAATGGGAATGCCCCACTATTTTCAATAGTAACATAATGGGTCCCAGCTCCAGTTCTAAGATGTGACTGTAGCAAATGCAATACAGAGAGGCTAAGATGAGCTATGTGCTTAAAGGGTTTAAGACAAGTCAACTCGATCACGTTAACACTTAGTTAAAAAAAAAAAATCGCACACCAAATGCTTATACTGTTTTGTCAGGAATATCTTGTTGAGCTGTAGATGTGTGAGTGCCGTAGAGTTAAAAAAAAAGTTAAAACATTAAAGCTGAAGATTATAATTATAAAAGTTTTATCCATTATATGTGACTTGACTTAGAGGTCACATCTCTGTGCAGTTTACTTGTCTTTAAATACCAAACAGAATTTGGCACCAAAAAGAGAGAATAGTTCCAAGAAAGAATGATACAAGGCCGGATTGTTCGCCGTAAAGCAGAAATTCATCAGATCCAGCTCTGAGCTGCGGAACATCACATGTCCACTGAATAGTCCTGGATGGATCGCTCTGTCCAGTTGATACACTGCAGAAATATATTACAGGTTATTTTGGCTCAGACTGACCATCTCATCTTCACATTGTGAAGTACAGATACATCCAGGGAAAGGAAATTGCATTTCTTTGGGATACCATTCTGTTGACAAAGTATTTGCTACTCTTAGGACTAAAAGTAACTTGGAACAACTACTAATGTTGTTCTCCACGTAAAATGCCTATAAAAGACAAACCTATTACTTATGTTGTCATTAACTAATATACACTACCTTGGAGTAGTCCAAGTGCATTTTAATGAAAATATACACTATAGAAACAAATTTCCTAAATTTCAAACCTAAATCATGTAGTAATAATCACAGGAATAGTAGTAACAATACGATAAAATCCTAATACATGTCAATAAAAAATTTATCATTGACATACCTGTAAATAATTAATCCTAGCGTGTCCCGAGTCAGTTTGTAACCAACATACTGCCACTTGTGGTTGGATGACCACATGACACACTAAGGCACTTATATGTGTGGGTCAATAGAGGGGGACTTGACACCTAATTGTTTATACAGTAGAAGATAATGTGGACCGCACTCATCTGCCGGTGTGTGGAGGTTGAGGGAGAACGATGCCATACCATCCACTCACCAGTGTAGTGAAACGTGGCTCCCACTACACCCACAGTCAAGGGTGGGGGGTGAGAGAAGGAAGCTACTTCATTCAAACTTAATATAGGTCATATAATATTTAATATAATAAAATTTGTAATTATATATATATATTGCAGTCGTTTGTTCTGGGACAAGAACTCTGCCCTTAAGTGGGTGGATGTTCTATTACAGTCACTGTCCTGGGGTGGGCCATTATTAAACTTTTAATAATATCAAATTCGGATGTTAGAACCTAATGATTAATCATAGGTGAGGGATGATATATAGACACTATTTAGCACAGAAACATTTCCGGATGGACGTCATGATGTCAACCCAGCCCAAGTGTCCGCAGCATTAGAGAATGTACCCTGCCCTTCAGCACTGGGCACTGAAGTCTTAACCTCAATCTCTTAGTGTGGGTTTTGATTGGTCAGTGGGGAGGTGGTTTCCCCAGCCAGCCAATTAGTGTAGTGTTTGTAATATATATATTCCGGCCCCCTCTCCCAGAGGACACCAGTTATTTCTATGCATGGTGGAGTTTGGGTCAGTCCACTTTCTCTTGGTGCCATCTCAGTCAGATAAGTCCTTGATGTTCTTATGTACTTATTTAATTGGTAATGTACATCTGTCTCCTTGTACTGTTGCGACTATTGTTATTTAAACCTGTTTATTGTCACCCCCTTCTCAATCAAGGGACAATTTAGGGAGCCCTCGGGTTCTGAAAATCGAGTCGCCTTCGTCAGGGCGAGCACATGTTTTTAGGCAGGGTTTTCCCCTATTAGTATGATAGGATGAAGTTACCCTTTCCCCATTGTTTAGTTTTGTTATTAATACTCTTGTTTTCTGAGTATTCTAACAGTGTGAATATCTGTCATTTAGACAACTATTATGTTCGATCTGGACAAAGGGTTTTCGACATCCGGCATGGACATGACAAGCCGTCTATCATTGATCACTTTTTGTAACAATTACTGTTTCCTGTGCCAACTGACGACTTGATGACACAGAGTGTTCAAAAAAGGTTCTTCGGCACCTGCAGGGTCATACCTACCAATTTTTGAACAATGAAATAAACAACGCTTATCATAGCATGTCATATAGTTTATTTTATGCTAGGCCATGCCTCATTTATGTTAAACCACACCCTCTCTGTCCTCTTACAATTATAGTGCCCCTTGGTGACCCTCTCATAGTACTGGTATACCTTTAAATAATAGATACTAATTCTACACGATGACAGTGATTGCAGTGCATTTACTTCCAATATTCACAAGTGACAGACCCTCTGATTGAAGACATCCGATTTTATTCTATAGCTTAGCCCAGACCACCATGAAGACTTCTTCCAGCTATGCCTTACCTCTGCACACAGTATGTCACAGCAGTAAATCAAGGGTGGAAAGGAATATCCCCCTACTATTCAAAAAGAGTTTGTGCGGTAGCAGATGTCTGTAATAGAAGAAAGTATGTACCCACTGTACAAAGACTATTACAAGTTCCTTAGTATTTCCAAAACTTCATAAACTCAGCTGTTCTGCAACCTTGTGCTTTTGTATGTTCACAAAAATCCTTGTACTGTAGTTTGACGTAAGCAGAGCATGCTTAAAAATGACTACCGTAGTATGTGATATCTAGCCATTTCTTCAATGACAAGTAAGTCACTCGATGACCACTCCAATTTCTGATGTTAAAAACTTAGCAAAAATTAATTCAATTAGATCACAATCTCTGAAAATGCCCTATTAATAATTATAGAAAAATATGTTCCTATGTAGTACTACCAACACACTGATGAAGGAGTACAGAGGTCCTTACATTTTGGTTTTCATTATGATTCCGACTCCCACTAATGTCAGTGGGCTTGATATGCAATCTGCAATAGCAGCCCTGGGGTCTTTCAGAACGCCCCCAGCTGCCATGGCAACCGAATGGCACCCCATGATCTCATCGCAGGGGGGCTGTTTAAAAACCCAAATTCCATTCGGGGCATTTAAATGCCGCTGTCTGAATTGACATTTAAAGGGTTAACAGCTGTAACAAAGTAACATAGTATGTTAGGCCGAATGAAGACAACGTCCATCTAGTTCAGCCTTTTTCAACCTCCTTGTTGATCCAGAGGAAGTAAAAAAAAAACCAAGAGGCAGGTGGTGTTGATCAGAGCTATTTCTTACAGCCAAAACCCGCATTTTATGGAGCTGACTTGGCCCTGATCTCCCTCAATATAAACCCTGTAACTGTACAACCTGGAGCGTTAAGGGGTTCAGAAAATTGATAATTTGAAAAATGAGCTAGAATTCATTTGAGAATTGTCATGACTTAGGGCTTAGTCAGACGGGCGTTTTTTGCCGCGATTTGCGCATGCGCATGCGTCCGGCGATTTTTTAAAACCATTGCTTCGCAATGGTATCGGACACATGAGCGCTTTTTATGCGCTCGTCCGAAAAATTATAGAACAAAAAATCGCAGATCGCACCTATCTGCGATCTGCGATTCCTGTTCGCTTCTGTATATGCGCTCAATGGGGCCGGCGGCAGCAGCGCCGACCCCATTGAGAACATATAGAAGACAAATCATTCTTCTCTGCCACAGCTGTAACAGCTGTGGCAGAGAAGAACGATGTTTGCCCATTGAATTCAATGGAGCGGCAATACAGCCGCTCCATTGAAAGCAATGGGCTGCCGGCGTGCGCGGGGTTAATTGTCGGGAAGGGGTTAAATATATAAACCCTTCCCTGCAATTCATGCTAAAATGTGTTAAAATAAAAAAAAATTGTATACTCACCTTTCCGCTGCAGCCGGAGTCCAGCCGCGGCCGCTGTCAGTTCTCCTGAACTGCTTCTCGGCACTATTCAGCCGGCGGGGCTTTAAAATCCCCGCCTGCTGAATGATCTGCTCTGATTGGTCACAGCCTGACCAATCAGAGGCCGGTTTCACTCACACACCCATTCATGAATTCATGAATGGGTGAGTGACTGCTGCCTCTCAGCGCTGAGCCAATCAGGGGCAGGTCTGACTCACATCCATTCATGAATTCATGAATGGGTGTGAGTGAGGCATGCCTCCGATTGGCTCAGCGCTGAGCCAATCAGGGGGCAGGTCTGACTCACACCCCCTTCACACCCACTGCAGGACGGCTGCCCGGAGCTGCAGGCAGAAGGTGAGAATGCAATTTTTTTTTATTTTAACACATTTTAGGATGGATTGCAGGTAAGGGCTTATATATTTAAGCCCTTACCGACAATTCATCCCGGGCTCGCCCGCAGCGCATTGCTTTCAATGGAGACGGCTGTATTGCCGTCTCCATTGAATGCAATGCGCTGGACAGCTCCGGCCCGTTTCTA
This sequence comes from Eleutherodactylus coqui, assembly GCF_035609145.1. Lineage (NCBI taxonomy): Eukaryota > Metazoa > Chordata > Amphibia > Anura > Eleutherodactylidae > Eleutherodactylus > Eleutherodactylus coqui. The sequence continues at coordinate 41,759,433 of NC_089839.1, forward strand.
ATGAAACGCGGCTAGGAGCAGATTTTCGGGCGATTTGCGGGCGACTTGCGCGCACCGGTCACGCGATTTGCGGATGCGCATCCGTCATGCGATCCGCAAATCGCGGCAAAAAACGCCCGTCTGACTAAGGCCTTAAAGGGGTTGTCTCGTGAAATCAAGTGGGGTTCAGCACTTCTGTATGGCCATATTAATGCACTTTGTAATATACATCGTGCATTAATTATGAGCCATACAGAAGTTATTCACTTACCTGCTCCGTTGCTAGCGTCCCCGTCACAATGGATCCGTCTAAATTCGCTGTCTTCTGGCATTTTTAGACGCGCTTGCGCAGTCCGGTCTTCTCCCTGGTGAATGGGGCCGCTCGTGCCGGAGAGCTGGTCCTCGTAGCTCCGCCCCGTCACGTGTGCCGATTCCAGCCAATCAGGAGGCTGGAATCGGCAATGGACCGCACAGAGCTCACGGTGCACCATGGGAGAAGACCTGCGGTCCACCGTGGGTGAAGATCCCGGCGGCCATCTTGGTGAAGGAAGAAAGAAGTCGCCGCAGCGCGGGGATTCGGGTAAGTAATAAACTTTTTTTTTTTAACCCATCCCTTGGGTTTGTCTCGCGTCGAACGGAGGGCCTATTGAATAAGAAAAAAAACGTTTTGGCGTGAGACAACCCCTTTAAGGAGCTTTGGTCAGGAATGCTATCTCTTCTCCTTAGGGAGAGCACCTAGAAGGTGAGTGAGGAGACTTTTAAGGCCATTCATGCTCCTCTGGGTAATATGCAAATGAGGTAGATGGAACTATACCCCTGCATAGGCCAATTATTGGGCCAGAATGCTCCTACAAATACTTGTTCATCCAACAATCAGGCCATGTAAAAGGACCGATGATCAGCTAATGAATGAGCAAAAGCACATTCAAGGTCTGACTGTCTCGTTCATTAGTTTTGTCATCAGTTTCCTTCCAGCAAATTTGTACTATGAGAGAAGGAATCATGATAGGGGCATATGTAAAAGTAGCCTGAGATTCATTCGGAGTTCAGACGTGAGGGTGGGTAACTAATCTTGATCATAGTTGGCATAAAATAATTTTCCAACAGACTTTCTGTGCTCCCAGTAATTAAAGAGACTAATCATATATCATAAAAGTGGTCCCTTCACTATATCGTATTACCCAGAGAGGGCTGCACTACGGAAGGCAAGATTTTACTTGTTTCTTTCGAGCCTGATTACTACTTACTGTGTTAATTGGTTAGTAGAAAGTTTCGATTATTTTTGACATGATAACCTGCTGTTTATTTACTAACTTTTTCAACCTTACTACTGGCTGGCGTACTTTAACAACATCCTCATTAGTAACTCATTAAATGAACACTACAACACAGAAAATGCACAAAAAATAATAAAACATCCCAGCAATTCTATCCTTCCTGTCCTCCTTTCCTTTGATCCTTTTTTAGATTATATCACAATTTAGAACTATATGACAAAAACTTCTCTATGCTTCCCAGGAAATCATTCATGTCCTTTTCCCCCAAATTGTCCTCTGCATTGTAAGACAACTGCCTGCAGCAGGAGCCTCCCCCCTCTGCCATGTCTGCAGTAGGACAACAAGAGAGTAAGGCCTAATGTCCACGGACAGATTTGATTTGCAGAACCCGAGCGGGAGATCTGCAAATCAAGCCGGCCATAGGGATGCATTAGCATCCACAAAACAATTAAAAGCATGTGGATGTCACATTTTCCCACTGTGTGGGAAAAAAATCGCAGCATGCTCCACTTTCCGGGTTTCCTCATGGAATTGAAATCAATGGAAGCCGACAGATCCACGACACACCCGTAGTTTACACTGTGGATGTGCCGCAGATCTGCGGGAAAGCAGGAGATTTGAAAAAAAAAATAGCACTGTGCATGCGCGTGGCACGTCTGCCGGCATGCCAAGCGCATCTGCTGTGCAGAAGAAAGAAGATCTGTCCGGGACAGAGAAGATCAGCCCCGCAGCCGGACAGTTAAAAAAATGTCCTAAAATGTCCATGAACATGAGTCCTTAAACCCTGCCCCCTTTGACTAAACAATGCCTCATTAACTAATCCCAAATGGAATAGATCAGCAAGAGATTAAACTTTTTGTTGTTTGTCGGATCTCTCCATGTGTTGAGCTCTATGTAATTGAAAGAGGGATACGATTTTCTGCTTGATTCATGCTGTTGTTGCTTTGTTTTTCTTGAGAAAAGAATGCACTGGTGCTGTGGCTTTAGGATGGGTGAAACTAGGAGCAGCTCTCTAAGCAGAAAAGGGACAGGAAGTGAATCAATATGTGCAGCTATGCTGTTATGTGAGGAGTCGGGGATACTCTGTGTGTGAAGCAGCTGAAGCTTCCAGAGAGACACTATTATACTGAGTCTTAGCCGAGGAGAGCTTGTTTCTTCCTTGTTCTCCTCTCCTCCCAGCTACGCAGCTGGACCCTACTAAACCCATTACCCAGATGAGAGACTATGTATTTGATTTGGTTAACTGGACTCTAGATTTATAATACCCAATAAACGGGTAAAGGCTATCTGGACCAAATACCCGGTAATCAGGTAAAGACATTAAGGTGGTTTTCCCATTACTTAAATTTCTTCACAACTACTCTGTCCTTCCTGGTTGCTGCTGTCCAGGACCTGTGACTGCTGCAGCCAATCACAGTGACCTTCTATTGTAGTGGCCCAGTACATGCTTTCCTGGCCCCCTCTATAATGCCATACATGTATGTCTTATGTAGATGCTCTGTGCAAAACTGTCTTGTCATTTTGTTATGTGTATTACACAGCTGCAGCAAGTGAGAGGTTAAGTGTTTACAAAGCTTGGATAAACTGTCGATTTATGTCCTGTCATGTGGTATGAGAAAGGCTATAAATGGGAGTGATTGAGAGCGGGAAAGGGGTCTTCCATCTTCTGGAGCTGAGAGAAAGTAAAGCACAGAGGCACATGGGGGCACCTTCAGCCCTTATGTGTTGAAGATGGAAGAGGAGGAGAGATTTCCTGAGCGCAAGGATTAGCATGAGCAGTGAGTGAGCCCACCCCAGAGAGAGAGAGAGTGTGAGCCAGTCCAATGTTTTCTTACCCAAGGCCCAGTGGAGAGGTACTCTTTCTGTCTTCAACTGTTCACGCCCAAGCGTCCTGAAGGCTGGGTGCAGGTACACACCTACAATTGTCACACACACAGGGGACCTGAAGTCTGGGATCGCTGCTGTGTGGAGGTACTCATCTTCAAGCCTGTCATATATATATATATATATATATATATATAATCTGTAACACTACCTGCACTTGGAATACTGTCTACTCTTGCCTTGTATTGTTGGAGTTGTTATCCAGTAAAGTTATTCGAGGCCCTGAATGTTCCCAGGGACCTGAGATACTCTATTCCTGTCTGCGGCTCATTTATTCTCCGCCTATGTTCATGCCGGTGGATACCAGAACGGTGGCGTCACCCGTGACAAATACTTTCCCTGTTCTATTTTCTATTGGGCATCCCTATCCTAGGTGTGTCTGGAAGAGGCTCAGTGCTGCCCTGGCCTTGGCTGCATGTGTCCCTCCGAGAGGGAGCATGGTAAGTGGCTCCGTGACAAGCCAGCATCTTGCCCTTCCAGCTCCTCAACGTATGCCATGTGTCCGGGGTCACCCTACGGGATGATGCACTGTAACCAGTGATTGGCTGCAATAGTCACATGTCCTGGTCAACAACAACTAGGAAGGACAGAGTAACTGTGAAGCAATTTTAAGCCATCGGAAAACAACTTTAAAGTATTTTCTGCCTGCAGAACTAGAAGACTAGAACTGTTTTTTGCTCAAGTTCAATTTTTTTTAAAGTTTGCATGCATCCCTGTCAGGTCCTGAAGTCATCCATGAGCTACGATAGTGACCCTAAAAAAGCTGGGCCTAGCACTCCCAGCTATGATACCTGCTTCCCAATTGGAGCGCGCAGTCCCTCATGAAAGTAGTGGAAACCCTGAGTCTTAATGTTGTGCCCTTTCAGATAATGCAAAATGGTGGACAACAGATGCATTTTTATATATAAAAAGGAATATCATGCACACAAGTTTATAGGGAGTGATCTGTGTAGAAATGCACATGTTATTCTGTTGACCATTTTACAGTATGCGCAGCTCAGTGCATGTTCTATTGGAGTGTAATATAGACAAAAAAGACATTTCTACATAGATTAAAGTGACCCTCCGATCCTGGAGAAACAAAGATGGGCGAACCGTTTCTTTGACTACCTGATGAGCAGCATCACATGAGTGGCACTGGTCAATCAAAGCAGGTGTAGTGTCTTAGACTAATGATACCGGTGCGGCAATCTTCGTTTCTGAACTGGAGGTTCTCTTTAACGCTGAGAGGTTTTAGTTTTTTGTGACCTACAATTACATAGAAAAATATGGTTGGCCCCCACCAGAATATTTGCTAATGGCCTCCACCACCGTAGTGGCTAAGAGTTAGTAGGGCGCCTTCAACTGTCTCGTGTTAGTGTTTTGTTTGTGGCTTGCATTAGATTTATGTGGATTGAATGGTTGCAGGACTGAAAGAGTTAATGTCTGGAATGTTCTGTCCTGTCTGAAAAATGTATCATATTTAGGCCCCCTTCACATGGGCAGAAATTCCACGGCGGGATTTCCCACCGAATTTCCGCCCATGCCCACCTGCATAGAATTGCATTACAAAACGCAATCCTATGCAGACGGCCGCGATTTGCCCGTGTAAAAACACACGCGGAAAACAAATTGCAGCATGTTCTATTTCTGTGCGGGTCTCGCAGAGGCCTGCACAGAAATACCAGTGGTGACAGTCCGGCTCCGCTCTGCGCATGCGACGGCTATCCGGCAGCCGGCGCATAGCAGAAAACAGAAAACGCCGGGAGCGGGTGAACTGCAGGCCTCTGCAGTGGCACGGGTCCACATCCTGCTGCGAGAACTCTCGCAGCGGCATCCGACCCGGCCGTCTGCAGGCAGCCTTAGTGTATTGTTTGTGGCCATCTGATCCTGCTATGTATATGTGTTTGCAAGAATGGAATGCAGGAGAGTCAGGGAGTCGAGTCTAGCAGTCTAGCCATACAGACTCCGGAAGGATCAGTCTGTGTGTGGGGCATGGAGGAGGCCAAGCGACTTCCTCGTGCACAGCCTGGGCCCATTAGACCTAGGAGGCCTTGGCACTTCTGCTGAGTACAGAGAAAAGGACAAACCACTTTACACTGAATGTACACAACCTTCTTGCAATTTAGGCCAAATGCACATAGGCGGGTCAGATTCCACATGCGGAATCCGGCCCTGGCAGTGGCATCCGCGCGTACCTTCTGTCTCTTTCTTCTTTCTGTACTGCGGATGTTCCATACGGCAAACCGTCGGAAATGCGCAGTACAGATTTTTTTTAAACTCCTGTTTTTCCCACGAAATCCGCAGCCCGTCCACAATGTCAATTGAGGACGGCCCATGGGTCGGACCGTTTCCATTTACTTCAATGGAAGCCGTCTGTGCAGAATCCTCAGGAAAATGGAGCATGCTACGATTTTTCATCCGCGAGCGGAAACCTCAATTAGTGTCCGCTCGTGTGCATGAAGATTCACTTTTGCATTGCATTCTATGGGTGGTACCTGCTACGGAATCCGGAAGCAGTCACCCGCTCTGGATTACGCAATTCAACTCTGCCCGTGTGCATTCACTCTTGCTCTATTAGTTTGGAACTTTTAGTTTTTGTTGACTTTTGTCACTTTTTTCCCTACCAACTGGAAAAAGCACACAAATACCTTTTTTTTTTATCTGTGAAAGAACTCAATCAATTATTCCTGATTGTACCAAATGAATGTATAAATTTTGGACATTTACTATTATCTGATATATTTTTCTTGCCTTGTCTATTGTTCAGGTTATTATGCACATATAGATTACATCAAATAAAAAAAAGGCAACTACAACCTAATAAGTGGAAGCTTTAACAGGATACAAGCGAGTAGTAAAAATGATGAAGAAGAAAGATAAAATCACCAATAATATATAGAGTCTAATAGCAGCTATAGTTGTGTTTTGTTCACTGGAGATGCTGAGATAAAGGACTTAAATGGAAAATTGATTAAAAACAAGCATTCGTAAGCACGTCTTTACTCTAATGATAAAAGTGATGAATTGCCTATTTATCATATAGGTTGGCTGGAGCAAAGACAATGTGGTAATTCAAGATTCAATTAGCTGTCTCTTCATGTACTGTGGCAAATATTGTAGCAAGACATCTCTTTACCACAAATAATAAACTAAGGTCATTATTGGGACCGCTAGGAATTAAAGGGACCTTCAATGGGAAACTAGAAGAATGCTTATTTTTGGAACCATATTTGTTGTGTAGTCGCTAATGCATTTGAGCCGGTAAACAGCACACATTGTCCCACTCAGATCCACACTAGAGGGGTCTAGTGCCGATGCAGCAGTACATAGAGTCCTATGTGGATCAATTCTACTGCAATGTCTCTATGGGAGAATACCTGCATACATATGGAGTTCTATGGATAATAGCACAATATTGACATAAAAAATTCTGTATGCTTCTGCATGAAATATACAGAAATACAGTAATGTTTTTTTGTGCAAGGGACTCACACCAAGGGGCTAAATGTTGCCATAGAGACTCACTAAAATTTGTACCAGAATTGTAGCGTGTACCCAAAATTTGGTGCAGTGGAGCAGAGCATGCTCACTGGACTTCGTATGATTGGTGGATGCCCTGATCTGCCAACTACCGACCCATCTCCAACCTCCCCTTCATCCCCAAACTACTAGAACGCCTAGTTTACTCCTGTCTTATAAGCTATTAATCAGAAAACTTTCTTCTCAACCCCCTACAGTCGGGTTTCTGCCTCCCACACTCAACAGAAACCGCCCTTACAAAGGTGTCAAACAACCTCCTGACAGCCAAATCGAGGTGTGACTACTCTCTATTGATCCTTCTCCATCTCTCCACAGCATTTGACACCAACTCCTCCTCAGTATGATTCGCTCCCTCGGCCTATGGAATACTGCTCTCTCCTGGTTCTCTTCCTACCAATCTGACCGCTCATTTAATGTATCCTTTGCTGGCTCTACCTCCCTCCCTCTTTCCCTTGCTGTTGGGGTCCCCCAGGGCTCGGTCCTTGGCGACCTTCTTTTCTCCATCTACACAGCCCCTATTGGACAAGCCATCAGAAGTTTTGGCCTTCAATACCACCTCTACGCTGACGACACCCAGTTATACACTTCTTTCCGTGACATCTCTGCACCGTTCTTCCAAAATATCACTGACTGTCTGTCCACTGTCTCTAACACTATGTCCTTTCTCTACCTAAAACTGAACCTCCCAAAAACTGACTTAGTGGTGTTTCAGCCCTCTACTAACCAACCTCATCCTGACATCTCCATCTCAGTATGTGGCACCATCATGACTCCCTTGGGGTCATGTTCGACTCTGATCTCTCCTTTACACCCCACATCCAATCTGTGGTCTGCACAGGTCAGCTGCACCTCACAAACATTGCAAGAATCCACCCTTTTCTCACCATGGACACGCTAAAAACACTCACTGTTGCCCTCATCCACTCTCGCCTCAATTATTGCAACTCTTTGCTGATCGGCCTCCCCAGCTCCAGATTCCATCCTGAATGCGGCAGCCAGGCTCATCTTCTTGTCCAGCCACTATTTGGACGCCTCTGCCTTGTGCCAGTCACGGCACTGGCTGTCCGTTAAATACAGAATTCAATTTAAACTCACTACCTCCATCCATAAAGCTCTCCATAGCCTTGCGCCGCCCTACATTGCCTCCCTTATCTCAATCCACCACCCAGCCCGGGACATATGCTCTGCTAACTAAATCAGACTGAGTGCCACAATAATTTGAACCTCTCATTCCTGCCTCTAAGACTTCTCCAGAGCAGCACCAGTCCTCTGGAATGCGCTACCAAGGGATACCCGGGCAATCCAGGACTCACAAAACTTCAGGCGTGCTCTAAAAACGCACCTCTTCAGGGAGGCACACCGCAATCCCCTAAACTAAACCCCTCTGTACTCTGCCTGATAACATGCTCCCTGTCCTAGTGACTGTAGTCCCTGCTAGCTGCCATCAACCGTCCCCGGCAGTCATACCAATTCAGCCACTACACGACTTAATGTCTGACCATTGTTTATGTGTATAGCATCCCACACTCTCCACCTCTCCATACCGTGCACATCTCCAGCCCCTTTACATTCTGTTTCACCCCATTATTTGTAGCATGTAAGCTCGTTGGAGCGCGACCCTTACCCCTATTGTTTCTATCACTTATTACTATGTAACCATGGTTTTGTACATTTGTCTTTCTGTATCCGCCTGTTTTGTAAGTGCTGCGGAATATGTTTGGCGCTATATAAATAAAGATTGTTATTATTATTGTATGAAAAGGTCATTTTAACTGCATATTGAGCAGTACTGGCACCGGTAGAGACGCTGATGGAGTGGCTGCCCACAAGGGCAAGAGGCAGAAGAGACAGAGGATTTGCAAAGGCCCTAGGAGGACCCACCAACAACAGCTATGAGACAGATTGATGAATGGAGAGTAGTGCTTCTGACCCCAGACGACGTTATGGAGGAGATAGGGGCAGTAGAAGCTGCACAATGAACTGTAAGTGAGGTCATCCTCTGAGTGGACTTTAGGACTGCAGGTGTGTACACTGACATTAAAGGGGTTGTCCCGCGCCGAAACGTTTTTGTTTTTTTTTCAACCCCCCCTCCCCCCCCCCCGTTCGGCGCGAGACAACCCCGATGCAGGGACTGAAAAAAAGAACAGCACAGCGCTTACCTGAATCCCCGCGCTCCGGTGACTTCTATACTTACCGGTGAAGATGGCCGCCGGGATCCTCTACCTCCGTGGACCGCAGCTCTTCTGTGCGGTCCATTGCCGATTCCAGCCTCCTGATTGGCTGGAATCGGCACGTGACGGGGCGGAGCTACACGGAGCTACACGGAGCCCCATAGAGAACAGGAGAAGACCTGGACTGCGCAAGCGCGTCTAATTTGGCCATTAGGCCATTTTAGACGGCGAAAATTAGACGGCAACCATGGAGACGAGGACGCCAGCAGCGGAGCAGATAAGTGAAAAACTTTTTATAACTTCTGTATGGCTCATAATTAATGCACAATGTACATTACAAAGTGCATTAATATGGCCATACAGAAGTGTATAGACCCACTTGCTGCCGCGGGAGAACCCCTTTAATTACCTAGCAGGACTGTTAGAATAATTTCTAAATTTGTGATTGGAGAAAGAGACTAAACTTTGAGTGACCTTGGGTGTTTCTCGAGCTCTTTGGAGTCAGAGGGTTGGAGCCTAGAGAACATTTAATTTCAGTATATTTGAGGTGAAAATGGAATGGGTTTTATGTGATGTAATCTGTATTTTCATGAGACTGTATTCACATTAGCAAAGTGTTAATGGTATTGCTTTGAAGGTCGTACTACATTAGAGTTTATAGTACATTGTATCCAGAGAGGTGAAATGGGAAGTTTGGGTGCTTACTCATTATTATTACATTGTTTACTTTTAATTCTGTGTTCTTAGATAAATATTGTATACTTTGGTTACCCCATCTGCTGCATCGTACCCTGAATACTGCATCGCCATACCCTGACCCATGACATATGCACTACATTGTAAGAGGGTCATGACAGTCCAGGGATTTTAACTCCATATCCGGGATGATGGCTGCTGGTTCTTTAGGGGTCACATACTTCACACAATTGTTCTGATTAATCACCTTCTTGGGTATTAGTCGATGTACAAAAGAGTGAGGACCAGGACACCACATCATGATCAAAATTCAGAGCTACCAGCAGGCGGGGATTTTAAATCCCCGGCTGCTGATAGCTTAGAACTACAGAGTCAGGGACAGTGCCAGAAGTTGCGGCTGAGTCCCGGCAACTGAAGGAAGGTGAGTATGCTTTTTTTTTTTTTTTTACACTACTTTTATTGGATTTTCTGGGAAGGGCTTATGTTTAAATCCAATGACGGGGATGCCGGCAGCAGGATTCTCTACCGCAGCTGACATGTGTGACAGCTGCGGTAGAGAATTGAAGAATTCCTTTGCTGCATCTGCCACAGATGTAGCAGCAGGGAATTCTTTTAACTAGCGGGGGTGCAGAAAACATCTGCCGCATGCGGCAGATGTGTTCTTCATCCCCGCAGGGGACACGGCAGTGGCGGAGGGTAAGTTTTTTTGTTTTTTTTCTACACTAAAATGATTGTTTTTCAGGGAAGGGCTTATATGTAAAGCCCTTCCATAAAAAAATAATTCAGAGGTGCCGGCAGTGCATTGTTTTCAATGGAGCCACCGGCAGCAGCCGCGGCTCCATTGAAAACAATGCACGCAGCTGCATACACACGTGTTTTTGCACGTACGTAGGTGCACAGCTATGTACGCGCAAAAACATGCTCGTGTGAAGCCACCCTTAGTGGGTATATCCACGGACACTTTGCATTTTATGTTACGATTAGAACAAAATAGTAATCGACTTGACAGAGTTACATTCTCCAGACCCAACAGACGCTCTTCTCTCTCATTATCCTCTACTCAACTGCATCACAAAGTCACGCACAGTGCTTTTAATATCTCCTGAGGCTGTTTATCGGCCAATGGACACTTCCCCTCATGGGTTTTCACTATGTTTGAGCCCCTACTGAGATTTTAGCCAATATAGCAATATACCTTCAAAAGGCTCCTGGCTGCCATGGTAACTGGATCTCATCATAGGGGGCATTTAAATGCTGCTGTTGGAACTGATATTGACATTTAAAGGTTTAACATATTTAGTGTAAGTGCTGATAGTGGCTATTGCCGAGGGGTGTCAGCTGTCAGAAACAGCTGACACCCGCCCTGTATGTAGCAGGATTGGCTTCTGATCCCGCTCCATACAAACCCTGATGTTGGAGGATGTATATGTATGCCCCAAAATGTCAAGGTGTTAACATTCAACTCGAAACCGCGCCAAACCATACAAAGGCCCAGTTCTCAGCTGTACTATGGCGTGCCACCCTGCGGCCCTACTCTAAGCCAGGGGGTATGGCTAAAGGCTCACAGATCCTGGTGCAAAAATTCAGATTGAGGACCACTCTGGGCAACTTCTTTTCACGGCTGCTGGTCTTTTCCATCTGTAAATTTCCACTGCATCTCTGGGTCTCTTAAAATACGTTCACATGTGACCGTTTTAATATGGGTTTTCTGTTTGAGTCCTATAGAAAAATCTCATGGTCCCATAACAATCCACTCGTAGGAGCTCCAAGACTACATGGCGACATTGTTGCTTATAATCGATGGGAACATTTACCTAAGACCAGAGTTTTACATGCCAGGCTAGATAAGTCCCAATAGAGTAAGATGTGCCAAATATAGTAAGATGTGCAAGCCTTTTATTAATTTTGGCACATCTTGTGCTGGACATGCGCCATTTTCTGAAATCTATGGCAGATCAAACATGTCATAGAGTTGCGCTTTAATTTACGCCAATTTAGCTGCAGCCTATTAAATAATGAATTTAATGGGCTGCAGCTGGCCATGCCCCTTCCTAACAAGCCCCACCCACTTTATTTCACAAAAGTATTGAGGGCAGCAATTAGAACAAATATCTAACTTTTCTTTGTATTGGAGAATTTTGGTGACATTGCTTTTATGCATACACCTCAATGGTTCACATCACTATCTTTAGCTAAACTAGTTAAACAATGACAATCATCCACTCCCATCACTACTGCAGTGCCAACATATTACACAGCACTGTGCACAGATTGTAATCACCTCGTTCCTGCCTCCTATGAGGCTCATAGTGTAATTTCCTTATCTCAGATCCATGCATACACTGTCATAACAAGTTAATTAAGTATCGGCACGTTCTAAGAAGAAACCGGAGTACCTGAAAGAAACACACAAAATTACACAGAACATAGTGTACAAGCTCTACGAAGATGTTGGCTCACCTGATGAGATTCGATTTTACGACTTCAGCAGGGACGAACATTGACGGCTGCAGGCTTCTGTGCAAGAACTGTATATGGGCCCTGTGTTCTTCAATAATCAGCGAAGAGCACCAGTCTACATCTCTATAGTATGGCTGTTCTTAGCTACATGCGACTTGTGCAAGGCACTGGTCACCAGCTTGTAAAGTTGGCATCAAGCTTGATTCTGGAGTTGTATTTATGTTATGAGTTTGATTCTGGTATTGTTTTAATGTACTGAGGTTGATTCTGACTGTATTTATGTGCTGAGCTTGGTTCTGGTGCTGTATTTGTGTACTGAACTTGGTTCTACGGCTGTGTCTATGTACTGAACTTGTTTTTGGTGCTGTATTTATGTTATGAACTTGGTTCTGGTGCTGTATTTACTTACTGAGCTGTTCTGGTGTGGATATGCTGCTATCTTGTTATACTGAGATAATCAAGATAATCAGAGCAGTACATATTGTTTTTTCTTATGATCGGAGGGATGTCCCCAGAAATTCTGCACAGTGCGCCATATGTCCTAAGGGCGGCACTGCTCTCCACGAATTCACCAGTAATGGTGAGCCATTTTAGTTAGCTTATTGCCTTACCTGCAGTCTAATAGGATCAAGTAGCATTTTGCGGTGAGGGTGCCCCCTTGTATACCTTGTGTCTACACTCATATAATGTGTTCTCCCCTGAAGCAATAATGTCATAAAAAACTGTCCTGAACCTGGCACAAAAAGTATGATAAAGTAAAATACCTGTAATACCTCACCTGACAATCCAGAAGGTTCCATAATCTTGTACTTGTTTCTACCACAGAACTATAATATAATGTAGGATTTCGGATCACCTGAATTCATTACTAAGCTGGAGAAATGTAGGAGAATAAATAAATCATGTTATTTGTATAGCGCCAACTTATTCCCCAGTGCTTTCAGGTAATTTATTTATTACCCCCACCAAGCTGGGTACTCATTTTACTGACCTCGGAAGGATGAGTCAACCTTGAGCCAGCTGCCTGACCCATAAGAGAACTGAACCCGAAACCTTCAGGTCATGAGCGAGAGCTTAGGACTGCATCTCTGCTGCCTTGACACTCTGTGCCACACAACATAACTTAAACAGATCCTGATTTTTGCATATGGATTCTGTCTCTAAAAATCATGGCAAAAATCCAGAGCTGCAGATTTCTGCTTTGAGCGCTCAGTCACACGAGGGTTTTTATGTGCGTCTGTCAGTTGCGTTTGCGATCCACATCCATATAGACCCAATGCTTTTCAATGGGAGCGGTCACATGTGCGAATTTTACATGCGCACAAACGCATGTGGCGAAAATTATAGGACACATCGATTCGCAGAACGCATGTAACTGCGTTCTGTGGCAAATCAGTGTTCTGTGTATGTGAAACCCCTGGATACTGTCACATCCAGGGGTTTCATCTTGCACTCAATGGGGCCGGCGGCAGCAGCGCCGGCCCCATTGAAAGCAATAGGCTGCCGGCAAGCGCTGAATTCATGAATGGGTGAGTGCTGCCTCTGATTGGCTGAGCACTGTGACCAATCAGAGGTAGCTCTTAGCTGTCATTTAATAGCTGAGAGCTGCCTCTAATTGGTTACAGTACTCAGCCAATCAGAGGCAGCCCATTCAGCAGGCGGGGATCTTAAATCCCCGCCTGCTGAATACTACTGAGAGCAGTTCAGGAGAAGAGTCGGCTGGACACGGCTGAGCCCGGCAGCTGCAGAGAGGGGAGTATAGATTTTTTTTTTTTTTTTTTACACATTTTTAGAATGGTTTTCAGGAAAGGGCTTTATAATTGAAGCCCTTCCCCGAAAATTACTACAGCACTTGCCGGCAGCCCACTGCTTTCAATGGAGTCGGCTGTGTTGCTGGCTCCATTGAATTCAATAGGAGAACATCTCGCTCCTCTGTGACAGCTGTGCCAGAGGATAGCGGGCAACGCTCTTTTTGAGCATCAAAACGCCCATGTGACTGAGCCCCTTTGTGCAGATAAGCGCTGCTAGCAGTGTTTTTTCCGCCGTGCCGCCTGCTTAGGTCACTCAAATTTCTGAACGCATCAGTTATGCGTTTAAAAATTAGCACGTTCTTTTTTTTTTTTTAAATTTGGATTTCCAACGCCGTCGCTTAGTAATGACGCGAATACCCGCGCCCAATACACAATGTTAATTACATATGGGCTGCGGGTCGGATGTCCTCCATTGACTTCAATGGAGGTGATCTGCGCTGATTCTGCCGCAAATTATGCACATGCTGCGAGTTTTCCTCGACTCACGGAATATGCAATTCGTATCTGAAAGTGTGAGTGAAAAAACGATTTTACATGCCTTTCAATGCATGCGATTTGCTGTGGATCCTTTACACAGAGGTTGATTGCGGATTCCAAATTAGGAATGCGCCCCGTTTGAAGCCAGCCTAATTGTAAAAAGCCAAGCAGCGTAAAAGTGCACACCTCCCTGCAAAGTTGATGGCTAGTTGTTGAAAGACAACGATTACCTGTTGATGATTAATCAATCAGTGACTACTTTTAGGTGAACTGAAACAAAGCGACGAGTCAATACGTTATCCTTGCTCACGCCATGTTTCCATGGAACAACTATTGCTTGGATTTGCTCTATCGAGGAACTATTTGAACAATAGTTGTCCTGTGTAAAGTAACCTTAGAATATAATAATTTTGAGCTCCTGACTGAAGGGTGGCTTTAACCCCTTAATGACACGGCCTATTTTGGGCTTAAGGACACAACGATTTTTGGCGGATTTTCTTCTCCATTTTTCAAAAGCCATAACTTTTTTATTTTTCCGTCGACGCGCCCGTTTAAGGGTTTGTTTTTTGCGTAGCAAACTGTAGTTTTTATCGGTGCCACTTTTGGGTACATAGACTATATTGTAGAACTTTTATTTATTTTTTTTATGATAGCAGGGAGAGAAAACGCATCAATTCTGCCATAGATTTATTAATTTTTTTTACAGCGTTTATCATGCAGCATAAATAAGGCAATCCATTTTTCTGCGGGTCGGTATGGTTATAACGATACCAAAATTCTTACATTTTTAAGGTTTTTCCACTTTTCTGCAATAAAACCCCTTTTTTTGGAAATCCTTTTTTTTTCTAAATCGCTGCATTCAAAGTCCTGTAACTTTTTTATTTCTTTATGTATGGAGCTCTATGAGGGCTTATTTTTTGCGAGACGAGCTGTAGTTTTTAGGGATACCATTTTGGGGTACATACGGCTTTTTTGATCACTTTTATTGCGTTTTTAGGGAGGCAAAATGCTAAAAGTTAGCATTTTGCCTCAGTTTCTTAGCGTTTTTTTAACGCTTTTTCCCATGCACAGTCAAAAGCATGTGCAACTTATTGTACGCATCGGTACGGACACGACAATACCAAATATGTGGGGTTTAAATTTTTTTTACCTTTTTTATGCTAATATGAGAAAAAGCTTTTTTTTACATTTTTCTTTTTTATTCATTTTTTTAATCTTTTTTTTACACTGTTTGCGTCCCTCTGAGCGGCTTGCAGCACAGAACTGATGATCGCTGTGATAAGACATGGCAGGGCGATCACAGGCTAGGGCACTACAGGACGCCAGTGTCTGGCATCCTGTTGCCATGGCAACAAGCCGGGCTCTCTGCGATTATATCGGGAGAGCCCGGCAGCTTCACAGAGGGAGCACGCTCCTTCTGTGAAAGCTTCCCATGCCGCGATCTACATAGATCGCGGCATGGGAAGGGGATAACAGCGGGGGGCGCATTTCCGATGCACCCTCGCTGTTGCAGCGGGAGGCCGGCTGTAACTGACAGCTGGTTCCCACTGCGGGATAGCGCGAGATCATAAGTGATCTCGTGCTATCCCCAGGACATACGTTTACGCCCTGTTGCGGGAAGTACCCCGCTGCCAGGACATAAACTTACGCCCTGGAGCTGGAAGGGGTTAAATGAAGTTTGTATGCTTTTCCATGACTGTCCGGTAATCCAGAATATTTGATAATCCAGCACCTAGCCGATCCATCATTGTCAGATTAAATGAACTTTAACATAATAAGAGCAAGAATACAATAATTAGAGAAAAACAAGTTGCTTATACTGATATCTTCATTGCGATCAGCAGGACAGAAGGAACTAGTACACTGTAAGAAAATGTTTGCTTTCTTAACAAATTGGAAAAAAAGTCGTTTTACTTTGTTTGGATTATATTAAGAACAAACGACATGTTTCTGCCAGAAGCAATTTCCCTTAAATTTACTTGTTTTTCTGTTTCAAGGAAGACCAAACAAGCTTAAATCACTCCGACTTTGGCATGGGTAATGACCACAAAACTTTTTGTAACTGCTATAATTTATATTAATCTGTATTTGGGGAGTTCTGCTAATCTTAGATCAGGAATCCTCTCAACCTGACATGAAATAATAATCAGAGACAGATATAGGCATTCATTTTGGTAATGATGTGAGGCTGATATTTGGATTTTCTATGAACTTTATAGACTAAATGTGTTTTATTGTCAAAATGAAGTTAATCAAATTGAGCTACTAGAGTGATATAATATACCGGTGTCTTTTACTACGGTCTCTTAATGGGGTTCTTCCTCTGCTTAAAATTGTTGCACAGCCGCTCTTTACTTCTGGGTTGATGCTGACCAAGACATGTGACTACTGCAGTCAACCAATGCCTATAGAATGTCACTAGTGTGGTCAGTGATTGGCTGCAGCAGTCACATGTCCTGCTAAGCATCCACCCAGAAGTACAGAGTGGCTGTGGAAGAACCTCATTAAGAGACTGTAGCAAAAGACACTGGTATGTTATATCACTCTAGTCCTCAGGATAGGTGATCAATAGTTGATTGGCTGGATTCCAAAGCGGTGGACGCCGGCCAATCAGCTGAGTGAACGCATGCTGTCAGCGCCACTATACACAGGGATAGGTTATCAATAGTATTTGTGCCTGGAAAAACCCTTTAAGTAGTGGGAAAACTTTTTTAAATATGAGTTTCAAGGTGCTCTGTACCTTGTAGGTCCATAACCTAACTGCAATACCAAAACTGCTGCATTGTACAGAACAAGATGGTAAAATACCTTCCTCTTTCTGACATCACTTCCTGCTCTGCTGTCATTGGCTGAAGTTGCATCCCACTGACTTCCTGTTCCCACCCCCTGCACATAGTATCAGTAATGCTGAGATCTTCTCCTGCCTTCGAATGAACAATTTAGGAGAATTACATGAAATGGAGCAGAAAACGGCGTGATGTCAGAAAACAAACTGTGTTTTGGCAGCTTCTTCTGTACAGCCCTTTAACATGCAGCAGTAGTTGTTATTACCAGACTAGTGGTGTTAAAGGGTTTGTCCAGTAGAGAAACCTCTAAAAGCATGTACTTCTTTAAATAAACTGCCCTATACTAATCCTTTTAATGTGCCTCGAGCTCTGGTCCCCCGCTGTTCTTGTCCTCTCCAGCCTCTACTTACATCAGGGCCTCAGCGGTATTAGTGATTGGTTGTCAGGTGTTTAGGTGCCTTGTGATCAAGCTGTAGAGTAGACTGAGGCCTCGTGTCCATGGCACACGCGGATTCCACATGGGGAATCCCACATGGAATCTGCCTGTGCCCGCAGCTGGCCACCCTGTGTACCTGTCTGTGTCTTTGCTTTTCTGTACTGTGGATGTGTGTGGACGTGCCGGCCGTCTCGCCGGCGCACATGTGCCGTACAGATTTTTTTAAATCTCCTGCTCTTCCCACGGAATCCGCGACCCGTCCGCAGTGTCAAATGTGGACGGGCTACGAGTCAGACAGCTTCCATTGACTTCAATGGGAACTGACCATGCAGGAACTGCAGTAAAATGGAGTATGCTGCGATTTTTCATCTGCGAGCGGAAACCACAGTTCTGCTCGTGTGCATGAAGAATCATTTTTTCATAGGATTCTATGGAGGGTTATTGCTGCAGAATCCAGAGGCAGACGCCCGTTCCAGATTCTGCAGGAAAAATCCACCCGTGGGCATGATGCCTGAGGATGGAGGGGACCAGAATTTTGGGCACATTGGTTGGGTGAGTACAGATTAGGTGTAGAGATGAGCGAACATACTCGTCCGAGCTTGATATTCGTGCGAATATTAGGGTGTTCGGGATGCTCGTTACTCTTAACGAGCACCACGCGGTGTTCCGGTTACTTTCAGTTTCCTCTCTGAGACGTTAGCGCGCTTTTCTGGCCAATTGAAAGACAGGGAAGGCATTACAACTTCCCCCTGTGACGTTCAAGCCCTATACCACCCCCCTGCTGTGAGTGGCTGGGGAGATCAGATGTCACCCGAGTATAAAAGTCGGCCCCTCCCGCGGCTCGGCTCAGATGTCTTGTGAGTTAGCTGAGGGAAAGTGCTGCTGCTGGTGCTGCTGTAGGGAGAGTGTTAGGAGTGAGTGTAGGCTTCAAGAACCCCAACGGTCCTTCTCAGGGCCACATCTATCCGTGTGCAGTACTATCGAGGGTGCTGTAAGCAGTGTTGCACAATTTGTTTTTTTTTCAAAATCGGCAGTCTGCAGAGCATTGCGCCTTGCAGTAATAGTCCAAGGACAGAAGTGGTGGTTAGGTAGGGAGAGTGTTAGGAGTGAGTGTAGGCTTCAAGAACCCCAACGGTCCTTCTTAGGGCCACATCTATCCGTGTGCAGTACTGTGCAGGCTGCTGTTAGCAGTGTTGCATTTTTTTTTCTTTTCAAAATCGGCTGTCTGCAGAGCATTGCGCCTTGCAGTAATACTACAGGGAGAGAATTGTGTAGGCAGGGCCAGAAGACATATCTTATCTGATTGAATATAGTCAGTGGGCCCTCCGTTTCCCAAAAAGGGAAAAATTGTATTTGTCCTGCAGGCTTGTGCCAATTTATTTACTGCCTGTGAAAAGTCTCCGCTCTGCTGCACTTCATATAACTGCATTTCTGTGCAACACATATCTTATCTGATTGAATATAGTCAGTGGGTCCTCCGTTTCCCAAAAAGGGAAAAATTGTATTTGTCCTGCAGGCTTGCGCCAATTTATTTGCTGCCTGTGAAAAGTCTCCGCTCTGCTGCACTTCATATAACTGCATTTCTGTGCAACACATATCTTATCTGATTGAATATAATCAGTGGGCCCTCCGTTTCCCAAAAAGGGAAAAATTGTATTTGTCCTGCAGGCTTGCGCCAATTTATTTGCTGCCTGTGAAAAGTCTCCGCTCTGCTGCACTTCATATAACTGCATTTCTGTGCAACACATATCTTATCTGATTGAATATAGTCAGTGAGCCCTCCGTTTCCCAAAAAGGGAAAAATTGTATTTGTCCTGCAGGCTTGCGCCAATTTATTTGCTGCCTGGGAAAAGTCTCCGCTCTGCTGCACTTCATATAACTGCATTTCTGTGCAACACATATCTTATCTGATTGAATATAGTCAGTGGGCCCTCCGTTTCCCAAAAGGGAAAAATTGTATTTGTCCTGCAGGCTTGCGCCAATTTATTTGCTGCCTGGGAAAAGTCTCCGCTCTGCTGCACTTCATATAACTGCATTTCTGTGCAACACATATCTTATCTGATTGAATATAGTCAGTGGGCCCTCCGTTTCCCAAAAAGGGAAAAATTGTATTTGTCCTGCAGGCTTGCGCCAATTTATTTGCTGCCTGGGAAAAGTCTCCGCTCTGCTGCACTTCATATAACTGCATTGCTGTGCAACACATATCTTATCTGATTGAATATAGTCAGTGGGCCCTCCGTATCCCAAAAAGGGAAAAATTGTATTTGTCCTGCAGGCTTTCGCCAATTTATTTGCTGCCTGTGAAAAGTCTCCGCTCTGCTGCACTTCATATAACTGCATTTCTGTGCAACACATATCTTATCTGATTGAATATAGTCAGTGGGCCCTCCGTTTCCCAAAAAGGGAAAAATTGTATTTGTCCTGCAGGCTTGCGCCAATTTATTTGCTGCCTGGGAAAAGTCTCCGCTCTGCTGCACTTCATATAACTGCATTTCTGTGCAACACATATCTTATCTGATTGAATATAGTCAGTGGGCCCTCCGTTTCCCAAAAAGGGAAACATTCTATTTGTCCTGCAGGCTTGCGCCAATTTATTTGCTGCCTGTGAAAAGTCTCCGCTCTGCTGCACTTCATATAACTGCATTTCTCTGCAACACATATCTTATCTGATTGAATATAGTAAGTGGGCCCTCCGTTTCCCAAAAAGGGAAACATTCTATTTGTCCTGCAGGCTTGCGCCAATTTATTTGATGCCTGTGAAAAGTCTCCGCTCTGCTGCACTTCATATAACTGCATTTCTGTGCAACACATATCTTATCTGATTGAATATAGTCAGTGGGTCCTCCGTTTCCCAAAAAGGGAAACATTCTATTTGTCCTGCAGGCTTGCGCCAATTTATTTCCTGCCTGGGAAATCACTGGTAATACAGCATGCTGAGGGGTAGGGGTAAGCCTAGAGGACGTGGACGTGGACGTGGCCGAGGACGCGTAGGCCCAAGTGAGGGTGTGGGCACAGGGCGAGCTCCTGATCAAGGTGTATCGCAGCCGACTGCTGCGCGATTAGGAGAGAGGCACGTTTCTGGCGTCCCCACATTCATCGCCCAATTAATGGGTCCACGCGGGAGACCTTTATTAGAAAATGAGCAGTGTGAGCAGGTCCTGTCGTGGATGGCAGAAAGTGCTTCGAGCAAGCTATCATCCACCCGCAGTTCTGCGCCGTCCAGTGCTGCAAATCCAAATCCTCTGGCTGCTACTCCTCCTTCCTCCCAGCCTCCTCACTCCACTACAATGACACATGCTCAGGAGCGGGCAGACTCCCAGAAACTGTTCTCGGGCCCCTACTCAGATTGGGCAGCAGTGGTTCCTCTCCCACCAGAGGAGTTTATCGTCACTGATGCCCAACCATTGGAAAGTTCCCGGGGTCCGGGGGATGAGGCTGGGGACTTCCGGCAACTGTCTCAAGACCTTTCAGTGGGTGAGGAGGACGATGATGATGAGACACAGTTGTCTTGCAGTGAGGTAGTAGTAAGGGCAGTAAGTCCGAGGGAGGAGCGCACCGAGGATTCGGAGGAAGAGCAGCAGGACGATGAGGTGACTGACCCCACCTGGTGTGCAAAGCCTACACAGGACAGGTCTTCAGAGGGGGAGGCACAGGCAGCAGCAGGGCAGGTTGCAAGAGGCAGTGCGGTGTCCAGGGGTAGAGGCAGGGCCAGACCAAATAATCCACCAACTGTTTCCCAAAGCACACCCTCGCGCCATGCCACCCTGCAGAGGCCGAGGTGCTCTAAGGTCTGGCAGTTTTTCACAGAGACGCCTGACGACCGACGAACAGTGGTGTGCAACCTTTGTCGCGCCAAGATCAGCCGGGGAGCCACCACCAACAGCCTCACCACCACCAGCATGCGCAGACATATGATGGCCAAGCACCCCACAAGGTGGGACGAAGGCCGTTCACCGCCTCCGGTTTGCACCGCTGCCTCTCCCCCTGTGCCCCAACCTGCCACTGAGATCCAACCCCGCTCTGAGGACACAGGCACTACCGTCTCCTGGCCTGCACCCACACCCTCACCTCCGCTGTCCTCGGCCCCATCCACCAATGTCTCGCACCGCACCGTCCAGCCGTCGCTAGCGCAAGTGTTTGAGCGCAAGCGCAAGTACGCCGCCATGCACCCGCACGCTCAATCGTTAACCGTCAACATAGCCAAATTTAATCTGCCAGTGCACCGACTGCTGTGCGACGTGCCCACACGGTGGAACTCTACGCTCCACATGTTGGCCAGGCTCTATGAGCAGCGTAGAGCTATAGTGGAATACCAACTCCAACATGGGCGACGCAGTGGGAGTCAGCCTCCTCAATTATTTTCAGAAGAGTGGGCCTGGTTGGCAGACATCTGCCAGGTCCTTGGAAAGTTTGAGGAGTCTACCCAGGTGGTGAGCGGCGATGCTGCAATCATTAGCGTCACCATTCCTCTGCTATGCCTCTTGAGAAGTTCCCTGCAAAGCATAAAGGCAGATGCTTTGCGCATGGAAACGGAAGCGGGGGAAGACAGTATGTCGCTGAGTAGTCAGAGCACCCTCCTGTCTATATCTCAGCGCGTTGAGGAGGAGGAGCATGAGGAGGATGAGGAGGAGGGGGAAGAGACAGCTTGGCCCACTGCTGACGGTACCCATGCTGCTTGCCTGTCATCATTTCAGCGTGTATGGCCTGAGGAGGAGGAGGAGGAGGATCCTGAAAGTGATCTTCCTAGTGAAGACAGCCATGTGTTGCGTACAGGTACCCTGGCACACATGGCTGACTTCATGTTAGGATGCCTTTCTCGTGACCCTCGCGTTACACGCATTCTGGCCACTACGGATTACTGGGTGTACACACTGCTCAACCCTATAAGGAGAACCTTCCCACTCTCATTCCCGAAGAGGAAAGGGGTTCGAGAGTGTTGCTATACCACAGGACCCTGGCGGACAAGCTGATGGTAAAATTCCCATACGACAGCGCTAGTGGCAGAAGGCGCAGTTCCGAGGGCCAGGTAGCAGGGGAGGTGCGGAGATCGAGCAGCATGTACAGCCCAGGCAGTGCAACAGTCTTTAAGGGCCTGGACAGCATTATGGCTCCCCCGCAAGACTGTGTCACCGCTCCCCAGTCAAGGCTGAGTCGGCGGGAGCACTGTAAAAGGATGGTGAGGGAGTACGTAGCCGATCGCACGACCGTCCTCCGTGACGCCTCTGCCACCTACAACTACTGGGTGTCGAAGCTGGACACGTGGCCTGAACTAGCGCTGTATGCCCTGGAGGTGCTTGCTTGTCCTGCGGCTAGCGTCTTGTCGGAGAGAGTGTTTAGTGCGGCTGGGGGAATCATCACAGATAAGCGTACCCGCCTGTCAACCGACAGTGCCGACAGGCTAACACTCATCAAGATGAACAAAGCCTGGATTTCCCCAGACTTCTCTTCTCCACCAGCGGACAGCAGCGATACGTAAGCAATACGTAGGCTGCACCCGCGGATGGAAGCATCGTTCTCTCTCACCATCCAAAACGGGGACATTTCTGCTTCATCAATCTGTGTATAATATTCCTCCTCCTCCTCCTCCTGCTCCTCCTCCTGAAACCTCACGTAATCACGCTGAACTGGCAATTTTTCTTAGGGCCACAAGGCTCACTCATATAATTTTTCTAAAAATTTTTTATACGTTTCAATGCTCTTAAAAGCGTTGGAACTTTAACTTGAAACAATTTTTCGTTAAACTGGGCTGCCTCCAGGCCTAGTTACCACTTAAGCCACATTAACCAAAGCGATTAATGGGTTTCACCTGCCATCTTGGTTGGGCATGGCCAATTTTTACTGAGGTACATTAGTACTGTTGGTACACCAATTTTTTTGGGCCCTCACCTACAGTGTAATCATAGCAATTTCTATGTTCTTCGCCTGCACTCATGGTACAGAAAGGTGTGTGGGGTTGGCCTTCACTTTAGCTACATAAATGTAACTTGGGCCTTGGCTATACTGCAGCTACTGAAATGGAACTAAGACTGCGCTCCCACTATACTGCTGCTTTGGAATTGTTCCTGGGGCCTGTGTAGGCTGCTACTATTACTTAAATGGAACTTAGACTATGCTCCTCCTATACTGCTGCTTCGGAATTGTTACTGGGGCCTGTCTTGAGTGCTACTATTACTGAAATGGAATGAAGACTGCGCTCCCACTATACTGCTGCTTCGGAATTGTTACTGGGGCCTGTCTTGAGTGCTACTATTACTGAAATGGAACTAATACTGTGCTCCCCCTATAATGCTGCTAGTGATATGTTAGTGGGGCCTGTCCTAATGCTACGGCTGAAATGTTACGAATTATGGGCTCTGCCTATACCGCTGCTAATGGTATGTCTCTGGGGTGTGGAAACAGAGGCTTCACAAAGACATGATGGTGGCGAGGCCATTTCCCACCAACGCGGTTACTGTTAAGGTGCATATAACCACGGACACGTGGAGAGGACACGTAGTGCCTCAAAAACATCCTCCTCCAACAATGAAAACATTCTTGGCAAATGCCTTTGCATTGGTTCGTCTGGTGGCAGTCCAAGAATTTCACCTTTACCGACACAACAAGAGAGCCCCCCCACCATCCCCCCGCCACGGCCCACTTAATCCTGGCCACATTCCGAAAACCAACAAAATAAAACCGTGCTACTAGGTCCGCAGTCACCACCACATTACCACCAATGCGGTTACTGTTAAGGTGCATATAACCACGGACACGTGGAGAGGACACGTAGTGCCTCAAAAACATCCCCCGCCACGGCCAACTTAATCCTGGCCACATTCCGAAAACCAACAAAATACAACCGCTCTACTAGGTCCGCAGTCACCACCACATTACCACCAACGCGGTTACTGTTAAGGTACATATTACCAGTCTGACTGGGGCATGCAGACACCTTGACAGAATGAATAGTGTGTGGCACATAGGTTCCCCATTGCTATGCCCACGTGTGCAGCTCCTGATGGCGGTGGCACAGGATTCTATTTCTCATTGCTTCTGTACAGCATTGTGGGCTATCGCCCCACCACTTTTAAAGAGGGTCGCTGCCTAGCCGTGCCAACCCTCTGCAGTGTGTGCCTGCAGTTCCTCGTCATGGCAGACGCACTTATAAATAGACATGAGGGTGGTGTGGCATGAGGGCAGCTGAAGGCTGCGCAGGGACAGTTTGGTGTGCGCTGTGGACACTGCGTCGTGCAGGGGGGAGGGGGGTTGGGCAGCATGTAACCCAGGAGAAGTGGCAGCAGAGTGTCATGCAGGTAGTGATTGTGCTTTGTTGTAGGTAGTGTGGTGCTTAGCTAAGGTATGCCATGCTAATGAGGGCTTTTCAGAAGTAAAAGTTGTTGGGAGGGGGGGGGCCCACTCTTGCCGGTATTGTGGCTTAATAGTGGGACCTGTGAACTTGAGATGCAGCCCAACATGTAGCCCCTCGCCTGCCCTATCCGTTGCTGTGTCGTTCCCATCACTTTCTTGAATTGCCCAGATTTTCACACATGGAAACCTTAGCGAGCATCGGCGAAATACAAAAATGCTCGGGTCGCCCATTGACTTCAATGGGGTTCGTTACTCGAAACGAACCCTCGAGCATTGCGAAAATTTCGTCCCGAGTAACGAGCACCCGAGCATTTTGGTGCTCGCTCATCTCTAATTAGGTGCACTCTGGTGAATTTTTTTTTTTAATCATTCATGATATAGCTACCCCACCAGTATATATAAATGAGCTAGTGTTATCTCGGATAGTTGTTTCTTCCTATTTTAGACTCCTGACCCCTTTTTCCTTAGATGGTCATGTGATCTTAGATCTATTTTGGGGTTATGGATTAGTTTTCTAATCAATTTCACAGCCTGTGGGAAACTGTTGTATGGATCTACTATAAAAATGTGTTGAGCAGGAGACATGCACTCCTGTCACAGTTATTAATGGTAATCACACAGTTTCTGTCGCACAGGTATAATAGAGGAGATTATAGCTTATCCTCTCGACATGTGCTTTGTAGCTTATTTAGGTGAATACACAAAATAATTATAATTAAACTATCCCACCTGCAGGTCGAATGGTATAACCCTAGCTAATGCTGTGCTGATTGCATCATATTGTAGGGGTAAAACTGAAAGTAAAAAATCTCAGTCTCAAGATATTGGCTGACAGGAGGCACTGTATGGAAGTGACTGGTATACACAGAGGGTACCTACAGAGTGTAACAGGGGAGCAGCCATGGAAAAATGTGTTTTTATCAGAGTGGCTCTTTAATAAACATCTTTAAATGCATGTGCATTGCATAAGAACTCTGTTTTATATACCTGGTTAGCATCTTTGAATGTGCAACCCAGCAAGTACTGAGGAAGAGGTTTCAACCACTCGAAACACAGATATGCAGCACCCCGTAGGGGGACCCCAGACACATGGCAAACGCTGAGGAGGTGGGAGGGCAAGATGCTGGCTCGTCATTGTGGCATTTACCAGGCTCCCTTCCAGAGGGACACATGCAGCCAAGGCCAGGGCAGCGCTGGGCTTCTTCCAGACACCCCCAGCATGGGGATGTCCAATAAATATTAGGACAGGTGAAGGGGTTGTCACGGGTGGCGCCACTGTTCCAGTACCCCCCAGCATGAACATCGTCGGGAAAAATAACGAGCCACAGACAGGAGTACAGTACTTCTGATCCCCAGGAACGGTCAGGGCCTGGAATAACTTTTACTTGAAAATATCTTCAGCGATACACAGCAAAAATATACAGTGTTCCATGTGCAGGTAGAATTGGAAATACATACAGAGCAACTTGAAGATGAGTACCTCCACACAGCGATTCCAGTCTTCAGGACGCATGTGTGTGTGACAACCGTAGATGCGTACCTCCACCCAGCGGCCCCAGACATCAGGATTAGAGATGAGCGAGTACCCAAATGCTCGGGTCCTCACTATTCGAGTCGAGCTTTTCATAAAATTTGAGAGCTCTATTCGAGTAATGAACCCCATTGAAGTCAATGGGAGACTCGAGCATTTTTGTATGGGACCCGCCGGGTGCCGAACTCTTTTCTTACTTTATTTTTTTATTCTCTCTCTCTCCTCCACCCAGCCAGCCACATACTGCCATGGACGCGCACATGCTGGCACGTCACAGCAGGAAATGGTAATGTGGGGAGGGTCAAAACAGGGGCGCGGTCGAACATGGCGTGGAACTCGCTCGAGTATCGAGCACCATCGAGTATACTAATACTCGAACGAGCATCAAGCTTGGAAGAGTACGTTCGCTCAACTCTAATCAGGATGCTTGGGCATGAACAACTTAGGGAAGAAGAGCACTGGGCCTTGTGTAGGAAAGGCTTAGGACTAGCTCACACTCTCTCTTCCTCTCTCTCTGCTCTGGGGGCTCACTTACTGATCATGCTGATCCTTGCGCTCTGGAAATCTCTCCTCCTCCTCCATCTTCAACTCATGGGGACTGAAGGTGCCCTCATGTGCCTCTGTGCTTTACCCTCCATGATGGAACTCAGATGGAAGCCAAGATGGATTGTTGGGTTATGGAATTTGCGAGTTACATTGCGACAACATTCACTTAAAGAAATTCTGTCAGCTAAGCTTATGAACTGAATGCACATTACCTGGTAAGTTTTATACTTACCTCACCCATTACTTCGCATATGTGTGTGCCAAAAGCCAACATTCAGTGCATTGAGCAGTGCGCTAAGTAGTCCATACATTATAAAATTAGAACAGGCGGACTACTTAGCAACACCATTCAATGCATTCAGCGATGACTTTCAGCAATCACCCAGAGGGGTGAGTCGCTATAAAATATAAATTCTTGGACTCAGCAGGTCACCTACTTTGAACCCTTAAGCTTAGCTTATAGTGCTAAAAGTAGATGTTAAAGTCTCTTTCATTTTTGACCCGAACAAGCAGCGCCATAGTGCAATCTTTGGTCACATGACACGTGTAGCGCCCAGAGATGTCATGTAGCCATAGCCTAAACAGCGTGTTTCCTCTATTTTTGACCTGAATGTGTTTTTTGACCAGCATGCAAAGCAGAATGTGGCTCATAAAGTACAAAAAAGTCTAAGTGACTTCAGATATTATACATGAAATAGATTTAATGATAATTTACAATTAGAGATGAGCGAGCGTACTCGGCCACGCCCCTTTTTCGCCCGAGCACCGCGATTTTTGAGTACTTCTGTACTCGGGCGAAAAGATTCGGGGGGCGCCGTGGGTGAGTGGGGGGTTGCAGCGGGGAGTGGGGGGGATAGGGAGGGAGAGAGGGCTCCCCCCTGTTCCCCGCTGCTACCCCACACTCTGCCACGCCTCCCTCCGCCCCCCGTCACCCCCCGAATCCTTTCACCCGAGTACTGAAGTACTCGAAAATTGCGGTGCTCGATCGAGTAAATACTCGAAACGAGTAGGTTCGCTCATCTCTATTTACAATATTAGCAGACTTTTCACTACACAATTTGCTACTTTGTTGTTTTATGTTTTTGTTTTCTTGATTTTATATATTTTATTCTTTTTAGGATATTAGTGTACACAAGAATTGTGGTTCTACCTAATGGAGCTCTCTCTGGATTTGAAGAACTTACCAAAGTGTATGTACATAATTTATGTCTATTTACTAGCTAATAAATCAGATTGTTAGCAAATATTACATGTACAGGCATGTCGGCCATAGTTTCTGCACTGTGCACATGTTAATCTGATTTTTATGTGTATTTTACTTTAAGATAGGCCTCCTGCAGACGGGCAGAAATTCTGCGGTAGGATTTCTGGCAAAATTTCCGCCCGTGCCCGCTGCCATAGGATTGAATTACATAATGCAATCCTATGTACACAGCCGCGATTTGTCTGAAAACACGCGCAGGAAAACAAATTGCAGCTTCTTCTATTTCTGTGCGGGTCTCACAAAGGGCTGCACAGAAACGTCACTAGTGATGCGCCAGCTCCGTTCTGCACATGCGCCGGCTGGGCAGCAGCCGGCACATAGAAGAGCAGAGGAGACGCGGGAGCAGTTGAGCTGCACTGGTCACTGCAGGGGCACGAGTCAGATCCTGCTGCGAGAATTCTCGCAGTGGGATCCAACCTGGCCGTCTGCAGGCGGCCATAATGATATGGCAAAACTATAATGGTGGGAAGCATCATTCATAGGGCGGTCCAGTTAATCTATGACGAAAGAGAGTGGGATTGTTTGGGAGCATGAGTATAAATGCAAGCTCCTGTGTATGGAGGGGGTATGATGTGGTTGAGTGCACACACACACAGTTGGATAGTGGAAAGTGCTGCACAAGAAGTCTACCAGGAGGAGAAGTCAGGCGAGGGTGGTCCTGAGTCATTGTGATACTGTCCCTAGTAAGGGCTGATAAGAGGACTAGATGCCTTTCTAGAGTGTTATGATATTACAGGATATAGTTATTAAATAACCAGTGGGGTTAATGATCCGGGTCTCGGAGTCAAGTAGGAACTTTCAAAACGTTGATCCAGGGATTATTCTGACTGCCATTATGGAGTCGGGAAGGAATTTGTTTCACCCAAATGGGCTAATTGGCTTCAGCCTCAATGTTTTTTTTTTTTTTGCCTTCCTCTGGATGAACAAGGGGGGGGGGGGGGGATGAAAACAGGCTGAACTAGATGGACATTGTCTCCTTTTTAGCCTAACATACTAAGTTATCAGAAGTGTGGATGTCCTGGCATTGCCAAAGACAGAGTTAGTGTTGTGAAGACAACCGGAAAAGACAGAGAACAAGACTAAATCGGTGTGTTGCTTCCTCCAACTGTTGACAAACTTGTGTACCACCACTCAGCTGTTGTACTTGGCTACTAAAGACTGTTCAGTTATTCTGCAACAATGTGTCATTGTCTTTTTGGTGTCAACCCACCTCTACTAACCCCAAGGGCCACTCAATGTGGCAAATAGGATGTTGAAAAGTTTGGATCCACCATGCTAGAGGCTCGTTTACACACAGCGATTATTGCTCAAAATTTGTTCAAACAATGTCTTTTCAGTGATAATTCTTGTGTGTAAATGCTACCATCATTAGCTTTTCGGCCGAATGATGATTTTTAGTCCAGCATAAAAACCATTGTTCGGCCGGCCAGCTAATAGCAGGGACCTTATGCTGTGATTCTCCCTGGGAGTGCTGATAACATGGTTTTAAGCTGCTGTCCCATGGGAGAACAATGAAGCTGTGTGCAGATAACAGACCACCTGCTGTTATCTGCATACAGCAAAGGGAGCTTCATTTAAATGCAAATGAAGCTAATAAGCTACCAAAAGGCATTAGTGCCCATTAGTACCTATGCAAAATGCTTGCTTAAAACTATCACTCAAACTGTCTTTTGAGTGAATTTTGAGCAATCATCCTTGTGCGTAAATGTGGGTTAAGTCTGTGTTGCTGGAGAGCCAGGCTGAGAATATGACTGACCCATTCCATGAACTGTGGTGACTGCAAGCATCCAGGATTTTACCATTTATCTTCATGCCTATGAAGCGTTGAGCTTGTACTGCTATAAATAATATGATGAGATTAATAAACCCTGCATGTTGAACCCAAAAATGACCAGGTGTTATAAGGAGGATACTCCCCTTTGTAATAAGACTTTCACATTCTCTCTGAATTTCCCTTTTGTTTCATGTTCCAACCTAAAATATGTTCTTATTTAGCTTCTGAGGTGTTGCTGACCTTCCTTCTTATCTCCTGTTTCTTTTATTGTATTTTCCTGTCCTACAAATGTGCTCTTATTGTTCTTGTAAAGGCTCGCCAGTTCTCTGTACATTGTCCTTATTTAAAAAGTAATGACAGGCAGCATAGAAAATGTTACACTGTTACATGTGATTTCATCTTAAAGAGAATGTATCACATTATACAGTATTTTCTCTGTGATTAACTCGTTAAGACCAGGGTGACACTTATTAGCGATTTAATCCATGTGGTGGTTTTACTGCCCTATTTTTAACGCCAGCTACCAGAATCATTTTTTCAGCGTTTTTTTTTTCCATGACATATCGGGCTATTTTTTAAATATTTTTTTCACTGACTTTTTTCCCATTTTTTATTTTACTAGGGGTATATTTATGCTAAAATAAAGTACAGTAGTGAATTTCTCATTTTGGTTGGAGTCGGAGGTGGGTTGATTTTATTTTTTTAATATATCTATATATTTTATTCTGTGTTTTTTACTTATTCATGTAACTATTTTTTAAACATTTATGTCCCCCTTGATGTCATTTAAGACCTCTGTGGGTCATTCACATTGACTTTTTTTTTATTTTACTCTTTTGTACTGTAGCTGGGCAATGCAGAGGAGCCCCACTTAAAGGGAAAAACCTCCCCCTGTAGTGACAATAGTCACTAATAGAGCTGATCAGGGTCTGCTAAGACCCTGCAGCTCTGCCTTGGCAGGGGGTACCCAGTTGGTGCATTAAGAAACACTTCTGCCTTCTCTTTTGGGTGACTAACAGCCGAAGACATGACCTGCTCAAGCTAGATTGCAGGAGCAGGAACTTTAATTGCATGCCGTATTTTTATTATCTGCTTGGAATAAAGCTCATGGTTTATTATGGTGCTTGGTCCTTAAGGGTTTAAAACCATTTAGTGAGGATATTGGTAACTTATGAATATACAATGTTCAGAAGTTATCTTTTTTTTTAATTAACTATTCCACATGTACCTGTGCTGATGGAAGGGTACATATCGCAAACCTGTATAGGGATTAAGTATCTTATTTATGGGATTCAAGCACTATTGCCCCAACTATCATTGGTTGGGGATTCTGCCCCCATCCACTCCCCCATTTAAATGGAGCCACAGTCACCTATGGTACAGCTGGTGATACTAAGTACATTGCTTAGCTATCGCCAGCAGTCCTATATGTCACGGCTCACCAGCTGCAAATGAGCATCGGGACTGGGGAGACGTCACGGCGTCATCCTCGACTCACATGATCCTCATGCTGACACATGCTCACTGGCATTATGGCACTGGACACCAATGGTCACACTTCTCTGTTGGTGTATGAGATAGGCATCCCAGCCAACCAATCATTTTCTAGTTTATGTATATTCAAATTAAATAAATTAATCTTGTTATTTGTACAGCTCCAAATTATTCCGCAGTGTTTTCAGGTGATGTATTCATTACTCCTCACCAAGCTGGGTACTCATTTTATCAACCTCTGAAGGATGGATGGCTGAGTCAATCTTGAGCCGGCTACCTGAACCTTGCAGAGACTGAACTTGCAACCTTCAGGTTATGAGTGAGAGCTTAAGACTGCATTTCTGCTGCCTTAACACTCTGCGCCACACGAGGCTCATTTATTCCAGCTCCCCCTCACAGAGGACGGCAGTTATAATTATAGTCAAAATATGTTTCTAGTTTTGTTGTTGGCCCCGTATCCTGACCTGTGTCACAACTAAGATAAGTCCCCCCCCCCCCACTCTTGTAGTTTATTGTTTAATGGGTGTCATCTAACCTTTGCCACTATCTCCTGTCACCATCTAGGGAAAGTCAGGGTCCCTCAAGCTCCTGACATGGGGTTGCCCTCATCAGGGTGAGCACTCTGATATGGGAAGACCCAGCCTAAAAGCAGAGTGTTTAGGATTAAATCCCCCATCTTCCACTTTTTGTGTTGCCTTCTCACATTTTTGTGTTTATAAAGTGTGTATAAAATTGTCTTTATAGGACATAATCAATAAGTTCCGCTTGGATGTAACATAGATATGAATGAAGTATCAGTACAGCAGACATGTATGAGGTCCACTCGATTCAAACAGGTGGACATGGGACCTCCATTCTCAGGATCCCTTGGGGTCCCAGTAGATGCACCCTGACTAATCAGCTACTGAAAATGTAAAATCTTAAAGCACAACTGCTTTAAAGAGTTAAGATATTATTGAACAAACGTCTGTATATTTTACAAGAACATCGTAATTATTTCTTCAGTACAGAATTAGAAAATGAGCATTTAAAAATAGCTCCGATCAATAAAAAGGAAAGTGTTTAGTTAGGAGTTTTAATTGGTGTTTCGTTCACACTACAATTTCATCATAATATAATTTCATGGTGCTGTAAACAAATGCTGAAATTGTAAATTGCATAAGAACAAAGCTTAAGCTGCAGGATACAAACTCAGCATTAGTCGACTTATTCTAATGGAGCTGAATAAAAACATAACTCCCCTACTAAGCACAGAACATGTGCAATATATACATGTCGAACGAAAGCAACGACATAACACCTTACAAATAAATCTGTGTATATTCCTAATCTACATGAGATGCTAATGTCTTGGATATGAGATGTGAAGGACCTCTGGAGAGCTTACCATTCAATGGGCATTTGTTACTGCAGATAACTAAGGCTCTGTTCGCATTAGTGGGTCCATTTGGGTTTCCCATTGGGTATTTTTACGCCTTTCGAATGGAAAAAGTAGTGAAGCCAAAAGGACTGGTACAATAAAGGACCAGCCCCTTCCTGCAGCGTTCCGCGGTGAAGTCAGTGCGGACACGGCCAGTTTGACTCTCATCAGAAGGATATGCGTGCGCACTCCCAGAGGGATAAGTGGCAATGCGCGTACACAATCTTCTGAATTGAGTCAGGCTTGCTGTATGCACATTGACGTTACCGGTGGACACTGCAAGAGCTGGGGATGGAGTTAGTATGAGACATCTCCCTAGGCTCAATGTCAGCTAAAATATAACATAATTTAATAATAACTTTATTATGGGGCTGTCAAGACCGGCGGCTCACGGGTCCTCCATGCCCTCACCGCCGGTCCTGTCACCCAGGCGGCTGCAGTGTGGCGCAGGGGAGCCCCGATCCTAGTTACCTCCCCGCCCCGTGCCGCGTCCTCAGCACCATGGCAACCCAGCACGCTTCTCCATCGCTGCCTCCTGCAGGGCTGGGAGCGGGTTCCCCAGCGTGGCTTGGTGTTCTCAGTTGCTGTCGGACTCCCCACCCCCAGCCCTAATCAGCTGCTGGGGCAGGAGCTCTGTTAGTATTTAAACCCTGTTGTCTATGCTTCCCTTGCCAATGTTAGTTTGGTCTTCCTGCTACACCCACGTACTTCGTGTTTTGACTCCTGATTTCGACTCCTTGTTTTTGGACCTGACGTTGCCTTTTGCCTGACCCTCTAGTACCGCGTACTGTCTCGTTGCCTACCCGGATAGTCTGACTCGCCTTGCTATTGTTTGTTCCAGTGTCTGTCTGTATGTTAGTCCCAGTGTTCCCCTTCCTTAGTGAGTGTAGGGACCGTTGCCCAGTTGTCGCCCTGGGGCTTAGCCTAGGGGGCCAAGTAGGTAGGGACAGGGTTGCGGGTATTCTCAGGGACCTCCCGTTTCCCGAACCCCAAGTCCTAACAGGTGCTTATAGTTAAAGGGGTTTTTCCCATTACTTAAAATTGCTCCACAACCACTCTGTACCTACCTTAGCTGGGGTTCACTATTACTCGGGTCAGAGACTATGCATTTGATCTGGACTCTGGACTTATAATGCCAGATGAACAGGTAGAGACAATCTGGACCAATTACCTGGTAATCAGATAATGATATTAAACAGGTTTTCCCACAACTTAAAATTGCTTCACAACCACTCTGTCCTTCCTGGTTGCTGCTGACCATGACCTGTGACTACAGTAGCCAATCACTGACGACAGTAATCAACTTCTATAGCCAGTGATTGGTTGAAGCAGTCACATGTCCTGGTCAGCAGCAACCAGGAAGTACCAAGTGGTTGTGAAGCAATTTTAAGTTGTGGGAAAACCTGTTTAATATCATTATCTGATTACCAGGTAATCGGTCCAGATTGTCTGTACCTGTTCATCTGGCATTATAAGTCCAGAGTCCAGATCAAATGCATAGTCTCTGACCCAAGTAATAGTGAACCCCAGCTAAGGTAGGTACAAAGTGGTTGTGGATCAATTTTAAGTAATTGGAAAACTCCTTTAATGACATGTTCTCTTTAAGGCCGATCACACACGAACGGATTTCTATTGCAGACTTCGCGGTTGTGCCCGCACGGAGGATGCCTAGTAAATGGCATGCATTGAAAGCTATGTAAAAATCGCTTTTTCCTTCACACCCGCAGAAACTAATTGCGTATTCCGTGAGCAGAGGAAAAATCGCAGCATGCGGACGGCCTATACTGCAATTAATGTACCCGCAGACCATTAACATTGCGGATAGGCTTCAGGTACCTACAACGGCGTCGGAAGTACAAATTTTTAGAAGAAAAATCTGTACTGCGCATGACCATGGGCGAGCATCCGCAGTCATCTGCAGTACAGAAATAACAGGTGCGCGGGGTCACCGGCCAGGGTCACAGCCGGATTACGCTGCGGTATCCGGAACGTTTGTGTGAGCCCGGCCTAATTCATTAATCATATAGAACTGCACTACCCTTTAAATTGTAACAGCTGGTAAGATCATTTTGAAGCATAAATGAGGGCTCCTGTCCACGGGCGATGATTCGCTGGCGTTAAATCGCCAGCGAAACAGGCAGTCTGAAGCTTTCCACAGCGTTGCTATGGAAAGCGCCGGCTCCCTGTCCACGAGAGGAGAATCATTTCGATTCTCCGCTCGCAGCCGGCAATTCGCAGCATGCTGCGAATTGCCGCGATTCTTGGTGGTCAGCCTATCTGCCAGATAGGCTGACATCGGAGATCCATCTGCTGACTTCTGCTTCCGGGCAGCATCTTGTGAACAGGCAGCTTTAGGGTTCTTGAAGATTAGAGATGAGCGAGCATACTCGCTAAGGACAATTACTCGATCGAGTATTGTCCTTACCGAGTATCTCCCCGCTCGGAAGAAAAGGTTCGGCTGCCGGCGCGGGTGACAGGTGAGTTGCGGCCATGAGCAGGAGGGAGTTGGGGTGGGGGGAGAGAGGGAGAGAGAGGTCTCCCCTCCGTTCCTCCCCTCTCTCCCCCGCCGCTCCCCGCCCGCAGCTGAATCTTTGCTCCCGAGCGGGCAGGTACTCGCTAAGGGCAATGCTCAATCGAGCAATTACCCTTAGCGAGTATGCTCGCTCATCTCTATTGAAGATCTATAATAAAAAAAATACAAATAATGGAGTATTGTGCAAACTTCTTAAAAATATATGTAAAGTCCAATTTTTTTAAAACTAAAAATTATGCTAAAAATGGAACACCTCGAAACACAAAAAACAAGACCTGCAATGCAAAACAAAAAATGCGACAACATTGGAAAAATATGTTGCGTGGGGTTAAATAAAAAAATTCAGCATTTGTATCTGAGGCTTATCATATTATTATTGTGATTCCAAGCTATCTCCACTCCGGCAGCATATCACAACATGAAGGAGTATAGCTGGCCATCCGCACCTACAGAATCCACTCCGCACCTGCAGAGCCCAGAAATAGCTGGCGGAGCTCTGCAATCTTTAATAAGCTCTGCTTTTTCGTCACTTTATTGTACTTTTTGCGGTTAAACTCCTGTTTATTTTCCATCCGCCTTAAATTTGAATGTTTCTTGCACTAAATAAAAGTCAACTTTATTGTCATCTTTTCTCATTTGTACTTTATTCGCATTTTATTCCCATGTCTGGAGACGAGGAGTTTTATTAGGCAATATTTGCTTCTGCCATGATTGCCGAGTTTGTAAAATATGACAGCTTAGTTTTTATTTGTACCTTTTGTTTAGTGGCACACGTTGTCTTTCTCATTCAATCACCTCTTTGTTTTCATGGCAGTAAGACATAGCTGTGGGAGAGACCTTGACGCTTGTTTTTCCCATCCTTTTGATACATGCAGATGTACAATGATGTTGGAAGGGGGAGTCTTCTACAGCAATAACCCAGGGGCATTATCTAGTGCCTGATAAGAAGGACATGACATAATGTACCCCAGAACAGCAATTAGAGGAACCTCCCTGCAAGGTGTTAAATGTCAAATGAATGACTGCAGATCCTAAAGTATCTTATTGTAGAATGTTTACCTTATATACTTCAACTGAATGTATTATGTTTAGAAACATAGAAAAGTGACCGCAGAAAAAGGCCACCTGGTCCATCTTGTCCGCCGTTATGTTATTGCTTTTTCATTTCTCTCTTAGGGCTCCGGCACACTTGTGTTTCTCTTGTCAATAGGACTTTCTCATGTTAAAAACGCATCGCAAGTTGGTGCTTTGCAATATTTTGTGCAATGTGTTTTTAGCATTTTAAAGGCCCATTGACAATTGCATGAAAAAAACAGCGA